>NW_027223752.1:63961086-64626711 GCF_028538775.1 Myotis yumanensis
AGTCAATTCTTCTGGCATCCTTTCGTTTTTGCAGGCAGGTACTTTAAGGGGCTCAGGTCATCCTAGGACGGTGGCCTTACCTGTCAGAAACTCAGTGTTTGTTCACCTCTTTATAGGACAAGGTTGAGGCCATGTCCACAAGGGGGCGACGAGGAGCCTGGCATGGAATTTGGTCAAGGAGAGAATCTTTGTCAAGAGCTTGGGGGGGGGGGGGGGGGCGGAGGGGGGGGGGGTTGGGGAGGGGAGAGCTTAACGTTTCATGATCTCTGTTCCCTATCAGGTGTCCCCGAACTTTGCTGCATACTGGAATCGCCTGAAATCTTTAAAAATGGATAAGATTAATCAAGTGCAGTGACCTGCCCTAAGAAAAAAATACTGAAGCCTGGCTCCCACTCTAGAAAAAAATCTTATCTAATTGGTATGGGGTGGGCCTGGGCTTTGAATTTTTGACAGCTCCCCAAATAGTTCTAATGTGCCGCAGTGTTGGGGAGCCACTGCTCTAGAGTCCCTTGCTCCTCAAAGAGGGGTGCGTGGACCACAAGCATCCCCAGGTGTTGCTTCTGCACACAAAAGCTTGGGAAGCAGGGTTCTCTGGTTGAGCTGCATCGGAATCACCAGCAGGGTTTGCTCACACACAGATGGCTGGGCCCATTCCAGCGGTTCTGATTCAGCCGGTTTGGGGCACGGCCTGATAGTTTGCACGTCTAACAAGTTTCCAGGTACTGGAACCACACACGAAGAACCACTGGTCTATGAGGAAGTGTTTCTTCCTGTAAGTGCCAGGGGGGAGCTTAGTGGGGCCAATGGGCTGTGCGACTTTGGCCTGCACTGAACCTCCCAGGTGCCAGTTTTTCTTTCATCAAATAAAGAGGTTTGCTTTTAGTTTTGCTACAGCAAACAATATGTGTTTGTATACCTAGAAAATAAATATGTGCTGCCCATGTGAGTTTTCAAGAACAATTGTGGGCTAAAGGTGACAAAGTGCAGCTTTCTGCTGGGCCTTTCCTGGGGCCGCACTTTGAGTCCCTCCAGATCTAAGATATGAGCCTCAGTTAATAAAATAGAATCCTGCTCTGAGGAGCTGAATTACACTAAACACACACGATGTGTAACTCTGGATGCTTTTTCTCTATGTCAGTGGTTCTCAAAACGTGGCAACAGCCTGAAATTGGTTAGAAATGCAAATTCCAATTCGAATGGGTGGCAGCAGTCTGTGTTTTAATAAGACTTCCAGGTGATCTCAGTGTTCCAGCTTGAAAATCACTGCTCATGTGAACTAGAAAACTCAGATCATCTATTTATTCTCTCTGCTCCTCCCCTTGCTCTCCCCCTCCCCCAACGGTTACATGGGGAACCAGATAATTTATCAGGGTTGCTAGATGAAAAAGCAACAAATAGTTATTGTCTACTGTGTGCCAGGTACTGGGCATATAATGATGAGCAAGATAAACAAAAACTGCCCTCATGGAGCATACAGCTTCATAAAAGCATGACATCTGTGCAAAGGGAAATTGACGATCATAATGGAATAGACCACCAGCTACATATACATACTACAGCACGGCACCTCGTGTGCTCTGGGGGGATAGCAGCCACGCTGATAGGAGGCCTGCACTGGCCGGCCAGCCCCCCTCCCGTGAACAGTGCTGGAGTGGTGCTCAGTGACGCATCCTCCCTGGTAGCTGCCTCTTTACAGACTTCATGCAGCCCCACCAACTGCAATGACAAAACAATTGCTGTTGAAAAGTTAAAACACAAGAACAGGATCTTCCTTTTTAAAAAAAGCATATTTTTATTTATTTCAGAGAGAGAGAGGAAGGGAGAGGGAGAGGGAGAGGGAGAGAGAGATAGAAACATCAATGATGGGAGAGAATCATTGATTGGCCGCCTCCTGCATGCCCCCTACTGGGAATGGAGTCTGCAGCCCAGGCATGTATCCTGACGGGGAATTGAACTGTGATCTCCTGGTTCATAGGTCGACGCTCAACCACTGAGCCACACCGGCAGGGCCAGGACCTTCCTTTAATGGGTCTTCCCAGTCAACTTTCTTGAACGTCTGGCCTGACTTCCTAGATAGAGGTTTGGAGAACTTCGTCACACTAGTGCTGAACTCATCTCTCAGTCCATAGCAGGCACCCACTAGACCAGCCGTGGGCAAACTACGGCCTGCGGGCCGGATCCGGCCCGTTTGAAATGAATAAAACTAAAAAAAAAAAAAAGACCGTACCCTTTTATGTAATGATGTTTACTTTGAATTTATATTAGTTCACACAAACACTCCATCCATGCTTTTGTTCCGGCCCTCCGGTCCAGTTTAAGAACCCATTGTGGCCCTCGAGTCAAAAAGTTTGCCCACCCCTGCACTAGATGCTTGTAGAGTGGATGTATGAGCCAGCATCACACTAACAAATCATCTCTTAGGGTAGGTCACTGCACTTGATTAATCGTATCCATTTTTATACTGGTTCTCATTAGCTTCCATTTCATATGCTGATATTTCCTGGTTTATCTCCAAATCATTTTGTGTGGCGCCAGCATGGCCATGGGTGAACCTGAGGGGGGTGGGGGTGTGGTGAAGGATTAGAAAAGACAGACAAGAGAATAAAGCTGGGGCTAGGTGGGACGCTGCCCTCTCTGATGGAGAGAGAGCACCACGGCCTGCAAGCTGAGTCTTTATTTTATAGCCAGATTCCACGAGGCAAATTAAGGGCAGGGTCAAGATGTTTACAAAGTTCTCGTGGGTTTTGAATCTACTCAATTACATGCACCTGATCTCTATCAAGTCCACATCACTCAGCCTCCTAGGGACCTAGGACCACAGATTCAGACCATAAGGTCAAGCTTACAACTATAGCAATGGTTCTCAACCTTGGCTGCACATTAGAATCACCTGGGAATCTTTTTAAAATCCTGATTTCTGGGCTTCATCCTCTGGAAATTCTGTTTCTTTGTTACTAATGTTGTGGCCTCACCCCATAACAAAGAAACAGAATTTCCGGAGGATGAGGCCCAGAAATCAGGATTTTAAAAAGATTCCCAGGTGATTCTAATGTGCAGCCAAGGTTGAGAACCACTGAACTATATAGCCTTTGGCTATAATTGTGCTGGGAGGGCTTAGCCCTCCGAGCTGGGACCTGCACGTGGCTTTGCCATGAGAGGACTGTGCCCTCTCATTAGTCCGAGGCTTGAACCTGTCCAAACACTGTAGCCACTCTCCACAATTTTGGTGCCCATAGCCTCTGATAAATGCACTGATTACATGTTTTCAAACATATATTTGAAATCGGAGACCTTTTGTTTTAAAAAATATCCATTTATACTTTTAAATTATGATTTGTTCAGATATTTCTATGGGCACAATTTCTAACCCCTTTAGAAAAGAAAAATCAGTCTTCAGAGTTGTTTATCTGTGCAGGTGCCTCTACCCATCACAATATCTGGCCAGAATCATGAAGGTTTGGGGAAGTGGAAGGTTGAGGAAGCTGTCGAGATGTGAGTGTGAGCTGCTGGGTTCGTTGTCTCAAGAAGCCGATGAATGAATTCATGGACAATTTATGGCAGGGAGGGGGTAAGCAAAGGGAAGCGAAGTTTATTACAGTGAAAGTATCGAAGTTCTTGACAAGTGAGAAGGTTCCCCAAACCGGAAGCTCACTAGCCTAGTGGTTTATTTTTTTAATTTTTTAAATTTCTTTATTGATTACTGGAGAGCATTATGCTAAGTGAAATAAGCCAGTCAGAGAAAGATAAATATCACATGGTCTCACTCATTTATGGGATATAATGAACAACATAAACTGATGAACAAAAACAGATCCAGAGACAGAGAAGCATCGATCAGACCGTCAAACCTCAGAGAGAAGGTAGGGGAGGGTGGGGGTAAAGGGGAGAGATCCACCAAAGCCTAGGGGTTTAAATGTCCCTGCTTTTGCCCTCTGTTGGCTCTCTCAGAGAAACACCAGGCATCTCCTTTAGCCCTCATCTCCCCACATTTAGTTCCCGCTCTTGGGTTGAGGGGGAAGCGGGTACAGTCTGCCTATCTTGTTCACATCCTGACCATCTGGTTTATTTCCTCCTTATCTACCATCTTCCCTACCCACGAGGCCCTTACCCTAAACTGCCTGATCCCCTCTGACTCCTCACCGTCAGTCCAGGAAAGAGAGTTTCTAATTGGAAAGTCTGAAATGCCAAAGGTGGACAGGCCCCAGCTGGCTCTGGTCCCTGGAACACCACGTCCTGGCTAAAAGGGTAATGCCGACCTTTCCTCCAAAAAGGTGGCCCTGGTGACATGATGTCGTTGCTTCAACCTCTGCTTACAACCAGATTCACTTCAACAGGATTCCAGGTAATACATTGCACAACGTGACAGTCTCAGAAACAAAGGTCATGTGGACTCGCATCACTTGGGTTCAAATTCTCCCTGGGAGACCAAACGCAGGGGCCTCGGGGGCGGGGGGTCCTTGGACAGGCTCTCTGGCAGGAGACTGGCTTTGCTATGAAACCAGCTTAGGTCCGAGGGGCATGTGGGACCGGGGGTGCTAACTGGAGACCTGGGGATTTACTGGGGTCACAGATATATTTCATTTGCGATGCATATAAATTGAAAACATTTTGAGACTTCCCATTTTAAAAATTGGGAGATTCACATGTATACCCAGGTTTCTAGTTTCTGAATCATCAGAAGATTCCAGCAGTGCCTGAGCGGTGTTCCCACATGACAATACTCAGCCAACTGAAGCAGAGTAGTGGCTATCCTCAAGTTTGCCCCACTCATTTGTGACCTGCTTCTCTCATCCACATTACCAATGTGAATCCTGAAGGTACTTGAGTTTGCAGTCCTTGATGTGACTAAAAAAATATCAACCTAACACCTTTTATGTGTCGAATACTGGTGCTGTTGCTTAGTCTTCTTTAAGAACTATCCAAGTGGCAGTTTCACCTTTTGGATAACGCTGTTTTAGACAGTGGCCAGGTGCTATTCAGTGGGGAGAGTTAGCCTTACACTGGAGCGGGATTTCCATTGGGCTGTTCCTTGGTGATCCACAACCCCTCACCTCCCAACTCCTTGCCCTATATTACCTATTGCCATTATCATTATGAGTGAGGCACCTGTGAAAAGTTACCAATGGGTCTGTCAGGCTCAGGATAAAGGAAGGACAGTACCATTTCATATGCTGGCAGTCATCTATTTTATTACATATTAAAAAAAAACAACAAACACCTCCCTTCCCTCCCTCTAACAAGCTTAGTTTGCAAATTCAAACAGTAGGGGCACACTGAAAAATAATGATCTCTAAGTCTTTTCACTTGCAAAAGTGTAGGTGTAATTTAGAAAAGTCTCCCTTTATTGGTATGCATGAAAAATGCACCCCGCAATCTTCAATCAAATTAAAGTTGGATCCGTTCAGCTTCTTTCTGGAAATATTCAGAGTTTCATAGTTTCAGCACGTATGGCATTGTAAATGTCCTCAGTCATAGGCACATACGTTGCTGCTTTGTCATCCAAGAAATACAAGGCATCTTTGATGACTGCAGGGTTGAAGCCCTCCTCCACGAGGGTCACTTTGCGGTGTTTAAAAGTTCCGGTGATCTCAATGGTGTCCTGAAAAACATCAAACAACCCACACTGTTGTGGTGTTTTGCAAACAGATCAGGTGCAGGGAAAGGAGTGGAGGTGGGGCAGTGAGGCTGGCACCCCTGGCTCCTTTGAGAGCTGTGAATGCATTTTGTATGATAAGGATACATCCTGTTTTCTGAAGCTCCACTAGGGGGCCCTTCGTGGAGGTAATTTTCATTCCCTTAAAGCCCCTCCCCCCCTCACCCAAGGATATGTTTATTGATTTTAGAGAGAGAGGAAGAGAAGGAGGGAGGAAGGGAGGGAGAGAGAAAACATCGATGTGAGAGAGAAATATCAATCGGTTGGTTCCCGCACTCGCCCTGACTGGAATCAAACTCGCAAATGGGGGTACGTGCCCCGACCGGGGATTGAGCCCACCATCTTTTGGTGTACGGGACAATGCTCCAACCAGCATAGGCACTGGCCAGGGCTCATCCCCTTAAAGCTTTAAGATCACCTGTGGGGAGTGAAATACGGAGCACAGAGTCTGTTGCTTGGTGAGCTTCAGGTATGACTATGATTGGAATATCCTGATTAAGGTGTGATCATCTACACAGACAACTCTATTCTTTCAGCCGGTTTGTCCGTTTGACCGAAGATCTTTTTTTTTCTCCCATTAATAGGGGATGATCTGAGGATATTTCAATTTTTATGATCTCATTGTAAAGCAAATGCCAGTGCTTTGTGAACATCAATTTTGTAGCCACAGCAATGTCTGGTAATCTAACACTTCTCAACTCTTTAGAATCTAAGAGCTCAAAGTCCAAAAGTGAGAGTATTAAACTAACTTAGGGGTTAATGTTTGAGAAAAAGACAAAAATCCCTCTAGTGGTAAGAGCTAAACCTTTGGTAATTCCAAATGGCTAATGATGCCCAGTTGAACTTCACACCATAGAAAGGTCTTAGGACGTTAGTGGGTTTTTCCATTCTTCAAAACTGGAAACAACAAATAGGAGGGTCGGAGCATTTCTGTTCTAAGTGTCTGTCACATATCCCCAAACGCAGGCTTCGAGCGTTACTTGCTAATACTGTTGCTGAATGAACTGGCCTGGTCAATTTTAGGGAGAAAGGGATAAGGATTTATGTTTCTGCTAGTTCTATTTTTCTGATATTTCTGCTTCCTTGTTGAGCTTCCTGGAAAGGGTAGTGAAAATTTGGCCGTGTGGTCGCCATGCTAGAAGGGGAGTTGTTGCCTAGGAGACAGGGGTCTCCATGAGAGAGGAGAATGAACTTGATAACAAGAGGTCTCACCTGTATCCTTAGAAATCGGGGCCTTGCATAGCTAGGCAGGTAGTCGGCAATGTGCTTACAGAGCTTTTTCCCATCAAATTCATGGCCTTCCTTCATCTTGATCGAGGCCATACCAATTCGACCCTCGTGACCTGGAAATACCACGAAAAAATATTAGATGTGCTGTAGCTATTTTATTTATAATGCTTTGCTGTTTCTAGAACAGTGGATGGAGGCAGCCTTATGGCATACGTTTCTTTTGGGTGGTTGGAATTTTTATTTCAAATATAGGTCGAAGTTATTCTAAAATGAAAATACTACCACTACTATTAGCAGCTATACACTGATTGAATTTCTAATTATATGCCAGGTCCAATGGACCATCTCATTTAACTTGCACAACAAACTTATGAAGAGGTTCAAAAGTTATCTCCATTTTACAGATGAAGAAACTGAGGCTTAAAGACTTTAAAAGACTTGCTCAAGTTCACACAGCAAATACTGAACGGGGGCAGTCTGGCTCTAGATCCTGTGCTTGTCATCTTCCCCTTCTCAGCAGCCTACATGAAACACTTGAGTAGGAAACAGGTCAAACTGGTGGCTAAAGGAACTTGTTTTTTGTTTTTTTGTTTTTTACTCTAGTGAAAAGTCCTTGCTCCACTCATGAATAACTGAGCTCAGGTTGTTCTTCAAACTGCAATGTCAGGTCTGCTGTGCTTCTAGGCACAAACACCACCTTTGAGACTTCCGTATTTGATCAGGGTTCCTAATAGCTTTGCCTTTCTGCACGTTAGAGAAGCAGTGGGACAGCAGGTGAAGGCCAAGTGCAAGGGTGAGTGAACTGCTGAGTGCCCTCCTGCTGCTGCCCTTTAGTCCCCAGAGGTTGAGCTCACCACAGAGAACATGGACCCTAACAGCTTTCTTCCCCGCCAGGCGGGGCAGTAAGTGGAGAGGCGTTTAGAACAATTTCCGTTGTTTTCTTGTGAGGACTGTGGTGATTAGGAACTAATCCATCCGCTACCTGATCCAGGAGACCCAGGGGGAGCCCAGGTCCATTTCCCTGAACTACTTAGCTGTAATCAGAGAGGAAGAGGGACCGCCCTGGTCACCTGGGCCCCAGCTTTCAGAATCTCTCCCATGGTGACTGCGTGTTTACCTACAGCTCTAAAGGAGGCGGAAAACAAGAGGAAACACGGAAAGAAAGAAAACACACCCTCGTTTTATCTGCCTCTCATCCGAGGGAGGCAGGGCATGGGACCCTCTTTCTCTAGGGGTCCCTGGTAGCTCTCTGGAAGGCGCCTATCTCAGGAATCTCAAATGTCTCCAATAACTCCTTTTAGAATTAAGACAGAAGCTGCTGCAACAGAAATCTTCAGCGTCCACTGGCTCCCCGCTTCTTGCTCTGGCATTCACGGGGAGCGGGAGGGACCTGTTGGGTCTCAGGCCTTCACCCTGGCTCCTGCAGGTTGGTCTGGGCTAGTTCAGATCCAGGGGGAAGGCTCCAGTCTGCCGCAGTTCTGGCCAGGGCTTCTCTAGAACGGCTGTCCAATGTGGTAGCCACCGGTCACATGTGGCGATTACAATGAATTATAATTGAAATGGAAAATTCAGTTCCTCAGTTGCACCAGCCACATTTCAGTTGCTGGACAGTCACATGGAGGCTACTGGGCACCACACTGGACAGTGCAGATATAGAACACTGTCGTCACTGCAGAACAGCCTACTGATAATAACAGTTGTAGAGAGCAGTTGGACAGTGCTGGTGTGACACCTAGAAAAACTTAACTCCCTGTTAAACCTAAACCTAGAAGTTCCCTCTTTGGACCTCCTGGTCCAAAACTGAGACCTGAGAAGTCCCCGTGAGGATCCCAGAACCTGAAAGTTGGGAGAGACTCCTGAGTTCACCTCTAACTTTTCACTGCTGTCAGAATCCTCACAGGAGTCCAGGTGGGCATCCTGCCTCATTACACCCTCCAGCTGGTGGACAGTCCCTACCTCAGGAGACAGTCCTCTGTAGTGTTGGTTGCTCTGGTGAGAGGAGGGTTCTCAGGCTAACATCGGCTCCCTGGTCATTTCAGCCCGTTGTTTTCATTCTGCACATTGGAGCAGGATGAACACACTGGCTCCTTGTTTTATCTGACTGTCTCTAATCATTTGAAAACCATTAGCTTCCTTTTCTTTGTTCTGTATCAGTGGCTCCTACACATTACTGGTCATGACAGCCACTTGGGAAATTAAAGAAAAAAAGAAAAGGAAAGAAAACAAGAAAATTCTGATCCCAAACTCGAGGTTCTGATCCATGGGCTTTACAAGGTTTCCCAGATGATTCTGATTGGCGAGGTTTTGGAATCACCTGGTGTCAGTGCTTCTCATGACTTTAGTGTATTTTCTCTAAATTGTGTAAAACATGTAACTCATCATTTTAACCATTTTAAAGTGTACAACTCAGGGGCATTTAGTACATTCACAATGTTTTCCAGCTATCGTCAGTATCTAGTTCTAGAACATTTTTATCACTCCAAAGTTAGACTTCAGTGTTGTTTTTTTGTTTAGACTGAAGAAAAAGGTAAATTTTATTTGGTCTGTTGGCTTCTACATTCACATCCACCAACAGATTGTTATTGATTAAATTATGAAAAGGCTGACAGAAGTATTGGGAGACCAGATAAACTTGCACCAGAAAGCAGCAAGCAACATACCTTTCTCCTAAACTCCTACGGAAATATTTATAAAGATTTAAAAAAAATGTACGCATGTACAGATCAATTACTGAGCATCGAGAAACATGATATTCAAACATCACAAAATGGGAAATAGGTCTTGATTTCTGTCATTTGAGTCTGAATCAGGGCTCTAGCATTGTGTTCTCAAGGAACTAACCACAAGTAGCTCAGAATGTGCCTAACACCTTGCTCTGTGTTCCCGTTGTTGGTCCAGCTCCTTGCTTTTTAATTCTTCCTTACCTAATGACTTTATTAGCAATAGAAAATACATTAATATTATCTTAGGAATTAAACTAAAAGCTGATTATTAGCTATATTTATCCCATAATCTAATTTTACCTGTTTCTTTGTATTTTTGCTTTTACAAACAGAATTTCCCACCAAACAGGTATCTCAGGCTCCCTAATCTACAAGACTTGGGTAAGAAAAATAATTGATGACATGCATAAAATCACAATCACAGTAATTGGACCATAGTTAAACTAATGAAGAGAAATCATGTTCATTTATAAGTGATTATATAAGGGAAGAGAAAATATGCATCAAGTAATAAAAAACATTAAATCTTTATATAAACAAATGAGATAAATCCCAGGTTCTTTAAAAGTCTGTTTAAAAAGCAGGTCAAGGTAAAGAAAGTGAATTCATACTTTTAACTTCCACGTGTGATCACTTGGGTCCTTTTGCCTTGGCCTTGGTTTCCTTTGGGACCTTTCCATTCTGATATTGAGTAAATCTGGCTACTGTAGAAACACCATCCACAAACTTGGTTTTGAAAAGGATGTTTACATTGTTGAACATACCTCCCTTTAGGGACACCACAATGAACTGAGAATGTGTGAAATGAGTACGCAGCATCTGCCCAATGTTCTGGGTGTGAGAAAGATCCAAGGCTGCATCGACCTCATCCAGGATGTAAATTGGAGCAGGTTTGAAGAGGAGCATGGACAATATTAATGACAAAGCCACCAAAGACCTCTGACCACCACTAAGTTCAGTTAGGTTTTCTTTCCAAGTATTTCCTAAGGCAACCTTGAACTCCAGCCCATCCAAGCATAGCATGGTGGTGCAAGCATAGCATGAGCACCAGGCAAAAGGGTAGAAAAAATAGACCCAAAGTCCTTGTTCACCTTTTGCCAAGCAATGTTCAGGGCTTGGTTTTTCTTCCGGTCAAGGTCTTCTAGAGTCGCAAGTATTTTGGATTTGTCATTTTCTACAATTCTCTTCTTCTTCATCAAGTCATTGTACCACTCTTCTGCTTTTGTTAGTACATTCATAGCTCTCATGTTGACATTTCTTACTAGTTTTTCCTTCATTTCTTGCAACTTCTGAAGTCTCTGACCAGCTTCTTTTGGATTATTAGTTTTGAAATCATAGGCACTATTGGGTAGCCCAAAGAGGTGTTCCTCTGCATTAATCCAGTCATAATCTCTCAACATTTTGGATACCTTCGCAGCAGCATCTTCAGCTTCCCGTTTATGTTTGCTGACGTTGTGGTCCAATTCCTTAATTTTAAGCTGAGACTCATTGTTTTGTTCCTTATGCTTTGCCACTTCTGCATATGTAGCTTTAATAGATTTCAGTGTTTTTAAGAATCACTTAGCCCTGGCTGGTGTGGCTCAGTTGGTTGAGCATTGTCCCATGCACCTAAAAGGTTGCCAGTTTGATTACTGGTCAGGAGACAATCGACCGATGCTTCTTTCTCACATTGATGTTTCTCTCTCTCTCTCCCCCTCTCCTTTCCTCTCTCTAAAATCAATAAAAACAGGTTTTAAAATAAAAGAATCACTTAAAGGGCTTGTTAAAACACAGCTCCCTGGGCCCCACCCCAGAAAGTCAGATTTGGTGGGTCTGAGGTGGGTCCAAGAGATTGCATTTTTAACAAGCTCCCTGGTGAGGAGGATGGTGCTGCTGGCTCAGGGGTCCCACTGGTCCTCCCATTCCACTTCTTAGTTTCTCTCACCTTCTCCTACACATTCTTTTGCATTGTTACCGTTTTAAAATTCAGCATATAAAAGTGTGTGCAAGATTCCAGGTGGGGTCTGTGAGAGCCCAGTGTGGTGTGATGGCTGACAATCACGCTTGTGCTAATTCAGCCTGACGTCCAACATGAGAAGAATTCTACAACTCACACTTTATGACCCTGGTGTGGCTACACTTCCCATTGTGTTGCTGCCACAGGATTGGAAAGGAACAGGTAAGAGAAAGTCCTGAATATTCTTTAAGAAATAAAAGGGCAGTACAAGGTCATGTGCAACCGCCACAGCTCAGGGAAATGGGACTTTGGGGTTTCCATTTCGAATATAGGTGGAATTCCAAATCCTGAGTTCTGGGGGAGTACTAACACCCATAGCATCTCATATTTGGACAATAATTTGGAGATGTCCTCCCTGACATCTATATATATAAAAGCCTAAGTGACTGTTACAACAGGTTGACTGGCCAGTAGCTATGATGCATACTGACCACCAGGGGACAGATGATCAATGCAGGAGCTGCCCCCTGTTGGTCAGTGCGCTCCCACAGCCAACCTCCCATGGCTGGCCAACCTCCCACGGTCCCTCCCCGCGTGGCCGGCCCCAATCGCCAGCCAGGCCGAGGGACCCCACCCGTGCACAATTTCATGCACTGGGCCCCTAGTCTATAACAAAAATGATTTCTCCTCATGACAACCCTCATGTACATATCTGACAAATATATTTTTACTATTTATGTCATTGAAATGAATTAGTTCTCTGGACAATCTTCATGACAAGACTGGTGTGATCCCTAATTTTAGTGATATGGCTGAAGCCAAACAGCCAGCCGATATTGGAGCCAGGATCCCAAATCAGACCTGGGCACTCCCCACGCTGCTGGGAGAAGCAGGTCTATGGAAGAAGGCTCAATGTCATTATTCTGAAACTCAGTCAGGTGGGCTGGGTCAGGGACCTGCTTTAAAAGTGTGTGCAAGATTCCAGGTGGGGTCTGTGAGAGCCCAGTGTGGTGTGATGGCTGACAATGTCTTCTCGTAGCAACTGTACTTGTTCTTACTTGTGTCTCACATCCCATCTCCCAGCTCTCCAGCGTGCTGCATCTTTTCTTGAGGAGTGCCAGATGCAGCATGGGACCCGGAGTCCTGGAGAGATGTGGCTTGCCGGGGAGCCCAGCTGGGGAGCTGAGCCACAGAGGAAGGCCAGGTTCAGGTATACTGACCGGGATGATTTATAAAGGAACATAAGCCACACATAAACCCTTTACTCAAGTGGCTGCCGGAGTCGTTTGATTCTCCAGCCGACAGGAGAAGGCAATGGCGTACTTTGCCCTGGGGTTAAAATGATATGGATTTAGGCACAGATTTATAATATCTCGTGCATACCTGGCACAGGCACTCCATAAACATTTGCTTCTTGGACAAAATCAACCAGTCCCAGTGTGTCAGCAACTTCAGTGGTGGCCACATTTTCTCCTTTCCACCTGGAAGAAAAGGTGAGCTTAGCAGAGGTCACAGGTGGTCTCTGGCTAAGGATGTGATGACAGGAAGTAGCTGGTTCCCTCCAGACCTCTGTGGGGTGGCTGCACTCTATACCTCACGTTGGTCCCCAAATTCCCCGACCTCATCATGGGAGAAGCACCATGCTTGAGGAACAAAGGACGAAGGCATACTCCTAAATAATAAAATGCAGAATTCCAATCTAGCCACATGGAACATGACTTACAGAATGATGCCGTTCTAATGTCAAAACACAGACTTGGCCTAAGAAAGGCAATGGAAATAAAAAATAAACCATCAATGGCCCTAGTTGGTTTGCTCAGCGCCAGCCCTCAGACTGAAGGGTGGCGGGTTTGATTCCAGTCAAGGGCATGTGCCTCGGTTGCAGGCTCAATTCCCGGCTCCGGTTGGGCTGTGTGCGGGAGGCAACCAATCCATTTGTCTCTCACATTGACGTTTCTCTTTGTCTCTCCCCTTCCCTTCTACTTTCTAAAAATTAATGGGAAAAAACTATTCTCAGGTGAGGCTTAACAAAAAAACTAAACAAAACAAAAACCCATCAATGACTTTTTGCTGTATGTAAATCTCTCCCTTTCCTCATTCTCTAACTTTGGTTGCTATTTCATTCAATTAGTGAACTTGTGTTTAATAAAATTTCTTATTTGTATTTCAGGGTCTCAGGGCAATGAGAAAGCTTTTAATAAGATAAAATATCATACTTTATTTGCAAGGAGACTATCATGTTAGTGCCAACCAAGTGCTATTTTTCACTTCATAAAGTTATTGTTTTTTACATTAAAAATTTTAAAAAAATATCTCATAGAGGTCGATTTTCTCCTGACCGGGAATCTTTTCAGTGACATGAAGGTGGCATAAAATAATGACAGGGATCCTGAGTTAGGGGATATTTCAGATGGGAGGAACACTGAGGGTCATCGGGACCTTCACTTCACGGATGAAGAAACTGGGTCGAGAAAGGTCACCTGCTTTGCTAACACAGATGTTCAGGGGCAGAGGGGAGCCTGGGAACTCTGTTCTCCTCATTCAGATCCACACTCCTTCTACTTCAATATACAACTTCCATCCCTTCCTCATTAATTCATACAAAAGGTAATTATGTGTGTCAGGCACTGTGCTGGGAGCTGGGGCCTGGCCTCAGGGAGTCCATGAAGGAAGGAAGATGATTAAGCAAAAGTATTATGAGGCTGGAGGGTCGTGCTGTTGTTGGGAATTCATTTCATGATCTATTATCATGACTTGCAAACTGGTGCACTGACTTGGGGGTTCTGGGGGAAGCTACCTGGTTGGGGATGGAGAGTAAGAGGGAGGGAAGCAGGTAACACTCCGAATCCCTCCTCTTCAACTAAATCAGCTCCACCTTAATTTGCATTGGATTTTAGCTGAAGAAAAGCCCCATAATTGAAAACTGAAAATCCCTGGCTGTCCTATGCGTGACCAGTAATAATGGAGGAACTGGATGGACTAAGCTATTGAGACACATGTATACACTAAGGCAGTGGTTCTCAACCTTCCTAATGCTGTGACCCTTTAATACAGTTCTTCATGTTGTGGTGACCCCCAACCATAAAATTATTTTCGTTGCTACTTCATAACTGTAATTTTGCTACTGTTATGAATTGTAATGTAAATATCTGATATGCAGGATGTATTTTCGTTGTTACAAATTGAACATAATTAAAGCATAGTGATTCATCACAAAAACAATATGTAATTATATATGTGTTTTCCGATGGTCTTAGGTGACCCCTGTGAAAGGGTCGTTCAACCCCAAGGGGGTCGCGACCCATAGGTTGAGAACCACTGCACTAAGGTTTCCCACCTTACTTTCATTTGGTGTTGCTCAACCAAGTTAACTGTGCATTGAAGAGTGACCCCTTATATATTTTGCTCCTTTTTTTTCTAGGAATACAGGAGGTTGAATTGACATGGTAAAGAGATAGAAGAAAATGGGGTCCCATAACCAAAATGGAATGAGATTCCAATTTAGGAGTATGCCAAATTAAGCATGTTTCTCCATAATTCAGAGAAACCCACCGGAATGTATCGCCAACTCTGTCGTGGAAGTAGACGAAATTGTCACGGTCAATCATTAAGAGATCTCCACTGTTGAAATAGACATCTCCTTTCTTAAAGACATCTCTCAGTTTTTTCTTTTCTGTCTGAGATTTTCCTCCAGCATAGCCACTAAATGGTGTAAGTTCTGTGATTCTGCAAACTAGGAGTCCAACTTCACCTAAGAGAGAAGAAAGCACATTGTTATTTTATGAGCTTGCAGTAGGCACATTTTATTAGTAACCTCTTAAATTTGATGCTATGCAACTCATTAGCAGCAGGCTGGCTACACATGTGCATTATATTCATATACATCATATACATACATATACATATACTATGTGCTGCGAGAGTCCACGGCCAGCGTGGCTTTCGCGGGTTCAAAGACTTGGAGGGAGGGCTGACGCGCAAATGATACACACAAGATGGAATATTAATTTTTATAATTACCGGGGGAACCAGAGGACAGCCTAACCATGATGGTCAAGCTCTCTCTGTTGCTCCATTCCCAGCTGTTTATATTAGCTAGAATACACAATTGCCTTCAGGAATGCAAACAGACATATCAATGGTAATGTTTAGCAAACAGTAAGATTGTCAGGTCTTAGGGGAGTTTGCTTTAGGCCATTGAGTCAGCAGCAGGTAATAAAATGTAGATATCCACCCTGTGAATATCAAAAGAAGTCCTGGTCAGCCTTCTACCAGACTTCTCACATATATATCAATTACTGTTGATCTTGGTCTGCAGCAATGTGCACACATTATTCCATATGGCCACACATTTGTAATTTTTAAATGCTAACCTTTTACTGAATAATTATTTATACACATAATTAAACAAATGAATAGTAGTTTTAAAGACTCCCTAAAACTATAGTTTTGCAACCATAATTATATATCTCTTCCCACAAAATGCTAACCTCACAATCAAGAAGTTGTTAAGCTAGGTTTCAATCTACAATTATGTTACATGTAGTGGTTAAATTAGTATCTTTTAGAGTTTCTGTAACTAATTCTGAGTGTACATAAATCTCTTTTTCCCCTTCACGCTAATAAATTTACCTGGTGTTCATTTTAGCAATGATATGTTAGTTCTTTTTTTTTTTTTTTGATATGTTAGTTCTTAACAGTTATTTAGTCAAGGTAAGAAAATGACAGCTTAGGCCCTGGCTGGGTACTCAGTTGGCTAGAGCATCATCCCCATATACCAAGGTTGCAGAGTACATACGAGGATCAACCAATGAATGCATAAATAAGTGAAACAACAAATACTTCTCTCTCTCTCTCTCTCTCTCAAAATTAAAAAAAGAAGAAAATGAATGGTTCATTGAACAAAAATCCACTGTACCTTTGGGAACTTTGATGCAATATCCATTTTCATCTCGGACAGGTTCATCTTTCTCCACATCATATTTAATCAGCTCATAAGATACAACTTTCTAGCGAAATTAAAATAGATCGCGTTGAGCATACATTTTCACATTTTTTTCTTTTTTATTGTAGTACTGCATGCATAAAGTATATAAAGAACACCTATCTTAAGGGTATAGCTTGGTGAATTTTGTATGTATGAACACCCATGTACCTACCACCCAGATCAAGATATTAAATATTTTCATTACCTTAGAAAGTTTCCTCTTGCCCCTTCTGTCAAGTTAACCACCATTCTGACTGTTATCACCATTAAGTAGTCTAAACTCCCAATAAATGAAGTAAATATTTGCCTTTGTGTTTACTTCTTTCACTCAACACACTGTGTGAGACAGTCATCCATCCATGTCGATGTTTGTTTCAGTGGTTTTTCTTGTATGAATATACAGCAATTAATTTATCTATTCTCCTTAACAGGCATTTGGATTGTTTCAGTTTTAGACTACTAAAAATAAAGCTGTTATGAACAGTCCCATACTAGTACATGTTTTCTGGTGGACATATCACAAGTGCATTTTTAAAATCTTATATAACCTTAATGTGCCCCTGTTGTATGTTTTACACTTCCAGAGACATGCTCTCCAATATATTTAAGGTTCAATAGTATAATTACTTCATGCCCATGGCTATAAAATAATTAAAACTCCATCATATATACTATAATTCAATGGCATAAAAATTTTAATTTATATAATTTAGTAAGGGCAATAAGTGCATTATTTTCTCTGTTAACAGATAGGTACAAATATGACAGTATTTAGATGTAATTATCACCCATAATTACTGTGTCCATTTCAAATTTAAATTCAAATCTATATGATAAATTAACCAATTATGTGTTTTGGTAGTAGGAGACAACCATTAAAAACCAAGTGGCATTCATAGTCAACAAATGTAGATCTTTTTTATATGCAAGAATGTGAAAAAAACAATAGGGATGGTAACTCATGCTTCTTTCCACATCAATTACAGGGCCATCTCCTCCTCCTCCTTTTTAGTTTTAAAATATAGATGTTTAAACTAGAAAAACTGACAATAAAACACAGCGATCAATGGATGTGATACAAAGAACTAGGAACACACAGCACCAACTCTTAAGGTCCTCACGTGTGGTTTGTTTCCTTGTAACTCATCATAACAACACCGACAGCTTGCACCGTGCCTGGGCTCAGCTTTGTGCCCTCTCTCGTTCTGAACTGCATTTAGCCTGGGTCTTTAAGGTCTGGGCTAGTACAGCTTGGACTGAAACTAGCGAAGACAGACCCTCTCCCAGTGTGGAGTGGGAAATTGATTCTTAGTCTCTAGGGTGCTGCCCCGCAGAATTTTCTATGATGAGGAAGTATTCTATATTTGTACTGCTCAACATGGTAATCACAAAGTATGGCTACTGAGCACTTGAGAGGTGGCTAGAGTGAATGAAGAACTAAATTAAAATTTTATTTATGCAATTTAAGTTTACATAGCCACACTTAGCGAGTAGCTACCGTATTGGATGGCCCCGGTGTGGAGGACAGTGGAGAGACCTGTGTAGTACAGGTTTGGCTGTCATTGTCAGGGAGGTTTCCTGGACTTGGGAATGTCTAGAGACCAGGCTAGAATAGAAGGAATGGAATGAAAATAATCATAACAGCTAACAATTATTCAAGGATATTATGTGACAGGCATTCGGGTTATATCCTCTAATGGCCTTTTTATAAATTATTTAATTGAATCCTTTCAACAACCCTTTTTCTTTAACAACATTGAGTTTGGGCCTGGCACTGGGCTCTATATTTTCTCTCTTTAATCTCTGTTTTACAGATGATGAATTGAGGTCTAAGGAACATAAAGTGATTTTCCCTGGGTCATTCAGCCAGTATATGACTGTGCTGGAATCTGATCTCTTATGCTCACGCATCACTGCCCTCTGTACTCTGCTCGTCAGTCCCTGGAGACACAGGTTGCTTGGGAGCTCTGGGTGGCTGTTTTGGCCAGGACAAGTTACCAGAGGCATAAAGACAGCTGTCACTGCTCAAGCCAGTGGAGGCTCAGCATTTGCGGAATCTTCCTGAGATTTTGAAAACTAGGTGGTCACCTAAGACTGACTGCTTGAGCACAAAAATGGCAAAGAGATTATCTGGAGATCCCAGGCAATAAAAGAGACTTCTGGCTTAAAAATAGGAAATGTCAATCATATATCTCATAAGAGGTTAGTATACATATGTGAGTTGGCTTAAAAACAGGAAATGTCAATCATATAACTGACAAGAGGTTAGCATCCAAAATACACAAAGAACTTATACAGCTCAATAGCAAAACAAACAATCCGATTAATCAGTAGACAAATAATCTAAATAGACATTTTCCAGAGAAGACATATAGATGACCTTCAGGTACCTGAAAAGATGTTCAGCATCACTAATTATAAGGGAAATGCAAATCAAAACCACAATGAGATAGCCCCTCACTTCTATTTGAATGGCTACTATAAAACAGACAAGAGCCTGGCTGGTGTAGCTCAGTGGTTGAGCGTCAACCTATGAACCAGGAGGTCATGATTCAATTCCCAGTCAGGGCACACTGAAGGTTCGATCCCCAGTAGTGGGTGTGTTTGAGGCAGCCGATCAATGATTCTCATCATGTTTCCATGTCTCTCTCCCTTCCTCTCTGAAGTCAATAAAAGAATATATAAAAAAAGAAATAACAAATGCCAAAGGGGGTGTGGAGAAAAGGGAACCCTTGTGCACTATTGGTGGGAATGCAGATTGGTGCAATCACAATGGAAAACAGTATGGAGGTTCCTCAAAAAATTAAAAATGGAACTACCATATGATCCAGCAATTCCATTTCTGGGGTATTTATCCAAAGGAAATGAAAACACTAATTAGAAAAGATGTATGCACCCCAGGTTCATTGCAGCATTACTTACAATAGCAAAAACATGGAAACAACTTAGGTGTCCATTGATAGATGAGAGGATAAAGAAAGTGTGGTGTATATACAGTGATGTATCTATACAATGGAATATTATTCACCCATAAAAAGGAAATCTTGCCACTTGCAACAACATGGATGAACCTTGAGGACATTATGCTAAATGAAATAAGTCAGACAGAGAAAGACA
This sequence comes from Myotis yumanensis, assembly GCF_028538775.1. Lineage (NCBI taxonomy): Eukaryota > Metazoa > Chordata > Mammalia > Chiroptera > Vespertilionidae > Myotis > Myotis yumanensis. Next base: position 63,980,733 of record NW_027223752.1, read on the forward strand.
AATACCACAGGACCTCATTATATGTGGAATTTGAAAAAAGAATGAATTCATAGATTTAGAGAACAGACTGGTGATTGCCAGAGGTGAGGAGTGAAGAGTGGGTAAAAATGGGTGAAAGTGGCCCTGGCTGGTGTGGCTTAGTTGGTTGTGTGTCATCCTATACACTGCAAGGTTGCGGGTTTGAATCTCAGTCAGGGCACATGCCCAGGGTGCAGGTTAGATCCAGTTGGGCGTGTACAGGAGGCAATCAATCAATGTCTCTCTCTCTGTATTTCTTTCTCTCTCTTTAAAATCAATAAAAACACATCCTTGGGTGAGGATATGTTTAACTTAAAATAATGGGTGAACATGATTAAAAGATAGAAATTTCCAGTTATAAAATAAATAAGTCCTGGGTATGTAATGTACAGTGTGGTGACTATCTATCCTATATAATAAAAGGCTAATATGCAAATTGTCCCCTCGACCAGGAGTTTGACCAGGAGTTCAACCAGGAATTCAACCAGGGGGCGGGGCTGGCCGGCCAACTGCCCGTGGCCCCTCCCCCCAGCTGGCCCGGCCCGTCAGCCCTGATCGGGTTGGGATGGCCGAACCCTACCTGTGCACTAATTTGTGTACCAAGGCCCTCTCTCTCTATACTAGTAAAAGCCTAAGAGACTGTCTGACCATTCGACTATCCAACCGGTAGCTATGATGCACAGTGACCACCCTCTCCCAATCCCAGACCCCTCGGGGAATGTCAGAGAGCCGGTTTTGGCCCGATCCCCGCAGGCCAGGCCGAGGAACCCCACCTGCTGGAGGGACCCACTCACTCCGAAGATGCCCTTTGAGCTGTGGTGTCACCCCAGGTGTAGCCAGCTGGGGAGGGACTGAGGGAGGTTGGCTCCAGGGCATGTCCAGCCCGTCTCTCCCAGTCCCACCCCGCCTGCCACCTTCTAATGAATTTCCTTTCAATGTGCATGAATCCATGCACCGGGGCACTAGTAGTTAATTTAAAAGTTGCTAAGAGAGTAGATCTTAAAAGTTCTTATGACAGTCTGGCCGGTGTTTCAGTGGTTAGAGTATGGCTTGCTCACTGAAGGGTCGTGGGTTTGACTCCCAGTCAAGGGCATGTACCTGGGTTTCAGGTTTGCTCCCCACCCCTAGTGGAGGTGGCTCTCTCACATTGATGTTTCTCTCTCTCTCTCTCTCTCTCTCCCTCCACTTCATCCCTCCTTCTATTCTGTTTGAAAAAGCAATGGAAAACATATCCTCAGGTGAGGATTAAAAAAAGTTCTTATCACAAGAAAAAAAAATGGTAACTATGTGAGGTGATGGGATGTTAACTGGACTTATTGTGGTGATCATTTTGCAATATATACAAATATTGAATCATTATGTTGTACCCCTGAAACTAATATGCTGTTATATGTCAATTACATCTCAATTAATAAGAAATATATTTTTAATGCAGTTACTAGAACACAAATCTTTTTTTAATCTTTAATTTCTTTATTGGTTAAGGTATTACAAATGTGTCCTCATCCCCCCATTAACCCCCAACCTCCCCCCACACTCATGCTTTCATCCCCCTGTTGCCTGTGAGAACACAAATCTTTATAAGATAATGCTTCTTAACTCTGGCTGCAGAGTTTTCAAAAAACACTGATGCCTGGGCCCCACCTCAAGATGCCTGCATCCAAAGCGTAGGGGCTGAGGCCCTGCCCCTGTGTGTGTAAAAAGTTCCCCAGATGGTAGTAACCCACAGCACAATGGAATGGAAATACCACATTTCACCATTTCATAGACTATGGTAAACTGATGGAACTGGTAACTTTCAGGTGTTTTATCATAAACACATGTTAGTGACATAGGGAAACTTTACCTGAATTGCAGACGGCAAAGACCTAATGGGTTGTTATTCACAGACATTAAGATTTTTAAATTACAGCACCCTATCTTTCTGAGGTCCTTGTTACAGAGGCTGACCCAAACCTCTCTTGGTGATATAAATGGACTGCAGCTCTGATGCTTTATGAAATTCTCATAATAACATCATCCTGACATAGCTTTTAAGAACTCTCTGTATTCTGAAAACTGGCTATATATGCTCTCATTTTTCAATGTACTTACTCTCTGTAGGTAGTTTGCTCTTCCAACAGAGCCAATTTTCCCCGTATAATTCACAAAGCCGATATTGCCTTCAGTGGAAGCATAGAACTCATAAATGTGAATGTCCCCAAATCTCTTGATGAATTCTCTCCACACATCTCCTCGCAAGCCATTTCCCATGGCTACTCTCACTTTGTGATCACGGTCGTTTGGTTTCTGTTGGAGGAGGAGGAGGAGACCAGATTGAAACATCTCTGGAGACTGCACTCACATATTAATAATTGGCTTTATGGTTCCACATACAGTACTTGTGTTGGTTATGAATTCACCTTAGTGCACACATTCTCTGTCACCCATGCACATAACTCCTCCTTTCCCCCAACACACGCAGTCTGGGCCAACAGCTAGTCCTCTGATTTAATAACCAAAAGACTTGGATTTTCCCATTTTGATTTTTAAGAGGCAAGCTGAGACAATTTGACAGAACTCGGTGATGCCAACATTTATAAGTACTGCGTGCTAACCGATTGCGCCACTGGAGCTCCATTGTGATGCCAACATTTAATCCATATCCAATCTGAAGCTAGAACAATGTATTGATTGTTTTCTTGATGGGGCTGAATCTCAGTGAATTGCCAGAAAGGAGATCTGTCAGAGACTAGACTAGAACAATCTGAAGCAACGATTTTCACTGGACAAGGAAGAAGAAAACTGGGAACGCAGTCCAAGGAGAAAGGTCATTTTCCACAGAGCCATTAAAGAGCAATAATATTAGAGCCTGAGGGGCCTGGAGAGAATGATCTTGATCATGCCCTCATTTAGCAGATAGACCAGCGATCACAAGACCGAGACAATGACACTGCCCCACAGGGTTGGCAAGGGGAAGAGTAGGAGAAAGCTGGCTCCCAGTTGCCTCCGTGGCCTGGGAGGCGTATGCTTTGCTATAAATAAAAATCACAAAAGGAAAAGCTGTTTTGAATGTAAAATGCAAAGGACAGCTTGTGCCAGCAAGAGAGGAGGAGTTAAGACTGGCGTGCATACCACTCGACCATATCATTTATGAGGCTCCTGCAAGTATGTCTAAACCTATGGTGTTTATAATTATATGTTATATTAATAAGGCAATTGATGTCCTCAAGGAGATCACAGCCTTGTGGGAGAGGCAGGTAAATATTAAGTATAATTTTAACTTGTTACTCTATGATTTCTGCTCTAAGGGAAAACTGAATAGAATGGGGTAAAAGTGCTAGGTAATGAGGACGCGCTTCAAAGATCAAGTTTTAATTTCTTTGATCGAACAGCATTTTGCTTTGAAGAGCATATGCTCTAAAGAGTATATATCCTTCCCTACTCTGTGGAATTACTGTGAAGTGACTAAGGAATAAGGGTTCCTCTTGGAAAAGAACTGTTTGAAGAGAGAGGCAGTTTTCTGATAAAGGCGAGGGTGTGGATAGGGCACGTATACACCAAACCAAAGCAAACCTTGAATTGGTTTCCATGCGGGAGGAGCCAAGGGAGCTGGGGAGCAGCTTATATACATTTGCTTTTTAAGTAGCTTCTTGGTCAAAACTCAGGTGGGGAAGCTCTTTCAGGAATCCTAACCAGAGAGGTGGACAGCTGCTGGCCTCTGGTAAAAACTGGGCTGCCTGAGCAACCTTACCGAGGAGGAAATGTATAGAGAACCGTGCCAGGTACTGCAGATGATACAGAAGTATATTTGGTCTCAGAAGCATTTACAATTTAATGGTGGGTTACCTGAAAAGCCGTTTGAACCCGCATGAACCCTAGGTCCAGAGATCACCGAATCTATTCCCTTTTATAATGACTAAGTACCTGTAAGCAGGGAGGCCACGGTTTGCCAAGGCCTGTCTTGGCGTCTGCTGTTGTCCAGATGTGCTTGTTACACTCCTCTCACTCTCAAGTGTCTCCATTGGGATAATGAATTCTGTGGCATCCTGTCTGTCCATAGCCACTGTTCTCGGTAAGAACTGTCGGCTTTTCAGAGACCACCCATATGCCCCACCACTGCTATGCCTCACTGCCACTCCAGGAATAAAAGGCCACAGGTATTGGAAGAATACTTTCTTTTGCTTAAAAATAACCCCCTGACCTGGGGCTTACCTGCTCCCAGGACCGTGTGAGAAGCTCCAAAGTAGCAGTCTAGCATGTAAACTCAAGACCTTACTTATTCCGTCTGCAGCCCACAATCACCTTCTTAGTTCATTCCCTTGTCTAATGGGTGGTGAACATCTATCTCCCCCCATAGATTGTAAACACCTTTGAGGCCAAATATATTTCTATATCATCCACAGTAGCTGGACCTGTGCTTTGCATATAATGCAACCCCTGCAGGAAAAGAGGAAATAGCTCCACCAGAAAACCCTCGACTTCCCTGTTCAACAGTTAGTAGCTGGGACACCAGCACAGGGCAGGGCGGAGGGCGCAGGAGGCTGCAGGTGCCCTGGGTGTGTGGGAAGTGGGCCAGCCTCCCTCACAGGTGCAGCTGTCACCTGCGGTGGCAGGTAGCTGGGCATAGTCACAATACCATGGGCTCAGTTTCCATCATAATCTGGGGGATCTTATTATGTCAACAGAAGGGATTAAGGCTCTAGGCTGGAAATGTTTGTGGACACAAACCTCGAGATCCTGGAGCCTTCAGAGATGGCGGGTTCTCACCTAAGAGTGAGATGGCTGCGACTCGAGTTCTTTCCCAGAGGAGACATGGTGTTTTCCCATCACCAAAGCCACTCCTCAAAAGAACAAGCTGTATGTGAAGTCAAGGGTCACCTGGCTCAGTTTTCTTTAAAAGGATCAAACCTTCTACTCCACATTAGGGGTGAGCTGCAACGTGCAAACACCTGGGGGTTTACATCCTCACGGGATTTAATGACCGATGGAGGGTGAGAGGTCAGGGTAGCCAGAGAGGAAGGTAGGGCCCCAGGTAATTAGAGTAGAGAAAACTTTCACCGAGGGCTTTACTATGTGTCAGGCAATTGCCTAAGTTTCTAAAGAACCCTATCAAAATGTGAGAGGTAGGAAAGCATTTGCTTCAAATAACAATTGAGGAAATTAAACCTGAGAGGATTAAAATAATTTGCCGAGATCACACTGGTCGCAACATAGTTTCTCCAAGATTCAAGTTCAAATCTATGTGACTTCAGGGAGTGCTTTTTTTCTTAATTAGAAAAACAAAAAGAGTGACAGACACATAGTTTAAGAATTGAATCGTACTGAAAGGCTTTTAGATGAAGGAAGCTGTTCATTCATTTTTCTGTTCTCATCCTGTGTCCCAGCCCACCACCCTTTTAACTTATAACTGTTTCTTATCCTCTTATTTCTAAATTAAAGGCTTATACTACTATCTTTTGATTAATCAATTTTAGACATTACTTATTGATTTCCTATTGTACTAGATGAGAATCAAACTCTCTCCCATTTCCCCAATGTCACAATTTCTGGTTAAATCAATATTCAGTGTTCAAATTGCTTTGCTCATAATATACTTTTGATGAGTCAAGTAATATCCTCTGATTAAATTCTTGAATAAATTTTTGTTTCTCCTAGAATTAATCACCTCCCTGCCCATTTGCTTTGCTTTTATTTTTTTAAAATTTTGTTTTATTGCTTAAAGTATTACAAAGAGTATTACATGTCTCCTCTTTTTTTCCCCCTTTGACATTCCCCAGGTCTCCCCTACACCTCAGTGTCTTGTGTCCATTGGTTATGCGTATATGCATGCATACAAGTCCTTCGGTTGATCTCTTAATCATCACCCCCCCAACCCCCCCCCCCCCCCCCCCCCGCCGCAACCCTCCGCCTTCCCTCTGTAGTTTGACAGTCTGTTCGATGCTGCTCTGCCTCTGTATCTATTTTTGTTCATCAGTTTATAATAGTCTTTATTATCCATAAATGAGTGAGATCATGTGGTATTTTTCTTTCATTGACTGGCTTATTTCACTTAGCATAATGCTTTCCAGTTCTATCCATGCTGTTGCAAATGGTAAGAATTCCTTCTTTTTGCTTTGCTTTTTAAGTTTCTCTTTGTAGGTCTTTTCTCACTTTCCAACAGCCTCTAAGTAAAATTTTCCTCATGGTGAAATTGATCAGATGACATAATTTCCATCATGCTCCTTTGAGCCTCAGCTCTAGTCTGGACTACTTGCTCCTCAGGCCTGGCGATTCCCTTCTCTCTCCTTCCTGGATCCTGGGCCTTCATTTCTCTCTTTCACTCTCCTGTTTGGGTGGAAAATTTTTTTCTAGTAACTTCCTGAAGGAGGATGAATAGGAGGTGAATTATTTTGAGACTTTGGATGTCTGAAATTATTCTTATTGTACACTTAATCAATAATTTGATTGGATACAGAATTCTAGATAGGCAACACTTTTAGCATTTTGAAGGCATTGCTGCTTTGTCTTCCAGCCTGCAGTGTTGTTGTTGGCAAGTCAAATGTTATTCTTATAGAATCTTTTCTTCCTCATTTTTTGGTCTTAAATTTCATCCTGGCTTAGTTTTTATTGGGTACTCTATTGGCCTTTTCAAACTGTCCTTCAGTTCTTGAAAGTTTTTTTGTATTATTTCTTTGATAATTTCCTCCTCTATATTTTCTCTATTCTTTCCCCGATTTCCTATTAATTAGATATTGGATCTTTTGGATTCATATTCAAATTTTCTTTACGTTGCCTCCCCTCATGTCCACCACTTTATCTTTTCTCCAACTTGCTGTAAGATTTCTCAACTTTATATTCCAAACTTTCTATGGATTAAAAAAAATTGTTTTTCAGGAGATCTTATTATTTTCTTTGATAGAATACTATTCTTGTTTTATGGATATAATATCTTTTATAATATCTCTGAGGGTATTACAGGTTTTGGGAAGTTTTTCCTGCTACATAAATTGAGGCTGCTGCTTCTTTTCTTTAAATGATCATTTCTGTTGGAGGCTTTCCCAGGTGTCTGTTGATCCTTGATGTCTGTTTATATTTGGGAATAAGGCAACTAAATGATGTTTGAGCCCAGCCAGTGTGGTTCAGTCGTTGAGCGTTGACCTATGAACCAGGATGTCACAGTTTGATTCCCGGTCAGGGCACATGCCTGGGTTTTGGGCTCAATCCCCAGTAGGAGGCGTGCAGGAGGCAGGCAATCAATGATTCTCATCATTGATGTTTCTATCTCTCCCTCTCACTTCCTCTGAAATAAAAAAAACCCCACAAATATATTTTTTAAAAACCTGTTTCAGTAGCTTTATGTGGTGGGAAGAGGCTATTGCCAGGTGGGCTCCACTATCTGGTGATGGGGCAGTGAACAGAGTCCAATTTCTTTTCTGGGAAAGTTGAGTTCTCCCTAAGAATTACCCTCCTCCATTCTCTTGTCTATAAGCATAAACTGGCTACTGGAGTTCTAAAAGCTGTACCGGGAAAGGGAGCTGGGGGTTTCCCTGGTCGGTAAGTAGATATTTACTCAACCTCTATGTTCAGTGCCTCACCCCTTCCCTGCTTGCTCTTGGGGTCCTTGAGTTCAAAGCCTCTCTAGGTCTTCTCCAGCGAATAAACCTCCTACCTCCCACTAGGGTGGGAGAGGGGGCAGCAGGTCCTGCTGTTTCCCACACGCACTTTCACTTTCAAAAATCCTCTTGTTTCCAAGCCTGACACCTCCTGCCATCTGCAGTTGTGTTTGGCGCCCTCAATTTCCTTCTTGTTGGCACCTGCCTCTTGTTCCACCTCCCTCAGTCCTGTGATGACAGTGACCTTCACCTCTCTGCTTTGTACTGCGTAGTTCCCTGTTGCTATGTCTCTTGGTTTCTAAGACAATGTGCATCTTTTTCTTGTCCTGGGTTTTGGGAGACTTCCAAGAGGTGAAAGGGCAGAAGGTATTCACCATCTTCAAAACAATTCCTGAGTCCATGTTCTTACCAGTGAATATGCTAGACTTGAGCCTGGCTCCCCAGGAGAGGACGAAGCATCCACTGACAGGAATAAAAGGGCGAGGCTCAACATCTCTGCTTTATAGAGAGGCCTCTCTCCCTCCGGGGGATCTTCCGACGGCGGCCACAGGACTGTCTAAACCACCCTCTCCCACATCACTCTTCCACAAAAGGCCCGTTAGGATGCTTTGCCACAGTCACAATTAGTTCTCAGCAAAGTAAAGCCCTTCTCACCTGGCCCAGTCAACCAGTCTCGCCTTCTGCCACACTGCTCGCAGTTCCCAATATGCCAGGCCCTTCCCCCCACCGCTCTGCAGCTCTGCGCATGTGTTCCAGGTAACCAGAAGCCCTTCTTTCTCTGCGTGGCTGGGGAACTCCTCTGCACTCTTCAAAACTCACCTTCTGTGGCAGCCTTCCCTGATTCTGCTCTTTCCCTCCTTCCTCTTGCCTGTCCCTGTCCTGGCCCCCACTGGTCAAACTAGTCACTCTCCACTCTGCGCTGTAACATACCTCTCTATTGTGTTTTCTGCCAGAATGGAGGTGACACAGATAGACATTTTGGGCTGGGAAAGGACCACAGAGGTTACCTAGTTTTGGAAGGATGGCAGATAACACTAGGATATAAGCTGAGTTTATTCAGCTATTTCAGAGTTCTGGTCTACCTTATTTCCCCTTCCTGATATCGTGCCTGCTATGTGTGGTCCCTAGAACTCTTTCTGGTTCCCTTTTCCTCCTTCTGCCTAGGTCACACTCTTAGTAGGCAGGACAAAGCCTCATTTCGACCTCTTTCTATAGCTTCAGTCCCTAATTGGAGTAGAGAAACACTAAGCTTTAGAGGTATCTTGTTCCAATAAATAACTGGAACACTGAATGATGCTGTCTTTTTAGGCAATGACACAAACTAAACAGGAGCTGACAACTACACACGGCAGGAAATGAACCAAACTAGCCTTTCATTGTAAAGAGGTGCTCAGAATGCTAAGCCCCAAATATAACAATGGAAAACAGGTAAATAGATAAGACTCTTCAACAATAATACCGTAAAAAAATCACTTAAGTCAATAGTGTTGCTATCCAACCCCCTCTCAACATTAGATAAGAGTAATTGACTAATTTGAGTATCTTCTCTTATTTCTTCCTTTGTCTATGTGTGGCAGAATTTTCTTTGATTCATTCAATGACTATGTATAGAGCAACTACTATGAGCTATACATTCTTCAGCACTGAAAACAATGAGAATAATGGTTACCATTTGTTGATTATAGTGTCAGGTACTTTGCTACATGCTTAACATACATCATTTTGCCTTCACAGCCCCTTGTGAGGGAGGTACTCTTGTTTCCCCTCTTGGCTGATGGGAAACAGATTTAAAGGTTAACTATCCCAATCAAACAGTAGAATCAGGAGTCAGGCCTGATGACTCCAGAGTTCTTGCTTTTAAGCACTACATTAAGTCGCTTGCTCCAAATCTGAACTCCTCCCCTAAGGATGGCTAGGAGCATACCTCCCTACTCCTCTGCTCTACCAAAGGAGCTACTGAATGTGGTTAAAAAGAGGGAGGAGAAGCATTACTCCAGAATACCCCAAATTCTCCTGAGGAGCCATGCCATGTCTGAGGAAGGATGTCATTGGGCTCATGTGCTCAGCTAAAGCAGAAGTTGCCTCCCTGATATCCACTGCTAGAGATGGTGGTTAGCCCTTCCAGGGACAGCCTTTTTAGGCAGCTCTAAGGGTGAGCAAGATCCTGATTACATTGATCTGCAGCCTTCCACCATTAGTTCTACTTTTGTTTGGGAAGTTCACTTAATACAATCTTCCTTTACATCCATCTGGGTTTCCTATCATGACCTATTTTCTTTTTAAATTGTAGTAAAATACACATAACAAAATTTACTACCTTAACCATTTTTAAGTATACGGTTTGGTGGTATTAAATATGTTCATAGTGTTGTGCAACCATCACTAGCATCCATCTCCATAACTCTTTTCATCTTGTAAAACTAAACTCTGTACCCATTAAACAACAGCTTCCCATTACTTCCCTCCCCCAGCTCTTGGCAACCACCATTCTACTTTTCTGTCTCCATGATTTTGGCTACTCTAAGTACCTCATATAAATGGAATCATACCATATTTGTCTTTTTGTGACTGGTTATTTCACTTAATATAATGTCCTCAAGGTTCACCCATATTGTAGCATATTTCAGAATTTCCTTCCTTTTTAAAGCTGAATAATATTCCATTATATGTATGTATGTACAGTACCACATTTTGCTTATCCATTCACCTGTGGACCGACACTTGTGTTGCTTCTACGTTTTAGTTATTATGAATAAAACCGCTGTGAACATGGCGTACAATATCACTGCTTTTTAAAACCAATTTCATAAACATAGGTTCCCTCTTTTTCCTTCTGAGCAAATTTGTATGTCAAGAGATTTTCAGAATCTGTGTAGCTTCCTGTGCCTCAGCTTTTTGCTTATCCATCCATCCATCCATGGACACTTAGGTTGCTTCCATATTTTAGCTATTATGATAATGCTGTTATGAACATGGTGTACAAATAGCAAGGTCTTTGAGACCTTGCTTTAAGTTCTTCTGGATATGTACTCAGAAGTGGAATTGCTGGATCAGATGGTAATTTTATTTTTAATTTTTTGAGGAGCTGCCATATTGTTTTTCACAGTAACTGTACCATTTTACATTCCCACCAGAAGGACACAGGGTTCCAATTTCTCCACATCCTTGCCAACACTTGTTGTTTCCTTTTTTTGGTAGTAGCCATCGAATGGGTGTGTAGTGGTATATTATTAGAGTATGTGTGAGTCTGAAAGAGCTACACACAAACATTTCTTTTCCTCAAGTCCAAAGGCAGCTCCCGTTAGAACTAACAGAATTAACATGCTCTCCCTCAGGAGACTTCTATTTGACAAGGAGGTGACTTTAGGCAGAAAAGAAATGCCAAACAGAAGGGCCCCATATGGATTTCTGGGTTTTAATAGAGAGTCATGCAACCTTGAGGACCAGATGGAAGACTAATGTGAAAAAAATTCAATAATGACATCAACAGAAATTGCTGTAGAAAAGGTCCTAACCTAGCTTACCACTACTTATGACCCTCATGAATCCTTTGAATCTGCCCCCCAAATCAGAATAATAAGTACAAAGCCCTAACATTTTGGGGGAACATATTACTTCCTTTAACTTAATTATATATCTTTCCTTGGTGAGAACTTAGATGTTCATTCAGCAAAATTTGTTGCTGCCTAGGATGTGCCAGATACAGATCTTGGTGCTAGGGATCTGGCAGCCAACAAAGCCCCCGGTGCATGGAGATTTCATTTAATTGGGGGCGACAGACAACAGTCATGTACACCTGGACTATGTCAGAGGTGATAGCGCTGCGAAAAGCAGTAATCCATGAGATGAATGGTAAGAGGCAGAGTGATAACTTTGTTGTTAGTAGGAGGGGCCTCTGATGAGGTGGCATGTGGTTCAAAACTGAATGAGAGAACTGGGGCTAGAGCTTCTTATACTTAAACTTCTTATACACAAACTTCTTATACACAGCGGCTGTTAAATAAGTTGAACATAACCAATGTTTACAAATAGCAATTTATCAACTTGGTGATCCTTCTAATTTGTTTTCCTATGATGAGTGAAATGATTAAAGGAAGTAGAATCTGGTGAACTTACTGCATTGCCTAGTCTAGTGTTTCTCAACTGAGGAAGATGTTGCCTGCCGGGGGACATCTGGCAGTGTTTCAGGACAGTTTGATTATCACGATCTGGGGGAGGAATGGAAGGGTACTACTGGCATGTCCTGGGAAAAAGCCGAAGATATTACTAAGTATCCTATAGTGCATTCAATAAGTCCACACAGCAAAGGGTGAAGGGACTAAAATGTCATCAGTGCCACTGTTGAGAAGCCCTGATCTGGTCCCCAGGCAGGCTGGCGAGAGCTGAGGGACTGGGCAGGAGGTGCTCTTCCAAATATTCCATCAAGATATCTGGACATGTGTAAACGGGATAGATCCAGGGCCCTTGGAGTTACCCTGGGGCATCTGTTCCAAACCGTCAGACTTAGATGGTTTCAAAGCCACATGGGGACTTACTCATTAAAGTAACATTAACTAAGTTTCCTGACTGCCTTTGGTATAAGAGAAGGCCAGGAGACAAGATGTGGTCCCAGCCATCAAAACTTTTATTCCCCAGGGAGAATGGGAGACATGAAGACAAACACCTGCAATGTGACCAGGACCACAATGGGGTAGATATCAAATGATGTACGGCAGAGAGTAATGACTCTTGTCATATAAGCAAGCATTTGAGTTGAGCTTTGAACCTGAGTAGGCTTTAAATAGGCAGAGAGTGGAAAAGAGGGTAAGATGTGAAAACAGGAACAAAGGTAGGGAGTGATAATATTAAAAGCAACTGTCACCTAGCAAATCTCTTCTATGCGGTAAGGTGGTGCCAAGCACTCTGTTGTGACAAACAGTTAAAAGGCTAAAAATAAAAACGGATACATACAAACCAGCTAAAGCCTAGCATGACCCAAACTGACTTGAATTCCCATCTTATCCATTTCAAAAAGATAGTAAAACATGGGGAGTTACCTGGGGCGAGTTGCATAAATACCGAAGCAGTTCACCGATATACTGAATGACAGTGACGTTGTATTTTCTGCAATCATCCCAAAACTGGCTGGCTGAAAATTTGTTCCGCAAAACTAGAGTGGCACCTACAGAGAAGGAATAGAAAGGGCCAGTAAAAAAAGAGCTACAAGTATTACACTCATAAATGTGCTGAGTACCAAGTACATTCAATGCATAAAACCCCAAATGAGACCTGGTTTTGTCCTGTAGGAGCCTCCAATCTAGTCAGAAGAAGACATAAAAAAGTCTCTCTAATAAAAGTCAGTGTGCAATAAATAAAAGGTTCAAGCAAGACCCTAAGGGAATGTGAGTGTGTGTGTGTGTGTGTGTGTGTGTGTGTGTGTACATTAATTCTGTTTGGGCAAGGGCCGAGAAAGGCAATTTTTGGAAGAGGTAGAATTTGAATTAGCTCTTGAGAAATGAATATGGAGAAAGATGAGAGAATTCCAGGCAGAGGAAAAAGCATGAACATAAAGACAGGATAATTCAGAAGGTGTTGGAGGATGGCCAACACTCAGTTGACTTGTAAGTGGGATGGTAAAGCGTGGCTGGCTCATGAAAGATGAAGCTGGAGAAGCAGCTAGGGGCGCAGTCATGGAGAGCTTGGAAGTGCCAGCTGGAGGAACCAGACTTCATTGTGTGGGCACTGGAGAGCCAGGTTCTTGAGCAAGCAGGAGAATTCTTCTTTGTTGGGGGAGTAGAGAAAATTGTTCCCCAAGATGTCCACATCCCAATCCCTAGAACCTGTGAATATTCCACCTTACATGGCAAAAGGGTCTGTTTAGATGTAATTAAGTTAAGAATTTTGAGGTGGGAAGATTATACTGGATTATCTGTGTGGGCCCGATATAATCACAAGGATCCTTCTGAGAGGAAGGCAAGAAGGTCAAGGGCCGAAGGAGATGGGATGATGGAAACAAAGGCTGGAGTGATATGCTTTGAAGGTGAAAGAAGGGGCCATGAGCCAAGGAAAGCAGGCAGCCTTTAGAAGCTAGAAAAGGCAAGGAACTAGATTCTGCCCTAGAGCTTTCAGAAGGAATGCAGCTCTGCTGATACCTTGATTTTAGGACTTCTGACATTCAAAACAGTAAGAGAACAAATCTGTGTTCTTTTAAACTACTAAGTTTGTGATTTGTTATAGTAGCAATAGGAGACTATCACAATGGGTAAAATAATGTATCTATTATATTTAACCTAATTAGAGGCATGAAATGTAGCAAAGTGAAATAAACTCACAAATATTTATGTTCTTAGTTTATTTTTACTCCTATATATACAAAAATCCAATGTTTTCAAAGAGGAGACATTTTAAAAAAGACTATTCCTTCTTTTGCATGTATTTTTGCTGCTCAAGGGAATGTGTGAGTGGTTGAATTGTCTTTTTGGGAGCCTCAGAGTTACCCTGTTCTCACAGGGCCCAGCAGTACGATCAGGGCCTCCCATTTCCTGCTGATTTGGAGGCTGATATGGGGCTAAGTGTTTCACAGCAGCCCACTAAGTTGGTGAGGGAAAGAAGCAGAGTCCTGGGCAGTTGTATATGTATATGTGTATATTTAGGGTGTCCCACCCAAAATTTATACACACACTTTGAATAATTATAAAAGCAGTGTTTATTAAAATACATTTCATTTTCAAAACTGAGCTATGAACTGTTAAGTGTATATACATTTTTTGGGGGGGGGAGGAATACCCTGTATACACATATATAATTATTCATAATAAAATAACATGTTGAGAAAAATTTAAGTTTTTTAGCTTAGAGCGTTAGAGATGGTTTCCTGGAACAGGAGGATACAAGACAGAGCCTTAATGTATGAAAGTTGGCATCAATCCTACTGAAAGAAGAGAGGGTGGCAACTCTGTTTTGAATGGTAAAGTTTGAGAAGGGAAGAGAAGAGATGACAAGCCAGGTATTCTGACCAGAGCTGAGGAGTTGTAGGAGTAGGGAAGAATAAAGCAGAATGGGAACAACTGAAGGAAAAGTTTAAATGAAATGCTAATGGAGACCAACATGTAGATTTCTAAAAATGGAAATGATGGCAGAGAATTATGTATGAAATATAAGAATCAAGTGTTTGTCTTGGCTGCTGTGGCTCAGTTGGTGAGGTGTCATCCCATTCACGGGAAAGGTAGCTGGTTCAATTCCTAGTCAGGGCATATTCTTGGGTTGTGGGCTCAATCCCTTGTGAGAGGTGTGCAGGAGGCAGCTGAATGATTACTCTTGCATTGATCTTTGATATTCCTCTCTCCCCCTCTTCCTTTCTCTCTCTTTCTCAAAAAAAGAAAAAAAAGTAAAATAAAAAGAATCAAGTGTTTTGACCTGGATAAAGACATCAAATATTTTTTTTAAAGTTTCTTCCTTGACATACTGAACAATTATAGCATTATACTATTAGATAAGCAGGCATGAAAAAATAGAAATTATTTAAATACCTGCTTGCCATGTGTGAGTCACACAGCTTTGTTATTAACACTTCCTACCACACAGGAGCGTAGCCAAATTTTGAATTACTTTTTCTTAGGAGCAGATGTGAATGTATACTGACCTCCATTGCCTTGTTGAGAGAAAAAGCTTACCAGCCACAATGCATCCATGTAAGCCAATCATAAGCGCAGCGCTGTGGTACAAGGGCAGAGTGGTATAGATGATATCATCTTTCGTAACCCTGCTTATAAGACTGAGGCCGGTTGCATACCATAAGCGCTGGTGATTGATCATTGCAGCTTTTGGGAGACCTTCGTAAAGATACAAGAGTATGTCTGAGTGAGCCAAGACCAGCCATTCACAGACACATGGTCTGGGAGAGAGATCTGGCTTGCGATTCATCGTCGGGCGATTAGAGAATTGCAGATGAAAGGGCCATAATCAGTTAGACCAGGAGTCGGCAAATTTTTCCGTGAAGGACTAGATAGTAAATGTTTCAGGCTTTGCACAGTCATACAGTCTCTGTTGAAACTACTCAACTCTATTCCTATACTGTAGCTGACAGCAACCAAACAATAACGCAGCGATTTTCAAACTTTTTCATCTCATGGCACACATAAACTAATTACTAAAATTCTGCAGCACAAACAACAAACAAACAAATACATTTTTTGCCAACCTGACAAAAGAATTAGGTATAATTTTGATTCATTCACACTGGATGGCTGTTGTGTTGGCTGTTACCATTTTTTAATTTGACAATCTAAGACAGTGGTTCTCAACCTTCCTAATGCCGCGACCCTTTAATACAGTTCCTCATGTTGTGGTGACCCCCAACCATAAAATTATTTTTGTTGCTACTTCATAACTGTAATTTTGCTACTGTTATGAATCATAATGTAAATATCTGATATGCAGGATGTATTTTCATTGTTACAAATTGAACATAATGAAAGCATAGTGATTAATCACAAAAACAATATGTAATTATATATGTGTTTTCCGATGGTCTTAGGCGACCCCTGTGAAAGGGTCCTTTGACCCTCAAAGGGGTCGCGACCCACAGGTTGAGAACCGCTGATCTAAGGGAAAAGACGTCAGTGCCCCTGACTAAACAGTCAGGTATTGCATGTTTTAAAAATTCTTGTGGCACACCAGTTGAAAATTGCTGACATAAAGGAATGAATGTGGCTGTGTTCCAATAAAACTATTTACAAAAACAGGTGCGTGTGTGGGGGTGGAGGCTATATTTGGCACACAGGCCAGACTTTGCTGACCCCTGTGTGACATGGTTATTACAGCAGTAATTTTAAGAGAAAGGAAGAAATGACTATTCAATTTCTGCTCTATGTCTACCACCTTCCAGAGTATTTTCAAAATTTCATTTTTATTCTCATAATTAATGAGATAAGTAGAATTATGTTCTCTAATCCACAGATAAGAAGGATGAGATTCAGAGAGTAAATAGCCTATCTATCCCATCACCTTCCTTCATAACTACTTTTGTGATTTCTTAGGTACTCTTCTAGAGTTTCTGTATGTATATGCATAATGTACATACACATATATATGAAATTATGAACAGTTGCTCATATGTTCTTGCCCTTTCTTCCATTTAAAAAATAAAAACACTCTTTAGCACTTTTCCTTACACTTAACAATGCATCTTGGAGATCTGTCCACCTTTGTACATAGAAATTTCCCTTATTTATTCGTTCATTTATTCTCTCTCAGTCACATCAAGTCCTTTGTATGTGTATATTATATTTTATCCACACCATTTTGCTATTTTAAACGATGCTGCAGTAAATAACCTGGTCCACATGGCAGTTCACACTATGAATGATGCCATGTCTGTAGGATACATTTGCTGAAGTGAGATTGTGGGGTCATAAGACATGCCTTTGTAATTTTGATAGGTACCCACAGTGCCAGCTGTAAGGCCAGTCCCTATTTTCCCTCCTGCCAGCAATATATGAATGTACATGCTTCCTCATAGCCTTGCCAAGGTGTGCTCTCAAATGGGAAAATTTTTGCAAACCTGAAAGGTGAAAATTGATATCTCAGTGTAGTTTTAGTATACTAAACTAAATACATTTGTATATTCTTAACTATAATTTATGTAAGTTTTTTTGTAAGACCTTATTGAAAGGATATGCTTATATTGTTTCCTATGGAAGGTCAACTTAATTGAGGAGGGTGTGAAGGCCTTACTAAGGGGCTGAGCTAGAGTTTTAGACCTGAGTGGGTCAATTGGCTTTGTGAAGAGAAATGCAGTTCTCTGTACACTCAGACCCTTCAGTACTTGATGGTACTTTTGCCAGGTATCGCCTAAAGAACAGCAAACTACCATCATTATAAACATAATTCAAAGTTCATTTTCTCTGGCATTGTGTGAGTATTTAATGCCCCATTTTAAGAAATACTAATATTAAGAAATAGAAGTAAAAAATCAATAAGCCCATTGTATTCACCATGGAAAAAGAATCTTCTGAATAGTAAAAGCTCTGAATTATATATAGACAGGCATAGCCTTTGCTGCTTTGAAGTACTTTCAGAAACTTTCCTAATTTAAGATTTTTGTATTAATGAAGAATTAAGAGTGCTTGGTAACTATTACATAATTCTGTGCCAATGACTGCCTTTGGAGGAACAGGAAAAACATTTTGTTCTCCAGTTGCTTAAGGGAGTTCTTTGAATTAATGTTTATAAGAGCAAAATTTTATTTAGAGACAAGAAGAAAAGTAAAATAAGCATCAACCCAACTATCTTTCATGTAAATATAAATTCTGAATTATGGGATTAGTTAAGGAGTGTGGATTCTCTTTATCTTCCTAGAATGGGTTTTATTTTTGACAACCCAAACCTGCATGGTGAATCCACACCATATTTATCTAGTATTAAGACTAGAACTCCCAGTCACTCACCAATGGCTCATTAATTTCCCAAAATGAAGTTTACAATTTAATTTTTCCATTCTCTTAAGAATTGAGGACAAAGTCTCATACGTTAAGGTAGAGTCTGTATGTAGTGGAAGCATTTGGTTAACTATTCAGCCTACCGTTTGGTTGGCAATGCAGTATATAACGTTTGGGAATAACAATAGTATACATCTCAAGAATGGTGGGAGAACTGTATGAACAAATGCCACAAAGCTCCTAGGAGCACACCTAGTACATCTTACCCTTAATATTTATTGCCCATTCTATATAGCAGTGTTCCAACACTGCTAATTGGCAATGTTTTTTCTTAGTGGCTCATAAAAATAATGGTGCAGCATCCAGTGCGATGAAATATAGTATTTTAGGCCCTGAGTTGACAGCCATCCTACACCCACAGCAGCAAACAGCTCCAGCCATCCTACACCCACAACAGCAAGCATCTCTAACTCAGTGTTGCATAGGAAGATAGTAGTCAAAACATTTATATAAATACTAGAGGCCCGGTACACAAATTCATGCACCAGTAGGGTCTCTCGGCCTGGCCTGCGGGATTGGGCCAAAACTGGCTCTCTGACATCCCCTGAGGGGTCCTGGATTGCAAGAGGGCACAGGCCAGACTGAGGGACCCCACTGGTGCACAATTGGGGCGGGGGAAGGACGAGGGAGGTTGGCCAGCTGGGGAGGGACCGTGAGAGGACTCCAGGGTGTGTCCGGCCCTTCTCCCTCAGTACCAATTGGCCGGACCCCAGCAGCAAGCTAACCTGCCGGTTGGAGCGTTTGCCCCCTGGTGGTCAGTGCACGTCATAGTGAGCGGTTGAGCGGTTAGCATATCATTAGCATATTACTCTTTGATTGGTTGACCGGAAGACTGGACACTTAGCATATTAGGCTTTTATTTTATAGGATGACCCCATTATTGTCCTATAGTCTTCTCTGGTGATCTATTTATAATTGGTTACACATTACATATGGACTCTGATTATAATCAAAATACAACAATCATTTAAAAAATTCCCCAAACCTACTCAGTTTCAAATTGATCCATCATCACAACTATTTTGATAATTTTTGGTTAACCACTTTATTCTACATATCAAGGAGGGGGAAATATGCATAGCTTGGAGAAACTCAAATGGGATCATGTGCTATGAGATAATATCATTCTCACAGGCAAAGAGCTAAATCCCCCAGAGAAAGATAAATATCACATGATCTCACCATTTGTGGAATATAATGAACAACATAAACTGATGAACAAAAATAGAACCACAGTCATAGAAGCATCGAATAGACTGTGCAACCTAAAAGGGAAGGCAGGGGGGAGTGGGTAAGAGATCAACCAAAGGACTTGTATGCATGCATATGAGCATAACCAATGGACACAGACAGGGCAGGGGGAGTGTGCTGGAGGGTGGAGGTGGTCGGGGAGAGGTTAATGGGGGAAAAAGGAGACTTATGTAATACTTTAAACAATAAAGAATTTAAATTTAAAAAAAAGAGCTAAATCCCCTTAAGTATTAGTTATTTGATAACTTTTGTCAAAGAGACCATTTGAAAACCTAACCCACCACTGAACTCCTTCTTCAGGGTAGGTCCATTTCTTTTAGAATCCTGTCTTTATTTTTACCTGTGGTTCCAGAAGTATAAATGTATAAGGCAGGCGTGGAGAACGTGACTTCAGACCTCCAGGAATCTGGGACAGGTTCGGTTGAGACTTCATCCACTTTGTCGAGGAAAGAGTCAACCCCGTCTGTGTTGGAAGTTCTGCTCACATAATAGATGGACACATCATCTTTCTTCAGGCTTGGCAGCACCTCTTCAACAGCTGCTTGTAGTTCTTAATTTAATAAGAAAAAAATCCAAACGAATTAAATTAGCCCAATAAAGTTCTATTAGTGCAACAGGTGAGAGGGTTCACTTGAAATGCAGGCAGTTAGGGCAGGGGTCCAATGGAAAACAAAGGCAGGTGAAACATAGGCGGGGGCAGACGTGGCAGTTTGAGCAGCCTAACCGTAGGAACCAACCAAGCAGAAACAATAAAATGTTTCTGCACTCAAAGTGGGAGGCATGGGAAACCAAGGAAGGGCCTGCGGTAAACAAGATGTACGAACACACAGAAACAGAGAAAGTTCAGCATGGGAACAGAGGAAGAGCACATAGAAACAGGGAAAGTTTAGGTCTGCTGCTGGGCAAGAACAATTGAGGGAATCAATCAGGTGACGTCACAGATAGACACAGAAGCAGGCTTGTAGCAAATATATACCCCTGGACTACAAGGCTTTAAGGGGCAGCCCGTTATTGGGTTCCCCTCCCCTTGCGGGGAGTCTGAATCTGCTTATAATAAACTTTCCACACTTTTGCTTATATCTTCTGGTCCGAGTAGCTCATTCTTTGGAGTCTCGAGACACGATCCCAGGAAAATACTCGGCTCACCGTTCGGGTTGTCACAGGCTTCACCGACATCTTATTTTCAGCAGATAATTTTTGTTAAAATGCGTAGACATGACAGTAATGCTTAGAGTTACATGTTTTTACACATGGAGTTTGCCACATTTGAAAACATCACAAGGTTCTGATATTTGAAGGAAGGTTGGCTTTTAGTGGTTTTTCTTTAAAAAAAAAATATTTTATTGATTTTTACAGAGAGGAAGGGAGAGAGATAGTTAGAAACATCAATGAGAGAAACATCGATCAGCTGCCTCCTGCACACTCCCTACTGGGTATGTGCCTGCAACCAAGGTACATGCCCTTGACCGGAATCGAACCTGGCACCCTTGAGTCCACAGGCCGATGCTCTATCCACTGAGCCAAACCGGAGAGAGCTTTAGTGGTTTTTCTTAAGCAGCAAATGGTTGGTTAAAATCTGTACAAACAAATGGACATACGGGTGAACATCAATATATATAAGTGCATGTATTTGGGCCCCACAGGATCAGCGGTGAAAAATATGTTTTTGAAGGAAAGAGAAATGAAAATAAGGGAGCCATGTGAAGTAACAAAGATGATGGAAGTTGACAATTTTTTTTTAACACATCAGTAACAGGAAGTTCTATTAGGAAGCTTCAGCTGATCTGAGAAATAAGCTCCAAATTTCATAAGCATATCCTATGGCCTGAGAAAAACAACGATTAGCATGTTTTCACCATGGTCACAATACAATAGTGGATTATTAAAAAAATTTAAAGTGATCAGTATTGCCTTAGCCAGTTTGGCTCAGGGGATAGAGCGTCAGCCTGCAGTTCGATTCTGGTCAGGAGCACATACCTTGGTGGCAGGCTCCTCCCAGGCCCGGACCCTGGTGGGGACTGGTGCAGGAGGCAACCAATGAGTTTCTCTCTGTCTTTCCCTCTCTCTTCCACTTTCCCTAAAAATCAATGGAAAAAGATCCTCAAGTGAGGATTACAAGAAAAAAAAAGGACCAGTATTTTTTAAAAATTAAAATAGAATGAAATAAAAATTTTCAGAGGACGACATGCATAGTAAAGATAGACATTGTTTTTAAAGGTTTTGCTTTAGTTATGTGGGTGTTTGGGTACTGGATCACACATAAATGTATTTTTTACTGTGGGTTATGGTAAAAAAATTTAGATACCAATTTATACCGATTTAATATGCAAACCACATTCAATATCTGCCACTTGGATCTGTGCTCTTAAACCATAAGATGAGATGGCCTTTAAGCTCACTTAGCTTGAACTGTGACAACTGAAGTGAATATTAATGGGAAGGTGACTCAATATCCCAGGGAATTGCCTTGGGGAGCTCTGCCTAAGTCATCTTACATGGTTTGTTTTTCAGATGTTTGTGAATACTGTCTCCATCAAGATGAGAAATATCTGGATGGATGCATTGAAATTTTTAAGAAATGTTTTTATTGATTTGAGAGAGAGAGGAAAGGAGGAGAGAGAGAGAGGGAGAGAGAGAGAGAGAGAGAGAGAGAGAGACATTGATCGGCTGCCTCCTGCATGCCCCCACACTGGGAATCCATCCTGCAACCTGGGCATGTGCCCAGACCCAGAATTGAACCAGCGACCTCTCAGTACATGGGATGATGCTCAACCAACTGAGTCACACAGACCAGGGCAGATGCATTTAAATAATAAAAAAAAAATTTAATCAGACTCATGGACCTGATAAAAATAAATGAGATAGTACAAAAGGGTTTATAATGACAATCAACAGGCTTTTACTTCATCCCTCCTCAAAACGAAACCTTTTTTAAGCTGTTTCTTCTGGCAATCAACTCTTCATCACCAAGTAATGTACTTTTCCTGCTACCTCTTGACCTATTAATTTTTATCCCTACCCCCATTTTACCCATGCTCACTCACAACAGTTCACTTTATGTTGTCTAGGTTAATGGTATTTACATCTATTTTGAGACCATAATTCTGTCCTCTGAGCTTTGTCTATGGGTTGGCTCTAGAAGCTAAAAACTAATAATCTGAATTGACAAGATTATGACCCTGTAAATATTATTCGCACTATAGTCACACTTCCACTTATGTGTGGAATCTAATGAATAAAATAAACAAACAAACAAAACAGAAACAGACTCATAGATACAG
Source organism: Myotis yumanensis (assembly GCF_028538775.1). Taxonomy (NCBI): domain Eukaryota; kingdom Metazoa; phylum Chordata; class Mammalia; order Chiroptera; family Vespertilionidae; genus Myotis; species Myotis yumanensis. The sequence continues at coordinate 64,003,335 of NW_027223752.1, forward strand.
AGAACAAGCTGACAGCTATCAGAGCTGAGGGAGTTTGGGGGCTGGGTGAAAAAAGTGAAGGGATTAAGCAAAAAAACCCACACAAACAACCGCATAGACTCAGACAGCAGTAGGTGATTACCAGAGGGAAAGGGGGAGGGGAGAGATAGAACAGAGTAAAGAGGCGATAAATGGTGACTAAAGGAGATTTGACTTGGGTGGTAAATACACAATACAATATACAGATAATGTATTACAGAATTTTACACCTGAAACCTATATAAGTAATGTCATTATTAAGTAACGTCACTCCAATAAATTCAATTAAAAAAAAAGAAAAATAAAGGTCCTAGCTCCGTGGTTGGCAAACTGCGGCTCGCGATCCACATGCGGCTCTTTGGCCCCTTGAGTGTGGCTCTTCCACAAAATACCACGTGTGGGTGCGCACATACAGTGCGATTGAAACTTTGTGGCCCATGCACAGAAGTCGGTATTTTGTGGAAGAGCCACACTCAAGGGGCCAAAGAGCCGCATGTGGCTCGTGAGCCACAGTTTGCCGAGCCGCAGTTTGCCGACCACTAGCTGGTTTGGCTCAGTGGAGAGAGTGTTAGCCTGTGGACTGAAAGGTTCCAGGTTCGATTCTGGTCAAGGGCACATGCCCTGGTTGTGGGCTGATCCCCAGTTGGGGGGCGTGTAGGAGGCAGCCAATCAATGATTCTCTCTCATCATTGATATTTCTATCTCTCTTTCCCTCTCCCTTCCTCTCTGAAATCAATAAAATATATTTTTTTAAAAAAGAAAAAAAAGTATTCCCAGTTACGCTAGCAAAGTGCTAGTTTGTTTTTGAATAGAAATGTACTACCACCCCCTTTTAAACAGGCGAAGAAGAAAATTTGAGAGAACATGTTTAAGCTAGCGGTCCATTCAGACCTTGGGCTACCTGGCTGGAACCCCAGCCCTAGGATACATACTCATTTGATGTCTGTGTTTCTGTCCCCCACCATCTATGCACAGACTCCCTACACTATGGTTCCAGCCCATCCTGTGCTCATCACTAGTTTCCTCTCTGTCAATGAGACCCGAGAAAGAGAGAGCACCTCCCTCCTACACCCACTGCCAGATGTAACTGGAACATAAACAAGTCTTTGGTAGGGTGAGTCTGGGCTTGGGGGGGATTGTGTCTAAATGGCTTTTCTCAAATCAGGATACATGTGATTTGTTTTACATCATTTTTTATGCCCTCTGCCCTCTGTAACAGAACAGAGAAGAGAGTCTGTTACATTCATCTAGAAAGGCACAACTCAATGCAACATTTAGAGTGACTATTGCCCAGCAGTATGGCTCAGTGGTTGTATTACGTGCTAGATATATGAGAGAATTCTATGTCCCTTAAGATAATCAAAGGGAATTAAAGTGACTCATCAAAGTTACTCCTTGGGCAACCCAGAAAGATAACAGGAGTGGAGATAAGATTATATCTATGCCCTGATCCGTAGCTAACATTAACACTGGAAAATGATCACTTTCCATCAAAGTTAGGCCACTGCTGTTGGCCATTCCTTGAATTCTCTGAGTCCCTATGTCCTCAACAGTGGAATCTCATCAGTAAACAGCTTAAAAAATTGCTATTATTTAAGTCCAGCCTGCTCTTGTCCTTACATAGTAAAACTCTTTAATGAAGCATCTCACCGTGTTACGGAACTGATGAAAACTGCCTCTTGGGCTCCTCTTGCCTGAAATGCCCCCTTCCCAATTGCACTTGTTCAGCTCAGTTGTCAAGGACCCCAAAAGCCTTCACCCTCTGCTCTTTACCCCTCTCCCTGAGCTCCTGCAGCCTACTTATCACATTCTCCTGGATGTCACAATCAGATGTGTATGCAGCTTAGTTCTTTTGCGGGATGGTAAGATTCTCGAACTAATTCATTTTCTTAACTTTTCATCCCACCCTGGCAACTAGCTTGTACTTTATGGGGACTCTCTAAATGCTTCTTGATTTGAAGTTAGATTGTTGTGCCATCTGCTTTTCTTAATCTAACCTCAAAAGTTTGTATGACAAGACTTCTCCTTGGTCCTGACACTAGTTTTATAATGAAGTTCTCCTGTTTTAGAACTTACAATGATGCAACACCTTTGAAAAAAAATTGGAAGCATTTTCTTTTATCACATTGCTTAAAGGTCCAATTTTGTTTTTCACAACCTTAAAAACCAGGTCAAAGGTAACCTGGAACATTTTATAATCTCGCTGGACCCAGGTCTTGCAACAGGAAGCATCTTTAACTGTTACTAAAGACTTGTATATGAGTAGAGGCCACACTGTGGGAGCCTTGCATGGCTATATTGGGTCAGATGGTGGAGACCTTGCCAGTAAACTGATGGGAGACCTGGGTTACCCTCTAGTAGGAGAGCTAGCTTAGTGACAATCTTAAGGATAGCCTAAGTGGAAACAAAGCAAATTTACTGTGGGGCAAAGCGGGGGGGACTCTTTTGAATGGCTTCACAAAATATCCTATGTCGTATGAAATTAATTAATTATATAATTATATAATTACTAGAAGCCTGTTGCACAAAGATTCATGCAATAGGCCTTCCTTCCCCTGGCTGCTGGCACCGGTTTTCCTCCGGCACCTGGGACCCAGGTCTTTGGTCAGGCCGCAGCGAGGCTTGGCTTCTTCGCTGCAGCTGCAACGGAGAAGCCAAGCCTCTTCAGTCTTCAGTCTTCAGTCTACAGTCTTTAGTCTTCACTCCGGCCAGAGCCTTCAGTCTTCGCTCTGCGCCTGCATATGCAAATTAACCACCATCTTTGTTGGGTTAATTTGCATAGTCACTCTGATTGGCTGGTGGGCGTAGTGGAGTGACACCAATTTGCATATTTCTCTTTTATCAGTGTAGGTTATTAATTAATTCCTGTGTTTCTCATATTCCATGTTTGGGAAATTGCTTGAAAAACTGCCAGACCAACAAGTTGGCTTCTATCAATAAAGCTAACACAGATTGAAATAAGTGAAGGCAATTGTTTTCCATGTAATTATTTACACCATACCCTGCCATGGAGAAGGATCCTGAAATGTACTACAGAGAGAAGATGATATTCTCTGGGAGACGGGGGCTTCTGTTTGATTTGGGGAAGTGTTTGTGAATCTTTGACTTTTGGGAAATAGAGTAAATTCTGAAGAAATAACTGGGCACTGAAATTCCTGATAGTGCAGACTCAAACTCTATTGAATTGTCACCACTCCAACATGTAGAAAACCCCTCACCTTTATGTACCATGTTCAGATGGTGTAACAGGATAAGAAGTGCCCTGGAAGTGAGAAAGAAAATTGGGTTCTGTCCCCAGCTCTCTGTTGCTAACTAGCCATGTGACTCCAGGCTAGTGATATCACCCCTCTGGGAAATTGCTCAGCTATGTAACAAGTGGAAATAAGACTAATCGTTTCTCAAAGTCTAGTCCTCAGACCGTTTGCTTCAAAATCATCCGGGGAAGGGGTGGGGCTTATTATAAACATACACATCCCTGGGTCCCACCACAGTTCTTCCGGATCAGTGCTTTTTGGGGATTGGAGTTCAGGAATCAATTTTTCAAAATAATCTAGCTTCCCAGGTGATTCTTATGCTCATTAAAATTTATTTTTTAAAGTTTTTGTTTTTTTTTTTTAACTGAAGTATAACACATTCACCGAAGCTGGAGGATTATAGGATTAGAATATCTGTAAGATTCCTTCCAACTTGAAAGAATTCTAAGAATTTGTCAATTCGACACATTTACACATGGGCACATTTACTCAGCATGCAACTTTGGACTCTGTGCTACCTCCTTTGCGGGAACTGATTCTGGTCAGAGTGTAATTCGCAGGATGTGCCATAGTCCCTCAGTGATTTGGAAAAACCTAATGTTTTGCAAATGTGTGGCCTCTCTCCAAGGTCAGTTTACTGCTAGAGAATGTCATGGGTCCACTGGAAAGCCTGGTTCAAGTATGATCTAAATGTTAGAATTTCATTATACTCTCCATGTAAAATGACCCAAACAATAATGCTCAACGGCAGAGGACTGTCTGGGTGGACATGGAGATATCTGGTTGTATCTTTGACCTGAAATTCAGAACCAAACTTTATTATGGTCATTTAAACCCAAGTTCTTTGTCAACAAGACTCCCAGTCCTTGACCTTCCTCACTGGGGGCCTGGGATATAGTCATGTGCTGCATGATAATGGGTTTGGTGAATGATGAACCATATATACAACAGTGGTATAATCGATAGCCAAGGTGTGCAGTAGGCTATACCATCCAGGTCTGTGCATTCTATGATGCTGGCACAGTGACAAATTGCCTTACAATGCATTTCTCAGAATGTATTCCCATCGTCACACAATGGCAGACAGTCCTGTGCAGTTTAATAGTATTTCAATCCCTCCTGAAGTGGTACAAAGATCACTGTGCTAAGAACTTCCCTCTGAATTGACTGGTAAAGTAACAGATTTAAGAGAGTCTTTCGGTTAAAATTTGGCCCCTTGAGTGTGGCTCTTCCACAAAATACCACGTGTGGGCGCGCACGTACAGTGCAATTGAAACTTTGTGGCCCATGTGCAGAAGTCGGTATTTTGTTGAAGAGCCGGTATTTTGTGGAAGAGCCACACTCAAGGGGCCAAAGAACCGCATGTGGCTCTCGAGCCACGGTTTGCTGAGCCGCAGTTTGCCGACCACTGGGTTAAATAGTGAAGATGTCTCATTTCCCAGGCAACTAGAAACTATTGGGAGTTTTCTTGAAAGGACCATGCCCTCCAAATAACTCTGCTGCCTTTAAAACTGCTCCCTCTCCCCTGCTTTTAAACTTTTAGATAACTCCTTCATTTTTGGGATCTATTATGCCACATGAAACAGATGTGAAAATTTCTAGGTTTCTCACAAGTGAATAGATATCTCATCTTCCTGAAAGGCAAACTGCTTAGCTTGCCTCCATTTCCTTAGCTGTGAAATGAAGGGGGAGAGCACATGGATGCTTGATCCCTTCCAGCTCTAGTGCTGTACAGCCACGTAGAGGAAGGAACACGACCCAAGCGAGGTCATGGGCTCTGAAGTTGGACAGACTTAGGTTGGAATTTTGTTGTTGTTGCTATTAATCCTCACCTGAGGATAATTTTTCCATTGATTTTTAGAGAGAGAGAAACATCAATGTGAGAGAGACACATCTATTGGGTTGCCTCCTCCACGCACCTCCATAGGGGCAGGGATTGAGCCTGCAGTTGAGATAGATGCCCTTGACCGGAATGGAACCCGAGACCCTTCAGTCTGTGGGCTGACACTCTAACCACTGAACAACCCAGCTAGGGCGTAGGTTGGAATTTTAAGCCTCATTTCCCTCAGTTCTGTAACAGGGGTAATGCTAGGTTATCTCTCAGGGTAATTAATCAAAGCATCCGGCATAGGGCCTTGTCAGAAAGGCGTCCCAGAAAGGTGAGGCTCCCTGACTCACTATTCCTCCAGGTCTTTCAGCCCACACTTGGCTGGCCTCCTCTTACTAGCACAGTGAGAAGCAACTGCTGGTCCTTATTCATGTGCAGAGACAAGTTTTCTGGGAAGGGAAAACCAGCAGCCTGGGGGGTAACAGGTTCTTGGTTGCTTCCTGGCCTGGTCACCACTGCAGCATGCAGTTACCTGAAATATGGCAGGAATATGGCAGGAGGTAACCACAGAACCAAAGGTCACTACTGCTATCGATGCAAAAGGGGCTCACCAGGGCACTGCAGCAGATGCCCAGAGCCTTCTCCTCGGGGATCAGTGGGGTCCCCTTTCTGCAGTGAGAGTCCAGGGAGGCTAGTAGTACCTGGGAACTGGAAGCAGTCATTGCACAGGAAGAAACCAAGGGTCAGAGAGGGAAAGTGACTTTCCTATGATCACACAGCCAGTCAAGCAGCAGAAGCGAGAACAATTTTTGGGGGATCCACTGTTGTTCACAGTCACGATCCTCTACATTTGAACGCAGTCAGTCTTGTTTATTAAGAGCTTGGACTCTCACGGTGAACAGCCCTGCTGAACTGACCCCTTCCTCCCAGCTCTTTGACTTGGGGTTTGAAGCTTCACCTCTCTGGCCCCAGTGGCCTCACCTATAAAGTCCCATAGTAAACCCTACCTGTTGTGAGGATGAAAAGCAACACTGGATAGTGCTTGACACAGTGCCTGGGACGGTCAGCTCCCACGGATGGGTCTAACGATCATGACTTAGCATTTCAAGGAAGGGTGGCCATCCCCTCCCTCTACACCTCCAGATCCGATCTGACCCCCACACCCTCCCCTCTGAGGAGCCCAACGCCAGGGCCAAGCGCGCCCCGGGCTCACCTGGCGAGGCCAGTAGCACCTTCGCTCCGCAGCACTGGAAGCAGTGCAACAGGGACTTGGCGCGGATGTTGTAGTTGAGGCACGCCATGGCACAGCCCAGCTTGGCCAGCCCCAGCCACAGCCACACGAAGGCCGGCTCATTGCCCAAGAAAACCGCCACGCAGTCTCCCTGGCGCAGGCCGAGGTGGTCGCGCAGCGCCCGCGCCACTTGGTTGCTGCGCCTGTCCACCTGCGCGTAGGTGAGCGTCTCGTCGCGGTAGAGCAGGAACGGCTTGTGCGGGGTCTGGCGCGCCTTCTCCAGGAAGACCTGCAGGATGGTGCGCACCGGCCGCCGCCGCCCGTAGCTGCGCGTCCGGCGGGCCAGGCCGGCCGCGTGCAGGAAGTAGCGGGTGTCCTGGAAGAGGTAGGGGCAGCAGAGATTCACCAGCAGCGGCAGGAGCAGCAGCCCCGCCAAGGCCGTGTAGATAGCGGGCAGCATGGCGGTGAAGGGGCCCCCGGTGCCCCCGAGGGCCGAGGGCGCGCTCCGGGCGTGCAGCGCGGCGGCTGGGGGTGCTCCTGGCGGACGGCGGGCGGGCTGCGCGGGGGGCGCCCGGCTCGGCTGCGGCGATGGCGGAGGGCCTGGGCTGCCCGCACCTGCGCGGGCTCTCGGGCAGGTGGAGTGGCGTGGGGGCCGCCCGATGTTCCGGAGGCCACCTGCCGGCTGAGCCCGCCCCCTCGTGGGAGAGCAGCCACCTGCGCTCCGGGCCCGCCCCCGCGGGCGTCCCTCAGGGTTAAGGCGGCTCCCTGGGGACTCGGACACCGCTCCGCCCGCGCCTGGACGTCTGGGGTGGGGGTGGGGGTGGGGGTGGTGGTGGTGGTGGTGGTGGTGGTGGTGGGGCAAGACTGGACTCCTGCGTTGTGACCGAAGTACTTTCCATCTCGGAGCTGCAGTTTCCTTACAACAATGGCGATGGCCCCGGAGAGGTCAATGGGGAAAAAGGAGACATATGTAATACTTTAAACAATAAAGAATTTTTAAAAAATGGTGATGATAAGACACACTTAGGGGATGTTTCGGTTAGAGGAGATAATGCAGGCGTAGGGCCATCATTTATTGCTGCCGTCGATAGAGTGCCTTATAGAGATGACTTATTTGTGATGATCAGTGAAGTTCCCTATAAATAAATACCAGCCAGTCCTAGTATTTATTAGTAGCAGGTAGCAGGTGCGCTGCCAAATCAGAATCTCATCTCTTCTTCCTGGTCCTGGGGGTTTTCAGCCTGGCCTCTCTTTGTTTCTCAGATTTGCTAGCCTCCCTTCTCCACCCCCGTCCAACCCCAGCCAAATTGCCAGGCTGTCACCTGAGGCAAGAATTTCAAGGTAGAACAAAAGCGCCAGTGGTGGATAAGGGCAGGAGACTGCATTTCTAGTTGGCCCTCCTGGCCCAGTCAGCCCAAATTTAGAATGAGGTAGTGCCATATGACAACTGAAATCAAGCCCCTAAGATAGCCTATATAATACAACCCTAATATGCTAAGTGTCCAGTTGTCTGGTCAGCAGTTCAACCAATCCAAGCGTAATATGCTAATGATATGCTAAGGCTGCTCAACTGCTCGCTATGACGTTCCCTGACCACCAGGGGGAAGATGCTTTGAGTGAGATGGTCTGGACATGCCCTGGAGCCCTCCCATGGTCCCTCCCCCACTGGCCAACGCCCACATTCCTCCCCACCCCCATCCTGCACTGGTGGAGTCCCTTGGCCTGGCCTATGCCCTCTGGCAATCTGGGACCCCTCAGGGGATGTCCTGCAGGCCAGGCTGAGGGACCTGCTGGTGCACAAATTCGTGCACCGGGCCTCTAGTATATATGTGTGTGTGTGTGTGTGTGTGTGTGTATGTATATATATATATATATATATATATATATATATATATATATATATATATAATTTTAAATATTTTTATTGATTTTAGAGAGGAGGGGAGAGGGAGAGATAGAAACATCAATGATGAGAGAGAATCATTGATCGGCAGCCTCCTGCACATCCCACACTAGGGATAGAGCCTACAACCTAGGCATGTGCCCTGACCAGGAATGGAACCATGACCTCCTGGTTATAGGTGGATTCTCAACTGCTGAGCCATGCCTGCCACCCCCAGGGATATTTTGATTTAAAATTTTGTTCTGTTAAGTGAACCCAGCCCCCCTTCCCCCTTTGAAGATTCTCAACTACTTTCAGCCCAATTCAACACATATTTACTACATGGCTCTGTGAGAGAATAGTACAAAACAGAGGAAATTAAGTGAACACTGGTACTTCTCAAAAGCCATTTCTTTTAGTGTGATCTTTTTTTTTAATTAGTGAATCCTCGCTGCTTGCTACAGAGGAGGGTCAGGATATGAGTAAAACAGTGTTTCACTTTCTTCCTCTCCTGTCTTCCTGTATACATCCATCTTCTTTTTTTAAAAAAAATCCTCACCTGAGGATATGTTTTCATTGATTTTTAGAGAGAGAGAGAGAGAGAGAGAGAGAGAGAGAGAAACATTGATGTGATCATTTGGCTCCATATGTGCCTGGACCAGGGATCGAACCTGGAACCTTTTGGTGTACAGGATGATGCTCCAACCAACTGACCCTCCCAGCCAGGGCTCATTCGTCTTATTCTTATGAGATACAAGTAAGAATGCTTACTCCTGCCAGACACTCTGCTAGGGGCTTCCTGTTTATAATTCTGTCATCTAAAGTTGGCATTATCATGCTCATTTACAGACAGGAAAGGGACCCTTAGGGAGGTGAACTCAGCTGGTACAAGATGGAACTGATATCTATTTTTGAACTGGTATCTGTTTGGTTCCGAGCCCACTCATATATTGCCTTCCCATTCTCTAGGTTTCTAACCATGTTTTCTTTATCTTTCAACAATTTTTCTTTCACAATCTTCCCCTCCCCCATGTTTTTAAAAAACATATTTTTATTGATTTCAGAGAGGAAGGGAGAGGGAGAGAGAAACATCAATAATGAGAGAGAATAATTGATTGGCTGCCTCCACATGTCCCCTACTGGGGACTGAGCCCGCAACCTGGGCATGTGCCTTTGACCAGAATCAGACCTGGGACCCTTCAGTCAGACGTTCTATCCACTGAGCCAAACCAGCTAGGGCCCCTCCCCCATGTTTCTGCTCTCCTCTTTTTATTCCTGGAACCTGCTCAAGCAAATCTTTCTCTAGCTTTTCCCAACTCTTTCCTGGCAGATCCAGCTACCATCTAGTGACTGGTTGCATCATTTCTCTAGGGAGGAGTTGGTGGCCTTCCTTACGCCTGAGGAGAAGGCAGTAGTGTTAATCTAAGGAGGGCTCAGGACAGAAACCATTCTGGCTGGCACCGCTTCTTTCCTGGTGAAGCTCAGAGCCAGTTCTCCATTTCCATCCCAATGCCACCCTTCATGGCTAGTTACTCCAAGAGCCTCTTAGATTCCTCTGGTCTCATCCTTAAATAGCTACACTGCAGAGTGCTAGATTATTGCAAATGCTCACTTCTCCCTTATTCTGAGGGTCCCTTTAGCCTGTGCATCAGCAATTTTTCAGTGAAATAAAATAAGACTCAAACTGGCTTAAGCAGAACAGGAATGAAAGCAGTAACCACAGAGGCCAGAGATAGGACAGGCTTCAGGAGCCTTCATCTATGGGGTAAGTGCTGGGACCTGGACCCAGTTTCTCTTTCACCATTTCTCTGTGTCACCACCACCATCCTCATGTAGGCTCTCCATCATGATCTAAAGGTGGTTGCCAACCGCTTAAGGTTACATGTGTCCTATGTCAACTTCAGACAGAATGTAAAAATCTTTAAAAAAATATTTTTGTTGATTTAAGAGAGGAAAGGAGAGAGAGATGGAACCATCAATGATGAGAGAGACTCATTGAATGGCTGCTTCCTGCATGCCCCCAACTGGGGATCAAGCCTGCAACCTGGGTATGTGCCCTTGACTGGGATTGAACCTGGGACCCTTCAGTCTGCAGGCTGATGCTCTGTCCACTGAGCCAAACCGGTCAGGGCAAGAATCTATTTTTTAAGGAGTCCTTATTTATTTATTTTTTTTAAAAAACCTCATAACCCATGGATACAGACAATAGTGGGTGGAGGCTTGGGGCAGAAGGTGAGTGTGCGCTAGAAGGAGTTAATAGGGAAAAAAAGGGGACATATGTAATACTTTCAACAATAAAGATTAAAAAAAAAATCTTGGACTGGGCTATGTGCCCATTCTTGGACCAATCTTTGTGGCCGGGGGAAGAGAAATGCTGGTTACTTTAAGCCAGTCAGGGCTCACCCACAGACCTGGGAATAGAGTCAATCACATATTGTGAAGTGGAGACAGAGTCACAGATACAGAGAACAGACTGACAGCTGTCAGAGGAGAGGGTATTGGGGGCTGGGTGAGAAGGGTGCTGGGATTAAAGTAAAGAAAAAAGATTCATGGACATAGACAACAGTATGGTGATTGCTAGAAGGTGGGAGGGGCATGGGGGTAAAAGAAGATAAAGGAGGAATAAATGGTGATGGAAGACTTGCCTTGGGGTGGTAAATACAATACAATATAGTGCAGATGATATATTGTAGAATTGTATACCTGAAACCTATATACTTTTATTAACTAACTAGAGGCCCAGTGCACAAAAATTTGTGCACTCAGGGAGGTCCCTCAGCCCGGCCTGTGCCCTCTTGCAGTCTTGGACCCCTCGGGGGATGACTACTTGCTGGCTTAGGCCTGCACCCCGGGAGATTGGGCTTAAGCTGGCAGTCAGACATCCCTCTGGCAGCCTGGGAGCCCTCAGGGGATGTCCACTTGCCAGCGGGGAGCAGGCCTAAGCTGTAGTTGGACAACCTTAGCGCTGCTGAGGAGGCGGGAGAGGCTCCCACCACCACCACTGTACTGGCAGCTGTCAGCCTAGCTTGTGGCTGAGCAGAGCTCCTCCTGTGGGAGAGCACTGACCACCAGGGGGCAGCTTCTGCATTGAGTATCTGGCCCCTGGTGGTCAGTGTGTGTCCTAGTGACCAGTCATTCCGAATTGTTCTGCTGTTAGGGTCAATTTGCATATTACCCTTTTATTATATAGGATAGAGGCCTGGTGCATGGGTGGTGGTCGGCTGGTTTGCCCTGAAGGGTGTCCTGGATCAGGGTGGGGGTCCCCACTGGGGTGCCTGGCCAGCCTGGGTGAGGGGCTGATGGCTGTTTGCAGGCTGGTCACACCCCCTTCAGGGTGGGGGTCCCCACTGGGGTTCCTGGCCAGCCTGGGTGAGGGGCTGATGGGTGTTTGCAGGCTGGTCAAGCCCACCCCAGTGGGGACCCTCACCCCATGGAGGTTTGGCCAGCTTGGGTGAGGGGCTGATGGCTGTTTTCAGATTGGCCACACCCCCTTTAGGGTGGGGGTCCCCACTGGGGTGCCTGGCCAGTCTGGGTGAGAGGCTGAGGGCCGTTTTCAGGCTGGCCAAGCCTCCCCTCCCCCCCTCCTGGTGACGGAAGCTCCCAGCCTCTCCTTTTTTTCTTATTCTGGGTTTTATTTACCTTCTATAATTGAAACTTTATAGCCTTGAGAGGAGCTCAGAGCTGGCCAGGGGCAACCCAAGCCTCCTGCTCGCTCCAGCTCCATGGCCACGGCCGGCTGAAAGCAGGTATCTGGGGTTTATTTACCTTTTATAATTGAAACTTTGTTGCCTTGAGTGGAGCTCAGAGCTGGCAGCGGCAGGCGGGAAGCTTGGCTTCCTCCATCATTGGGGCAACCAAGCCTCCTGCTTGCTCCACCTCCGTGGCTGCCGGCCGCCATCTTGGTTGGGTTAATTTGCATATAGTCGCTCCGATTGGCTGGTGGGCGTGGCTTAAGGCATAGCAAAGGTACAGTCAATTTGCATGTTTGTCTTTTATTAGTGTAGATGTCACTCCAATAAATTCAATTTTTTAAAAATCCCATATTGTGGAAAATATCAGGGTATTATTTGAAAGGTGAGGGGAAGGGAGAAGAAACAAATTGAATTTTCTTTCTTTCTTTCTTTCTTTCTTTCTTTCTTTCTTTCTTTCTTTCTTTCTTCCTTCCTTCCTTCCTTCCTTCCTTCCTTCCTTCCTTCCTTTCCTTTCTTTTCTTTTTTCTTTCTTTCTTTTCTTTTTTCTTTCTTTCTTTCTTTCTTCCTTCCTTTCTTTCTTTCTTTCTTTCTTTCTTTCTTTCTTTCTTTCTTTCTTTCTTTCTTTCTTTCTTTCTTCCTTCCTTCCTTCCTTCCTTCCTTCCTTCCTTCCTTCCTTTCCTTTCTTTTCTTTTTTCTTTCTTTCTTTTCTTTTTTCTTTCTTTCTTTCTTCCTTCCTTCCTTTCTTTCTTTCTTTCTTTCTTTCTTTCTTTCTTTCTTTCTTTCTTTCTTTCTTTCTTTCTTTCTTTCTTTCCTTTTTGCTTCTCATCTTCCCAATGATTCTAGTGTCAAGCCTGGGCTCTACATTGTACTCTACCACCAGCCTAATAGTCTTTTTGGAAATATTGCTATCATCTTATACCTCCACTGCTCAGTTATCTTCAGTGGCTCCCCATTGCTTTCCATCCTCTTTCACTCATGGCATCTATGGGTATCTGTCATATTTTTACATCATATTCGTCATATTTTTACTAGAACACCTGGAGAATAGAACACTGAGCTGGGTCCCTAGTGGAAGGAGGGGATCAGGAGCTTAGCACATTGCTTACCTATTCTAGGAACATCTTCTGGGAAGCTCTGGTTTATAAAATGGAGTTTAAACTTTATTTTCTGGCTCTTTGGGATCTGACTTGAACTTTCACTGCACTCAATTAACAAATGTTTTTTTGAGTTTCTACTATGAGCAGATTATCATCAGGCACTAAATATTTTAAAATGGGCCCAAACTTAATTCCACCTACTATTTTTTAAGAACACTTTGTATTAGTAAGTCTGGTCTACACCCTCTGAAAAATGTCCTGCACATCCCTTTCTCCATGGTTTTGTTCTTGCCTCTTTCCACCCACTAAGCTCTCCACCCCTCTAAATCCCAGTTCTCCTCTAAGGCAGTGGATCATGGATGTCTAGATTACTCAGTCCAGCAGCATCAAGACAAAATTAAGAACCCCAAATAAAGTACCAACTTAGTAATTTTTCAAGTAAAAACAGCCCTTGGCAAAAATCAGAGTCAGTTTTTATTATTTCATAAAAGAAGAATACTTTTAGCACCAAAAAACTATAACTGAGCCATACTCCTAAAAAAGGTTAATTTTATGTTATGTATATTTTACACAAAAATTTACAAAAAAGGAAAAATACACAAAAAAGGAAAGTACAGTCCTTTTCAAGAAAGGATGAAGACAACATTACACCAACATGTAAAAAAGATAGAACTCAAAACATTTTTGAAGGCAGAAAAAATACAACTTTGGTTTATTATATAACACAGAAGTTGTTTCTATACAAGTTTATTAATTCAGAAATATAAATTTAACAAGTCCTTGATATAACTTAGGATTGTTTCAGCACCGAGACCTCAAACACAGAACTTCCCCACCCCCTTACACTTAGTGAAGCCACCTGATCTCAACCTCTCTCGTGCCCCACATCCACTAAGCCTACTTGTTACCTTTATTAAGTCTAGTCCCCTTATGGCCAGTCACTTCAACAGGGCCTGCTAGACTCCTCTTTTCCGTAAACTTTCTACCTGGAGTGCTAGGTTACGTCAAGTGCCCACTCTCTTCTCTCCTATTCTGAGGCATTCAGGAGGAATTCAGGGGACAGATATGATTAGTGGGAGTGCAAGTTGACACCTGCTAGCCTTGGTCAGGACTTCCCTGCTGCTTCGCCTTGACTCATCCATCACTGCTGATGTCGTAGAGAAGTCTTCCTATGGTCAGTTCCCAACTCCCTTCAAAGTTCCCAATCCCAACTTTAAATGTTCTTTCAAAGCAGGTGGCTTCCCTCTCCCTTTATGGCCATCAAAATTACCTGGAGAATATGCTAAAACACAGCTTGCTAAATCCCACTTCAAATTTTTTGATTCAAAAGTCTTGGGTGGGGCCAAGAATTAACATTTCTAAAAAGTTACCAGACAATGCTGATGCTGCTGGTCCAGAGGCTACACGTTGAGAATCACTGATTTAGCCCAGCTCAGCAGAGCCCTAGGACTTCTGAAGAGCCACCAAGGAGAATTCATTGCAGAGTATGGGAAAGGTGTTCTGGGACTGTATGTCAGCTTCAATCAGAGCATCTCCATGAACATCTGCTTTACATATTGGACTTCCATGTAGATCTCACAAGAAAAAAGTGTTCTAAAACCTTTTCTTAGAAATCCTTTATCTCATGTGAATCTATCCCTTGTACTGAACGTATAAACTCATCATGATTCTGAACTCAGGTTCCGCTCCCTGCTTCTTTGAAAGCCAATACTTGAGTGACAGGTGCCAGTACAAAGAAAGATGGTTTATTCAAGTGTTGGCAGTTTGAGAAGATGATGGACTCCCATCCCAAAGACCATCTTAACATCTCAGTCCAGGCAGGGTTTTTTTGTTTTTGTTTTTTTTAATTCTCACCTGAGGATATGTTTTTATTCATTTTTAGAGAGAGAGGAAGGGAGAAAGAGGCAGAGAGAGTAACATCGATGTGAGAGAGAAACTGATCAGTTGTCTCTCATACACATCCTGACCAGGATCAAACCTACAACCTAAGTATGTGCCGTGACTGGGAATCAAACCCACAACCTTTCGGTGTATGGGACGACACCCAAACAACTGAGTGACCTGACTAGAGCAGCAGGGTTTTTATCAGGAGGAAGAGGGGAAATAGAACAAAGAAATCAGGGGGAGGTGATCTGAAAGTTCTCTACATGTAAGTCAGCAGTACATTCAGATGATTACCTTGAAACTGGTCAAGTGGAGGTCTGGTTTTTATGGTTGAAAGTCAGCAAATCTGGAACTGGAACATCTGGTTGCTGGAGTTAACCTTCCCTGAAGCTAGTTTCCGGAACTCTTTCACAAATATGACATTTATCTATGGGTCACATATTAATTAATTCATCTTTTACAAAAACACTTTTAACAGAAACAATGTTAAAAGAATAGAGGGGTGGGTTACAACCACACAGCTTGACTTGATAGTTTCATGTGTGTGGGCTAAAAAAAATATTAATGCCTTTCCTCCCTCCTTCTAAGTTCTTCTTGCTGGGCTAATGATCAAATTAACAGCGTCAGATTAACAGGAGAAAATCAAAGTTTAATGCATGTGTTATCATAGGTAGATAGATATTAGGAAGAAAGCAAAGGGAATTGGACACTGAGCCCGTTTGCTTCACCAGCAAGCTACAACTTCACACAACACCCCACACCCTAGGAATCGTAGCATTGTCCCACCAAGGGCATTAAC
Source organism: Myotis yumanensis (assembly GCF_028538775.1). Taxonomy (NCBI): domain Eukaryota; kingdom Metazoa; phylum Chordata; class Mammalia; order Chiroptera; family Vespertilionidae; genus Myotis; species Myotis yumanensis. The sequence goes on from NW_027223752.1 coordinate 64,019,020, forward strand.
ACCCCTTCATTCTCTGCTCTGGTACCTGATTGTTGAGGGGAGCAGTGGGAGGTAAATGCATGTGTAATAGAAATAAAAATGCACAGGGGAGGTGTTTGGCCATAGCGGCCTGTGAGTGTAATGTGGGAAAGGGATCTTTGGTCAGGGAGTGGACACTGTGAAAGCTTGGAAAGTTGATTAGTTTTTTTGAAAAAAGATCCTGGTTAAAACTCCAGGGGAACAAAGAGGGCCCCACCCTAATCTGATAATGCACTGGCCCATTCGTCCTGCTCTCTCTCCCCCAGGAAGATGAGACCGTGTGGGCCTACCAGCTACTGGGGCCCACAGCGGACTGTGCAGTCTCCAAAGGACTAAGCTTTAATATGAAGCAGAAACTTGGTGTTGTAGAAGACCAAAGAAACCCAAGGACGCTTAGAAAAATGGAGTTATACCCAGCTTTATTACGCCGGCAGTCTCAGAGGAGTTGCCTGCAAAATCTGAGCAAAGCAATATGGTGGGAGCTTTTCCTTTATACCCTTTTGGTGTCTTTGTCCCCCAAATATGGATTATACTTCCGGACCTTTTGTAGGCTTTGCAAAAAGCCTTAGGTGTTGGGAGTCTTGAGACCATACCTAAGGGCCTGGCCTGGCGCCAGCGCTGATAATCCCCCTCTGGGGGCTGTGTGCTGTTCATGGTTTATGGCCTCTGTAAAATGTGAGCATTTAGGTAACAGGTCTTGCAAGACCAGTTTGTGGAGGGAAGGGGCAGTGACTTAATTACAGGTTATCAAGAATGTACATTAGGTTACTGGCACAGATTCAGATTTCTAGCTCCCCAAACATCAGGGTTACATTGGAATTAGCCTTTTAGCCTCATTGGGACACTGGCCTTCATTTTGGTCTTGCTGAAGACACGGTTGGACTTTTTCCATGGCAGGACAGACCGAGATGGACACTGGAAACTCAGGAGCAGCCTTCCCGAATAAATCATCTTGTCACACTACATTCTCCCATGTGCGGATCCTTGGAATGCTTTTCTTGTGATCCCGTGAGAGAGCCTGAATTCTACCACAGCACATTTATGTGGGGAACTCACATAGACATGATAAATCCACGAAGGTCCCAAATACAGTGAGACAATGTTGGGTACGTAAGACATATTGGAAAAAGGACTAAGGGAGGCAATGGGGTATTAGATTTCAGAAGTGAGAATGGGCGGTGTGCAGGCAGTTGAGGAAGAGTGGAGCATGCATGGCAGCCAAATCCTTGCTAGGTGACTCAGAAACCATGGGACACAGGGGGTGCCTCGTTTACCATATTTAGTTCAAATTAGGCTAAATTGACAACCTAGGACCTCCTTTCTGAATTAGACTTCTGTCTGAATCTCTTGAGCAGGAAACAGGGGAGGCTCAAAGGTATTTTCTGAGTCTTTTGTTTCTTAATAAATAGCTTAAAATAAATATCCCAAAAAGTAGCTTCAAGGGGGCAGAGTTTTGGTCCCTTCACTTATATACTTTTCTTTTGTCACCTGACCTTTCATTTTTTTGGCATTTTTAATCAAATTAAATTGATTTCATTTTTATGAAATTAAAAGAATTTAATTTCAAATTTCTCTTATGTGGTTCTGAGAAATCAGTTTTGTCTGAACAGAAATATTGGTCCTGTTGGCATAAAACCCCAACTTGCAAAGAAGTTTCCAAGGACTGAGCAAACATTTTCTATTCTGGGGGCACCTGAGGGCACCCGTTACAGAGAAAGAGAAAAGAAAATGGGGGGATAGCGTTAAGAATGGCCATTTGTCTCTACCAGTGGTTCTCAACCTTCCTAATGCCACGACCCTTTAATACAGTTCCTCATGTTGTGGTGACCCCCAACCATAAAATTATTTTCAATGCTACTTCATAACTGTAATTTTGCTACTGTTATGAATCATAGCGTAAATATCTGATATGCAGGATGTATTTTCATTGTTACAAATTGAACATAATTAAAGCGTAGTGATTAATCACAAAAACAATATGTAATTATATATGGGTTTTCCCATGGTCTTAGGAGGCCCCTGTAAAAGGGTTGTTCAGCCAAAACCGGTTTGGCTCAGTGGATAGAGCGTCGGCCTGCGGACTGAAAGGTCCCGGGTTCGATTCCGGTCAAGGGCATGTACCTGGGTTGCGGGTACATCCCCCGTAGGAGATGTGCAGGAGGCAGCTGATCGATGTTTCTCTCTCATCGATGTTTCTAACTCTCTATCTCTCTCCTTTCCTCTCTGTAAAAAATTAATAAAATATATTTAAAAAAAAAAAAAAAGGGTTGTTCAGCCCCCAAAGGGGTCGCGACCCACAGGTTGAGAACCGCTGGTCTATACTATTATTTCAATTATGCAAAGTAGACTATGCTGTATATTAATAGTAACAGCTAACAAATTTCGCTTTTGCTCTCTAAAGAAAGTACCCTGGCTTCTATCATGTGATCACGCTACTCACTGAGCACTTATTTTGTGCTATGTGATCTTCAAAGTGCTTGATATGAACTCATTTTTTATGTAGTCGTGATCCCATATATCATAAGGACATCACTCACCAACTGAAGACAATTAACCATTGAGCATTAGCTATAACGATATTGTGCAAGCTCTTAATAGACTCCTCTTAGCATTTTCATTAGTCAGGAGTGTAATGGTGTTGGGAAAATCTAATAAATGTAAGCAATGGTAATTGGTTGTTATGGATTAATCAAAGCAGAGCATATAAATTTTGGATTTAATCATCACTGTTTGGTGATCCCAGAGCAGGAAAGTTCCCCACAGGCAGCACCCAGCAGGGCCTGCCCCCGGTCTCTGCAGTGATCAGGTGATCCATGAGCAGGAAAGCGCAGTCTGTAGGCAGCACCCCACCCTGGCCACAGCTCAAGGGAGAGAAAAACACGCAGTGGAGGCCAGGAGCCTGAGAGATCAACATAGAGGGGCGCCTGCTCCAAGCCTCCACGGTGTGGCTGGGGGCAGGCCCCCAGCAGACACACACACACACACACACACACACACACACACACACACACACGATGCCTGCTCCGAGCCTCTGCTGCCAGATTGTGGCCGTCAGTAGGACATCCTCTGAGGGCTCCTGGACTGTGAGAGGGGCAGGCTGGGCTGAGGGAATCCCACCCCCCCAGTGCACGAATTTCGTGCACCGGGCCTCTAGTCCTACATAATAAAAGCCTAATATGCAAATTGTCCCCTCGACTGGGAGTTTGACTGGGAGTTCGACCACTTGCTATGATGTGCACTGACCACCGGGGGTGGTGTTGAACATGGCAGTGTTGGCGATGTGCTGGCAGTGGGCGGCAGTGGTGGCAGTGGATGGGCCCCAATGAGAGCGGGACCATGGCAGGATGGTGGAGCAGGTGAGCAGGTGGTGCCAGACCAAGGCAGGTGTGAGCAGGGGCCTGATAGCCCAGCCGATTAACCCGCAGATGGCGACCAGTGGCGGCGGTGGGGGGCAGGGTCGCTGCCTGGTTCCCTGGTGTTGAGGGAGCCAGGTGGGGAGCCTGGCCCTGACTGATCACTTTGCAGATGGTGACCAGTGGCCGGCAGGCCCTAATCACTTGATCAGGGCTGGGCCCTGGGCTGGGACAGGGAACTAGGGGTGGATGGTGGTGACCAACCTCCTGCGGTGCCTGGGCAGGGGGCTGCGACCTCTCGCAGGCTACCTGGTGGCGGGGGTGATGGGGATGGAGATGCAGTGAGAATGCGGGGTGTCCATTGAGCTCGCTCTCACTCCCCCTGCTACCTTCCCCTGGGATGCCAGGGCTCACGCAACGGGGAAGCCCCCATGCTCAGGTGCCAGGCACCTTTGAGGAGCCTGCCCCGCACCTGCATGGCCTCTTCCAGGTGAGCCCGGTCACAGCCACAGGGACTGCAGGGGCCGGTCGGGCTTCCCAAGGGTTCATGTAGGAGTGGGTCTGCGAGGCTGGCCGGGAGAGAGTGTGCTGCCTGCCCAGCTTTCGTGTGGTGCCTCTGGGTGGCCCAGAGGCCCATGCTGCACTGCGGCCTGTGGTGTCCAGCCGCACTCACTGCAGCTTCACCTGGGGACTCCAGCGCTGTGATGCAGGCAGAGGTGGGCGCATGGGGGCCCAGGGGCCCAGAGGTCAGCTGGGACCTGCCCTTCCACACCAGATGCTCGTGCCTCAATCACCGGCCAGGCCTAGGGACTGCACCCATGCACAAATTTCATGCACCGGGCTTCTAGAATCACAATAAAGCAGTCATCAAACAAACAAAAAGAAAATGGGAGGTAAAAGTAGTGAGGAGAAAAACTTCGAGAAAGCATTTATTTCACACTTAGTAAAATTTCCACTAGATGGCAGTAACACCCCAGGAATAAGATTCCTAAACTCTGGAAAGGGCTAAATCTACTTGGAAGGCACTGTGGAGCATGTTGTGTGCAGTCTCCTGCCTGGTGCAGAAATCCGTTAAATGGATTTACTCTTCAGATCATAGTAATTTAACTTTAAAAATCTAATTCTCAATCCTGTTGATCTCACTGTAGTCTAACACAAAAGAGACTCTCCTTCTGAATCAATCTCTACATGGGGCTCCAATCAGATAAGATACTATGAAGAGTAAATATTAAAAATAATGTTAAGGTTCAGTAAAATGTATTTTTAAACCTATAGTGAATTGAAGTTTCTTTATTATAAGTACCCTAAACTCTTTATTCTTAGTTCAACTTAGCTTGATCATGATTTTAAAAACAAGTAAAAAAATAGACAAAATTAAAAGTAAGCTAAACAGCAAGATTCATGGTTGAGATATAATGTCATTGGATTCTAAATCCAATTACGAACTGGCAGCTATCTTCAGGAATTGTAGAGGTAAATATAACACCCCAGATAAATTCAGCAGATCTTGCAAAAACCACTGTTTAATATCAGTCACAGCCTTTCATGGCTCAGAGGAACGAAGTAGCTTCTATTGGCAGGCTCATCCCACCAGCTAGGCAGGTTGACAATTATTCTTGCTGCCAAAAGCCACATATTGAGAGCTTGGGAAGAGGCCTGGAACCTGCAAGCAAGTCATCCTGTTATTTTGCTGCTTCCTACTTTCCAGCTGGGAAAGGGATTCTGATAGCGCTGGGCTGAGCTGGGGATCCTAATTTGAGGAAGTGACAATACAATCCCTACAACTGACTTAACAAGACCAAGCGCAATATTCACTAGTGTAATATGACACGGAACCAACTGTTTCCATAAGTGTGGAGGGGAGAAGGGAGTCCATCAACTGGGACTAGTCAGGAGGGCTTCCAGGAGTAGGTGAGCTCTGAAACAAGTGCTGAAGGAAATGTAGGTATGAGTTGGTATTTGGGAAAAGGTAGACATCGTGGCTAGGAGGAAAGATGTAAAAAAACCAAAAAAAAACAAAGGATAATCGCAAATATGCCATCGAAATTATTTCGTTCTTCCATGATGTAATGAAGGAAAATATGACTTAATTGTGAATGCAAAAATGGTATATAATGGTCATAAGATTTTTGTGTGTGAATGTCTTTTACTTTTTCTTCCCCTCCTTTGCGTTTCTACCACCTATATCATACTAGATGTTGGCTTTCTATTACTAGTAGGCTTTGCTATTAGATTTATAAGTGATGAATCCACTACTTTGATCATCACCAGTGAAATTTGTATTTTCATATGTTTTCTTGTTACTAGTCAGCACCCTTTATTTTCAGTATAAGGAAGTCCTTTTAACATTTAAGACTGGTGTAATGGTAATGATAGTCTTATGGGGGTTCCCTTGTATGCAACAGATTATTTTTCTTCTGATGCTTCTAGGACAACAAGACATGTGTAAAAGCTTCCCTTTGGGAGATACTGGAGTTTGGAGCATGGTAGAGGGAGGGTGTGAAGATGACACCTGCTGGCTGGAATTAGGCAGAAGGAGAGCATAGATGGTGCCCACAGAGGGAGGGAGGGAAGGGGAGAGAGAGAGAGAGAGAGAGAGAGAGAGAGAGAGAGAGAGAGGAAACTAACATTGAAAACAAACAAAAATAAAGACGCTGGCTCTTAGATATGTGCGGAATGAGATGCTGATCCTCAGGCCCACACTTTAGGAGCCTCATTCACGTAATGTTGGCTGCCTTCTTGCAGAGCCCTGGGGCAGGTGAGTCTGAGCACCTAGGCCCTTTAAGAGCCATTTCTCAGATCCTTATAGCCCACGGGTCTCATTATGAAGAGCCCCATGGGTTTTCAAAGCTCAATGTTTTGAGAACTCACCTCTCAGGTGAAGATCTTAAAAGTTGGGGTGCTTGATGAGGGGTTCAGACCCTTCACTCCTTAGGGAAAAGCTCCTGGTTTGAGTTCCCTTTATGGTGAAAGTGTGGTTCAGTCTCTCCGCCCAGCTCACTGTTGTTTCCCTCTTGCTTGTGTGATGTGAGGGCTGGGGGTTGTAGGTGTTTTTCCAGAGGAAGTTGTCCTGTGTGTAGCTGCAGATTTGATGTGTCTATGGGGGAAGGTGAACCCAGGATCCTCCTAAGTCACCAGAACCTTCTCAGAGTGTGTTATTTCACTCCATGAGTGTCTTAAACCCAGGAACTAGCATAAATAAAATCATGTCATGGTACATGATACATATTGATACACTTTGGCAAATAACATTTACTGGTTAATGACATTTATAGTACTTTTAAACTTTCCCCCGTTCTTGCTTATCTATATTATAACTACTCTGTAAGGTAATTACCCAACTTAATGAGTTCCTAGTGTTGATTGGGAACGGTGCTGGGTAGACAGGGAAAGGGTTATTGCTCCCACATTACACATTAGGAAGTGGATTATAAGTGACTTAACGAAGGGCCCAAGGCCAGTTGTAAGCCAGGAGTCAGGACCTGCAGTGACAACCTGGCTCATCCTAGACCAGTGGTCGGCAAACTGCGGCTCGCGAGCCACATGCGGCTCTTTGGCCCCTTGAGTGTGGCTCTTCCACAAAATACCACGTGTGGGCGCGCACGTACAGTGCGATTGAAACTTTGTGGCCCATGCGCAGAAGTCTGTTTTCAGCCTGGGTGAGTCTGTTTTGAATAAGTACTGTTGATATTTGGCTCTGTTGACTAATGAGTTTGCCGACCACTGTCCTAGACGCTTGGAAAGCTGTGAGCTCACCTTGCACGAGGTTGTCACGGTTACCTGGGGAATCTCCTAAACATCAGTGAGGGCTCAATGTATCCATCTTTCCTACCCTGTTGTTCTCTTTCTGTTGTATTCAAGCTCTTAATTACACAGGAAAAAAAAATCTTCTTTTAACTTTTACAGCTCATCTCATTTTCCTTGTAGGCTTTTAGAACAAGTGATCTATAACAACTGACTCCAGCATCAATTTTCTCTCTTAGTCTTTATAGTCTCTTTCCTCTTTTTCACTCCACCCAAGTGACTGTAATTTAGGTCACACAATTCCCCCTCACAGTTAATTAGAATAGACACTTCTGAAATCTTTCTTCATTCCCCACGGCCACCCTTTTCCTGCCTTTCACACCCTCTTTTCCCATGAGCTGCCAGTCTTTCCTCAGCCCCTCCTTTTCCTTCTTATCCTTCCAGTTGTTTCTCCAGTCATCCCCACACAGGCCCTAACGGGGTCCCCTGCTTCTGCTCTCCTCACTCATCACACCCTACACACAGCTTCCAATAAATAAATCTCTGCAGTCAACATCCAATTCAAAAGGCCATGTAGGCTCTTCAGAGCCTGTGTTATGAGGTCTAAATTTTTATCCTTCTTGATTTTCAACACCCTTAAATGGTTGTCCTCTTATTCACCATACTCATACTCTGCAACCATCCCTAGTAACTTTCTCACTCCTGCCAGACAAATAGATTTTATACTTTCTACCATGTGCTCATTCTTCACATGACATCACCTCATGAAGAAGCTCCTTCTTCCTCCTTCTTGCCAGGTGACGTCACTCAGTAGCAAGTTCTTCTCCCGAGGCAGCGTGGAGTTGAGATAAAACACAGCCTTTGGTCTTGGATAGACACTGGTTCAGATCTTCTATGCTTCAGAAGCTTTGTCACATTGGGAGAGCTACTTCACTTCCCCATTCTCATCTCTAAGAGGAGGATGTCGACTCTTTTTACAAGTCTATGGTGAAGATCTCAGATAATTTTGACTAGCCCACAGTGGACACAGATTAAAGCTGGCTGTTACTACTACACTAACAATAACTAGCAATCATTGCTCTCCTGAGTGCCTCTCCGGATAGAGTAGCAATTGGTAATTGATTTCATGTTTTCCATTTGCACTGTTTTAACATGCATATGATTGTGCTTTGTTTGTGAATTTTAAAAATATTTCAGAACGTATTTGAGAATGAATCATGTTCCTCAGTAGGCTATGTTTTAAATGCTCTTATTGAGCCTTTCCTTGGAGTTTAGGACAGTAGAGTACATTATAGTGGGGGATAATATTTTTCTCCATTCTATCTCATGTTTGGTATTTGGAGGTACTTTGAGGGTCTATTTGCTGGGAATCTCCTTTTAGGTATCCACACTGAGAACTGGCACTCTGTTGTTATTGAAAGGGGCCAGACAAGGAGGAGCCAGGACCTGGCAGATGGATACAGCCTGTGAGGGGATGGGGTCCATACTGGGAAGAAGGTCCAGCTGCTGCGAGTGAAGGGAGTAAAACTAGTAGGGAGATGTGAACCAGCATGATTCAAAGGCCTGAGGACATTCAGGGACTGGACTTTAGTCCCTGGAGGAGGGGGCTGGCCCAGTAAGAGCAAGGTAGAGTCCTAATTTTCAAGGGTTCCAGGCAGAGACTTGCACAGAGACTGGGCAGAGGAGAGAAAGTTACCTGGCTTCTAGGGTACTCAGAGGTCAGGGGGTGGGACTGAAAGTTTCAATCCTCTAATTACATGGTTGGCTCCATTGGCAACCAGCCCCCAACCTTAAGTGCTTTCCAAAAGTCACCTTATTAACATAAAAAAGACAAGTCACCTCTATCCTTCTAATCACTTAGGAAATTCTAAGAGTTTTAGGGTCTCTGTGCCAGAAACAGGGACAGAGACCAAATATATATTTCTTATTATCCTATATAATAAAGAGGTAATATGCAAACTAATCCTCACGCCCCCACAAGATGGCTGCCTACAACCAGCTCAGCAGGGGGGTTAGTGAGGGACGACCAAATGACTGAACAAGCAGGCTGCTTGGGGCAACCAGGCCGGCGGGGGGTTGGGGGGGGCATGAGGGGAAGCCTGGCTGTCGGGGGGTAGTTAGGGGTGACCAGGCCAGCAGGGGGGGCAGTTAGGGATGATCAGGCTGGCAGAAGGGGGCAGTTAGGGGTAACCAGGCAGGCAGGCAGGTGAGCTATTAGGAGCCAGTGGTCCAGGATTGTGAGAGAGATGTTCGACTGCCGGTTTAGGCCCGATCACTGGGATCGGGCCTAAACCGGCAGTCGGACATCTCCCAAGGGGTCCCAGATTGGAGAGGGTGCAGGCTGGGCTGAGGAGACCCCCCCCCCCCCCCCCCATGCATGAATTTCATGCACTGGGCCTTTAGTAAATCATAATATCCCAGGAATAAGATTTACTGAGTACCAACAATATAGTAGGCATTCCGCTAGTCATTGAACATAAAGCCATGTATGAGACAGACACAGTCTCTTTTTTCAAGGGGCTTAGAGTCCTAAGGAGAAGACAGACATCATTAAACATCAGCATGATGACAATATGAATCATCTTTTTTGTTTTTTCCCTTTAAGTTATAACCAGTAGGACACCCATACCCAACAAAGGATGCTTTGCATAGCACAGCAGGATGGCTGCGAGATCCATATATATATACATCTGAAGGTGGATGGACTGGACCTGGTGGAGGCAGTGCAACCAAAGGAGCAGTGGTGGCAGAGCCCACAACCAGAGACTCCAGGAAATGTGGCAGCACCTGAGACTGGAGGCTCCAGGAACTGTGATGGTATCTGTGGCCCAGGTATCGCCCCTCTTCCCAACAGTGGCAAAAGTGAGATCCCAGCCCTCCAGCACCCACAAACCTGGTGTCACTAGCAGCTAATGATACTCTAAGCACATAGTAACCAAAGGAAAGTGATACTTATATCAGACAAAATAGACTTCAAGTCAGAAAAGATAACAAGAGACAAAGATGAACATCATATAATGATAGAGGGGACAATTCATCAAGGAAACATAACATTTATTAATATACTAGAGACCCAGTGCACGACATTCGTGCACTTTGGGTTGAGGGGGTCCCTCAGCCTGGCCTGCACCCTCGTGCAGTCTGGGAACCCTCAGAGGATGTCCAACTGATGGCTTAGGCCTGCTTTTGCAGGGAGTGGGCCTAAGCCGTCAGTCGGACATCCTTAGCACTGCTGTGGAGGCAGGAGAGGCTGCACTCGCTAGCCATGAGTGCCAGCCATGAGTGGAGCACACTGACCACCAGGGGGCAGCTCCTGTGTTGAGTGTCTGCCCCCTGGTGGTCAGTGCTTGTCATGGCAACTAATGGTTCCGCAGTTCGGTCAATTTTCATTTAGCCTTTTATTATATAGGATATGCACCAACATAAGAGCATTAAAGTATATGAAGCAACTATTAGCAGACCTAAAGAGAGACACTGACAGCAATAATATATAATAAAAGCATAGTATGTAAATTGTCCCCTTGACTAGGAGTTGTCTGGGAGTTCGACCAGGGGGTGGGGCCGGCCGGGGGAAGGGAGAGAGTACCCAGCTGGCAGCCCGCAGCCATTAGGGACCCTACCAGTGCACATATTTTGTGCACCGGGCCTCTAGTACAATAATAATAGGAAACTTTCACATCCCACTTACATCAATAGATAGATTATCCAGACAGGTCAACAAGGAAATATCAGCCTTAAATGACACATTAAACCAGATGGACTTAATAGAACACTCCATCACAAAGCAACAGAATACACATTCTTATCAATTGAACATAGAACATTCTCAAGGATAGACTATATGATGGGACACAAGGCAAATCTCAATAAACATAAGAAGATTGAAATCATATCAAGCGTCCTTTTCAACCACCACAGTATGAAACTAGAAATAATATAGCAAGAGCGGTACTAAGAGGGAAGTTTATATTGATACAGGCCTACCTCAAGAAACAAGAAAAGTCTCAAATAAACAATCTACCCTTGCTCCTAAAATAATGAGAGAGAAAGAAAAAGAACAAAGGAAGCCCAAAGTCAGTAGAAGGAAGAACATAATAAAACTTAGAGTGGAGAGAAATGAAATAGAGACTGAAAAGACAGTAGAAAAGACCAATGAACCTAAGAGCTCCTTCTTTGAAAAGATAAACAAAATTGACAAAATTTAGCTAGACTCACTCATGAAGAAAGAAAGAAAGAAGGCTCAAATAAATTAAATCAGGAATGAAAGAGAAGTTACAATGGATACTTCAGAAATTCAAAGAATCATAACAGACTACTATAAACAGCTAAATGCCAACCAAATAAAAAAAAATCTAGAAGAAATGGGTAAATTCTTAGGATCAACTTCCAAGGCTGAATCATGAAGAACTAGGAAGTCTGAAAAGACAGATTACTAGTGAGGAAATTGAAATGATAGTTAAATATCTCCACCCTCCTCACAAAAGAGTTCAGGACCAAAGATTTGAATGTAAGACCTGAAACCATAAAACACATAGAAAAGCCCTGGTTGATGTGGCTCAGTTAGTTTCCTGTAAACTGAAAGATCACTGGTTCTTTTCAGTGATCATTTCCTGGTAAGGGCACATGCCCAGGTTGTGGGCTGGATCTCCAGTCGAGGTGCATGCAGGAGGCAGCTGATGGATGTTTCTCTCTCACATCGATGTTTCTCTCTCTTACAATGTTTCTCTTTCTCTCCATCTCCCTCCCTCTCTCTCTAAAAACAAAACAAAATAACAAAACAAAACAAAAAAAACACACACACATAAAAGAAAAATAGGTGGCAAGCTTATCTTCTGGACATTTGTCTTAGCAATGTTTTTGTGGAAACATTGAGGGAAACAAATGCAAACCTCCCTCCTCCCCCAACCCAGACACACACACACACACACACACACACACACACACAAAACAACAAACAAACAAAAAACAGAAAAAAACCCCAAATAGGACTACATCAAACTTAAAAGATTCTGTACAACAAAGAACCCATCAACAAATTGAAAAGGCAGTCTACTGAATGGGAAAAGATATTTGCAAATCATATGTCTGATAAGGGGTTAATATCCAAAATATATAAAGAACTCATAGAACTCATAGAAAAAACCCCAATCCAATTAAAAGTGGGCAGAGGATCTGAAATACATAATATGCAGTGGAATACTATTCAGCCATAAAAAGATGAGATATTACCATTTGCAACAACATAGATGGACGCTGAGTATATTATGCTAAGTCAGTGGTCGGCAAACTGCGACTCAGCAAACCAGGGCTCGCGAGTCACATGTGGCTCTTTGGCCCCTTGAGTGTGGCTCTTCCACAAAATACCGACTTCTGCGCATGGGCCACGAAGTTTCAATCGCACTGTACGTGCGCGCCCGCATGTGGTATTTTGTGGAAGAGCCACACTCAAGGGCCCAAAGAGCCCCATGTGGCTCTCGAGCCGTGGTTTGCCAACCACGGTGCTAGGTGAAATAAGTCTGGAGAAAGACAAATGCTGTGATTTCACTCATATGTGGAGTATAGAAGACAGGACAACAAAACAAACAAAAACAAACATAGAGGCAGACAACAAGTTGGTGGTTACTAGAGGGGAAGAAGGTGAACAGAGGGGGAAACAAAAAATGGAGCCAATTGTATAGTGATGGATGAAAGCTAGACTTTTGGTGGTGAGCACGGTGTAGTATATGCAGATATAATGTCATACATAGGAAACGTATATAATGCTGTAAACTAATGTTACCTCAACAAAATAATCCAAACACCTGTTTTCCGACTTAAAGGTGCTTAATGTAGAATGAAGGACGTTCATGATAATGTTAATGACCTTTCTAAAGATCATTCTTCAATAACTGGAAATCTCATCTGTGCTTCTCTTTAGAATAAACTCTGTCAATTTAAAAAGCATAAAACCCCGGCTGGTGTGGCTAAGTGGTTGAACACTGACCCATGAACCGGGAGGTCAGGGTTTGATTCTCGGTCAAGTCACATGCCCAGGTTGCAGGCTCGCGCAGGAGGCAGTCGATCAATGATTCTCTCTCATCATTGATGTTTCTCTCTCCCTCTTCCTTCCTCTCTCTGAAATAAATAAAAACATGAAAACAAAACAAAACAAATAATTACAAGTAATTAGATAAATAGTTAAAAGTATATAAAGAAGCACAGGATGCTGGAGAATTGTATGAGCCTTGAGACTTATTTTCAGTCAGATGAAGGAGTACAGGGTCAGAAGAGAATGAGATTGGTTTTGGGATCCTGTAGGTGGGGGCTGAGTTGAAGCGCCTGTGGGCAGAGGAGGCTGGGCCGGCAGCCCTGGGCAGTGGGATCTTGGTTTTACAGTTCTAGATACTTCCTGTCGGAACCCACGCTAGGATAATTTCTCCCTATGTTTGTGCTTGTCCAACTTTAATTTCTGCCTGCCCATCAAGCAGGAAACATCTTGTTGTGCAGGTGAACTCCAGGACTCAAAATGTGATTTCTAGCAAAAATACTTATTTACAACATGATTGACCATGTTACTGTCCCTAACATGTATAGTCTATAATCAGCGAACATTTCTCAAGTTCAAATTTATAGGAAGATGATTAACAGTAAGAACTACCTAATATTTAGACTATTAGGCTCAGGATGATATACAAAAGTCATTTGAAGAAGTATTAACTAATCTATAGAACAGACACATTTAATTACCTTATTTATTTACACAACTTTCTCGATACCAGCAATTGAGTCCTGTTCATGCTTACTTTGTTTTAGAAAAAAAGAAAGGCTATACAATGCAGACAAACCTTTTGGAAGATGGAGATGATGGTGGTGGCAGTATGGGAGAATATAAGGGAGGAGCAAAGGAATAACAAGATAAAAAGTAACTGGAAAGTGATATTTTAATTTAAAAAATTTCTTTCTAATACCTGTTTTGAAATTGGGATATATTTGCAGTTAGTGAAATTTGGTTGACTTTACAAGTTAGACTTAAAAAAATATTTATTTCTTAAAACTCATTCTTTATGAGTTTGGATAAATGCATACCATTGAGGATCCATTACGATAGTCAAAATACAGAAGGATTTGATGATATCAAATGTTAGATTTGTTTCAGATTTCTATTGCCATGTTTGGGCATCAAGTTTACAAGTACACTTCTTATGTGATAGCTCATCCTTGGCATCGTGCCTTCAATTCCAGTACCTGGCCCAAAGTGGACGGTGGTGCCTTTTAGGGAGTCCGGTGTGGCTAACTGATGACTGAACACATATTTCATTTCGTTTTACAAGTATCTATATATGTACCAGTGATGCCTTGTCCCTTGCTAATGACACACACCCGCTTGCCACATTTCTGATCATTTCTCTGTGTACACTCCCCAAAACGGGAGGATTAAGTCGCAAGGTGTACACACAGGTGAGGTATTTTGTGCGCCTCCAGGTTGCCCTCCAGACAGGTTGCACCAGTCCACCCTCTCACCACCAGCGTATGAGACAGACTGTCCCAGGGTGGCCTACAGATTGCAGAAGGATGACCATGCAATTGATTTTCTCAGCCAGTGGCTAGGGTGATACTGAGATGAGCATTAGAATTGGCAAGTTGTGCTCACAGCCTTTACCAAGATATTGACCATTAAGTTGATCAGTGGGAACTGGGGTAAAAGAATGGCTGAGCAGAAAATCTTGAATCTTGTCACCAGGTGTGGGATAGTGGAAAGGTCATTAAAGTGGGGTCTGGAGGCCTAGGTTCTGGGATTGAATAATGTTAGATTTCTTTTGCTCCCTCTCTGGTGGTCCTTTGTCTCGCTGACGGCCGCTCCCAGCTCTTACCCCAAGTACAACTATGAGGGGCATGCCTGCTACTTCACCAAAGGAGCGTTGTTAACGGGGAGAGATGGCAGATGCCTCCTGGTGAAGAGTGACACAGAACGGGACTGCTCTTGTACCCCAGCTGCTTGTTATGCCTTTCAGAGGCAGTGATTCAGATCTTATCCCAAGAGCACATTCTAAGAAGTTTCCCATAACGGGAGAAAATGCTGCTGGTGGTTAGTCCAGATGTTTACATGTCCCTTGGTGATTGATCACTTGTGAGTCATGGTGACGCACGGTGATGCTCAACATTCAAAAGACACAACCCTGCGAAGAAAGATTGAAGCTTAAATTGTCATCCCTCGGGATACGTCCTTGCAGAAAAATGTACTCATCAATTGGTAAGAGCTGGGGATATTGGGCAGCTGCATCTGGGTAGCCCATTGATTGGCACATCCTAGGTTCTTACTGGATGAATGAAACATAATTAGAGCATGGATAGGAAAGTGTTTATGGGAAGGTTGACATCAATCAGTGCTAGCGTGGCGCTTGATTCTGTGGTTACATGTACTAGGAGGCTCTGGAACAGTGCGTGATGCAGGGAAGGACATCAACATTGTAAGTGCTCTAGTAAAGGATGAACAAAAGCTATGGGGGTACAGCATTCAGAACCCCGGCAAGAGAAGTTTTATTGCTCCTTTAGGGCTTAATCACTGAGCTGAAAAGAAGTACATTTATTTCTCCTGTCCAATGTTTCAATTATAACAATAAAGTACTATCCATACACTAGGCCATCTTCCATTCTCACAGCTGGATGAAGTAGGTTCCACTATTGTCACCCCAATTTTACAGATGAGGCAACTAACACCAATAGGGTAGCTTGTCCAGTAGTATTTGGCTACAAAGTGGCAGGGCCAGGCTTCACTCACAGGCAAGCTTAACCCCAGAGCTCCCACCCTCACTCACTCTCACCCAATGGGTCCTCTTAAGACACACGAGGCCTGTTCTGTGTTCTCTGTACCATGTCACAAGGATATTTTCCCCAAATAAGGCATCTGGTCACTTTCAAAAAAGAGAGGGGAGGAAGTAAACTCATGACTACTTACCAATTAAGCACCACTCATTTAGCAAAGGAAACAATTAGGATAAAATATCTTGATCATGGAAAGAATCAAATGGCCCTTCCAAACCAACATTTGAGTCACATTTTCTGTGGCCTGGCTTTATCCCTGTAAGGGTGGTAGATGGACTGACCTTTTCGTCGCCCCCCCTCCTGAACATTTTGACGTTTTATAGACGTACAGAATGCATTTGCAAAGTGCTCATAATGTGAAGTTTCTGCATAGCACTCCTCCCTTTATTCCTCGCCACGATAAACATGCCCAGATAGCAAGTTCACAGAAGGTTGTGAGCTTTGAAGTCTTTGAAAAAAAAATCAGAAAATTATATGACAATGTTGTATATGTAATCACTGGTGAGAACAAGCCAACATCTCCCCAAGTGCCAGACACACGGCCCCTATAAATCCCGGGCTAAGAGCGGAGAGTGGTGGTCCTGTTTACTTAAACCTCAGGGTGGATCGGGCATGGTTAGCGTCACAGTAACCAACACAATCAGGAGATCCAAACAGAATTGCTGCTACTAGTGTGCATTTAGATGTCATGCCTGTATCCATAGTTCAGAAGAAGAAAGTCTCCACACTCAAGGCTGGATTAAATAAGGCAGCTTCATCTTTCATTGAAATGTGTGTCAGAGAATTACTGAATGTCTGAGGATCATACAGTTCAATCCTGAGGAGATAAAGATTTATCAGGGAGCATTTACACTCTTCTGGAGGCCCTTTGAAGTGACATCTGTGTTCTCTTAACTGGACTGGAAGTTTCCCGGTCAGGCCCAAGAGGATCTTGGGACGTTTCTCTTTATGGTGCTCGGCTCCAATGGTCTCAGTATGTAGGTACCGTTTTATGTATATCAGGTTTCCATTAGGATGACCTGTGAAAGTGTGTCCAGGAAGTAGACTTCAGTTCCTTGCTTAGCAGCAAGCATCTGATGATTGTGTTGCTAAGGTCCCATGTGGAATTCCTGCCCTTGGATTTTTCAAACAATTTGTTCCCCACACTTTTGTAAAATTATGCAAATTGTGATGGGTTGTTTTAAATTTGAAAGCATGTCTAAGAGCATAGATAAGTGTGCACTGAAAATGTCACCCGAAGCAATGTTGATGGACAGATGTGACATGTGAAATGCTCTGGGTGTATCTCAAGCAATTCCCACAAACCACAGTGAGAATGATCCTGGGAACCGGGTTCCAATGAAAGGTTCTCTGACGTGCGATACCACCAAGTTACGGTGCAGTGATTACAGAGTGAGAGCGCTATGGAAAGACTCTTCAGAATATTGGCAGAGGGTGGAATCCAAATGATGAAATCTAGAGTACCTCCTTGATCAACCCACAGGTGGAGAGTTTGTCACACTAAATATTTAATATAAACGAAACAGAATATGTCACAATTACATCTCAAAAAGAGAAAAGAGAGCTTTCAGATTTCAACCCACTAAGGACTAAAGAGTGGGAACATAAAACCTTTAGAACTTTCCTCTAAGGTTAGATTTTGAAGTTCAAGTTAAGATTGTCATTCTAGACAGACACCCTGAACATTCAGGCAGCCTGAAGGATCTGGTTAATAATGTGCAGGTTTCATTTTACTGATGAGAGTAAAAATAACTTCACCCTCACATCTGAGGAATCTCAGAATGACTGTTGACCTTGAAATATTCTCTCTTTCTGCTTGGTGATAAGTTAGCAAGACTGGGACATAAAGCTCAAATAGATGGACTGGGGACATGCCATCATCTTTGACTTTCCTCCTTTCCTTTTCCTTTCTGTTGCCAAGTGTTATTTTTTAAAAATTTTTTCTTTATTGATTAAGGTATTACATATGTGTCCTTATCGCCCCATTGCTCCCCCACCCCCCTAGTCATTCCCTCACCCCCCTGCTGTCTGTGTCCATTGGCTAGGCTTATATGCATGCATACAAGTCCTTTGGTTGATCTCTCTCCCTCACCCCCACTCTCCACTACCTTCCCTCTGAGGTTTGACGGTCTGATCAATGCTTTTCTGTCTCTGGATCTGTTTTTGCTCATCAGTTTATGTTGTTCATTCTATTCCATAAATGAGTGAGATCATGTGATACTTATCTTTCTCTGATTGGCTTATTTCGCTTAGCATAATGGTCTCCAGTTCCATCCATGCTGTTGCAAATGGTAAGAATTCCTTCTTTTTTATTGCAGCATAGTATTCCATTGTGTAGATGTACCACAGTTTTTTAATTCACTCATCTGCTGATGGGCACTTAGGCTGTTTCCAAATCTTAGCTATGGTGAATTGTGCTGCTATGAACATAGGGTTGCATATATCCTTTCTGATTGGTGTTTCTAGTTTCTTGGGATATATTCCTAAAAGTGGGATCACAGGGTCAAATGGAAGTTCCATTTTTAGTTTTTTGAGAAAAGTCCATACTGTTCTCCACAGTGGCTGCACCAGTCTGCATTCCCACCAGCAGTGCATGAGGGTTCCTTTTTTTTCCGTATCCTTGCCAGCATTTGTTGTTTGTTGATTTGTTGATGTTAGCCATTCTGACAGGTGTGAGATGGTACCGCATTGTCATTTTGATTTGCAACTCTCACATGATTAGTGACTTTGAGCATGTTTTCATATGTCTCTTGGCCTTCCTTATGTCTTCTTTCGAAAAATATCTATTTAGGGTCATTGCCCATTTTTTGATTAGGTTGTTTATCTTCCTTTTGTTAAGTTATATGAGTTCCCTGTAAATGTTGGAGATTAAACCCTTATTGGTGATAACATTGGCAAAACCCATGCAGTGGGCTTTCTTGTTGTTTTGTTGATGGTTTCTTTTGTTGTGCAAAAGCTTTTTATTTTGATGCAGTCCCATTTGCTTATTTTCTCTTTAGTTTCCATTGCCCTAGGAGCTGTATCGGTGAAGAAATTGCTTCGGCATATGTCTGAGATTTTGCTGCCTATGGATTCCTCTAGTATTTTTATGGTTAAAAATAAGGACACATATGTAATACCCATCTTATGTTTAAGTCCTTTATCCATTTTGAGTTTATTTTTTGTGTATGGTGTAAGTTGGTGGTCTAGTTTTATATCTTTGCATGTATCTGTCCAATTTTCCTAACACCATTTATTGAAGAGACTGTCTTGACTCCACTGTATGTTCTTTCCTTCTTTGTCAAATATTAATTGAGCATAGTGATTTGGGTTGATTTCTGGGTTCTCTGTTCTATTCCATTGATCTATATGTCTGTTCTTGTGCCAGTACCAGGCTGTTTTGAGAAACGTGGCTTTGTAATACAGCTTGATATCTGGTATTGAGATCCCACCTACTTTGTTCTTCTTTCTCAGGATTGCTGCAGCTATTTGGGGTCTTTTTTTATTCCAGATGAATTTTTGGAGAGTTCGTTCTAGGTCTGTGAATACACTGTTGGTATTTTAATGGGGAGTGCATTGAATCTATAGATTGCTTTGGGTAGTATGGACATTTTAATGATGTTAATTCTACCAATCCATGAACACGGTATGTTCTTGCATCTGTTTAGGTCTTCCTCTATCTCTTTTTTCAGTGTCCTGTAGTTTTCCGAGTAGCCAAGTGTTATTGATTCTATCTTTGGCATACTTCTTGAATCTAAACTTTGTTCTCTATTCCCATTGATAATGCCTTAATTTCAGGTACTATTATCAATTGCGAAGATAATTGTGAGAGGCAATAATCTAACCCTAGAGACTGTTTTTCTTCCTTATTTCCCACTATCTCCTTCTATACTCTGTATTTCCCAGACATACTGAAGCATTATATTTGACAATCCTTGCAGATTCTCCATTGTTCTGACTTCTCTGACGTTGCCCCTGCTGTTCTCTCTACCTGAATGGCTTTCACTCCTTATTGCTGTATACATAAATCATACCACCCTTCCAGGCCCAGTGCAAATGCTTCCTGTTCCCTAAAGTCTTCCCTGATCATGAGCCTCTTCTCGCTGTTTCCTTTCCCATTGCAACTTTCTTTCTACCTTTATAAGGGCACTTATAACAGCAAAATTGTCATAATAATTTGTAATGTTTTATTTCTTCTACTAAACTGCTGGAGGCTAAAGAACAGTAGTTAGCATAATAAATGCGAGAAGTTCATCAGACGGCTGATGGACATTTTCAGCAGAGCTGAAGATCTGCATATTATTACCTGATGCCAAACAGCTGAGGCCAATTCCCACCCAGTGGTCGGCAAACTGCGACTCACGAGCCACATGCGGCTCTTTGGCCTCTTGAGTGTGGCTCTTCCACAAAATACCGACTTCTGCGCATGGGCCACGAAGTTTCAATCGCACTGTACGTGCGCACCCGCACGTGGTATTTTGTTTACCAAACCTTACCTTTGGTATGTATATCTGCTTCGCTGAAGGGCAAAATGTATTAATAAAAAGCCGTGGGTCTGGAGATTCCGGGAGTTTAGTCACTAGAGCTAAGTTTCCGTCTGGCTCCCCCAAATGCCTTCCAAATTCATATTTCTTGTCTAGCTCTTTATTCATTTATGCACAGCCCTTCTCCAGATTCCTGAACCCTTGCTGCAAAAAGACTGCGGCACTAAACCCTAACTTTTTAAATGTAAGAATCCATGTCTAATTAGCACAATTAATACAAGCTTAGGATGTCTGGTTCTGTAATTTTTATTCTGCAAATCATGCAACTAATGAGACAGGATACTAATTATTTAATGGTACAGGTTATATCTAAAAATTGTCAATAACTTGTCTATTTTCATTTCAGTTTCCTGGATGCCAAACCAGAGGCCAATTGCTAAATGACTATTATAGTATGATTGTTATAACCAGGCATTGAACCAATGGTTTTTTAGCATTAAGTTTTACAAATAACTGAAAGGACAACATAAATTTGATAAAAGTTTGGCCTGTGAAATGTTATAAATAGAATCATTAAAATTTCCAGAATAAAATATTTCTTTCTAATGCTGAGAAAGTATATGAGACATTCAAAAGTAGTATGACATGATTTTATAATCTTTATTTTTTATGTGCTACTAATTATAATTAATGTTAATTATACATATAAGTACTGTTAGTATCATTCCTAATAATATTACTAAGAGTTTGAAGAAGAGACTTTTGAAGTATACCAATGCTTTTAGATACTGTTGTTAAAATTAAATCATAGGGTATTTGAATGCTGCTCTCTTTCTTTACCTAACTGTGCTGAACTAGAATTTATATTTCTAGTATATCTGTGGGGCTCAGATACATCTAGGCTCTTTATGGAATGAAAGAAGGCTTCATATACAGAAACAGAGGTAGTAAATAGGTTATGCACATAGATTCTAAAAGCAGACTGTCAGGTTTGAATTCTAGTTCTGACACCTTCTAGCTCCACAACTTTATGAAAGTTCTTAATAGCTCTTTCTCTGATTCCTTATCTGCAAAAAGGCATATGTCACAGGATTGCAAAACAACAACAACAATAACAACAAATGTAACTGTGTAAAGCACTTAGACCAGTGGTTCTCAACCTTCCTAATGCTGCGACCCTTTAATACAGTTCCTCATGTTGTGGTGACCCCCAACCATAAAATTATTTTCGTTGCTACTTCATAGCTGTAATTTTGCTACTGTTATGAATCGTAATGTAAATATCTGATATGCAGGATGTATTTTCATTGAACATAATTAAAGCATAGTGATTAATCACAAAAACAATATGTAATTATATATGTGTTTTCCGATGGTCTCAGGCGACCCCTGTGAAAGGGTCGTTCGACCCCCAAAGGGGTCGTGACCCACATATTGAGAACCGCTGACTTAGACCATGGTAAATACTGCACAGCTATTAGGAGGTCTTACCTATCATTATTATTATGGACTGGTAGATTTAGGAGAGTTGCATAGATATTTTAGTCTGAGCTTATAATTTTTTTAGATAAAGAAACTGAGGCCCAAAGAAGTTGAGTACAGTGGCTCATCAGGTCCTGGGTCCTTCATCACAGGGGTGGTGGGCTCTTATATTTTGTGCTAGATTCAGTGCTATGTGTGGGGCATTGACTTGCCACTCTCAGGTACTGGAGGCCCAGACAAGTGGACAGGCAAAGATTACAACAAGGCATGTAATTGATCATGATGGGAAGTGCAGCATCTCATGGGAGCTTGGAGGAGTTCCAGATTTCTTAGAGATTCTCCAAAGAGGGTTCCTAGGGGAAGTGATAATGTGGGGAAGACCTGGAAGATGTCTTAGGCTGTTCAGGCTGCTATAACAAACTTCCATAGATGAATGGTTTAAAAACAACAGAAATTATTTTTCATGTTTCTAGACGCTGGAAGTTTGAGATCAGGGTGACAGTATGGTTGGGTTCTGGTGAGGGTCCTTTTCCAGGCTGACACTGTCTCATTGTGTCATCTCGTTTTGTCCTCACAGGGTGGAAGCACAGAGGGGAAAAAGCTCCCTTTTGAGGACACCAATCCCATTCATGAGGAGGGCCCTATCCCAATGATCTCACCTAATCCTTGTTACCCCCAAAGCCCCACCTCCTAATACCATCAAAAACAGGGGTTTCAACATATGAATTTTAGAGGGACACAAACATTTAGTGCATAACAGATGTGGAAGATTGAGTCAGATAAAGGAGGCAGGGGAAGGGCATTCAGATAGTATGTGCAAAGGCCCCAACATGCATGTAATGTATATAGAAAAGCAAAGAAATTTAGTCTGGCCAAAGAGTGGAGGCCTCTAGGTTTCTTTGCAGCAAATGAAAATCTTCTTAGACTCTACCCTATTATTTCAATACTGGCTGACTATTATAACATTTTTACATTTTACTGAGTTCAATAGTGTGCCCCAAAATTCATGTCTACCCAGAACCTCAGAATGCGGGCTGATACATAGAATAATTAATTAAGTTAAAGTGAGATTCTACTAAATTAGGGTGGGCACTAAATCCAACATCCGTATAGGAAAGCCATGTGAAGACACGGAGATACAGAGGAGACCCATAGGGAGAATACCATGTGACATGGAGGCAGAGAGTGGAAGATGCATCTACAAGCCAAGCAATATCGAGGATTGTCAGCAACTACCAGGAGCTAGAAGAGAGGCGTGAATAGTTTCTCCCTCAGTACTTCCAGAAGGAACCAACCGTTGCCAACACCTCGATGTCAGACTTCCAGCTTCCAGAACTGTGAGGGGGTAACTTTCTGTTGTTTTAAGCCACCCAGTTTGTAGTAATTTCTTATTGCAGCCCTGGGAAACTAATACAGCATTCTTGGTATGAGTAGTTCTTCCAGGCAACAAGAAAAAGATATACATGGTCTGCCTTCAGTGATGGAAATGAGTGTGGTGGGTCACAAGTTACTCTATTACTTACAAGCCTTAACCAATGTGGCTGCTTAAATCTTCCTTTCTTTCTTTCTTTCTTTCTTTCTTTCTTTCTTTCTTTCTTTCTTTCTTTCTTTCTTTCTCTCTCTCTCTCTCTCTCTCTCTCTCTCTTTCTTTCTTTCTTTCATTTTTACTAAATATCTATTTTTTTCCTCACTAAACTACGATGGAAAAGTACTGAAAAACAGTCCCCAACAAGCCTTAAAATAGCCAACTTAACATAGCATTTTCCAGCTAAAATAAACTCCTTTTGATGATTTAGTCTTTTTAGGGGCTTTGGATGTCCTTCTCACCTGCTCCTCTCTAAGAGGGCATCTGGGTAAATGGAGAATTCATTTGACTTTGTGACAATGAGGGAGGTGGGAGCCTTGGTTCCATGCTGGGTCCTCTGAATTCTTTTTGCTCAAGTAGATAGATACTTTTAATCTGCCCTGGGCGTTACCCTTCATCAGCCACAAGGAGGCAGGAACACAGCCTCAAAGGTCTGGAGCCACCTTCCTCCTCCAGCGCTTTCTTCTTGCTCCCAGCTTTACTGGATTTGGTGCCATGTTGGACAAGGGCACCCTTAGAGCTGGAGGAAACAGACCACTAACCCGGATTTCCTAGATGACTTTACATCTTTCTGGATGGTTCTATAGTCAGCTTTTTCTTGAAGCTTAGGCCCCAAGGTAGAAAAAACCAGGAGTCTGCTGTCTGTCTCCATGGTTGCCCTTCTTTCTCTGGTCTCTGGCATGTCTTAACTCCAAGTCTCCTCCTCCTTCTTCTCTGGGAAGATACTTATGTTCCCTTCCCTTGATAGACAGCCCACACTACAGCACAGCCCAGCACCTTATGCAGAGAAGAATGCATTCAGGCTGCTTTCCTCAGAGGTGGGAGACCCAAGGCAGTACTTGAACCCTTCAGGACTCAATTCCTGCCTAGCCTTGCCTGGTCTGTGAGTCACTAGGACCGAGTTATTACTTTCACTGAGATACCAGAGTGATGATGACCTCACTTCTGCTCTCCACGTTCATGAATGCTGTAGGATGTGTGTTTGTGACTCAGTCTAGCCATTTGGAATGGAAATGCAGTTGACTGAAAGGGCTGCAGGTCTCTGAGGTTGGGGGGAGTAGTAACCGAGAAGAGGGGATAAGAACTATCAATGACATTTTTTTTTCCTCTTGGACTGTTAGCTTATGGAACTAACAAGATCCTCTCTACTCGTCTCCTACTCATCTTTTAGGATTCAGCTTCACGTTATCCTGAGGTTTACCTTGACAGCTTCACAGTCACATAGAAAGAAGTGCTCCTTGTCCTGTAGTCCCAGAGTGTATCTGGACAGAAGGTACTTCTAGTAGAGTTCCTACCATATTGCATCACAGTGATTTATTGACAATTCATTTCCCTTCCCATTAGAACGAAAGGTTCTCACTAGGGTACGGACCAAGTCTTGGTTACTTTGGGAGCCCCAATATCTTGTAAACGGGTTGGTACTGAATTGGGGCTTGGAAAATAGCGATGAATGTGTGAAATGTCTTAGAGATAGTCCTGATTAGGAGCCTGAATTCCTTTGATCTTAGAGCTGCACTTTCCAAATGACATGTAAGAGGTAGGGGTTTTTCATCTATTGATGTGCAGGGCAGGCTAAAAAGGTAAAGAGATAAAGGGAAAAGTTTCTTTAAAGCCATGTGGCCCTGGCCCTTCCTTCTTGCTTGGATGACAGACTGCTAAGGAGAAAGTGGGGCTGGGGTAAATGTTAACAGATCCTGAGTATCTGGCTGGTCCTGAAGGTTTGAAGATGGCAAGAACCATCAGAGACCTGACACTGATCCAGATGCAGTTCCTTCCAGATGGACTCCTCCATTCTGGCAAATGCCACTTACTGTTGTAAGGACTTCTTATGATGTTAATCTATAAAAAAAGTAGAGCCCCTAAATATTTCCTGGATACTTATTATGTGCAAAGAAGACATTGTGCTGTCCTGATAGCAAGAGATACATCATTTTGGGGAGTGTTCCTCTCACTGTTGCCAACAGTCTATTCCAGGATTCAGTTTTGGTTGTGGAACACTTGCCATTTGGAAATGAACTGTTAGAATGACTTTTACAACTAGGTATGCCAATTGTCTGGCTTGGGGTTAGGCTGTCTGGTTTAGAGCTAGGTCATCTAGTTTTGGAACACATGTTTCAGCATGCATTTGAAAGGGCAAGTTAAATGCAAATCACCTGGTTTGGGAGAGTTGGATTGGCGAACAAGATTCCTGGATCCTGTTCTTCTCCCTTTTTTTTTTCCTGAATGTCTGCACCAAAAGGGATATTTAGGAGAGCCAGTGAGGGAAACTCGGAATTTCTTGTGAGGAGCTGGTCCCCAGTGGTGACTTTTAACACGCAGAAAACAATTTGAAACCATGTCAGTTTAATTTTAATGTAATGGTGGATTTATATTATTTTTAGTTTACTTTTGATTCCTGAAATTTTAATAGTAGAGGAAGAAACTCCTCTACTCCTAAATCTGCATCCCTATCCAGAGCTTAACTTCTAAAAAAATGTCTTCCTTCTTGCATTCTCTGATTTTCTTTTTGTTCTTCTTGCGAGTTGAGTAATAACTAAAACTCAACTGTGAGTCTTCTTATGAAGACGGAAAGTTTCACATAGGAAATGGCACCACCAGAAATGGGACAGTCGTTTATGTTGGCCAATGTAAGGAAACCGACTTTCTTACACAAAAGGTTAACTAACCAGCAGGAAGTAATTGATGAAGAGACTGTGGGAGGAGGAGTTGAATTGCTTTCTCTTGGTGAACTCCAGCCCATCACACCATGGCAAGTGCCAGATAATAAATGAAACTACAAGAGGTTAGAAAACTCTACTTCTTTTTTTAGATGTTAAAGACCACGAGGGTATGTATTATTTGAAAGGTTTGGTGAACCTGTTCCTGAAGGGGAAGTGAGTAGGTTTTAGCCACTGAAGGGAAGAGGCAGGGTCGGGCAGGAATATTTTTAGTATACTTCTGTTAGCAGCACCGTGGGCTCTTGGTTCTTGAGTTTGGCAAAGAAATAATTTAGAGCCAAGAACTCTAGCACAAGAGACATTTATTTAGCAAGCAAAGGGAAAGTCCACTAGAAAGGAACAATCGAGTGGGCTGCTCAGAGATCTGCCTTGGCCTTTTAGAAAGTCTCAGAGGCAGAAGAAAGTGAGCCAGCTGGGCTGCATGAACTCAGGAAGCAAGTTACAGAGGCATACAAAGGGCCGTTGGAGAAAGAGAGCAAAGGTGGGCACCTTAGGTTCCTTTATTTTAAGGTTTTTTGTTTTTTTTAAAATCTGTTTTCTAAAGGTAAGAATTTTAGGAAATCTCAGGGGAAGATCTCAATAGAATATTCACCAGCTTTCCAGTTGTGTCCTTTCAGGGTCTTGGTCTCTACTGATTGGTAGGAATTAGGGTTGAGGGTCATTAATCACAGCTGGTCCTGATGTCAGCCATGGCATTGTTTCATTTGATTTTGCTGCTTTTCTGAACCTGGAGCTGAAACACAACTGAGGCCTAGATGTTATCTCTAGTTTGACCCAAACTCTGTGGTTAACAGACCCTACGATTTGTTCCTAAGATTATTTGATGCTGATCAGAACCTCATTGTCCTGAGGGCTGAATGCTTAAGGGAGTGGTGGTACAAGGGAGAAGGAGGCAGGTGAGTGAGGGTGCTGGATTGGGTCAGCCATCTGTCTCAGTTTCCCCATTCTACTTGCCAAGGAATTTTCTGAGCTTCTTACTATCCGGCCTTACTTCTGTCACCTGCTGAAACTTTTTGTACTGGTTTTCAAACAATCCCCTGGGATTCAGGAAGAATATACTAAAACTTCTATTTATTCTTATTGATCTCATTCTTTAAAACTGTCTATTTCTTTTTAAATATATTTTTTATTGATTTTTTACAGAGCGGAAGGGAGTGGGATAGAGAGTTAGAAACATCAATGAGAGAGAAACATCAATCAGCTGCCTCCTGCACACCCCCTACTGGGGATGTGCCCATAACCAAGGTACATGCCCTTGACTAGAATCAGTCCGCAGGCCAACGCTCTATTCACTGAGCCCAACTGGTCAGGGCAAAACTGTTTATTTCTTGTGTTGTCTTATAGAAAAGATATGCTTGGGTACTACTGTCCTAGAGAGAAGAGGAGAAGGCAAGTAGTTGAATCAGAATGGAAGAAACTGAAGATATAGAGCAGCTCAGATCTCAGAGGTCTTCCTTCTCTTATAATGAAGGGAATGCGGTAGCCATTGCAGAGATTCTGTAGAAAGAGCAGGAGGGACATTGACCATGGTTAGGCAATGCGGCAGATGCTGGGTTATGTGTTATTTGTTCTTGTTTTATCACTGCACACACAATTTACTCATGCATTCATTCCTTTATTCATTTAGTGAATATCTCATTTAATTGTCACAAATAGCGAAAGGAGGTTTTATTTTTTGAATTTTACACCCAAGAAGCTAAAATTTAAGGCATTAAGTAATTTGTACAGTATTTCATCATTTATACAGCAGCAGTTCTGAAGCTTTAGTGCATAGGTGGGTTTACAACGTAGACTCCAGAGCTCCTCTCAAAGGCATGCTGCTTCAGGAGGTTCAAGCTAGCTTCTTTTTCACAGTAGGTGGATTGTTCAAGAATGTGTTTATAGAATTGGGAAATACTTTGTTCTGTCCCCCATCTTATTGTATATGTTTAAATCGTAATTTTAGGCCACAGGTACTTCTCTATCATCCAGGTTGACACCAAGGCTTGGTTTGACATTTCAGTCAACTCAGTCTTTCTTGGCATTAAAAACAAGCAAGCAAACAAACAATTAAAAGCACACACCCCATCGACCCTTATAATGGCTACATTCCAGGGAATTGATGAAATCTTAATTAGGTTCATTTCATTGTAATTAAGTTGAATTGACACAAAGTGATGATTCTACTGCTTGGCAGTCCCACAATCAACAGCAGAGCCACTTTCTCCTTTTATTATATAACTAGAGGCCTGGTGCACAAAAATTTGTGCACTCGGGCGGGGGGGTCCCTCAGCCCGGCCTATGCCCTCTTGCAGGCTGGGACCCCTCGGAGGATGTCTACTTGCCAGCAGGGAGCAGACCTGAGCTGCAATCGGACATCCTTCATCCTGCTGAGGAGGCAGGAGAGGCTCCCGCCACCACCGCTGTGCTGGCAGCCATCAGCCTGGCTTGTGGCTGAGCAGAGCTCCCCCTGTGGGAGTGCACTGACCACCAGGGGGCAGCTCCTGCATTGAGCATCTGCCCCCTGGTGGTCAGTGTGTGTCATAGTGACCAGTCATTCCCAGTTGTTCTGCTGTTAGGGTCAATTTGCATATTACCCTTTCATTATATAGAATAGAGGCCTGGTACACATGTGGGGGCCGACTGGTTTGCCCTGAAGGGTGCCCTGGATCAGGGTGGGGGTCCCACTGGGGTGCCTGGCCAGACTGGGTGAGGGGCTGATGGCTGTTTGCAAGCTGGTCAAGCCCCCCAGTGGGGACTTTCACCCCATGGGGGTTTGGCCAGCCTGGATGAGGGGCTGATGGTTGTTTTCAGGCTGGCCACAGCCCCTTCAGGGTAGGGGTCCCCGCTGGGGTGCCTGGCCAGCCTGGGTGAGGTGCTGATGGCTGTTTTCAGACTGACCAAGCCCCCAGGCGACCGAAGCTCCCAGCCTTTCCTTTTTTTTTTTTTTATTCGCTCCAGCTCTGTGGCCATGGTGACTGGAAATAGGTATCTGGGGTTTATTTACCTTCTATAATTGAAACTTTGTTGCCTTGAGAGGAGGCAGCAGCCGGCTGGCCGGGAAGCTTGGCTTCTTCCATTGCCGAGGCAACCAAGCCTCCTGCTCGCCATGGTGGCTGGAAGCAGGTATCTGGGGTTTATTTACCTTCTATAATTGAAACTTTGTTGCCTTGAGAGGAGGCACCAGCTGGCTGGGAAGCTTGGCTTCCTCCATCATTGGGGCAGCCAAGTCTCCTGCTTGCTCCAGCTCCATGGCTGCCGGCCGCCATCTTGGTTGGGTTAATTTGCATATAGTCACTCTGATTGGCTAATGGGCATGGCTTAAGGTGTAGCAAAGGTATGGTCAATTTGCATGTTTGTCTTTTATTAGTGTAGATCCCCACATCTGCAAGTCTGACTCCTCCCAGCACTTGATAAGTATCTCATGAGCAGGAATCACATTTTTTC
Organism: Myotis yumanensis; assembly: GCF_028538775.1. Taxonomy (NCBI): domain Eukaryota; kingdom Metazoa; phylum Chordata; class Mammalia; order Chiroptera; family Vespertilionidae; genus Myotis; species Myotis yumanensis. The sequence continues at coordinate 64,048,610 of NW_027223752.1, forward strand.
ATCTTTCTATATCTCACAAAGTGCCTAGCAGAGTATCTGCATTTGTTGAATAAAAATATGTTTAAATCCATTTCTTCCAACTGACAGGAAGAGTGGCAACTACTGCAATGTTATATTCTTGAGATTGATGAAGACCTTTGGGACTTTAAATAATGGGACAAATAAATCTGATGCTCTGTGATTTTAAGTATATAATTCTATGACACTGCAAAATTATTTTTATTTAAATACCCAAAGATCCATCTGCAAAAGACACTTGCATTTTGAAATGAATGAATATTTCAAAATAATAAGGAACCAGTGGTTGGAGCCTCTTTCTCTCTCCCTTTCTCTCTCTCCTTCTCCCATACACACACACACATACATGTATTATGAAAGCTTTGTGCATGAGATAAGCATGAGCATCATTGTGTGATGAGCCTTTCTCTATCCTTTCTACTTGCTTCTCCCATTAGGATTCCTTGCTCTGCCAGTGTTCTTAGTTATGAAAATACTTTGATTATATCAAGTAACTAATCCTATATAATAAAAGCCCAGTGACCAAAATGGCAGAATTAACAGAATGACCAGAGATCAGAACCACCAGAGACCAGAGAGAGCGGTTAGGGGCAATCAGGCAGGCAGGCAGAGTGCTTAGGGGTGATCAGGCAGGCAGGTGAGTGGTTAGGGGTGATCAGGCAGACAGGCGAGCAGATAGGGGCCAGCAGTCCTGGATTGTGAGAGGGATGTCTGACTGCCGGTTTTGGCCTGATCTACAGATCAAGCCTAAATCGGCAGTCATACATCTCCCGAGGGGTCCTAGATTTCAAGAGGGTGCAGGCCGAGCTAAGGGACCGCCCCCCCCCCCCCCCATGCACGAATTTTGTGCACTGGGCCTCTAGTTAGTACATAAAACTAGAGCATTTTATTTATTTTTTTATTTTTTTATTTTTCGCTTAAAGTATTACAAAGGGTATTACATAAGTGTCCTTTTTTCCCCCCCGCCCTTGACAAACCCCTACCCTCCCTTACCCCCCAGTGTCTTATGTCCATTAGTTATGCTTATATGCATGCATACAAATCCTTCGGTTGATCTCTTACTACCCTCCCCCCTGCCCCCCAACTCTCTCTGGCCTTCCCACTGCAGTTTGACAATCAGTTTGAGGCAGCTCTGCCTCTGTATCTATTATTGTTCAAAAGTTTGTAATGGTCTTTATTATCCATGAATGAGTGAGATCATGTGGTATTTTTCCTTCATTGACTGGCTTGTTTCACTTAGCATAATGCTCTCCAGTTCCATCCATGATGTTGCAAATGGTAGGAGTTCCTTCTTTTTAACAGCAGCATAGTATTCCATAGTGTAGATGTACCACAGTTTTCTAATCCATTCATCTACTGATGGGCACTTAGGCTGTTTCCAGATCTTAGCTATGGTGAATTGTGCTGCTATGAACATCTGGGTGCATATATCCTTTCTGATTGGTGTTTCTGGTTTCTTGGGATATATTCCTAGAAATGGGATCACAGGGTCAAATGGGAGTTCCATTTCCAATTTTTTGAGGAACCTCCATACTGCCTTCCATAGTGGCTGCACCAGTCTGCATTCCCACCAGCAGTGCACAAGTGTTCCTTTTTCTCCACATCCTCTCCAGCACTTGTCGTTTGTTGATTTGTTGATGATGGCCATTCTGACAGGTGTGAGATGGTACCTCATTGTTGTTTTGATTTGCATCTCTCGGATGATTAGTGACTTTGAGCATGTTTTCATATGCCTCTTGGCTTTCTGAATGTCCTCTTTTGAAAGGTGTCTATTTAGATCCTTTGCCCATTTTTTGATTGGATTGTTTATCTTCTTTTTGTTAAGTTGTATGAGTTCCCTATAAATTTTGGAGATTAAGCCCTTATCAGATATGACGTTGGCAAATATGTTTTCCCACGAGGTGGGTTTTCTTGTTGTTTTGTTGATGGTTTCTTTTGCTGTGCAGAAGCTTTTTATTTTGATGTAGTCCCATTTGTTCATTTTCTCTTTAGTTTCAACTGCCCTAGGAGCTGTATCAGTGAAGAAATTGTTTTGGCATATGTCTGAGATTTTGTTGCCTTTGTATTCTTCTAGAATTTTTATGGTTTCCTGTCGTACATTTAAGTCCTTTATGCATTTTGAGTTTATTCTTGTGTATGGTGTAAGTTGGTGCTCTAGTTTCATTTTCTTGCATATGTCTGTCCAATTTTCCCAACACCATTTATTGAAGAGACTATCTTGGCTCCATTGTATGTTCATGCCTCCTTTGTCAAAAATTAATTGAGCATATTGGTTCGGGCTAATTTCTGGACTCTCTATTCTATTCCACTGATCTATATGTCTGTTCTTGTGCCAGTACCAGGCAGTTTTGAGAACAGTGGCTTTGTAATACAGCTTGATATCTGGCATTGAGATCCCACCTACTTTGTTCTTTCTCAGGATCGTTGCAGCTATTCGGGGTCTTTTTTTATTCCAGATGAATTTTTGGAGAGTTCGTTCTAGATCTTTGAAGAAGGCCATTGGTATTTTAATGGGAAGTGCGTTGAATGTATAGATTGCTTTGGGTAGTATGGACATTTTAATGATGTTGATTCTACCAATCCAAGAACATGGTATGTTCTTCCATCTGTTTATGTCTTCCTCTATCTCTTTTTTCAACGTCCTGTAGTTTTCTGAGTAGAGGTCTTTAACCTCTTTAGTTAAGTTTATTCCTAGGTATCTTAATTTTTTTGGTGCGATGGTAAATGGGATTGTTTTTCTGATCTCCCTTTCTGAGAGTTCACTATTGGTGTATAGAAATGCCTCAGATTTCTTGGGGTTAATTTTGTATCCTGCTACATTGCCAAATTCATGTATTAAGTCTAGTAGCTTTTTGATGGAGTCTCTAGGGTTTTGTATGTATAATATCATGTCATCTGCAAATAAGGACAGTTTTACTTCCTCTTTTCCAATTTGGATGCCTTTTATTTCTTCTTCTTGCCTAATTGCAATGGCTAATACTTCCAGTACTATGTTGAACAGGAGTGGTGAGAGTGGGCATCCCTGTCTTGTTCCTGTTCTTAGGGGAAATGGTGTTAGTTTTTGTCCATTGAGTATGATGTTGGCTGTGGGCCTGTCATATATGGCTTTTATTATGTTGAGGTATGATCCTTCTATTCCCACCTTTCTGAGAGTTTTTATCAAAAATGGGTGTTGGATTTTGTCGAATGCTTTTTCTGCATCAATTGATATGACCATGTGGTTTTTTTCTTTCAATTTGTTTATGTGATGTATCACATTTATTGATTTACGGATGTTGTACCATCCTTGCATCTCTGGGATAAATCCTACTTGGTCATGGTGTATGATCCTTCTGATGTACTGCTGGATCCGATTTGCTAAGATTTTGTTGAGGATTTTGGCATCTATGTTCATGAGGGATATTGGCCTGTAATTCTCTTTCATTGTGATGTCTTTACCTGGTTTTGGTATTAGGGTGATGCTGGCTTCATAGAATGAGCTTGGAAGCGTTCCTTCCTCTTGAATTTTTTGTAGTAGTCTGAGGAGGGTAGGTTTTAGTTCTTCCTTGAATGTTTGGTAGAACTCCCCTGTGAAGCCGTCTGGCCCTGGGCTTTTGTTTGCTGGAAGCTTTCTGATGACTGCTTCAATTTCTTCCATAGTTATTGGCCTATTGAGGTTTTTAGATTCTTCCTGATTGAGTTTTGGAATGTTGTATTTTTCTAGGAATTTGTCCATTTCTTCCAGGTTGTCTAGTTTGTTGGAGTAGAGTTGCCCGTAGTATTGTTTAACAATCATTTGTATTTCTGTGGGGTCTGTTGTTATTTCGCCTCTATCATTTCTGATTTGGTTTATTTGGGACCTCTCTCTTTGCTTCTTGGTGAGCCTGGCTAGGGGTTTGTCAATCTTGTTTATCCTTTCAAAGAACCAGCTCTTGGTTTCATTGATTTTCTGTATTGTTTTTTTGGTCTCTATTTCATTGATTTCTGCTCTAATCTTTATTATCTCCTTCCTTCTGCTCACTCTGGGGTTTTCTTGTTGCTCTCTTTCTAATTCTTTGAGTTGTAGAGTTAGATGATTGACTACCATTTTTTCTTGTTTTTTGAGATAGGCCTGTAGAGCTATAAACTTTCCTCTCAGGACTGCTTTCATTGTGTCCCAGAGGTTTTGGATTGTTGTGTTTTCATTGTCATTAGTGTCCAGGATGTTTTTAATTTCTTCTTTGATGTCATCGGTAACCCAATCAATATTTAATAACATGCTATTCAGCTTCCAAGTGTTTGAGTATTTTGGGTTGTTTTTATTGTAGTTTATTTCTAACATTATGCCATCGTGGTCTGCGAAGAAGCTTTTTATGATTTCAATCTTCTTGAATTTGTGGAGACTTTGCTTGTGACCCAATATGTGGTCTATTTTTGAATATGTCCCATGAGCACCTGAGAGGAATGTATATTCCGCAGCTGTGGGGTGAAGTGTTCTGAAGATGTCAATTAAGTCCATCTGATCTAGTGAGTCATTTAGGATTGCTGTTTCTTTGCTGAGTTTTTGTCTAGCGGATTTATCCAGTGATGTCAGTGGTGTATTAAAGTCCCCTACTATGATTGTATTGTTGTCGATCTCTCCCCTGATATCTTCCAGAAGTTTTCTTATGTATGTGGGTGCTCCTGCATTGGGTGCATATATGTTTACCAGGGTTATATCTTCTTGTTGTATTGATCCCTTTAGTATTATGAAGTGGCCTTCCTTATCTCTGGTTATGGCCTTCACTTTGAGATGTATTTTGTCAGATATAAGTATTGCTACCCCAGCTTTCTTTTCCTTTCCATTTGCGTGAAAGATATTTTTCCATCCCTTCACTTTCAGTCTGTGTGAGTCCCTTCTAATGAGGTGGGTCTCTTGTAGACAGCAGATGTATGGGTCATGTTTTTTTTATCCATTCAGCCACTCGATGTCTTTTGGTTGGAGCATTTAGTCCATTTACATTTAAAGTTATTATTGAAAGGTACTTGTTTGTAGCCATTTCTTTTTGTGTGTGTGTGTGTGGCTGTTTTCTTTCTGAGCTTGATATTTCTTCTTTTTACACCAGTCCCTTTAGCATTTCTTGCATGGCTGGCTTGGTGGTGATAAACTCCCTTAGCCCTTTTTTGTCTGTGAAGCTTCTTATTTCCCCTTCAATTTTGAATGATAGCCTTGCTGGATAGAGTATTCTTGGATTCAGTCCTTTGCTTTGCATCACTTTGTAGATTTCCATCCATTCTTTTCTGGCCTGATGTGTTTCTGTTGAAAAATCATTTGATAATCTAATGGGAGATCCCTTGTATGTTACTTTCCGTCTCTCTCTTGCAGCCTGTAAGATTCTCTCTTTATCCTGAACATTTGCCATGGTAATTATGATGTGTCTTGGTGTGGGTCTTTTCGGGTTCACCTTGTTTGGGACTCTCTGGGCTTGTGTGACTTTTTTCTTCCCCACCTCAGGGAAGTTTTCTGATATTATTTCTTCGAATAGGTTTTCTAATCCATGTTCATCTTTCTGTTGTTCTGGCACCCCTATTATTCGTATGTTGTTTCGTTTCATGTTGTCCCAAAGCTCCCTTAGGCTCTCCTCCTGTCTTTTAATTTTTTTCTCCATTTGCCGTACAGTTTGAGTGTGTTTTGCTTCCTTGTCTTCTAATTCACTAATTCGGTCCTCCGCTTCTCCCAGTCTACTGTTGATACTTTCAATGGAGTTTTTTATTGAAGCTATGTCACTCTTCATTTCTTCTTGGGACTTACTTAAGTTGTTGATTTTTTCATCTGTTTCTTCTAGCTTCTTGCATAAGTAGTTGAGTTTTTCATCTGTTTCTTCTTGCTTCTTGAACATCTGGTGCATGTACTCTAGGAACCTTATTCTGAATTCTTTTTCCGTCATGTTGCATATCTCTGTCTCACTTAGCTGCTTTTCTGGCGAGTCCTCCTTTTCTTTCCTTTGGGGGTTTCTTTGCCTACCCATGTTTGATCTCGCTGACATATGTAGATGTTGAGATGTTCAGTGGCTGCTCCCTGGGTGGCAGGGGCTCCTTGGGTTGTGGTTGCTGCTCAGACGGTTGCGGTAGCAGCTGCTTTCCAGTTGGCAGCAGCTCCTCTGGTGGGTGTTGTTCACAGCTGTGTTGGCTCTTCTGGCTGGTGGGGGGAGGCTTCACGTACAGCTGCTGTTCCACAGACAGAGGGTGTGGTGATCAGGAGGCTGTGGTGATCAGGAGGCTGCGGTGATCAGGGGGCTGCTGTTGCTTGGATCTGCTGCGTTGATTTAAAGGCACAAAATACAACAGAGCAAGGCACAACGTACCAGGCACTGAACACAAGTATATTCACAATATTAATAACCCCAAATAAAGGTGACCACCCGAATTAAGAGAATTAGGGGATAAGGGAGAAAGAAGAGAAGAAGATAAAAGAGAGAACAGAAAAGAAAAATAAGAAAAAAAACAAACAAAAAAGGAGTGCAAAAATAGAATTGGGAAAAAAGAGGGGGGAAAAAAAGAGAGTGAAAAAAGAGAATGAAGTAGAAGCGGGGAAGAGACTATTGGTATGAGGAGCAAACTCCAATAGAACTGCCACTAATCTCAACAAATTCCAGCAACAGATCCCTGGAGATGAATGCAAACTACAAACCACCAGTAATATCCAGAGGGGTAAGGGAAAACAGAAGCACAAAAATAACCGGGGTGGGGTGGGGGAGGGAAGGGAAAAACCAGCAGAAAAAAAAAAAAAGAAAAAGAAAAAGCAAAAGAAAAACAACCTCACAACCAGTCCTAAAAAAGAAGAAAAAACACAAAACAAAACAAACAAACAAACAAAAAGCCCAATATATTCAACAATCAAGAAAACAATAGAAAGATAAGAGAGAAAAAAATGTTTGGAAAGTGAAGAAGGATAAAGAATAGGTGTATAAGGATTTAGAGCAGTAGATTGGAAATAGGATATATAAGTAGGGTGGAATTAGACAGGGGGTAAAAAGAGGGAATTGGGAAAGTCTGGAGCAGGAATAGGGTAAGAGAAACAGGACACCAAAAGGGGAAAAGTAAGGAAGAGGGTTTTAGCAAAGAGGTGAAATTGAGATAGGGAAAATTAATGCTAAAGGAACGATGAAAATAGAATGGAGAACACTAATCCCAAAAGAAAATAAAGAGAAAATAAAATGGCACTTTAAAAAATGGTAAAATGGTAGCAGTAATAATACTGGTTAAAAATAAAAATGTGGTAATTGAAAGGGTAAAATCAGGTGATGGAAAAAGAAGAAAAAGAGAAAAAAAAATTGGTTTCTTAGTAAAAAGGTGAAAAAATTAAAAAGAAAAAGAAAAAGAAAAAATTTGCAGTAGTGATGGTCTTTCGGTTCTTCTACTCTTCAGCCTGGTTCGCCTTAGTCCTGCCAGGTATTTAGGAGAGTGTTGAATTTGCCTGCATTACACTGTTCCTCTGTGTTGTAAATCACAGTCCTGATTTTAAAGCAGGCCGTATTTGTGATCCAGTCTGCCTTAATTTGTATTCCCCTAAGAGTCAGTTTGTGGCTCAGCCTCTGGGTGGCAGTGTTTTTGGGTTGGCCTCTGAGGCTATACAGCTTCTCTATCCTTTTTTAATCCTTACCCTGCTCTGTGTTGTTGGTGGGACTGAAAATCCCTCTATAGGCCAGACCCTGGTAACTCCCAGGGACTAATCAGCTTGTTTTAATCCTTTATCTCATACAGGGTGGAATCTGGGTGTGGCTGTGCTCCTTGCCTGGGGGGCTGGGGGGAGGAATTCCACCCTCTGGAGGAATGGCTGCCCTAGTCCTGGGCCCAGGGGGGTCTCAGCACTCAATTCGCTGCCACCTCCTCCGGCTCCCCCTCTTTCCTCAGCCTCTCCCCAGATTCCCCTCGTCTGCACCTTCACCCTCTCTTCAGCACAGGTGAGTGTCTGTATCCGAACTGTCCTATGAGCAGGGTTCAGTGAAAACAAAGAAACAGACAAACGCCGGCCGGCCGCGGAAACGCTCCTCTCTTACTGGTCTGGGAAACGCTCCTCTCTTACCAGCACTGCATGGTCTGGGAAACGCTCCTCTCTTATGGGCACTGCATGGTCTGATCAGTTCCTCAGGATGCCCCCTTTAGTCTCAGTTCTCCGCAATCACAAAATCCAAATCTCAAATCTCCTGGCGCCAGCAAACCCGCGGAACTCCTTACCCTGGTCAGGGTCTGTGTCTGTCCCAAGAGACGCGGCTGTCTGCCATGCGGTCTCCCTCCGACCCTCTGGGCTCAGGTCTGGCAAACTTTCCTGCCCAGATCCCTGGTTTTTAACCTTTCCAGGGGAGGTCTGCCCTTCCCGGCTGCAAACCGTCTCACCAGCTGAGTAAATTTGCCAATTCGGGGTGGGTGTTATTAGTTTCAGCTGCTTACTCCGTTTGCTCCGGGACAAGACCTGGGACGCGTCTGCCTATATCGCCGCCATCTTGCTTCTCATAACACTGTTCAAAACTAGAGCATTTTAAAGCAATTTAGAGCTTTTTAAAGAAGCATTTGGCAAGAATATTTTTAGTAAGCCAAGGAAAGGCATCTCCAGCCTTGAAATTTCAGGGAAAGTGACAAGGCATATGAACTTTTTCTGGCATCAGAAACTTTTGGGTAAATGCAATAAAAACACAACATGTAGCTTCTTAATTTGCACTCACACCTTTATAGTGCAAGTCTGTGTGTGTGTGTGTGTGTGTGTGTGTGTGTGAGAGAGAGAGAGAGAGAGAGAGAGAGAGAGAAAGAAAGAGAGAGAGAGAAAGAGAGAGAGAGAGATATGCAAAACTGAGTCATTATAGTCCTCACCTCAAGGAAAACATTCTATGGGCAGGGAGGGGAGATAGCAGACATTATAGGATCAGCACAGGTGGATGGTACCAAACCCAGTCTCTAGTAGCGCCCACGAGGGAGGGACCAGAGATGCTGGGAAGATCAGAAAAGGCTCGGGTGGGCACACAGAGGCGTGGGAACTTGCTCAGAGTCACCTGGTCTGTCACTGGTGGAGACAGATCTGAGCCCAGATGTCTGATTCTCCAGTCCTGTTCTCATCCCTCTTGATGGCTGCATAGCACTCCTCTATACAGATGCACCTTAACTTATTTAGCCAGTCCCCTATCTTTAAGATATTTTTGGTTGTTTGTTTTTACAGACAGTGCTATAATTAACATACTTACAGATATATTTGCTTGTTTGTGATCATTTGAAAAGTAAATTTTTAAGAGATGGAAACATACACATTTCTATATTTAAAGGCATTCCTTGGTTTCCCTTTAAAACTATTTTTACCAATTTCTATTCCCACTAATGGTGTAGGAGAAGATACTGATTTCCTTATACTTATTCAACAAAGGGAATTACCAAATAGTTGCCAATATGATAAATTAAAAAATGGTATAGAAGCTATACCTAATTTTTTTTAATTTAAAAGTTTTTCATTTTAAATATTTTAAAGAAACAATTGCTTCATTGCATAGGCTGTTTGTTCTTGGTCCTTTTTTTAAAATTTGATTTTTAGATAGAGAGGAGGGGAGAGGAAGAGAGAAATAGAAACATTGATGAGAGAGACACACTGATCAGTTGCCTTCTGCATGCCCCCTACTAGGGATCAAGCCTACAACCAGGGCTTGTGTTCTGACTGGGAATTGAACCCGGGACCTCTTGGTCCATGGGATGATGCTCAAATCATTGAGCCACACCAGCCAGGCTCTTGGTCCTTTTTATCATCCAAAAAGGAAAGCTATCATTCTTGTTTCAAGAATCTGCCCTTTCTTGTGACTGTGGAGCCTTGGGAGGGAAAGGCCCCCCTTTCTCTCCGCTCTGGCTCTGTGGAAAACTGGGGGCTCAGTACCAGATATCCTAGAAGAATGGAGTTGACAATGCACAGGGGATCAGCTTGCACTAGCGATAGAGACATGATGAAAACATACTTGGTTTCAGTACTTAACTGCAAAGCTGATGCAACTTCTGGAAAATCCATAAGTGGATTTAGACATATTTAAAAGGAACTATAATCCTTTCATTTAAAAATAGCCACAAACGAAAATATTTTGTGTTCACCCAATCCCATCTTAAAAGCCAGACCTCTCTCAAAGCGATTTTGAACTACAAACTCAAGTCCATTTCCTCCATGCATTTGTTCTTTGGCATCCTCAGGGTTAACTGTTTGCCTCTTCTGAGCTGAAATTCAGGCTGTTGGGAAACAGGAAGTGTCCTTGCCCTGCTAGTAAATGTTGCATGAGTGTGCTTAGCTTTCATCCATAACAGAGTTGAATTCCCCTTGTAATGACTAGAAAAACACACAAACCGACCCTTGCCAATGCCTTCATGTCTGGGAGAAACAGGTGAGAACTCCAAGGATGTTTGCTTATTTCTCTCCCTCAACCAAGGGCTGATAGAAGTTTGCTAAGCAGAAGTGGTAGCTGGTCACCCCTTCGTTGTCCGGGTCCATCCTTCTGAACTCTTGGTTCCCACCGAGGAAGTCATGCTCCCGAAGCCAGCCTCCAGGGAGCTTCCTTTTGTTTCTCCAAGATTAACCAGTTCTGCCCTGGCAGCAGCCGCCGGCAGCGATAGAAGGAGAGACTCTTCTGGGCTTTTGGTATTTTTCCAAGGAGCGTTTTCTCCCCCAATTCCTCACTGGTAGTGAAACTGCTCTCCCACAACATCTTCCTCTTTTTCTGATGAGGTGCTGATTCTGATCTGCCACTTAGCTGCTTCCGGTGGTGGTAAGTGGTCAAGAGTGTTTTTCCCGGAGTTGGTCTCAGGTTTTCAAGAATGTCCCCTAGAGACCCAGCTTGTTTTCTGTGTAAGCACTAGAGCTTTCGGAATAGCCTTGCGTTTCTCCCTGAGATGGTCATGGAATGGGTACCTGTCTGATCTTCCTGCACTGCTGGGAAAGCTCCCCTGTCGGGGAGAGGGGCAGGTCCAGGCTGCGGTGAGTCGGAGGGAGCTTTCAGGAATCGGTGACTTGGGCAGACTAAGGAGTGCTAGCTTTGTGCTGTTTGGGGCTTTCCTTTTCTCTTTTCCATGTGGTTGAGGCTTAGCAAATAGTCTTTTTCATTCTCCTCTTATTAAAAAATAAATTTGGGAAAAGTTAGTTTGGTATGGGAAATAGGACATTTTCTTTGAAGTTGATTTTTTAAAATCTTGTAATCATCACCTATTAAACAGCAATGGGAGCAACATCATGTCCCATTTTTTTTCGTGTGTGTGTGTGTGTGTGTGTGTGTGTGTGTTTTAATTGGTGGGTATTTGTCACTTCCTTTGGTAGGAGTTGGTTTTAGTTTTTTTTCAGGGGGTTTGTAGCTAGTGCACCTGTTCAAGGTGTTTTCTATTCTGTGGTCAATTCATGCCTTGGACACGAACAGTTTGCCACTAAGCTCTTCTTCTCTGAGGCTTGAGAGGTATGTTTTCAGTTCTGAGATGTGTTTGAGAAAATTCATTCGTCTAGCTGTTTCGTTGATAGACATGAGGGACTCTCAGGTCCCTTGATAACAATGAGCTGTTTTGAAGAAAAAAAAACTGGCAAGAAACATTAATTGGGGGCTGAAGGTTTATTAGAAAGAAGATGAGGAGATACCGTATCGCACATGTGATCCCAACATCTGTGCCCACGATCTGTCACCTTTGCTCAGGTGTTGTTCCGTGCTAGTAGCCTTGGAACAAAATGTAAATTCAGAGTAGATTTTAATTTATATTTATTTTTTGTGCCTTTATATTGTTTCATCATGCATGCATCATTACAAAGGAGGGGCCAAGTGATTTTTTTATACCCCTGGCAGATGTATTGTTTTTTCACAGGAGGATTTTATTTTGTGTTTACATGGTTAACTAGAAATTTTCACAAAGTAAACTGGAAATTGTAGTTCTTCTTGAAAAAAACTTCTATATACTTGCAAGGCATGGACAAGAATTAGATGCTAGTATTTGTTTTCAGGATTTCTCATGAAAAGTAACAGAAAATGGTAACCTCCAAATGTTACACATTTGTAGCACATGTCTAAAGTCTAACTGAACTTCTTAGCAATATTAAATATTTTTCAAGTGTTAACAAAGAAATTTCTGAATGCAAATGTTAAATATTATTGATCATTGTGTTTGCAGAAACACACTCCTTCCTTAACTTGAGGCCGCCCTTATTTCCTTTCTCCTTTTCTTTACTCAAATCTGATTTGCTGAGCACCTACCCTTTGCCAGGCTCCGGGCTAGGTGCTGAGAGGATGAGAGCTCAGCTAGGGAAGCACAGCATTTCATTCCAATGCACCCCTCCATGACCCTTCTTTTGAGGTGGAGTGTCCCCTAGGGACTCTGTCCTTGTCCTTTTATTGACTCATCCTCACCCTCTGTCCTCTCCTCACTTCTCTTTATTCTTGTTCTTCCTGAGTGAGATCATTCATTCCCCGTGACTTCAACATTTCCTTATATGTCGACTCCAAGTCTGCAAGTCTGTCTTTTCTCTTTAGTGCTGACGATATTTTCAATGACCCAGAGGCCGTTCAAGCCTAATGGGTTCAAAATGAACTTTTTCTCCCACCCCAGGTCCCGCTCCTGCTCCTACACCTCCTCTTCCTCCTCCTCCTCCTCCTCTTCCTCCTCCTCCTCCTCCTCTCTCTTTACTGCTGTATTTGGCATTTTAGACAACGGCACCTCTATCCCCTCATTGTGCTGAGGGAAAAACCTGAACGTCACCCCAGATTGCTCCTCGTTCTGCACCATAACATATGAGCCATTTATAAACTCTGTCAGTTCAACCGCAGAAACATCGCTAGGATCCAGCTCTGCTTGCCGGCTGTCATTGCTCCCCCGTTTCTCTCCATGCCAGTCCATGCTGAGAGAGGAACCTTCCTAAAAACTCTGTCAGCAGGCGCTTGCATTGAGAGAACAAGGGAGCAAAGACAATGGACAAGGGGGGCTGAACTCTAATCATCCATTCTACAGAGAGAGAGAGAGCTCTTCTGCCTTCCCATTACCTTCAGGGTCAACCACAGGCTCTTAACCACAGTGACGCTCTCTGTCATCTCATCTATCAAATGGAGACAGTCCCTGACATAGGGTTTTGGTGAGGATTAAATGAGATGATAGATATCAAGTGCTTAGCCTGAGGTCAAGTACCCAGTGAATGATAGTGACGATGGTAACAATGATGAGATTTTGCCTTCTTTCAGAATCTATCTCTTATCTATTTTGCCAGCCCCATATCACACCACATTCCTCCATGCTCCCTGCAGTCTGGTTGCCATGACTGCCGCTGCTCCTCAAACCTTCTCTTTCATGCTTGATCTTTCCACATTTTGCTCCTTTTGCCCGTCCTTACCTCATTTTATTAAGCAAACTCTTCTATTTCTTTCAAAAGGATACTACTTGGAATCACCATCTGTGAGGTCTCAGCTGACTCTGCAAAGCAAGCTTGGTGACTCCCTTCCCTCTGACTCCGTGGATCTCGGTCCCTTCTTCTATCATAGCCCTACACATGCCACGCTAATGATTCTTCCATGTGTCTGTCTGTCTTGTCTTTCTCAGACTGTGGGCTTTTGAAGGACAGATGGGGCCTAATGATCTTTGCTTCCCTCTACCCAGCCCAGGTTTGACATAGAATAGGCACCTGATAACTGTTTGATAATTGAACATCAGTAGGGATGGCTCTCAGATTTGATGGGAGGTTTTCTACTCGTGGAGAGTTAAAAATACACTTAATAATAAGGACTTTATTTTTTGAGTCTTAACTTGGTAACAGGAGTCACTGTGCTCATTCCTTTACAGTCATGACCTTATATAGATTGCCTAGTGATCCTAGAGTTACCCTGATTGCGGCTTTGACAGATAAAAACCCCCAGGGCTTAGAAGGGAAGGGAACTTGTGGAGGTTACAGGGCTAGCAGGACCAAACCCAGCACTCTACTCTAGTGCTGGTGGATGAATAGGGAAGTGAGAAAGGGAGGGAAGAGGACCAAGTCAGGGGGGGCATGTTTGGAAGAGACAGGCAGGATGAGGAGGGTGAAAATATACAAGGGAGGCAGAGAGAGCAGGCTAGGGAAAGAAGAAAAAGGGAAGACGAGGGAACTAGGAGACTAAGTTGGAAAATGAGCAGGGGATAAACAGGATGAGGAAGGGAAGCAGGGTTCCCACTGCTTTAGAATTTTGTGGCTGGGTAACAGCTGCATGCCGAACAGAATATAAACAGATTTCAGTGTTGACATGACAACGCACAACAAAATCAATCTGATATATATTATATGGGAAATAAAATAATTTATTGTTGAGGCATGGAAGTTAAATATAATTGCTACGCAATTTATAAATTTGGCTGTACTAGCCACCACTTTTATAAACATACATATAAATTCACAGACTGGCTTAAATTTCTTTTTACTTCTATTTTTGCCCAATATCTACAATCTGTAAGCATTATGGTCCTTGGCAGCTGTCACCGACACCAAATATGATTAAAACATTATCTACACCTTCCACCCTAAAACTACACTCCAGTTGCACACATGCAGGACAGTGGCCTGGGCTGATTCCTCATCCCTCATTGCTCTCACCTTCCAAGGTGAGATTTCCCCGCTCCCCTACCTCCAAGATTTCCCTTCCCTGGGTTCTTAGAGCTGTGCTCTGGGGCCTGACCGTGGGTTATCTCGGGAATATTCTTGGGCTGGCAGGGATGGTTGCCAGCAGATATGACTGCAAGGTTGCTGTGTCCAGGGGTGGGAGGACTCAATAAAGCATTGCTTTTCAGCCTCTGGGAACCTAGAGTTGTGGGAGGAAAGCCAAAGGGTAGAACCAGAGAAGATGGAGGGCATCATGAGGAGAGAAGGGGCTAGTTTCCTAAATCTGCCATCACAACTTCCGTCCCTCAGACCCCACTATTGTTCAAGTTAAAGTTATGGAGAGTTAAAAATACACTTAATAATAAGAGCTTTTTTTTTGAGTCTTAACTTTGTAGCAGGAGGCACTACGCTCGTTCCTTTACAGTCATGGCATGATTTAGATTGCCGAATGATCCTGCGAGTTACCCTGTTCAAGCAGGTGGCTTTTCAAGGTTTACTTAAGCTCACCCTGATGCTGGCCTCCCAGGGAGCCCCCCCCTTTCCCACTCTTGGTTAGGTCAGTCCTCAAAGAGGTATGTTGGGTTGGAAAGCAAGTGCTGTAGTGGGAAATATGAAGGAAATTTAGGGAAACAGGGAAAGGAAACTGGAAGATTGAAAGAGGAGGGAAGGTAGGGAGTAGGAAAGACAGACTGGGGAGGAGGACAGGTGGGGAGGGAATACTTCTATGGAGTGAACTGTATACGCATGTTTATTTAACCTCCCATCACCTCTGGGACAAAGGCATTGTTATCTCTATTTTACAGATTCAGAGATTGAGTCTTAGGAAGGTGAAGTGGCTTGGCCAAAGTACCACTGGAGAGAAAGTACCTGAGCTGGGATTGGAGCCTGTTATCCTAAAAGTCTCTCCTGTATGGTACAGTCTCCAGAGGGAAGAGGAAGCAGAGTTGGGGAAAGACGAAGACAAGCAGAACAGAGCAGAGACTGGCGAATAGAAGTAGAGGAGGGCAGGAGGTCCTCACAGGGGGTGAGGTCTGGGGTTGGGCTTGTTGAAGATGGATGGGCCCTTTCCCCATTGGCCCATCTTGTCCCTGGGTCCTGAGAACTGGAGAGAACCCACTGCTAAATAGAGGATTTCTCCCAGGGGGGCACCCCAGTTCTTTCCTGGACCCTGAGATGAAGCCAGGCAGGAAGGGGCTCACCTGGGCTTACTTGCCCTGAGAGAGCTGCCAAGAATGTGCCCCATGCTACTCTCCTGTCCTGGCTTTGAGTGCTCCTGTCTCTTCCCCAACGGCCCTGGCTCCTTTCTTTTCCAATCTCCTCCAAGTCCTTTGCCTCTTTGTCACTTTACCCTATAGTTTCAGTCTTTCTCTTTCCACTGGCTGTGCTCCCTCAGTTTATAGCCATGTCTCTGTGTTCCTATGCAAACACATCTCTTTAAAGTCTCATTACCTATTTACATGCATTTCCTTTATTTTACTGCAGAATGTCTTAAAGGAGTTAAATTCACTGTCCTCATGTCACCCTAACTCTTATTAGATACTTTGACAAAGAAAGCCTTAAACATAACGAATACACCCACTTTCACTGTGCGCCCCAGCCCCAATTCTCCCCACCCCCCGGGTGGGTTCTGAGGCTCGCAGAGCTTATTTGCCCAGATTCTGTGATGATTTAGTGCTAAAAGCAGGAATCCAAGAGCAGGCTGCTTGACTCCAAAGGACAAGCTTCCAGCCACCACATCCTGTTGACCTCGAGCAGGTCAGTAGGCTGTCCCCTTGGAGGCCTCTTGGCAAGTTTACTATGGCCAGAGTGGGTTGTTTCTCCTGTAAATTTAGGGCCATACTTCAATAAATAGCATGCCAAAACCAGAGCTATCTTTCTGGGGCAGACTAATATTAGCTCAAGAGACTGATGAAATCAAATAAAAATGACAACATATTAACTCAAAATGTGTAATAGGCCCTGGTCAGGTAGCTCAGTTGGTTAGAGCAGTGGTTGGCAAACCGTGGCTCACAAGCCACATGCGGCTCTTTGGCCCCTTGAGTGTGCCTCTTCCACAAAATACCACGTGCGGGCGTGCACGTATAGTGCGATTGAAACTTCGTGGCCCATGCGCAGAAGTCGGTTTTCGGCTGGGCAAGTCTATTTTGAAGAAGTGGCGTTAGAAGAAGTGGGGGGTGTCGGTTGGTTGGGCGACAGGAGACTCGGTGCAGGTGGGCCGCGGGATACGCAGTGCAGGGGAGGTACCTTGTTTTGAGGTACATTTGCTGAGGTCGACCCCTTCCAACTCTCCCATCCCACCCGTCTATCTGAAACAAGTAAACAAGACGAGTGTGGATGGGAGAGTTGGAAGGGGTCGACCTCAGCGAACGTACCTCAATCAGATTGAGGACGTTTTTAGCAAAGGCCAGCTTAGGAGTACCCTAATTAAGTTAATAACAATGTACCTACCTATATAGTTTAAGTTTAAAAAATTTGGCTCTCAAAAGAAATTTCAATCGTTGTACTGTTGATATTTGGCTCTGTTGACTAATGAGTTTGCTGACCACTGGGTTAGAGCATCATCCCG
This sequence comes from Myotis yumanensis, assembly GCF_028538775.1. Taxonomy (NCBI): domain Eukaryota; kingdom Metazoa; phylum Chordata; class Mammalia; order Chiroptera; family Vespertilionidae; genus Myotis; species Myotis yumanensis. Next base: position 64,065,736 of record NW_027223752.1, read on the forward strand.
ATATGCCAAGGTTATGGGTTTGATCCCTGGTCAGGGCACATACAAGAACCAACCAATGAATGCATAAGTAAGAGGAATAACCTCTCTCTCTCTCTCTCTCTCTCATCAATCAATTAAAAAAAAGTGCAATAAAACTGTGAGGAGCACCAGCATGCTCACTTTGGCATGCCTGACTAGTGCATTCTTTCCCTGCAGGCAGACTTCCATGGGAAAGCAAGTTATTATCAGCAGGTTGCCTAGTGGTCCTGGCATTAGAGTAGGGGAATTAAGTATAACTTGATTGTTGAATGACCTCAGACCATTAAAGGGCATTTCAATTTAATCCTTTGCTTAAGCATTGAGTTAACTGGGTGTCCCCAATTTAACTATCAGTAGGGACCTCCTTAAGGAATCATAATATGGACAGGATGCCCTCTTTCCTGCTGCTTCAGCTTGGATGTCATGTTATCACCCTCAATCCCAAGGTGTTTGAAACCAACTTCTTATTCTCCCCGAACAAACTGGAGCCATTTTTTTTTTCACTAGGAAAATTATTTTCTGGACCAAGAATCAAAATCTGAACTTGAAATGTAAAAAAATAAAATTTTCATGCAAGCATAACTTTCAATCTTTTTTTAAAAAAAGAAGTTGTTGCATTTTTAAATGAATTAATGGACATAAAATAGCTATTATTTCTTAGCTACTTCTTTCTCTTCTTACTTTTCCCATTCCTCTATTTCTTATAAAACACCCCCAGGGCTTTCACACAAGGAAACCACCATTTTAATCCCTTGGGTAAGATGAAGTCAAGGGTAGGATAAGACCTGCAGGCAGCTCTCCTTTTTTCATTTCCTCTGCTTTGGGGTGATTTCAAAAAAAGAAAGAATGTATTCATGTAAATATTGTTTGCTTCAACACTTGTAAATGATTGGATTTCAAAATCCAAAATTCCTATTTCTAGAGCTAGATTTCACTTTAGCAAGCCTTTTCTCTCACGTGATTTTGTTTACTCTGATTTCCTTAGACCTTCACTGATCCAAAGGTTCAAGAAAAGATGACTGTGTTTACTCCAGCATCCTTTAGAGGTGAAGCAAGTGTCAGCTGGAGTATTTTGGTGAGTTGATGAATATGCAGGAATGAAAGAACTAAATTTTACTTTCTCTAAGTGAAACTAGATTCTGCTACTTTAGACTCCTCCTTGAATATGCCCGGATTCCACTGTTACAAGGAAAAGATTGGATTGAAGGAAGCATAGACCTGAAGGTCAATTATTAATTTTTGTTGTAACTTTATATCCTAGAGAATAAAAACAGTTGACTAAGATCATTAATAAGAGATAACTTTCACAAATCTTATAGAAATATTGTTTAATTCCTACAACAGTGATTATAGTATCACTCTAGATTAATTACCAAGTAGAGAATATTTTGTACAAAAACAAAAATGGCTAAAATTAAAAAATGGATTTAAAATAAAAGTTTTTAAAGGTATTTTGAAAATGGTATTAGATCTCTCTCTCCCTCCCAATTTTTTTTTTTTTTTTGGAGGCCACCAAAATTTTTGGTGGCCTTAAAAAAAAAAAAAGAAAACAAAGAAAATGGTATTAGAGAAAGTAAAAGCAATGAAATAGCTGTATGACTGAAAGGTAATTTTAGAAAAAATATGATATGGCTTTATGTTTTATTATCTAGGGACTTTTATAACTAGATGTTCTTATAGGAGGATCTAAAATAAGAGAGGCAAAGGGTTACAAGGATAGTTTCTCTTTAGTTACCTTTATGTTGCACAAATATACTTAGGTTCATCTTTTGTATTGGTTTTCTGTTAGTACTAATCCCTCAAGGCAATCTAGCAAACCAATAAGGAGGAAAAAAGAATAGGTTGGCCAGTGGCCAGTGCTCTTATTAATTTCCTGAGAGATTGAATTTGCGCCTGCATTTTCATTGCCACCTGTCAGCGTAGAGTCCCTCTTGCCACCTTGCTCCAAGAATCACTCTTCCGCCTGCTCCTGGGACTCTGAGCCATGAAAACAGAGCATGTTCACTTAGTCCCCAGAGAGTTTTCAAGCCCTAACAAGTTGGATTAGAACTTGCTGATGAGCCGTAACCTTCTGGCCAGATGGGGCCACCTGATCAGATGTCATTGTTTCAGAATCTATCCATCCCTCTCCCTGTTGCCATTTTTACCTGTTGCTGTGGCCATTTTTTGGGACAGAATAGCCTTTCATGGACAAAAAACCCACTTCTGTCCATGTTATTTCTCACAGGAAGTCTTCACCTAAAAAAAATCCTTTTTGTGAATCTTCTTTTTGAAATCCTCACCTGAGTGTGTGTGTGCCTCTAGTTCTCTTTTGCCTCTGGGGTGTGTATGTGTGTGTGTGTGTGTGTGTGTGTGTGTATGTGTTTGTAATTACCTGGAGAAGACTATTCACATGAGAATAAATTGAGGAAAAATTTTGATTGTATTTTGTTCTCTAGAACCTGGCTGATAATTACCTCTCACATGTAACTCCCACGGTTTAGCAGTGGTCCGCAGCTCCAGCGGTGGGAAGGAATCACCATAGCACTTGGATAAAAGGCAGATGCCCATGTAAATGTCTAACCACTATGCTGCACACTGGAAACTAACGTGATGTTGTATGTCAGCTGTGATTGGAAAATAAAAAGGCAGAGGCTGGAGCTTCACCCCTGAGATATTCTGATTCATAGGGTTTGGACTATATTAGAAACTTTGGCTCAATTTTAAAGCCAAATTGAATAGCACACATGTGCTTACCTTAAGTTTGTTTACGTAGCTTTTACAGTATAAATATCTTTATATAGAATTATTTGTATAGAATTATTTTTGTATAGAATTATTCTTATCTAGTTAGATTTGAGCCTGAGATGTGGGATCTGTTATTCCTCACTGTGCCAATGGCTTCCTACTCACCTAGATCTGACAAGGAAAAAAGTTAATGGGTAGAAATGTATGGTTAATGAGCACTTTTCAAATAGTAATGCTGTGCGCTTTTCTTGTTTCCTTTTGTAGGCCAACTGTTGAGACCCAGTGAAAAGTAATCGGCGCAATAATGTTCTTCAGTAAAAAGAAACCACGTGGTAAGTGCAGAGCTCTTCAAACGATGCAAAGTGAATATGATTTTTAAATTAAACTAAAGTTTATTTTGGGGAAGAGTAATTTATATACAAAAAACCCACATCTTAAGTGTTCAATTTGATGAACTTTGACAGTTGTGTACATCTGAGGAACTACCACCTGAAAACAAGATACAGAACATTCCAATCACCACAGAGCGTTCCCTTGTACCCCCTTTCACTCATTCTCCCTGCACTCCACACAACCGTGTCTGATTTCTATCAGTTCGTTTTGTCTGTTTTTGAAATTAACATAAATGAAATAATAAGGCACGTATTCCTGTGTCTTGCTTCTTTTACTCAGCATAAGGCTTTTGGACACACATCCATATAGTTGACATACATTAGTAGTTGTTCTTCATTTTTTCTTTCAAAGCAGTATTACACAGTATCAATGTACCAATATTTAAAACTAAGATCACACAGTTAGAAATAATTTTGGTTCAGGATGGCGGGAAACACATGTTGTTTTCTTGGTTGGGTAATTGGTCTAGCTAGCTGAACAGCATGAACAATAGTTCAGTTTCTTTAATATAGCATCCTGGCCAGAGAGCACGGATGTTCTCTTTTGCCTCTAGTTAGTGACAGACCATTATGTAACTTTTTTCAATGAATGTGTATTTAATTAATTACCGCTATTTTCTCTATATTTGACCATAGACTTCTTAGAGACAAAAGGCAGGATTGGAGTTGATCTAAAGCACGGTTCCTCCATGTAATAACATCTCTTGACAGGTGATTAACCTACTTAGAGGAGCAATTGTTTAATGGTGAAGTCTATTCCCTTTTTGGGCACTTATTTATTGCAACATTCGGCCTCATAATGAGCTGGAATCTGTCTCAATGTAGTTTCTACCCAGAGGTCCTTTGTTATACCCTCGGGGGCAAGACTTTCATTATTCCCAATGCCAATCTACGAGTTTAGAGCTATTGTCATCATTTTTTATTTTTTAAAAATGAAATGATTATTTATATCAAATCACTGGTATAATCTTGACAGTGTAAACATTAGATTGACCAGCTTTCACAGGGACACGTTTCCAGCAGCTACTGCTGTAGGGGTTTGCTGTGTTTTGACGACACAGCTGGGGCTGTGCCTGCTCTGGCGCAGATTTGCAGAGAAAGCTGAGGCCAGACCCTTCCTCTTGTTCTTGTTACAATGGCCACATGACTTGAGGGACTGTCATTTGTGTCACTATCATTTGCATCATCATGACTGTGCATGATGCAAATCTTTAGGTCATAGCAGTTTCTGTAGATCTGGTATAGTTTTATGACCTAAAATAGTCACCCACTTACACACTTAGTCAACAGATGCTTTTGAGCCTTATGGGAAGTGAGGTAGTATCGACCTTTCTTGATTTTGAGTAGTTTTTTACGATTCAATAAAATACATGTATCCTCACACAGTTATCAAGTTTACAGTAGCAACAATAACTCGAAAACAGTTTACTAAACATTCCTCGCAGTGGTATATTTACCAGAGGAGCACAGACTTCTAATCAGCCTGCGGTTGTCAGGAGAAAAATCATGCAGAAGTGGTATTTTACCTCAGTGAGATATATAATATCTGCAGCATTAATTATGGCATACTCACATTTATACAAAATTTCACAGAATCATCAGGAAGCTTGGGCCAGTGATGCTGTATATGACAATATACCAAATATAACAGGCATGCCACAGTGTTGTGGGACCACAATTATTTGCTCCCAGACATGCTTTATTGTTTATTAATTCCACATTTCTAGAAATCTCACATTCTTCAAGATGTAAAAAGTGTCAGCTACACATTTGTAATATCTTATTCAATAAAGGGAAAAAAAACTGAAAAAAAAGTGTCAGCTAATTGACTCAAACATTTAAAACATTAAGATTATAGTCTATGTTCTGTTTGTTCTTTGTAATTCACCCTTTCTGTGTAGCTTCAAGGAAGCCTGAAGACAAATCATTTTAAGACACATATGTGCTTTTCTATAGAGCAATCAAGAAGAGCATTGCTCATATGTAAAATACCTAATTCAGATTTCATGGAGTTTGGTAATATGGAAAGCAAAAGGAGTAGATAATTAGAGGCTTTCTGTAAACTAGCTAAAGTTGCTCTTAACTCTACAATGTGGGGGTGTGGAGCCAGCATGCTCCACAGGGGAGCCCTTAGTATGTTTATAGGGTGTGGGGTGGGAAAAATCAGACCAGGGTCACATATGTCTTTTGTGGGCCCTTCCTCCAAAAAATATTAAAAATTATATTTTACAATTATAGACATAAAGGCAAATATAATCCAGATAAAAATCTTTATTATGTATTCATTATTATGTTTATTTTTCCTTCTCATCTTAAAATATATGAAGATTTAAACATTTTTGTGTGCCCCTCCGAGTACTGTGGATGCTAGGCACTGCATCTACTGCGCCTACAAATAAGGCAGTTCTTTGGTGGAAGTTTATATCCCTGCTTCTCAGGCATTTTTGAGCACATACGCTAGCAAGTACTGCATTGGTTCTGCAGTAAAGGATTGGTGATAAAAAAGTTGAATAAGGCATGGAACCAACCCTTAGAGGTACCATGTCAATGCCCATAAAAGTACACGTATGTGTATTCATATATGTGTTTAAAGAGTGTTATTTCTGCTTGGATTTACCCCTTTATGGAACAACAACAAACCCAAAAGCTGTTTCTGGAGTTTTGCAATCATGCTTGTGAGGGAATTAGTTTTTGTTGAACTTGCTTTTTGTCTACTATAATGATTTGTCTGTAAAATTGGATCAAGTTTTTTTCAAAATCATCTATTTTCTTCGTTTAGCTAAGAACAAGGCCAGTGCAATGGAGTGCCAATCATTACTGACACAGCTATGACACACTTAAGACAGTGCTGGCTTCACAAAATCTTTCTTGCAACCTGGGGGTTAGTACCCGCTCAGGAGCTCTCTTCTACTTTGTAATAACTGTTGGTGTCCAGAGAGGAAAGGGCTTGGGAAAACTTTTTTTTGTGCTAGAGAGGAGGCCCCTTATCTGGATCCCAGCACCGTCTGACATGAGGCAAATGGTGATGGGGTGGGGGGAGGGGAACCAGAGTGGCGGAGACAAAGATCTTAGCCCCTGAGGCTAAAATATTTTCTTTTACAAATAAAAAATTAAAACAAACAAGCAATGTAAACTCATGTCTGGTGCTGCTCTCAGGGCCTTGGAATGACAAGTGCAGTGAGCTGAAGCTTAAGCTTCTTTGGCTTCATGGTACACCTGCTCCTGGTGGAGTCTTGAGGGCAGAGAGATAAAGGGGTGGGTGTGCGAAGATCAAGCAGGACCCTGACGCCTTTGCAAAAACTCACTTCTCCCTTGAGATGAAGGGACATTGGACGTTCTGAGCAGGGGAAAGAGATGATTCTTGTGGTAGACAGGGTAATGCCACCTCCCCCCACAATGTCTGTATCCTAATGCGTGGAACCTGTGAATATGTTACCTTACCTGAGAAAAGGGACTTTGCAGATGTGATACAGTTAAGAATCTGGAAATGGGGAGCTATACCTGGATTATCCAGGTGAGCCCAATGTAATCACAAGGGTCCTTCTAAGAGGAAGACTGGACAGTCAGAGATGGCACTGTGACCATGGAAGCAGAGGTCAGAGTGATGCGGCCATGAGCCAAGGAATGCAGGCAGCCTCTAGGCGCTGGCAAAGGAAAGGAACAGAGTCTTCCCTAGACTTCCAGAAGAAACCAGTCCTGCGGCAACACCTGTAAGGTCCATTTTTGGACTTCTGACTTCCGGAACAAGAAGTTAATACATTTAAGTTGCTTGAAGCCATTAAGTCTATGGTGAGTTGCTAGAGCAGGGATAGGAAATGAATATATTTTTAGAAGGATCCCTTTGTTGCTCTATTGAAAGTAGATAATAGGGATGGGGCAGAAGCAGGGAGCCCTGAGGGGTGGCTATTGCAGCAGCTGCGGGGAGAGGTGAGGTGACTTGGACCAGAGTGAGGGAACACGAGGGGGCGAAAAGATGGCAGATTTCCTTTCTTCCCAAAGTTCTGTCTCCTTTATCTCTTTTAAATAATATGTATTATTTGGATGCTTCACAAATAGGTAAAGTGAGGCTCCCATTTTTTCTTTTGGTCTTTTCACACCTGGTTATACAAGGATGAACAGCTGAGGAGGAACTGATGTCCTCTTGCGAAGTGCATACGTCACCCCGTCTCAGGTGGCAGGCCACCTCTACCGAATTCCCTTCGGTGAATGACTGCAGCTCAGCGTGGAGAAGGAGCTGGGCAGAACCACCTCGCGTACCCCAGAGTTTGCACACAGCACCGGTTCCCTTCAGAGCTGCCTGGGACAAGCGAGGATGCCTTTTAGCCACCCGTGTGGACTTGGCTTTCCTTTCCTCTGGGTCCATGCTGCCGAGGCCTCTCCTCCGCCTCCCCGCTGTGCTGGTGTCCCTGGGCATGCCCACCCTTCGCAGCAGATCCCCGTCTTATTTGTTTCTCCTTCCCTGCCTCGAATAGACCCTTGCTCAAAGGAGCTCAAAAAATAATTCTGGAACAAATAAATCACTTTGTCTTTGCTCCAGCAGATTTTATTTGCCACATGGATTCAGATGTTTGAGAAACAGAAACCGATGCGTACTAAAGAAATGCAATTTATAGCCCCACGCATTTCAAAGGGACAGCCACAAGCTTTGAAAACCACAGTTTCCTGTGCAACCCCCCGAGGTATCAGGCAGTTGAGAGACCTCCTCACATTTCTTTCTCACGTGTCTCTCTTTTCCACCTGGGTTTTTTCCCTCTCACTTTGTGACAGGTGGCTTGCTTTCCTTTGGAGGCTGAGATGTGTCTCACCATGGAAAATTAAATGTCCTCTAGCTTCTTTTAGGCTCTCGTGATCCTTGGGGTAGATCCTGTTCTTTTTCTTTATGAATGGGGGTACTGTAAAAAGATCAAGCTATGTTCCATCTTTACTGAAAGCATTCTGATCCTGGCCCAGTCAAAAAAATTGCAATTTTCCCCTATAGATAATTAAATTGTAAAAGAATGTCAGTTTCGCCCTGGCTGGTGTGGCTCAATGGATAGAGCATTGGCCTACGCACAAAGGGTCATGGGCTCCATTTCCCGTCAAGGGTATATACCTGGGTTGTAGGTTTGATCACTGGCTACAGTTGGGGCTCTTGCAGGAGGCAACCAATCAATGTATCTCTCTCTCTCTCTCTCTTTTTTTTAATCGATTTTTTACAGAGAGGAAGGGAGAGGGATAGAGAGTCAGAAACATCGATCAGAGAGAAACATCGATCAGCTGCCTCCTGCACACCTCCTACTGGGGATGTGCCTGCAACCAAGATACATGCCCTTGACTGGAATCGAACCTGGGACCTTTTAGTCCGCAGACCAAAGCTCTATCCACTGAGCCAAACCGGTTAGGTCTCTCTTTCTCTCTCTCTCTTTCTCTCTCTCTTCCTCTTTCTCTCCCCCTCCTTTCTACTCTAAAAATAAATGGAAAAAATATTCTCAGGAGGTTAACAAACAAAAAAGAATAAATTTAAAGAATGTAAGTTTTGAAGAGGGGTTTGGGAGAGTATTCTCAGCGAGGCCTGCCCAAAGGCTCCTAGGCGAGGGCAGACTGGTTTTCTAGGAAGGCTTCCAAGGTGAAATGGAGAAGCCTAGAAGCAATGGAATGTAAGAGGTCACAGGGCCGCAAGGTGAACTGGAAGGGGGCCTGTGATTTGAAGGACATTCTGGATTATTGTGTTCTATGAGAGAGGCTTCTTTTCTCTCTCCTTGATCTCTGGACACAGACACTCACTAATTTGCATTTGCCAGGAATCTCTGCACAGTACCACCAGCCATCTCTTTATATACAGAATTTATTTCAAGCTTCTTTTACAAGGGAGGAAGTTTGACGTTTGAATTCTGATCCTACTGCATAATTTTGCCAAGTATTTTTTTCATCTGTAAATTGAGGATCATGATAGTATGTACAGAATAGGTGTGCTTTGAAGATTGATGAAATAATGCACATGAAATACTTCATATAGTATCTAGCTTTTAACAGATGCTCAATAAAAGTTAGCTTTTATCATCATCATCATCATCATCATCATCATCATATTGCAGTAAGTCATACGTCTCCAGTTGTGAATGTATGCTTAGAAAGCTACATGCCACAAGCTTACAATGTGAACATTTTACTTGTAACTTGTATAATACAGTTTATGTATACTGGAAGGAGAATGAATCCATAAAAAATTTTACATTTCTTTGAGAAGATATAGTAAACCTTGGGAGGCATAAAGCTCCCAATAAATCAAAATTTCCAACTCTCTGGACCTGGTGAGCAAATTGGCTCAGTCAAGAGGAAAACAAACCCAGGGCCCTTTAGTATTTATTTGAATCCCCTAACTCTGTTTCCAAGCATTTTTTGTGAGGACAAGAACAAAAAAAAAATTGTGGCAAGATTTTCCTTTTTTGCTTTGATTCTCCTTAGTTTGCTGCTTAAATGTCAGTAAGTCCCACCAGCTGCAGGTCACCACTGGATTTCAATAGGAAACCCCGATTTGGGACACATCTTTTTCATTTGTATTAGAGTGTGCGCTTGGAGTCGAACCAGGAAATCTTGGAGCCTGAACTCTTTTCTTCAAAGCTCTCCCCACTCATTGTTCTTTCCTCATGTCTTTAATGAATTGGTTTGGCTCCCAAGCACACAGGCCAGATTGTGAAGAATGAAAGAAAATTAAGAAAGGAAAAAGCTTAAGTTATTGATTTGGCTCAAGGGAATTTTTCTGAGACCTGACCCAACCCAAAAAGCCACCACCACCACCAAATGATACCCCAATGTTTGGACATAGGGACATTCTACAGCTTTTGAATGGGGACCCACCTTACTGAGCAAGTGTCAGTCCATGCCATCAGGATTTTATACAGGGACCCCAATTTATTCACGGTATTTCATCATTTCATGGTTTTGGGGATCTAAGTCACCTAGCCACATTTGGTCAAGGACAAAATGCTCCAGTGTTGACTGCACAGAGTCATGTTTGCTAACTACAGACTCATAGTTGCTGCAATTACAGGTCCAATGGGAGCCTCCTAAATCTTCCTCTTACCTTTGATCTTGTTAACAGAGCTGCTGCATTCTCTAACTTGTCTCAGATACTGAGGTGTTATGAATTGTTCACAGACAAACTAATAAAAAAGATGTAAATGGCTAGTCTTCTCTTGCCCACTGGAAGTGGAAGCTGGGTAATATTTAATTGATTATGTTATGTGGGAGAAGAGCCCAGATTAAGAGTTGGGTGTTGTCTTAAAGGACCTGGAGTAGAATCAACAGGGGTTTGCCAATTTCCACTAAAAATATTCAGAAAATTACTTCAGACCCTTTGGGGAAATAATAATATAACCAACTCTAAGACGGACTATCCATTTTTCAGCTATTTGCTATTAAAAAAGTTTTCTGGTATTTTTCTGTGTACAAAATACATTTTCTCACTTAATAATGGCAACACAAAGTGGCATTATTTTACTGAGGCACCATGGGTAAGGAGAGGTCATAAGTTTACATATGCTTACATGGATAATTTGGTGGAAGGAGCTCTTGGGCCTCTTGCTTCAAGATCCAGGCTTCCATTGCATTTACTCCAGTTGGAATCAAAGCCTCTTAACATGGCAGATGATTTGGATTTCGAGTCAGGAGGTGCAGGGGGCTCAGCTACCTTCCCAAAGCAGTGCTCAGTATTCGATAAGAATGGCTTCATGGTGCTCAAAGGCCGGCCACGTGAGATTGTGGAGGTGTCCACCTCCAAGACTGGCAAGCACGGCCACGCCAAGGTCTACCTGGTTGATATTGACATCTTTACTGGGAAGAAATATGAAGATATCTGCCCATCAACTCATAATATGGATGTTCCCAACATAAAAAGGAATGCTTTCCAGCTGATTGGCATCCAAGATGGGTATCTATCATGGCTCCAACACAGTGGGGAGGTGCAAGAGGACCTTAGACCTTGGCAAGGAGACTAAGCAGAAGCATGGAGAGGAGATCCCGATTACAGTGCTGTCTCCCATGACAGAGGAGGCAGCTGTTGCAATCAAGGCCCTGGCAAAATATCTGGCTCCCAGGCTGGTGGTGAGGGCAGTAGCGATCCTCCAGCCTGCAGCGGCCCCCTCCCCTAGCTTGGCCCAGCTCTGGCCTGGCCTTTAGCTGGACTCCTACACAACCTATTTGATGTTTTATCTTGGTCTTCCCTACCCCCCAAGTCTTCTGGGGAGCCCCTGTTCTTCACCCTGCTCCCTTGGCCAGGAGTGAGTGAGCCATGGTCTTGGTGTAGCTGCCCTCTTCTTCTCCCCTACAACTACAGCCCTGAAGGGGAAAAGGAGGCAGGTGCTGCTTGTGGTTTAGGCTCCCCCCCCCCCCCCAATTCATTCTGGAATCAGAAAACCGTGGATTCTGGCAAATGGTCCTTGTGCTCTCCCCCACTCATCCCTGATCTTGTCCCCCCCCCCCCCCCCCCGTAGCCCTTTACCCCAAGCACCACCCCCACAGATTGGGAACCAGCCTCCTCCCCATGCCTATGTCTCTCCACAAACCCCTTTAGCAAGAGAGGGAAGAGGTGAAGAGGGAAGGGGCATCTGGGAGGACCCTGCCCCAGGGGCTTCACCTTTTGTTAAAATCAAACCTATATTTTCTTCCACTCCACCTTACTTTTTAAAATAAATATTTTTTCTGTTGCATTTTCTTAAATAGTTATTTTGGAGGTGGTCTTATATGTAAATACTCTTATATGACTAAAATCTTTTTTTATTGCTCCTTCACACTTGCTTATTTGTCTGGGTATAGAATTCTAAGTTCAAAAAGATTTTTCCTTAAAACTGGAAGGCATCAGTCCAATGTTTTCTATCATCCTTGTTGCAGAAGAGAAATTTCATGGTCTGATTCTTGTGTCTCTGGGACTAATCAATTTGTTTTTTCTTCTGGAAGTTTTTAATGTTTTGTCTTTGTTTTTGGAACTCAAAATTTTATGCAGAACTGTGGGCCCATTTTTCTTTCATCTTGATTGGCACTTGGTGACCCTTTCACTTTGAAGAGTTATGTCTGACTCTGGTGCAGGGAAATTTTCTTCTATTTATTTGAATATTTCCTCCCAGTCATTGTTTATGCTCCCTTCTCCTGAGTTTTCTTCTCACATTTTCCTCCTCTTTGTCATTTTGGAATGTATTTTAGGAGATTTCTTCAATATTATTTTACAGTTTGCCCATTAAACACTTTAACTTCCAAGAACTCTTTTTTGTTCTCTGTTTTCTTTGTTCCTATCAGCTTATTCTTGTTTCATGGATGCCATGTCTTCTTGAATATCCTTCAAGGTACTAATGAGAATAAACAACAACAACAACAACAACAACACAAAAACAAACGCCCCACCCCACTTGTTTTTGTTATTATCTCTTCCACTTGGGGTCCTCCTTTTCCTTTGTGCTATAGGTTTGTCTCAGACTTCTGGTGACTTCTGGTTACTGGCTTGTATTTACTGGATGAACTGGATGGGTTAGTGTAGCTGCAAAGGTCCTTATCCCTGTCAGGCCCCTCCTTTAAATAGGAAAGCCAGTGATGTGTCCAGTTCACAGAGAGGTGCTTCTTAGTCCATTCTGGCTGCTATAACAGAATACCATAGACTGACTGGTTTACAAACAACATGCATTTATTTCTCACAGTTTGGAGTCTGGGAAGGCCAAGCTTAAGGCATCAGCAGATTCAGTGGCTGGTGAGGGTCTGCTTCCTGGTTCGCAGTCAGCTGCCTTCTTGCTGTGTTCTCACATGTTGAAAGGAACAAGGGAGCCTCTTACAAAAGAGCTCTGACACCAATCATGAGGGCTTCACTCTCATGACCTACATACCTCCCAAAGTCCCTCCGATACATTGGGGATTAAGTTTCAACATATGAATTTGGGGGAGACACAAACCTACGGTCTGTAGCACTGTGTGTTAGTCCGGCAGTGTGGCAAGCCCACAGCTGCCTCAGTGAGGCGGGCTTTCCAAGGCTGAGTCTGCTGTAGTTGACGTGGAGGTTCAGAACTGCTTCCCTCTTAGACCTGGCACCCAATCTAGGTTTCCTCCCCAGGCATGCTGCCTACTCCTTTAGTGGGCAGGGAAGGGGGTATGTGGCCCAACTGGCTTAATTATTATTTAATTATTCTGGTGATGCTCCAAAACTAAGGTGATCAGATACTTTATCTTCCAAACTAGGACACTTCTGAGATTAAAAGGGAACCCTATTATTTCGCCAAGACAATAGGCACAAACTGGATTGTGTCCCTAGCCATAGCACACTCTCAATCTTTGTATTTATTGACTAAATTTGGAATTTTTCTGGGCTTCATTGGAAAGACCCACTCTTCTAATTTTTTTGGTTAGAACTGTTCCTATCCCCCCCCCCCCCGAAACTTGATCCTATTTCTATATTTTTTCTAGACTTTCTTTAAAATTTATGAAGCTCTACTAAATCCCACTCTTATTTTCCAGCACTGTTTTGTTTCTATTCTTTTTTTTTAAACACCCATATTTTCTATCATGTTAGTGGGTCCTAAAAGGAAAAGGAAGTAGAAAGATACACTCAGTTTGCTTTCTTGAACTGGAAGCTATTTTACACCACTTTAAATATGTGCTGCGTCACTATATTGAATATCTGCATGGTGTATCACTTTGCTCCTTTTGGGAACCAAATGCAGTGATAACAGTTGTGCAGCAGTGAGCTTATACTGGTGAATCATAAATCCCTTGGTGAAGTCTTACCTTTCATTACTCTCACTTCTGGAAGGAAATCACGATGCCTGTGAAAGATTGGGCATCAAGTCATGGAACCTCTGAGCAATTCTCAATGGGAGTTGTTCATGGGGGATTTCTTTTGAGCTTCCTCTTCTTTCAGGATATGAATTATTGACAAGAAGCACCCACTGTCAGCACATGAAAGAATGTCAACTCCTGCAAAGACAATTCAGGCCTACCTTAGTCAGGTTAAAGGCTGAAAACTGCAGGAATTTAGAACCAAAGCCTTTACTTTGCAGAGCTCAGTGAAGGGTTGGAAAATCATCTGCCAGATTTAGGAATAAAAAGTCAGTTCAGAAAGACAATAGTTACTGGAAGCACAGAAGCAAAGATGAAGACGTAATAATAAGAATTTAGAAGTAAAAAGAAGTCTTCCTGGCTCTAACAAGGTCTCATGGGACAAGAGCAATGTGGATACTCAGAAGAGGATCCACACTTCCTTAACACAGAAATTATTTCTTTGTCCACTTTGGGAAAGGGCTAATCTCAGCCCTTGGGGAGGGTGGTTACATGGAGACACTGGACAGGAGTAAAGATTCTGGTGTTTGGAGTGAGTAAAATTAGATGCAGAACTATAAAATTTTATACTTGTATATGCTTCATATAAATCCTATATAATAAAGAGGTAATATGCAAATTAACCCTCACGCCCTCACAAGATGGCTGCCTACAACCAGGCTGGCAAGGGAGTTAGTGAGGGACGACCAAACTACTGAACAAGCAGGCTGCATGGGGCGACCAGGCTGGCAGGGGGGTTAGTGAGGGATGACCAAATGACTGAACAGCAGAGTGTGTGGGGTGACCAGGCCTGCAGGGGGGCAGTTGGGGGCGACCAGGCCAGCAGGGGGGGCAGTTGGGGGCAACCAGGCTGGCAGGGGGGGCAATTAGGCTGGCAGGGGGCACAGTAAGAGGTGACCAGTTCAGCAGGGGGGCAGTTAGGGGCAACCAGGCTGGCGGTGGAGTGCAGTTGGGAGTGATTAGGCTGGAGGGGGGGCAGTAAGGGGTGACCAGGCCCATGGGGGGCCAGTAAGAGGCAACCAGGTTGGCAAGGGGGGGGCAGTTGAGGGTGATTAGGCTGGCAAGGGGGCAGTGAGGGGTGACTAGACAGACGGGATGGCAGTTGGGGGTGACCAGGTCGGCAGAGGGGGCAGTTGGGGGTGATTAGGTTGGCAGGGGGGCAGTGAGGGGCGACTAGGCTGACAGGGGTGGTAGTTGGAGGCAACCAGGTCGGCAGGGGGGGCAGTAAGAGGTGGCCAGGCCGGCGGGGGTGGGGGCAGTTAGGAGTGACTAGGCCGGCACGCAGAGGCAGTGAGGGGCAATAAGGCTGGTGTGTGGGGGGTGCAGTTAAGGGCTACCAGGCAGGCAGACAGGTGAGCGATTAGGAGCCAGTGGTCCCGGATTGTGAGAGGGATGTCCGACTGCCAGGGATCAGGCCTAAACCGGCAGTGGGACATCCCCTGAGGGGTCCTGGATTGGAGAGGGTGCAGGCTGGGCTGAGGGGGACCCCCCCATGCACAAATTTCGTGCACTGGGCCTCTAGTATGAAGTAAAAAATGGTGATCATCTAAATGTATATGATCTGAACTAAAGCCAATTAATATGCAAATTAGCATATCCAATTTTTTGTTTACAGCTAAAGTTAATCTATAAATTACTTATTGGATGCCAGTGGACAAGAGTAACCTTTGCTATGCAGAAGAGACCCCCCCCTCACCTTCCTAATAATAATATCCATTGTTTTCCTGTCAGCAGTTTTACTATATCTGACTCAAGGTAGGGGTATATAAACAGGGATATATATACATATATATATAGCTTTTAAAGCTTTTAAGTCTCCTCACCCTCCAAAATACTATTTTGGGCTTTGATATTTTTTCCCTTTATTGGGGAATCAGCAAGAAAGAGGGGACACTTTTATAGCCAGAGTTTGAATTATTCCTTCCAGAATATGGTTGGTTAAGAGATTGCTTCCTGACAGGTTCTGGATTTCAGAGTTGTACACGATAGGGGAAAGGCCACTCAGGTGTCATCAGCTGTGGACATCAATCCAATATTGTTCTTATCAACAGTTAGGTAAGCTAGACTGAAAACATGAACAATCGTAGGGAACTGACTTCCTTAGTTGGGTAAGAAGGAGGCCATGTAAGTGGATGTCAAACAGACAAACACTCTTCAAATGGTAGAAACTCAATTGTAACCAAAGACAGGGTGTCATTTGTCAGGAGCCATCCTCAGAGGTGAACTTCATACTTGGAAGCTGAGCCACAGGGCCTGTAGAGACATTTAGATTCTCCTTGGACTTTCGGGAAAATGTAGTCAGTTCTTACACTTTACGGTACGTGGCATATAGGGGACGGGTGCAAAGATATGTTCCTTTCTTCCTTCCCTCCCTCTTCATCTCCTCATCTTTCTCATTTCCCTTCTATTTCTAGCTCTTCTTATATTTTCTTTCCTCCTGCTCTTCCTTTTCCCACCCCTAATATGTGCTTCTAAGTTACTTTCCACTTCCAGTCTTCTTTATCTTTGTGGTTGTGTGTACCTACTCTAAATTCAGACTCTTATCCTATCCCAATACTTTCTATCACCTGTCACTTATCCAAGCAGAGAGCTGCAGGAGTCAGGGATTCACAGGTGAGATGGTCAAGTTATTTACCATGAGAATCTAACATTGATGTCTGGTGATTACTTGGCTGACCTTCTTCCCATAGCTTTCATTATTCCCTCATTACCCTTTGTCACTTCTGGACCCAGTAAACATGGAGCAAGAACTTGCTACCCTTACCACAAAAATATGCCCTGCTGTTGTTTCTGGGGCACTATCTTTTCCTGCCCTCTACAAATTTTAATTTCTGCACTATCATAATCTTTGGGTTTGTTTTCCTTTTATTTTGTTATTTGTACCTGTGTTTGCATTTGCTTTTACGGGATGTAGAGGTGTCCCCTGGTAGTAGCCACAAAAATCAGGGCACCAGAGAAGAATATAGAAGGTCTTTTCTGGAAGATACAGGTGATGTGGCATGAGGCAGAGAGGAGTGCTAAGATTGCGTTCATGAGCCTTCGTTTCATGACAACCCCTCCATGGGCCCCTATGAGTGAGCCAAACCAGGGGCTTGCCCCTCAGGCCAAAGCTATGGAAAGCAAATAGGTTTCTTTATCAGAAAGGCTGGAGGTGTGTTTCAGTTTTCCATCTGTTCAGTGCCCTGAGGGTGGTAGTCTGCTAGGAACGGAATTTCTGATTGGTACAGCCCCATGGGACCCAGGAGCGAAAGCTCCCCTGGCCTCCAGAGCCAGGTGATCAAGGGGCATCCCCTGGGTGGCAGCTGCAGAAACCAAGTCACAAGACATAAAAAGCAGGGCACCAGACATGTGTAGAAGCTCCCCTCCAGGAGATACTAGTGTTCTGGTGTGTGGCAGAGGTTAGTGCCACTGGTTGGAGTGAGGCAGAGGAAGATTGAAAACAAAAAAAGGAAAGAAAAGGAAAAGAGAAAAAAAGAAGAAAAGAAAACAGAAAAAAGGAGGAAAGGGAAAAGAAAAAAGGGAAAAAACAAAGATGGCACCTGCTGACTTGAGTAAGGCAGAGGTGGAACAGGAAGATGGGCCTGCCAGCCTCCCTCCTGGGGAGTATCCCAGCAAGCAGCTCTCCTCAGATCAGTGCTTTAAACCAGCAAGTGAGTCTCTTCACATCATCTGGGACCTGGGGTGGGTGAGTCTATGCGAGCCCTTTAAGAGCCAGTCCTCAATTCACTACAATACCCTCCTCTCATGGGTGTGAGCCCCACTGGTCTTCAAAGCCAGATGTTTTTTGGGCTTGTCTCCCAGGGGCCAGTCTTAAAAGTTGAGGGGCCCTAATGTGGGGTTCGAACCCTTTGCTCCTCAAGGAGAAGCTCCAGTTTTGAGTTTCCTTCAGATTGTGGGTTGGTGTGGGGTGTATGGTAAGATGGTGTCTCAGCCTCTCCTACCAGCTTTGATGTGGTTTCCCCCTGGTTTGCCTGATGTAAAGGGGTTGCTCTTCCAGTTTTTAGTTTTTTTTCCCCCAGAGGAAATGTTTTCTAGCTGTAGATTCTGTGTGTCCATGTGAGAAGGTGAGTACGCGATCTTCCTATGTCACCATCTTGAGCCAGAACTCTGCATTTGCTTTCAGAAGAGGTTTTATTTTTGGCTACCTCCAGCTGAGGGCAGGTCTCAGTCTCCAGATGATGTGGAGTTCCCCTCAATAGCCTGGGTGGTTTAAAAATATCACCTTTGGCTCCATGACCATAAGGTCAGCAACTTCACTGGCCGCTTCAGGATGGTTTTGTTTGGCTATGTTATATCTTATGACTTTGTAGCAAAAAAAAAAAAAAAATCCTTTTCAGAGTGGTATTTGATTTTCAGCAGCTCCTTCTCCTTTAGGAACTATGTGAAGTTAAGAGAAAGGGTCTTTGTGTAGCTGAAGTGTGTAGAAATTGTTTTGCTTTATGGCTGGCATCAGAAAAACAATGAGAAACATTTCAACTTTCAATTTTTGGACTTTCCAGTACGTGTTCCAACATTTAGGCTGGGAAAAAAAATCAATGCCCTTCAAATTTCAAAAGGAAATAATTATTGTAACCTTGAAAATCAAAGTTACCTAAGAGATGTTAGTTTAATGAGTTATATGTTTCTTTGGGTTGAAAATTTAATTTCATACCTGATTTCTCTTTCTCTTTAGAAGTGGAGCGGATAGTAAAAGCTAATGACCGTGAATACAATGAAAAGTTCCAGTACGCAGTGAGTAAAACACTCATAGTACACTCATGCTGGGTCGGTCTTACCTTAAGGGCAGTAGAATTGATGCCTTCTAGAACTTTATGACTTCACTAGAAACTTTCTTTGTTAGCCCATTTTAATAGCAAGGTGTCATATCTACATATACATAAAAGCCTAATATGCAAAATGTCCCCTCCGGAGTTCCACTGACTGGGAGTTGATTGCTCACTATGACATGTGTTGACCACCAGGGGGGCGGCACGGACTGAAAGAAGGCCCCAACTGGCAGCTGGCAGCCGCTAGGGACCCTACCTGTGCATGAATTTCATACACTGAGCCTCTAGTGTTTCCATAAATACAGAACTTAGTAATATTTATACACTTATTTCTATTTTGCACTGAGTGTTTTTTTTATGATTATGGGAAGAAGATGAAATATCTTTCCCCCATGCTTAGTCCACCTTGGTGTCCATTTGGGCACTATCATACACAGGAAATAATATGAAAATGGGTTTCTATGGTAGTACTTATTGATAGAAGTGGTGGTAGTGGCTGATGGGTGATGAATGGCATTTGGAGGATTTTCTCCAAGCAACTCAGGCTGTATGTAGGAGAAAGTTCCCAGATCCTGAATGATTATATTTACTAAGTGAGTGGTGAGAAAATGACTAGTTAAAATGTGTTCTTTAAGTTTGAACTTAACTATTTTTTAAAAATAGTTAAGGGTTTTCTTCATCTACATAAATATTTACTGAGTATCTACTAACTACCTGGCACTGTTCTAGAAACTTGGGATACATTGGTGAACAACTTCATGAATTATATCATAGGCCTTCATAAAGATCTCTTCATCTTTCTATGACTCAAGCTACATTGCTACATGGAGTCTTTTATTAGCTCTAAAAAAGATAATTGGTAGAATTGATTCTGTAGGTGACATGTGGCCTATCCAACTGAATACCAGCACATAAGGAAGAAAGTCTCATTTCAAAGCAGAGTTTGATGGCTATTAAGGCATAAAAATGGAGTGTCAAAGGGAAAATGGTGGCAGTGTCCATCCAGGCACTAGCCAGAGTGGAGAGAAATTTAGCCAATGGATTATGTTTAGTATTTGTTTTGTTTATTTAGCATTTGTTTTGTTGATTTCTCTGAGCATTCTATTGGTAGGTCTTTCCCATATATGGGGATGGATGCATTTGGTTAGTGCAGCTTAATACTATTAAATTTCAACAGAGGTAGCTAATAACTTCTCTTTTCTCATGCTGTGCTAATCACATAAACTGTGATTATAACTTAATGTTCAATGTAAACTTCCGTATAGGGGGTCAGTCCACTGTCTCTGTGACAGTTTCTCTCTGTAAAGTCATATATTGGCATTCTGATTTTATTCATCCATCTTGCAAACTTGGTTAAAGTAAGTCTGCCTTTGAGAGAAGGAATCACTCACAGGAGGAAGATGAACATGCTTCTTAGCCCCAGAGAGGGAGGGATTATAATTTTTCATGGTGATTAATGTTTCGCTGTGTGACATCTAGTCCTTTAGCCCTTCTGGCCATCACCAGAATTGACCCCCTGCCTTTCTGTCCATTCTATAGCCAGTCCTCAAACATAGATATTGATCCTTGAAAGTCTTGACCATCAAACCCTAAATCAGAGGTGTAGACATGTGTATATTTTAAGACCTTGGGGAAAAACAGAAATAAGTAATCTACTATGGGATAACTATGCATTTAAGTGCTTAGCTGCATTTACTTGTTTTCCAACATATAACAAGTGTTTTCATTCTGTAAGTAGAAACTCTATAAGGGAAATCATATTTTATTTGTAAGATGGTATAGTCTTCTGTAGTTATAGTTCTTTGTACTTAATTTATGAATATTTCAAATGTACTGAAAAGTACAGGAAATAATATGACACCTGTATGCCCACCACCAGGTTGAATAGATGTTAGTAATTTTCTGTGCTTGCTTCAGATCTTTCTTTCTTTTAAAAGTAATAACATGCCAATGATACAGAGACAAGATCGTTTTATTTTGAGCTTGCATGGTACTGAACAAAAGCACACAGATGTGTGGCTATGGCTGTGTTTTCTATTGGGTTTCCTAACAACAAGACAGTAGAACAGTTGACTTGGGTGGTGAACACACAATACAGTGTACAGATGATGTGTTATGGAATTGTATACATGAAGCCTGTGTAATTTTGTCACTCCAATAAATTTAATAAAAAGACAATACAACTATATTCTGCAGCTGCATCAAATAAAACATGGCAGTTCAGTCACTGAGTTAATATATACCAAGGAAAGAACAAAACCCATAATGGGCCAGCAAAACCAAGAATGACAACATGAGCTGAGAAAGGGGACCTGCAGTATAGAGAGAGGTAGGTCTAATGACCACGACAATGGCTCAGAGGGGAAGAACCAGGTCCTCCTAGAATGAGCATGGGTCCCCACTAGAATCAGTTGGAGGTTTCTTGATTTGGGAACTCCTAACAGCATAGTGGGTCATACATGAGTTGTGGGGCCTCTCTCAGTCTCAAATTTGGGATAATAAAATACTTATTTCATCTAGTTATTGTAGGATTGAAGTAGAATAACACACAATGACCCTTTGAACCAGTCTATGTAGATATGGGATTTGAAGCTGTATCTATCTGATTGTAAGGCTTTTAAATATCATTTTAAGAGAGGAAGAATCCAGGGTCTTTTGCTTCTCTTTAACAGTTATTACCCCAAATGGAAATGGATTTGAAGAGACCCTAATATATCTCAGGGAGAATGCCCGTAATAATTGAAGTAGTATTCCTACCTAAAGGCTGAAAAGGAAATGGGAATAAACTGAGACTTATTATGACAAAGATGAAAGGAGAAATGATAAAGGCCCCTCAAGTGTAGTGGAAAGAGTGTTTTGGGATAAGATAGACCATAGTTTAAATCTTTTCTCTCTTTCTTATTTCCTAACTTGTGATCTTGACTTGTCTATTTCTCTGAGCATCAGAGTTATTTCTTGAAATGTGGAATTTTCCTCAAAGGATTATTTACTGAAGGATTAAGTGAGATAACTTATATGAAATATTTGATAATAGTAAGACTAACTAATATATTAGATACTTACTATGTACCAGGTCCTGTTAAAGATTCTATATGAATTTTTCTCTTAATCCTAACATGGCTGTGAGCAAATACTCATAATAAATCTTAGATTCCCTGTAAAGCACTGGCTAAAGTAAGATACCAGTGATAAGAATGTTAGGAAGATAGTGAGAAATTGGCTAAAGTTGTAAACTTTTGGCAGCAGGTAACATGCCCCAAATTAGCAAATCTGTGATATTAAAGATATGAAAGTTGCTGATAAATTATGCAGATGATGCAAGAATAGAGAAACAAATGTACCTAAAGCAAGGAGATTACTGATGATTGTGGTAGTAGCTATTTCACCTCCTTGCCCCAGTAAATAAGCTACTGTATATGGAAGTGATAATAATTCAATGAGCTACTTATTGATTATTTACTCCGTGCAAAGCATCTGATGAGAAGATTTTCCTGATGTTCTAAGTACATGTTAACAGTGATAATAATAACAATAAACTTAGCGATGATGATGATAAGAATAGCTTACACATATATAGCGATTACCATACGAAAGGCATGGTTCTAAGCACTCTACTATATTAAGCTTATTTAATCTCACAACTCTATGAAGTATTTCACTTTTATGTATGAAATAAATATCTCACTTTTATGTATGAAAACATTGAGGCACAGAGATCTCATTTAAGTGGCTTGCTCAAAGTCGCACAGCCAAATAATGGCTCCCATTCAATCATTTGTGAGTCTAGCTGTGTACCAGGTATTTTGCACATATTGCTAATCTTCCACCAAACAGAGAGATGAAATGGGGCTTCATTTAGTAACTGAGGTCACATAGCTAAGAGGTGGCAATGCTAATTCATAGTGACCAGATTCCAAAGGTTTTTTCCCCATGGTACCAGGCTGTTCTTTTGACCAATCCTGAAAAACAATGAAACAATAACAACAATAAACAAACCCAAAGTCTCCCAAATCTCTGCTCCTTCCCTCACATACCTACTGGTGAAGTTTTTAAACTCTGGAGGCAAAGGCTGATAAAAGTGATATAAAATGTTACAAATGTGAGGCTAAGAATGACCTTAAATCTTATCCTTCGCATTTGTAGATGAAAACTTGGGAGAAAAATTTACACAAAGCTCAGATGAATGGTGTGATTTCCACAAGCACTAAGCCTGGCCAAGAAAACTTTTCTCTTTGAAGGCCGAAGTATGATGTTTCAGTACCTAGAGGACCTTAATTTAACAAAAAGCCTAAAGTTTCAAAGTACATTATAGGACATAGCACAGGCTAAAAAACTATTAAAAGTGCTTTCAAAAGATAAAGCGTACAGAACATAAACAAAAGACAAGGTTAATGATTCTAAGTGAAATTAATTGGCGAGTTAGACGTGGTATTGTGAAAACTAGAAGGTAGAAAACATAAAATTACAAGAGGGACTTCAGACTGCCAAGATGTGTAAAACAAAGTGGGCTTGGAGAGTGGAGGGAGAGGAAGCCAAGCGGTAGAATTATTATTCTCATTAGAAAGGAGTTCAAAGGTTTCTTGGTTAATAATAGGAATGAATAATGGAAGTAATGAAAACAGTACTGTATTAAAATATGTTAATGTTAAAAATGTTAGAGTGGGCCAAGCAGCCAGACTCATTATCCCTATTAAAAGGAGTTCAAAGTGAATGGTAGTCGTGAAAACAGTTGTAGCTGTATTAAAATGTGTTGATGTAAAAGAAAATAGTCTGAAAATGTATTAGATTAATTAGAGCTGTTTTCTGACTTCATTTAAAAAGAAAGAAATGGTGTTAGAAATCATTGGTTTCCACAAGTTCTTGTTCTCTCTTTCTCACATAGGCACAGGCACACTCTACTCTCATTCAAATTCTTAATAGAAGTTGAGAAGGGAGATGAACTCATTTGAGTGATAAGAAAGTTATCCAGCCTCAAACTGAGAAACTTCAGTAAAGCTGAACATTTAATAACTTTTATCTGAGTGTATTTCATGCACAAAGGGAGATGTGAACTTTCTAAAGATTTTCTTTTTCTTTTTTCCCTTGAGCTTAATTATTGATCCTACCCAGGAAGTACACAGGTTTATGTGAGCTGGTGACAATGTAACCAAATAGCTTTCCATCCAAAAATTGAGATCCCAACACTTTAATTTATTACTAGTATCTTAGAATGCCTTGTTGATATTATGATTATTGGATGGAACCCGTAGCTGCTCTCAAGACCTTTGTGATCGATAGAGCAATGACTGTTGAGTTTTTCAGAGTGTTCACCCAGTGAGACAACATAGCTGACTCAGCAGATAGTGTGACAGTGACATCACCAAGACTCTCTTCTACATTTCCCTCCCGTTTATTTAAATGGGACTTTGTATGTTTCAACAATCACTTTTATTTTCTCTTGACTCAGAATAAGTGGTTAAGAGTGGAGTAGAGAAATGTGATCCACCATCATTCCGGGTCTGTGAGCTTGGATTGGACCTCTTTAGGCTCACGTTATGATAATGTGTTTCTCTAGGACCAGAGTGGCATAACAGTAAAACTGTATGTTCCTGTGTGTGTGCGTGAATTAATGATTGGTTGTCCTTTTTTTTATAGAACTAAAAATGATTTAAAAAAAATGATATATTCACCATGTGCCTACTGTATGCCTAGCAATGTGTGTGTTTGTTGACTTACTTTCCAAAGTGGTTTTTGAGGCAATGTACAAAAAGAAGATAAAGCTCAAGGGAACAAAAATACATGAGGAAACGAGGTGGGTCCTAAAGTGCATGTGTGGGGGCTAAAAATACATGGACACTTTTCCTCCTACCTCCTAACTTCTGCTGGCTGGGCCAATAACCAAACTAAGAGAGACAGATTAACAGGAGAACAAGTTTAATACATGCATATGGGGAATTCACATAGACATGATCATTCCATGA
Organism: Myotis yumanensis; assembly: GCF_028538775.1. Taxonomy (NCBI): domain Eukaryota; kingdom Metazoa; phylum Chordata; class Mammalia; order Chiroptera; family Vespertilionidae; genus Myotis; species Myotis yumanensis. The sequence goes on from NW_027223752.1 coordinate 64,090,393, forward strand.
AAATTCCAAAGATAGTGAGGAAACAACATTGGGTATCTAAGACATTTTGGACAAAGGACAGAGGGGGACAAAGGGGATATTAGATTTCAGAAGTGAGAACAGGCTATTTGAACACACATAACAGGAAAATCCTTGCAAGGCAACTCTGAAGCAGTGGGACACAGGGAGTATCTAGCTCACAGATAGCCCCCTGCCTAAATCCCACTTGTTTACCATACTTAATTCAGATCAGGCTTAGGCAGCATCCTAACATCTCCTTCCTAAAGCAGATTTCTCTGTCTGAATCTTAGGCAAGGAAGGAGGAAGGATCCAAGGTTCTTTTTTGAGTCCTTTGTTTCTAAACAAAAACTTAAAATCAATATCCCAAAAGCATATTCAGGGTGGCAGAGTATTGGTCCCTTCACATGTTAGCAGGCCCTATCTGCTTAGACTGGCAATGCATTGAGCTACTGGGGTTATTAAGAGAAGGGATATACATTCTGTTCTCTACTTTCAAGGAGCAACCAGCACATGAGAAAGAACTTGACCGTAAGTAACCATAATGAGGCAATGATAAATCCTAATTGTATTAGGGAAATGAAAACTCCAGGTGAGTGGAAGTGTTAGAGGAAGCGATGCCAGAGGAAATGGGAAATGATTCCAGCCTTGTTTTCCTATTTACCGCTAAAGTTAGGAAGGAGAGACTGCAAAGTCCTGGAGTCTAGAACCTAATTGGTGGTAAGGTGTGTGTCATAGGAAATTATGGCTCAGATTATAGTATGTTAAAAAAAGAGCTTAAATATGAGGTAATACCTTTTCAGGAGCTGAGGAGTCACAAAGTGAAAAAGGATTTTATTGCCTTCCACATGAAACTGACAGATATTCAAATGGAAATGCCCAGGTAAATATGGAATGTAACTTGGGTGAATTTAGAGCTGCAGATTAGAGATATCTGAAAGGAAGTTCTTAAAGGTGGGAGAAAAGTAGAATTTGTTAAGCAGTGATGACTGAATGGTGGGTATTGGGTGGAAGCTCTCAGTTAGTTAAAGACTGGGAGGGAAGGAGCCCAAGAAATGAGCAGAGAGCAGCAAGGATTGAGAACAGAGAAGCCAGTGGGATGAGCGCCTAAGGGAAGGAGCCTCTCAGGAAACAGGCCTGGATAGCCCTGTATCTGACGCTTGGTGCCCATGAGGTTAAGAACTAAGGAAAAACACCTTTAAGTGAGCAGGAAGCAACTGAAGAACCTCTAAACTAAAGAAAGCAGTTTTAATTTTTCTTTAAAAAGTTGGGACTTGGAAGTCAGAGGGCAGGAAAAAATGCAAGGAAGAAGAGAGTAAGTAGGGTAGAGGCCACCCAATTAAGAATGTGTAATAAAAAGGAGAGAAATAGTATAAAAGCTTTCCGGCTCAGGGAAATGAAGCATTTTGAAGCACTCATCTTGAATATGTTGCCTATCCAAGTACATAACGACCATGGAAAGGTCAAAGTAAATATTTTCTGTGGGAGACTCTTGGGATATCCACATGCAGGGACACGTCCCAGTCCTGCTTTAGTCCCCAGCCTGATGGGAACTCTGGGTTTCTCTTTCTTTTCTTCACGAGCTGCGAGCTGCGTAGTTGCACTGCCAACAGGCTGCAGGTCCTCACCCAAAGGCCTGATAACCAAGCGATTTACGCAAAAACTGAAGAGCTCAGATGACGACATGCAGCGTGACAAGTTGGAATTAGTTGTGGAAAGTGCCAGTAACTTGCATTAGTTGTGGGTTTCTGGTCGTCGGTTGTTGCTTTGTGTGTGTGTGTGTTGGGGCATTACCATAGTAACGGTGGCTTTTTAGCAAACATTGAAAGTGCCTTGTGTTTTGCATGCTGTTATGTGAAAATTATTCTACGTTCTATATGACAGAAGTTTTTATTTCTCTTTCTGTAAATAATTTACTTGTAGGAGAGAAGATAATTTTTGGACATCTCTCAAATTCATTTTCATTCTGAATTCAAGAGTTTAAAAGTAAAAACATTTTATCTTTTTGACATTTGATTTATTTAAAGAGTGTTATCCTTTGGCTAAGCGGTTGCCCGATTCCTTGTTTTCTTAATTTGTTTGATCTGTTTTAATCTTTTGTTTTAGTTTCTGAATTCCTATTCCTAAACGTTCTAAAGTGGTGCATTCAGATAGTTAAAAAAAAATCCCGTGTTTTACCCCCTTTAAATTGTTATCTCATTCACAGCTTTATCATATTCAACAAATCCTTCTGTTGTGGGAATTTACAAACATAATCCTTGGTATTAAAGAAACCCAGCCATCTGAAAACTAGTTTCATAGGATCACAATTTTAATTCATAAGTTCCATATTTGGACTATTTCTTTATGGTCCAATAACTATTTTGACAAAGGACCTAATTTGCTATTTTCAGGAATTTGTCAACTTATTTGTCTCAATTTTCACAGCTGGTATGATGTCACTAGCATAACCCCCCTGCTCCTCAATAGCCCTTTCATACAACATTTTAACTCTATAGAGTTGGCAATGTTTAGGGAGGTATTGTAAGCAAAACACGTGTTGCAAATCCCTCCTCTTACGAAATCTGGATTCATGGAATTAGAGTTAGCACGGCCAGTTGTTGGTTCCCTTTATCCATAATCTCTTTTTATACAGAATACCTGAGAACCTAATTTCACTCAAAGTAAATAGCTTTTTTAAAATACATTTTTAGTTTTTGAATTTGGTGATACCTCTTCAGTTAAACTTGCTGGTTACCAATAACCACACCTAGGTTTGGCGTCTGACCTCCAATGCCCGTCAGTGATGACTGCTTCACAGTTAAAGAGGCCTTTTAGCCGAGCAGCTGTTTCATAGGTTGTTAGGACATCTTTAGAATGTCTCATCGTTTATAGGTTGTCAATAGGTACTGTTTATCAAATAACTAACTTTTGGGGCACTGGAACACACCAGAACTAAGAATTATTTTGTCTTACACTATTTTTATACATATTAAAATCAAGAATCCTCTCTAGAATACATAGGCATCTTGTCTGAAACGCCTGTACTTCCCCCAAACAGGCCAGAAATGAGGTGGGAGTGAAAACCTTTGAGTAAGATGTGGGGGTGGGGAATGAGGGCAACGTTAGTCTGTATGTAGCTATTAGCTTTTTGTAAATATTGTAACTGGTGAGTATAAAGTAGAAAATAAATATAGTTATACATTTGTTCTCTAAATTGTTAACCTTTAAAAATATAATTGCTGCTAAAAATAGAGTGCTGTTACACGTGAGGAAAATTGGTGCCACTTTAAAAACAGATCTTGGGCCATAGATGCAGCTGGACTAGATATAAATGTTAGTTCACAAATTAATGCTGTCAAAGGAATTAGTAATTTAACCAATGACACTTCATTCTAAATTATATGGTGTGATCAAACACAATCACCCAGAATTTTTATATTTTTCTTTGTATAGAGGTTATGTATTCTGGGTGTTTTTTTTTTTTTTTTTTTTTTTTTTTTTTTTTTTTTTTAAGAGAACATTTGAAATCCCACAGATTCACACTTTCTATCAGTCCTCACTGGATTAAGATTACTGTCCTCCGTAATCTTGGAAGTTTCTTTAAATTACATACCACAGCCGAGAAATGATTGTTTTTGTATATAGGACTGTATCCCCCTGAAATGCAGTCACAGTGCTTGGTGTGTGTGTGTGTGTGTGTGTGTGCGCGAGCGCACGCGTGCATGTGCATCTTGTACATGACATTCTGAGAGTTAACAATGCATGAACTTACTTTATAAACTCTTAGACTATGTATTTGACTGATAAAATATGTACAGTATTAATGTCAGCCATATCTTAAAAGTGAGCCAATAAATATTATTGTATAATTTCTTTGGTCAGAAACATTTGGATGAAGTAGTGCCACTTGAGTCAGGTTTTCTTCAGTGCCATTTAGCAAACAACTGTCTTTAGTCTATGCAATTAGCAGAAATTTGTATAATGCAATGGAATATTTATCATTGTCACGCTTTAAATCTCAAACGAGGGGTTCTTCACTATTCTTCTAGAACGCCATCTAGCAAAATTAGAGGAAGGGCCCTAAGGATTTATTTTTGTTCAGAGAAAAAAACCTACATTTTTAGGCAAAACAGATGAGTCTGCTACAGATAATAAAACCTGTCTACTATCTCAACCTTCCAGAGAGGGTTGGGAATGTCATTTGTGCTTTCTGGGGGTTAGTTGGATAAAATTGGACAGCTACAATTTTCAGTCCCATGTGCCTCCTGAATAAAATTACAAGTTTGAAAATGGACTTGCAGACACAAAGCAGCAACTATCCTGCATGTTGTTGGGCTTTTTTTTCTTGGTAAGCTGGAACATTTTCCAACCAGATTCATGCCATTTAGTTTTCCAGTGTTGATCACTCAGTTGTATAAAGTATCAAAACGGAAAGGGGCTGATTGTTGTATATACTTGCATTTCTTTGCATGGTGTCATTTGAAATAATTGGTGTAAGAATCATTTGACTTTTTTAATATTCAGAAACATCAAATAAAATGGAAATAAATTAAAAAGAAAGATAGTTAAAAAACCCAGCTAAACTAAACCTCTTAAGTGTTTCTTATTCACCTGTTCCAGGCTTGTGATATTTCAGTATCCCCATAATTGGTTTCATTTCATCTGCTTTGTGAAGTAAATTTCAAGTAAATCCACACAGATTTGGCTTATTTATTTTACTTGTACTTTCTTCATTGCAATGATATGAATTTGAAAAGTTTACAAGCAATATATAATTGGAATTAGAAGAGTTAATAAGCTAATTTTGATGTTAGAATTTTGGAGCTGTGTTATAGGCTAGCTATAGTGAAATAGATTTATATTAAGACTGAGAATGAAAAGATAGAGCAGGAAAGAAGGTAACTTCCTCTGTGAAGAGAGAATGACAAATGCAAGTTTCTTGGTTGGCAAATGGATTATGAGAGTAATCCATAAATCAACCATGTGGATAAAGTTGGGCAAGTTCAGTAACAGTTGAGAGTTGACAGAAAAACCACCAACCCCAACGGTCTCAAAGTGGTTTTTAATCTTGTTTTGTAATTTTCTTTACTGGACCAAATAGTTAGGTTCTGTGAATCATATTATTAAAAGATGGTAACTATCATATTTGGCATTTTGTACTTGAAAGATTAATCAATCAGATCATTCGTGTTAAAAAATGTAGCCTCAACATGTGCACCATTACAAAACCAGTCCTCAGATTACTGTTGTATTTTATATCTGCCTCTCCATGCAATTCCTTACAAAAGCAAGTTATTTAGGCATTGAATTTAAATTTGAAAACACTTTATAAATGATTCTAGGAGTTGATCAGGGGCCACATCTATAAATGTACATACAGTATGTGTGCAGGTAGGTAAGGTTGTCATTGTAAGAATGTGTGTATGTCTTTGTAAGAATGTTCTGGCTTGAACAGGGAAGAACTAGTCTGAAAAATTAAGCAAAGGACAACAATCAGATTCTTACATCCAGATCAGTGACCTATATCTACAGCTGACACCCTTGTCCTTCCTTCTCTAGCAGCCTTCATTGTCCTGCGTTTCATGCCTGCTTCTTGCTTGCAAGCTTTTAGAGCTGTGGCTGTGCAGGTGCAAAGTAGACTGTATTGCAGATGGTGACACCATTCTGCACCAATATTCCAAAAGTGCTGGGAAGAAGAGTTGTTTTGTAGAAGACTTGACTGCCTTCTCTGGTACTGTTAAGTTAGCCTCAGTTCATGATGGACTCTCAGGGTGGAATTATCCTCTAAAGCAAGCATGTCAAACTCAAAGGCTAACACGGGCCAAATAAACAAGGTTTAAGTTTATGTGGGATGCAAAAAAACAAAAGCTTTAATTTTCATAGAAACATAGGTTTATTTTGATGGAGACATGCTGAATACAAAGGACTGAAATAAATGAGTAATCATTAACATAAAATAATAGAACATTTTAATAAAAATTAATGTTTTTTTTCTTGAACATTAACTTACCAGACACTGAATAACTGCACAAATTAATAAGCATAATGCAAATAAACCTATTTTTCTTGTTCTCTAAAAGCGAAATATTTCCTGTTGTGCACACCAAACAAGTCAGTCCAAGACTAATGATGTGGCTGAGCCGCAAAAATATTCATTGTGGGACAAGAGTTTGACGTGCTTGTTCTAAAGCTTTCCCATCCACTTCTCTCTATAGAATTCTCACCAACTACCTCTCTAGTCTATGTATATTCCATTAGAAAGGGGGAAACCACTGCCTCCCCAAATGACCTTTTCCATCTTTGGATAGTTTTGATTTTAAACAGTTTTTCTATCAATTGAGCCACATTAATCTTCTCTTGCTTTATTATCTGTTAATGTAGCATTTCTTCTGAGGCCAAAGCAGAGCCAAAATGTCTCCTGTTTTATGTGACCTTTTTGTTTTTGTCGATAATTTGTATTTAAAATATCAAACTTGGGTTCACTGAGTAGACCAGTGATGGCGAACCTTTTGAGCTCGGCGTGTCAGCATTTTGAAAAACCCTAACTTAACTCTGGTGCTGTGTCACATATAGAATTTTTCTTTGATATTTGCAACCATAGTAAAACAAAGATTTATATTTTTGATATTTATTTTATATATTTAAATGCCATTTAACAAAGAAAAATCAACCAAAAAAATGAGTTCGCGTGTCACCTCTGACACACGTGTCATAGGTTCGCCATCATTGGAGTAGACTAACTCCAGGACAATCACCTGCAATTCTCTTTCTTTTCAAAGAGCTTCAGCTTTTCCATAACCTCTTAACATGGGTTGCTCCAAAGTCAAACAATATTTTGGAAGTCATGTGACCAGCTTGAAGTAGAATTATTAATGCAGCCTAAAATGGCACTAGCAATTTGCTAATTTTTTGACTCCTATTAATCTCACACCAAATCTCATTTTCATCTGTATCTTACTTGTCATAGAACTTGGCACACAACAGGCACTTATTCTGTCATTAAATCTTCTTTTTATTATTGTGTCACATGTGGACTTAATGAGCATGTCGTCTGCATCTTCATTGATATATGATCCAATGGGTCAATTGAACCAGAAGCTCTGGGGTTGGAGTTCAGGCATTTTAAGCTCCTCAGGTGATTCTAGCGAGCAATCAGGATTAATAATCACTGATGGAAGTTATTAAAGAAAATATTGTGTACAATATAGTCAAAGGCAGAGCCATATGCCTCTTCAGTAGATACTTCCCTGCAAGTTGCCGTTGGGCCATTAATCATTACATCCTATTGATTTAACTATTATACTTTCCAATTTCTATAATTAACTTCTTGCTGCCAACCCATTTTTTTAAATTTAAATATGTTATATTATATCTCTCTATCCTAATAAGCAGAAGCCTTTTTAAAAAATTAATGTATCACAGAACTGGTTTAGACAACTTCTCTATGGAAGCAGAAGGGTAGAATGAATAACTGAACTTTGAAGATTCCTTTCCAAGTCATGTTTCTATGATTTTTGTAAACCACTTAGTCCCATGTTGCGATATTTTAAACACTCTTGTAGACCAAATGCCACAAAAATGCCATTGTTCTAAGCAAGACATTTTTGAGGTTAGAAGCACAAATGGACTGAACTTCTTCATGATGTTTTGCAGAGGAAGCATTGTTCAGACTTTTCTAGGTGAGAAAATAAGCTAAAGGAGTGTTTGATTTTTTTTCTTCTCCTTTACTCTCTGATAAAGTTAATAAACCGCATGTAGATATGGTGCTATAAAATGTGAAAGATTTATATTTATTTCTAGTGCCTATCTTTCTTTGGCTAAAGTACTTCTCTAGGTATGTACTAGAAATTACTGGTTTGTGTTTAACTAACAATTATATCAGCTCATATTCTGTTCTGATAAGTAGAATTGCTTTTCCACTATGTATTATTTTGTATTTTTTTTTCAAAATGGGTTTCTCTGTCTTATATTGAATAATTAGTGTTTATCACTTTGTTAAATGCTTTTAGAGACTTAAAAAAGCATAGAGACAGGTCTTCACCTCCTCAGAAATTTGCTATCCCCTTGGGATTTTGATATTATTTTATATGCATAAGTGAAATGACAGTATAAGAATTCGTAATATTATGTAGGAAAATGAGTGATGTTAAACTTGTAATTAACATTTTTACTATATTTGAATTTGAAGGACAATTTTCTAAAAAGAGATGAATTCTTTTCTTAAATTTGTTCAATTGGATATGCTAGTATATATATTGTTGTTTAAAATATTACATATGTCTCCTTTTTTCCCTCATTGACCCCTACCTGGCTACTCCCACCCCAATAAATATATATTTTTAATGGTAATAAATATCTTTGAAAAATATGAGTGGTAAACTACCATGTAGATGTATATAGTATAAAAATGATCTAACTGGAGTTGGGAACCTAGAAATTTTTTCCCACTGCACTTGAATCCCTGTCTGGATTTGGGGAACCGTTCTGTTATGCAAAAAGCCAAGTGCCAGTCACCTTAAGCCCATATAAACCTAAACTGACTGAATAAAATTATGAACTCACTCAAAAGTACTTCTGGGATATACTGAAATGGAATGTATTGAGTATCAAAGGCAGTTGGATTTTATATAAATCAAATATAAATTTATATATGTAATCATTAAAAATCAATACTGAAAGTATTTTGATACTAGGAAATAGTTCTGAATTTATGTTTTATGAACAAATAATTATAAATAAAATGCTGAAACCATACAGGTCTTATATGCATCGACTGGGAGAATATTCAGTATTTTTCATTTTATCATTTAAAAGAAGGGGTTTCTCTCCCACCCACCCCCATTTCTTTTTTTCATTGTGTTATGCTCTCCCTTGCCTCCACATACCTGTTGAATTTCCTCCATGGTTCTTTGTTTTCCCACTTAATGCTTGATCTGGTCTTTTTATTAGCCAGAGCTTAAACTGAAAATGCATGATATTTCTTTTCATCCAATGTACTTTTCTAAGGATTGAAGGAGAAGAAATCTAGAAAAATATGTTCAGCTGAGTCCAGGACACTTTGTTTTTGTGGTCTAAGTCGTAGTGTCAGGCATTTCAGCATTTCACTTGTGACACTGATGCAGGTCCATGGCCTAGTGGTGAAATCAAATATCTCCAAAGACTCATCATCTATAGGAGACAAATGGGACTTTTTTTTGGATTTGTACTAATTTAATTGAATTATTTACATAGCTTTTAAAAATATACATGAAACCTCTCTTTTAAGCTTATCTAAACTCTCAGAGGCCATTTGTTTCTGAAGTTGGTCCACAGGACTTAGATCAGCATCATTGGCCTCCTCCGGGGCTCCTTAGAGATGCAGAATCTCAGGACCCATCACAAAACTACTAAGTCATAATCTGCATTTGAACAACCTCCCCAAATGATTCATGTACAAATGTTTGTGAATGAAACACTTGAATTTCATAAACACTGGATCCATCCACTATTCTTACCTTAGTTAGGAGTGCCCTAAAGATTTTGGCAAAAGCAAACAGGTGAGGAGGAAAAAGGTATTTAATGATCAAGTACAGTGTTAATGCTTTTTATGCCTTATCTCACCTGATCTTCGCAAGTCTGCTTGGTAGATATTAGCAGTCACATTTTACAGATGGGGAAACTGAGGATTGGCGGGACTAAGAGATTTTCCCTCTCGAAGTTACTTAGTTGGTAAAATGTGGAGTTGCCTTTCAGATTCAGGACTCCAAGCCCTCACTTTTTCCTAATACTCAATGATCTCCTGGGACAATTGGCATTTACCCAAGTACTTATTAACTGGGGTTGTTGTTGTTTAATGGTGAATATGACTTAGATTTTTTTTGAAATTGTCCTCAAGAAGTTCTTGAATCTTTCCTGAAATAAGATTTGCAGGGAGGGTCTTTCTTCTTAATCTATGCATCTCAAATTTGAGGATTGATTTGTCATTTTCCATATGTAACTCCTTTCTTCTCTCCCTCCCTCCCTCCTTTCCTTCCTTCTTTTTTTCCCTTTCTCCTTCCCCTTCCCCCTTCTTTGTTTTCCTCCTCTTGTTCTCTGCCTCCTCTTCTTCTTTACAATAGTTTCTGTCTAATTAGGACATGCTGAAAGTATTTTAAGTTACCATTTTGCAACAGAAACTTGGCATATTTCAATGGCATTTTCAGGGAAACTGTGGGGTTTTCATAAATGCAAAATCGAGTCTGAATTCAAGGTGTGGAGGGTGTAGAATGCTATGAGTTCTATAGGTTGTGATAAGCTCCTCCCTCAATTCCATGCCAATGGTAAGTGAAGTGCTTTCAACTAAAGCTATTTATGAATGGACTATGCCATACCATATCTTACTTCCCATGTCTACCCAGTTGCCTGGTGCTTTCTTGTTTCCAAGATCTTTCCTATCAGCAAGGAAATCCTCCTCACACTGAACTGTTAGAAATTAAGTGTTATCCTCCTTTGGGTATTTGAATGATCATGGAGACCAGAGGCCAGACACAGTGTTTGACTCAAAGAGTTGGCCTGAAAAGTGATGCATCTGCATCCCCCTCCACTCCTATTCCACAGGTAGCACATTGCCAGGCATATAATAGGTGTGTACATTTTTGGTAGAGGGCTTCTGAGTCATTGCTATAGTCTACTTCTTATTTGTTCATTTATTCATGCATTTACTTAACAACCAAAATTATTATTAAAAATTAAGAAGTGTTATTACACATTAAATTATTAAGAACGACAATTATTCAGGAATTGCCATGCACCTGGCACAGGGGTGAGGTACATAGATGTGGACAAGACTCATTGGTATTTGCCTTCAAGGAGCTCACAGTCCAGTGGGGCCACTTCTTCAGGTTTAGAATCAGAAAATTTCCTAGAAGCCCAAGGGCATGCTGGGGGCCAAGCCTCTGGTGTGGTCTACGCAAGTGCTTTCAAACTTTCTGGATGTCACTTTCTCTACAAGGATATAGGCAAGTCATTTCACTGGAAAGGACTGTTGTGGGAGACTATCTAAAATGGGTTTGATATAAACAATAACTATTGAGAGAACACCAGTTTCTCAAAAAAGCCCCTAGGTTTCATCTTCTCTAGGCCCTTCAACCCCAGTCCTATCTGTAGTGCCACTGGTGATTCTCAGTGGGAAGCACAGAGCATAGTCTTCTGATCTCATGAAATGCCTCGTGATTCTGTTCTTCCAAACCCACCAACCTCTCTGGCTTCTTCCTCCCTGAAACCAACACACTTGCATAGGGGTCTGGATGAACTTTGTTTTTGAAACTTGCTTTTGATGATGGGAATGAGGAGGAAGAATGTGGACGAGGAATGTACTGGGGAAGAAGAATATGAAGGAAGTGGATGAGATGGTGGGATGAGGTGTGGGTGCTGCAGCCAGAAGTCCCTCATTCATTCATGTGTTTATTTAGGAAAAAGGGGAAAGACTCTGGTCTACGTTGTTCCAAAGCAGCTTTGTACACTCACTGTTACTCATAGCTGGCTGCCCCAAGGGTGCTTGGGTAGATCATTAGCTATTAAATAAATAAGTGCCCACTGCAATTTGCCCTGGAGCCTCGTACTTACAATTGCTCCTGTGAGAAGCAGCTCGGTTACAAATCTGTTCAGCAACTTAGAGCATCTGTTCTAGTGAGTTTTGTGACTCACACTTGAAATCACTGTGCATTTTCTCTGTTCACATCATGGCAGCCTTGCTCTGCTCAGCACTCATATGAGCTTCTTGAATCTCTGTGTCAGCTTTTACAAAAGACAACTGCGTACTTTCGTGTATGCCATTAGGGAGCTCCATTGCCACTTTCCCAAAGGAAATTTAGGGTAGTCTTTGTTTTAACTTATGATTTATCCTAAGTAAAACCTCCAAATTTGGTGAAAATTCATTAAACCCTTTGTGTATGATGGGATCACAAAAAATAAAAGAATGACACTTCAATTTATTTGTAAATTATTATTATATTTATTGTGTTTTAATGATAGATGATGTGTTGAAGCCTCTCTCTTCCTACCTCCATGTAGAGAATTTTCCTTCTGTGTTTCCCATCCAGTCCTAGATTCTTCCCTCTCAACACCTCAACTCCCAAACAGAAACCACTCAATAAACAAAAAACACAAAGCCAGGTGGCTTGGGTTTGTCTAAATTGGGATTTATTACTAAACCCAGGATAAGAAGAGGCTGGAGACCTTGAAAAGCTAGGAATGTTTTAGGGCGACATATTTATGAGTTGGCCAGGGGTCCCAGTTGCCCCAGCACTCTGCAGAGGGTGGGGGCTCAGAGCTGCACTTCCCATCGGATCCCCAGGGGGTCAGGAGAAAATTTCATGTTACCCCAGAGCTGGTGTTATTTGTGTAGAACCTTAGTGTCAGATTAGACTATTTGTAGTGTGTTATTATAACCCCTCAGCCCTTTGGGAAATTCTTTATGGGTGTCTTTCCTCGTTAACTGGACTTTTCCATTGTGCGTTTGTTATTGTCATAAACACTGAGGTCCTGCCTGAAATTTGGCTTAGTTCCCAGACTGCACAGCAGCGTGAGTATGGTCTAATTTTTAGTCCTAATAAACAAAGCAGGTCGTATGCACTAAGTTGTTCAAAGATGCAGCTGTAGTTTGGGAAACTGGCCTGAGCAAGGTAGCCCCACTTTAACGTAAAAAAAATGCCCACCCTGGTCATTCAAGATCTCTAGAGCTCTAGAATGAGATGGGCCAATGGTCCAGAGCTCAGGGCCTGCTACCAAGCAGATGGCTGAGCTACAAGAAGGAGGCACAGAAGAGCTTTGGCAAAGCAGTAATAAGAGACAAACACATCGTTAGGGATGCTCTATAAAGGTCCCACTGAAATACAACCTTTGCTTTTTTTCTTTTTTCTTTTTTGCATGCCTTCATTTTGTTTTACCTCTTATCTGTCTGGAGAAGGCATATGCTAATTCTCTCTCTGCATAATTTAAGAGTATTTCCAATTCCTTTTCAGATGTCACAAAATAAAAGTTAACATTTTATCTAGAACTACTAGTATTTAACAGTCTTTATGTATTGCATGAATCTAAACACCCGGGAGGAAAAAAAATTGTGATTAAATTAACCTCAGAGGGAAATGTAATTTGTTCCCCTGATAATTGCCCCAAATTAGTTCTTTGTGGATAAATTACTATTTATAGGGTATTTACTAGCTCTAGAACAGTCTTTCAGACACTGGAAACTATACCCCGGCCTGAGGGTAGAAAAGAGAACAAGGTTTATGATTTGCTTTGGGGGGAGATTGAGAAGCATGCCTAGCCACAGTCTGAGTTTTTGAGGTCTACAGGGGGAACAAAGAGCCCCAGACAAGTCCTGTGATGCTCTCCCTAGATTGAGAGGATTGAAAACGACTGCTTTAGCTGATTGAGTTAATGTGCACAGGGAACCCTGTGCTTTAGTTTAGAGAGGTTCTCTTCTTCCCCAGGCCAAGCATGTTTTACAAGGGTCAGTGAATTCAATGATCATGACAGCGTGTAGAAACTCTTTGTTTTTGACTCAGTTCCCAAGAAACACCATTTGGGAGAACACAGGAGTCTATAAAACATAGCTTCTATGGGCAACCCTTGTCCTGCTCTAAGCCTCAGTTTCCTTATCTGTAAAATGGCACTGAAATAGTAATAGCTCACTGGGTTCTTTGAAGATTATCTGAGATGATGTATGGACAGTGCTCAGCACAGTGCTTGGCATATGTAAGTAGACAGTACATGTTAGTTGGTGTCATTGTATTACACAGAACCGTACATTCTGCATTTTGTGTCCAGTCTTGGTGACATGTAGGTCACCTCATTTCCTTTGACTATAACAGTGTTTAATATGGTGGTCTCCAAACTTTTGAGCATGTTCTCTACTTGTAAAACGAAAACCTTTCCAATGTATATACATTTATTTATATACTAGTGCCCTGGTACACGGATTCATGCACATTGAAAGGAAATTAATTAGAAGGTAGCAGGTGGGTCAGGACTGGGTGAGACAGGCCAGACAAGCCCTGGAGCCAACCTCCCACAGTCCCTCCCTGGCCGGCAGCACCTGGGGTGGTCTGTGGAGTAAGTGGGGGTCCCTCAGCCTGGCCTGTGGGGATTGGGCCGAAACCAGCTCTCTGACATCTCCCGAGGGGTCCTGGAGTGGGAGAGGGCACTCTGCAAAGTTGCTGTCATACAGGGTGTGGAACACAAACGCAAGTGTGCAGTAAACCAGATTCGGGGCCGACAGTGCCCCAGCAACAACATAACCCATGGCCGAAGGTAGAATCGTGCAACTCCACGAGGAATCTCTGGTTTTGGGGTGCATCACCTGAGAACTGCTACTGCCAAGTCACTGCAGCTTGGCAGCTCCTGCGTTGAGCATCTGCCCCCTGGTGGTCAGTGCATGTCATAGTGACTGGTCAGACGGTCGGACACTTATCATATTAGCCTTTTATATATAGATATTTATTTATATAACTATATGTATATACATAAGTATATGTATGTGAGTATCTATTGTATATGGTAAATACAATCTATGCATTAAACATTAGTAACTTTATTTAACTTAAAATTCTCTTGTTAATATATGCAGAAAAGTTATTTTTTTCTGATAGCCTGAAGAAGTGTTTTGGGCATCCCTTGGGGGGACTGGTGCCCCAGCGGTCTCATCAGATAGGGTAATCTTGAGCTAGCATTAACCTGCAAAGTCAAACAGCAGGCTTCCTAAGGGAGTCTTGGAAGCCAGGTGCTCCTGTTGTGTTGCTGTTTTCTTCACAGCACTGATCACTTTGTTAAATTGTGTCATCAGTTTACAAGTTGATTGCTCATTCCTGCCTTGTTCCCCACAAATATATTACAACTTGTGCCAGGGAGACGTTGTTTATTCATACCTGCAGCCCTGGCTCAAGGACATAGTGCCTGATGCATAGCAGACCCTTAGTTGAATGAGTAGGTGAATGTAGGGGGAAGCATGCCTTTTGCTTTTCCCTCCCACAAATGTTTTTTTCATGGTGGAGAGCCCAGGCTCAAGAGAATGCTACCATGATCATGGTTGTAGCCAATGTTGATTGGCAGCTATTTGTAAAACCTCTTCTGTAGCTTGCCCTTCTCTCAACAGTGCTCATAGAGGAGCACTATCCTCTCTTCTTGGCTCCCAAAACTGATTGCAAATGGACTCCGGACTGGGCACCGTTTGACCAAGCTGGGAAGCTGTGGTTCTGGCTGGTATCAGTGAGGTGCCAGATGCTGAATCTCCAGGCCCATTTGCCTCATACATGCATTCTTTTGGAATCTTTACATAAACATGGGTGTTTCACATATTTCCTGAGTGGTGCAAATGCCTTTAGGCCACTTCCTTTTTTATGCAAGTTGTCTGTGGACACAGTTTTTTTTTGGTTTTTGTTTTATGGTTTAGCGATAATCTCTCCTTTAGAGTCATGACTGTTTTTCTCTCTGGAATTCAGATTGTACCATAACAGTATTATATCTGACTGCTCTTATGGCAAGAAAACTAGGCTCCCTACCCCACCACCCAAACTCCTGACAGTTACTTTTTATAGTTGTTATGACATAAAAATGTTTCATCAAATGTGGAAAGATCTTTTGATAGTGCTTAGACCATGGTACTCATTGCGAAAGCTCCTGGGGTTTGGCCTGTGGGATTCACAGATGTAGGCAGTGTACCCAGACGACCACTGAACACACGCATTTACGCTTGGCCTTTTGTGACTCATTCTTTAAGGCAAATAACAGATAAAAATAAACTGTTATATAAAAATGTAAGCTGATCTTATATATATTATTGGTGCCCTTACCTGGTGTTTGGTTGGTTGGGAGTAAAAGAAAAATCAATTCAAATGGACTTAGACCATAAAAGAAATGACAATATAGCTAAAAAGTGCAGAGATAGGACTATCTTCAGGAGAGACTTGGCCTACTTTCTCACTCTGCATTTTTCAGCTCTGCATCTCCAGTGTAGAGTTTATTCTTGGCAGCATCCCCTCTCAGGGTCCCAAGATGCTATCAGTGACCCCTAGTGCTACTCACTTCAGGTGACTGTAGAATCCAGTAGGAAAGAGAAAGCCTTATATATCCAACAAATCCCCAGAATTGACATGGGTCATGTGCTAATCCCTGAATTTTAAAATTGTAATTAGGAGGATAGGCCATGTTGTTGGTTTAAACTAATCCGGGCCTGACCTTGGAGTTATGGACAGGAGTTGAATCCATCCAGACCACAGGACTAAGCAAGTTGGAGTCCTGTTGGCTGAGGTGAAGGGCAGGTAGTCAAATAGCTGTTATACCTGACATTAAAACAGGACTGGATGTGCAGCACTGAAGTAGGTTTCTGACGTTTATTATTTGACGCTGGTGTGTCTTGTGTCTCCGAATATTAGGGCTAGTTTCCATATCTGGTTGTGGTGGCCATTAGTCATGTCTGTTAGTGTTTCTGTCTTTCTGCCATTTGGGTACATGGTGATTCTTTCTGGTCAGTGAATTGCAAGCATTTGGATTAAAGCATTAAGTTGTGGATGTGAGGTGCTCTCTTTCCCTCTGGTACCACAACTTGAAGCATGTGAAATGGTGTCTGGTCCACTGAGAGTAACTGTTATGAGTAGTGTCTCCCTGCTGGCTCATGCTGGATGTAGTAGCACGAGCAAGAAGCAAACGCTTACTCTGTTAAGCTATGAGGATTCTGGAGTTGTTTATTACTGTGGCATACCCAGTTTATCCTGCCTCGTACATTGGATTGCCTAAATTCATTTGTATTATTTAGGGGTTGCTCACAAACCCCTTATATTTTTGTATAATTCTTTCAACTTAGCAAAAACGCTTTTATGTCTATGATCTCATCTCCACAATAGTCCTATATATAGCCGAAAAATATTAGCTTCATTTTGCCAGTGGAAGAATTGAGGCAAACTCCTCCAATGTTCTATTTACAGTTTGTTATTTTCTATTTGTTTTGCTTTCTTAAGCAATACGATTACACAATCAAACTGTACTGTAAAGAATCATGTTGCTCATTTTATTAATATTTTATTTGATGACCCGCCTCTGAAAAATTTTGCTGTATTTTTCCCCACACCAAGCAGTCAGTGTTGAAAATGTAAAGGACTTTGGCCACTGCCGCTTCTGTTGGAAAGCTTAGCTAAGGAAGTGGCTGGCTATACAGTTTGCCTGCATGGAGCTGTGTCAGGAACAAAGAGAAACACTCTTGCGGGGGGTTGAGAGGGAATACAAGGAAGCTGTAATCACACATCAGGCAATAGAGAACAGGGACTCTTACCGAGCAGGATGACTCTTGCTGGGGTCCAGGCCCAGCAGGTCCAGGGGTTCCCAAAGGTGTGGACGGAGTTGGCGAAGAATGAATGACACGGAGGCAGTGTTCAGGTGATCATCATAGCCAGGTTCTTTTTAGCCAGGTACCTCTCTTTATTGTCATCTAACATCTGTATTTATACTGTTTGGTCCCAATCCTATCCATTCTATACAAAAGGCCAGGGGGCTTCCCATCTCCATTCAAAGGTTACTCTATTGTTCCACTAAGCTACAAGGAAGTAACTGAAGGAGGTCACTCCAAGCAAAGATCAAGGCGACCAACCACCCATCTGACACTCAGTTAAAGGGTTTACTGATAAAAATCCTCACCTGGGGAAACAACCTTTCTTCTCCTAGCCAGGTTCCTTCCCCTATTGTCCTCTTATATCTGCATTTATCCTATTTGATCTTAATCCCATCCATTCCATTCCAAAGGCTAGGGCGTTTCTCATCTCCATTTCAAGGTCCCTTGAAACATCCCTGCAGAGACTGCCTCAAGCAGCCAGGGTGGATCGGCTTCTAGCAGACTCTCACTGAGAGGAACAGGTAGCAATACAGGGTTTCTCTTGGCCAGAAAGTGGCAGCAGACTAACAATACAGAGTAGAGGAGAGAGCAGGGGCTGATTGTCTGAACGCAGAAGAGACATCTGCTGTGCACTGAATTGGGGGAGCATTAGGGTAAAGAGAGCAGACTCTGGAAGCAGAGTGCTTGGATTCAAATCCTGGTTCCACCACTTATCAGCTGTGTAACCTTGCACAAATTACTTGATCTCTCTGACCTTGAATTCCCCTTATATATAATTAGGATATTAGTACCTATTTCATAAGGATATTGGGAGGATAAGATGAGTTGAGAAATGTAAAGGTCTTAGAACAGTACACATAGTAAAAGCTTGGTAAATGTCATCATCCTATATAATAACAGGGTAATATGCAAATAGACCAAACAGCAGAATGCCTGGAATGCCTGTGGCCCCTTGCCCCGCCCGGCCCTGCCCTCCAGCGAGCACCCTAACCCTGATTGGGGGCGGGGCTGGCCAGCAAACCGCCCCTGGTGGCTCCTTGCCCCAGCTGGCCCTGCCCCTGATGGCCCCTATCAGGGTGGGCCAGCTGGGCCCCACCAGTGCATGAATTCATGCACCGGGCCTCTAGTTAATAATAATAATAATAATAATGATAATAATAATAGTTCTAGCTGGTTTGGCTCAGTGGATAGACTGTTGGCCTGTGGACTGAAGCGTCCCAGGTTCAATTTCAGTGAAGGGCACATGCCTGGATTGCGGGCTCAATCCCCAGTAGGGGCCATGCAGGAGGCAGCCGATCAATGATTCTCTCTCATCCTTGATGTTTCTTTCTCTCTCTCTCCCTCTCCCTCTCCCTTCCGCTCTGAAATCAATAAAAAATATTTAATAATAATGATAAATAATAAATTTGTTGCCACCCTTTCTGCCACCACCTTGGTCCAAGCCACGCATTATCTTTCACTGGGATTAATTCAAAGACCTCTTCATTGGTCTTCACATCTATTCTTGTGTCATTTCTGATTTGTTCACCTGGTAGCCAGGTTAATGTTTTAAAATTAGAATTCATAAAGTTACTTCTTTGCTTAAAACCTTTCAGTAATTCCCTCTTTACTTATACTTTTAGTCTTTATCATAAAATTTAGTTTCCTAGGAACTTGTTTCCCTAGCCTCAGTTTGTGCTGACATCCATAGTAAAGCCTCATAGTTCCTCTTTTAGATCCCCAAGTGTGCCATCTTCTGCCAGCCTCACAGGGCCTTAAGACTAATATATTTTAGAGGAGCATGCCATTTCCTTATCTCCATGCTTTTCAGCTGGAGGGGTCTCTACGGGGATGATACTTCTCTTTCCATCTCTACTCACTCTGTCCCATGGGAGGTGGAGTCATGTGTCAATCTCAGAGGAATACTTGGGCCTCCTGAATTTAGCCCTGCCCTCTTCCTCTCAGAGGTTAGCTTCCTATAGGGAGCAGGTTGTCTCTGATGTTCCTCTAGCAGTGGGCTCTTTCCCACTACCTAGGAGGTCTTGCCTGTTTTGCGATTGCCTGTGTGGTTAAGCTTACCTCACTATAGGGTCAGTTAACTGGCTCTCCTGCCTAACGAACTAAAGCCATGACTTCCATCCTGGCTTCTATCAGCACTAAAGATGCTATATGGGTTCTTTAGACAATTTTCTTTCTACTTTGTCTCTTCCTTCTCCCCTTCATGCTTGTCCTCCTCTGGATTGGGATGTTTCTAGTAGTCTGTGGTAGAAAAGCTAAGAGGGCCATGGAGATCTTCTGTGCTGTACTACGGAATGAACTATGCTAAAATTTGACTGTAGGCTGGCTCAATGAAATGACTGAATATCAATGTGGCTGATTTAAGGTCTTAACAATGCTCATATTCTTGGACAGGGCAGTGGAAAATAAAGGTAAATGGGTCCGGAGAGTCTCCAGGAGGGGGAGCCCTGGTTCCTTGTTCTCAGTCATAGCTGTGAGGATTTGCATCATCTGTGACTAAGTCACAACAGAGCCAGTAAACAAACACAATCATTACTGGAGTTTAAGCAAATAGGAGAAAATTGTCAATTGGCACCATCACTTTATATCACGCAATTAGCTGTTCACCTATGTGGAATTCAGTTTTGCAGGAGAATTTGTTTTATAATTCTTGCCATGGTTTTGAATGTCATAGCCGATGTTCAGTCTGTTCTTTTAGTAAGATACAGGCTCACACTTAAACTAAATTTTTAGTTACACTTAAACTAAAACAAACATATAAAACAAAAATAGGAATATTTGATTCTTTTAGTTAACTGATTTTTCTCCTTAGCTTTTCTCTTCCTTATAATGTTCTCCAAATCTCTCCTTTAAAAAACTGTGTTGTTACAGTTCAGTCTTCCCTCCAAGCCCAGCTCTTGAGTAGATAACTCATTGCAAAATAGCCATCATTAACTTAAAGAATAGCCTTTAGTACATTACTATGCATCAGACCAACTAAGCTGGATATTCTCTTGACACCTCTCTTACTCTCCCACACTTATTGCCAGAGCTGGACACATTGATTCATGGTAAATGTTAAAAATGACCATTTAACAGATGACTATTTTCTTTAAAAAAAAAAAAAATATATATATATATAATTTGTTCTTCTTTTAAATCTATTTTATTGATTTTTTACAGAGAGGAAGGGAGAGAGATAGAGAGTTAGAAACATCGATGAGAGAGAAACATTGATCAGCTGCCTCTTGCACACCCCCCACTGGGGATGTGCCCGCAACCAAGGTACATGCCCTTAACCGGAATCGAATCTGAGACCCTCCAGTCCGCAGGCCGACGCTCTATCCACTGAGCTAAACCGGTTAGGGCTGACTGTTTTCTTTAACGAGTATCAGTGATTACTAGGAATCAGTGTGGGTTCACTTAAAACAAGGTACACTGACTAATCTCAGTTTTAAAATATTAGTGGATGGAAATACCTGGGCATGCTGATTCTGAATTTCAGCACTACTCCAAATTCCATGTTTTCTTTGTAGATAAGATAGATTGAAGACTCATGGGAGTATAGTTAGGTGGATTAATAAGTGGCTAAATAAAATGTACTTAGTATCTATATATATAAAAGGCTAATATGCAAAGTGTCCCCTTGGGGGTTCCACCAGGAGACCAGGAGTTCGATCACTCACTATGACGTGTGCTGACCACCAGAGGATGGCTCAGAATGAAGGAAGGCCCTGGCCAGCAGCTGGCAGCCGGGGAAGGAAGGCACCTTCTGGCAGCCAGAAGACCCTGATCGGCCCTGATCACCAGCCAGGCCTAGGAACCCTACCAGTGCACAAATTTCATGCACCAGGTCTCTAGGGTTTTATATAAACTCTTGAGAAAAATGTTAACAATAATCTGTGTAGAGGTCTCCAGTAGTTTGCCAAAATTTTATTTTTTATTGATTTCAGAGAGCAAGGGAGAGGGGGAGAGAAATAGAAACATCAATGATGAGAGAATCACTGATCGGCTCCCTCCTGCACACCCCACAATGCGGGATCGAGTCCTCAACCTGGGCATGTGCCCTTGACCAGAATTGAACCTGGGACTCTTCAGTCCACAGGCTGATGCTCTATCCACTGAGCAAAACCAGCCAGGGCAAGTTTTATTTTATTTTATTTTTTTAATAAGATAATCTTTTTTTAAAATATATTTTATTGATTTTTCACAGAGAGGAAGGGAGAGGGATAGAGAGTTAGAAACATTGATGAGAGAGAAACACTGACCAGCTGCCTCCTGCACACTCCCTACTGGGGATGTGCCTGCAACCAAGGTATATGCCCTTGACCGGAATCGAATCTGGGACCTTTCAGTCCGCAGGCTGACTCTCTATCAACTGAGCCAAACTGGTTAGGGAAAGTTTTATTTCTTTAATTAAAAATTTGGAGTTGTATTTAGCCCTGTTCATTTAAAAAAATTCAATTTATTGGGATGAGATTGGTTAATAACATTATGTAATTTTCAATGTACAATTCTATAATACATCATCTGCATATTTTATTGTGTGCTCACCATTCAAAGTCTAGTCTCCTTGTATCACCATATATTTGATCCCTTTTTCCCTCTTCATCCACTACCACCCCTGCAACCATCTCCTCTAGTAACTAACCTTCTGTTGTCTGTGTCTATGTATTTGTTTGTTTTTTGTTTGTTTGTTGCTCTCTGTTTTATATCCCACATATGAGTGAAATCATATAGTTCTTGTCCTTTCTGACTGACTTATTTCACTTAGCATGCTACTCTCAAGATCCATCCATGTTGTTGCAAATGGCAGTATTTCATCTTTTCTTATGGCTGAGTAGTATTCCATTGTATATATGTACCACATCATCTTTATCCAATCATTCACTGAAAGACACTTATAGCCCTGTCCTTTTTAATGTATAGTCTATAGCTTTGGAAGAATAATAAAAGGCATGTGTTTGAAATTTTCTGATGACACAAAGCTGGGAGGAATATTTAATAGTTTGGGATAGTTCAGTTAAGAGTAAATATTTTTTTATTAGGTTGGTATACTAGGAATATAAAAAATATCTTGCACATAGATATTTAAAAACATCAACTGTATATGCTTAAGGGGAGACCTGATTTAATTGTAATTTATGAAGAAATAATCTAGAGATTTTAGTTCATCAAAACTCAATATGAATAAACAGTGAGATACAATTGCCAAAATGCTAATGACATTTAAGAACATCTGTCTCTGTTCTAAAGGGAT
Source organism: Myotis yumanensis (assembly GCF_028538775.1). NCBI lineage: Eukaryota > Metazoa > Chordata > Mammalia > Chiroptera > Vespertilionidae > Myotis > Myotis yumanensis. The sequence continues at coordinate 64,112,949 of NW_027223752.1, forward strand.
TAGTTGAACTAAATTTTTAATATGTGTTTGGTTCTGGACACGATGTTTTAAGAAAGATGCAGAGAAATTGGGAAAATTCCAGGAGAAGCTGATCAGGAAGAGTTGTCTATAAAATAGGTCATGGAGAATGGCTGAGGGGTTCTAGAATGTCTGGACCAGAGTGCAGAAGGTTTATGGTAGACCTAGTAGTGATTCTTGAAAATTTGAAGGTTGTCAACATATGAAGGGTTTAGATTTGGGTTAGGTTACCCCAGAGATGGAATTTGTCATATGTCAAGAAGTTATAGGGAGGCAGATTTGGGTTTCTCATTATAAAAACCTTTCTAGCAATTTTCATTCTACAATGGAGACAGGCTGCCTTGCAAGGTGGTTAGTTTCCCACCACAGGAGACTTTCAACGACAGGTGTAGGGGCCCTTTGTCAGAGTTATCAAAAGGGCCATGCTTTAGGAAGGTGTATCAAATGATCCCTGATGTTCCTTCCAATCTCATGGGCCCCAGCATGAGCTCAGTGTTTGCACATAATAGGTTCTCAAGCAATATATGTGAAATCAATAAATTAATAAGAGTAAAAAAAATCTCAGGGGCAGACCTTTGCACTTGATATATCTATATATATAAAAGCCAAGTGACTGGAAAGCCAGATGCACACTGTGGCCGGCCAACTGGCCCAATCGGGGGTGGGGGGTGGGGAGTGGGGGGAAGGTGGCCCCTCCCCCCAGCTGGCCCCGCCCCAATCAGGGGCTCCTGCAGCCCCTCTCCCCCACTGGCCTGGCCCGCTATGCCCCCATCGGGGTGGGCCGGCCAGACCCCACCTGTGCACGAATTTGTGCACCAGGCCTCTAGTATATATATATATATATATATATATATATATATATATATATAGCTCATAAATGATTTTATGGCATTGAACAGTAATTTCACCTAGTTTCAGGAGCATGTCATCTTAGAAAAAAATGAAGGCCTTGGGCCACACAGAGTTTAAAATTTCCTAGATAGCTGGCTTATATTTCTTGCTGTGGTATAACTCATTCTCATCCTTGTAAGTTTTAGAGCTATTTCTGATAATGAACAGGCTTTGCCCCAAACTAACATGATGCTATTTCTTTTCCAGGATAATCGTATCCACACATCCAAGTACAACATTCTCACCTTTTTGCCAATTAATTTATTTGAACAGTTCCAAAGAGTGGCAAATGCCTATTTCCTTTTTCTTCTGATTTTACAGGTAATGTTTTATCTGTATTTCTTCATAATCTCTTTGTTAAATGTATTCATATAATTTGAAAAAGTTACTTCACTTAGTTAAATGTTCATGATTAATAAAACCATCCTAATGAGATTTTTAATGTTATTATGTTATTATTGCTGTTTCTCTTCACAAATGTGGGAGGGCTAGGAATGGATAAAAACTAGCACATTCATCATTTCAAACACTGAGGTAATTTTAAAATGCAGTCTTGCACTTCACTTGAACCAAACCAGAGCCTAATGATTATTGTTCACGGCCTCTCCCCTTTCTTTATCTCCCTCTCATGTCAACAGTATGGGTATTGCCAGAGTGAAGACAATGAGTCTAGCAGAGTGGTAGTTTGTGGAACTTAATATGGCAAATTCACTTGCATCTAAGAACATTGACATATTTTGCTTACATATTAAAATAAATGATGTATGATATATGTTATTTCACTCTAGAATGATTTTTAAAAATAGTTTGAGTGGTTAATTGGTAGTTATAAACATTGCTTTTTTCTCCCATTGGACTAAAATTTTTCCTCCCATTTGAAAGAATAAGGCATAGATCAAAGACTACATATATAATACAGCTCACATTAACCAGTTATTTACTTAGTATTTATTTCAGAGTAATTTAATCACACTAAACTAGTAGATTCCGAATATGCTGGAATCTGTGTTAATTTTAGGAGGTAAGAAGATAGATTAGATGTGTGCAGTCTAGATGAATAGTTTGAGTACTATTTTTTCTTTAGTTGAATAATTATTCGTATTAAGAATCTTTTGATTATAAGTGGCAAAAACTTATATTCTTTTAAGCAAAAAGGGAATATATTTATGAGTATATGTCATTTCATGTATTACTGAATTTATGGTCAAACTATTTCAACAAATTCTGATGTTGCTTTTCTCTGTTTTCCTTCATGTTGGCCTATTCTCTGACAGGCTTTCTGTACCTGGTAGATGCTGAAAGCTTTAAACTTTTATTTTCCCAGCTTCAACTCCAATATGAGAGATTGGCCCATGTTGAGTTACACCTCTATCCATAAACCAATCACTGTGGCTCAAGAATTTTTCTAATATGTGTTTTAAAATTTTATCTTTATTATTGAAAGTATTAGACCAGGAATCAAACTGTGAGCTCCCGGTTCATGGATCACTGAGCCACACCAGGAATTTGATGCAATGATTGTCTTGACCTTGATCACATGCCAAAAACTAGAGTCAGGTGGAATTAGTGCACTAAAATTACATGAACTGAAAGTAGAAGGGGTTGGGTAGTTCCCTAAGAAAATAAGGGTTAGTTGAAAGAACTGGATGTTAAACAGAAAAAACAACAACCCACAAACGATGAATGTTCATCTTACAATTTATTGAAGAGACTAGAATCCTAGATTTCTTTCTTTCTTCTCCCTCCCCCTGTGAATTTGCTTTTGGTTTCTTCATATAATCCTTTGTACCATTCCAGAATTTTGAGCTCATTTCTCCAATGGCTTTCTTATTTATGGTCAAAGGCTTTTGTTCACAAAATTTTATATCCAGAAGGGGCCTTTGGGAGAGTTTAGTCCAACCTCCTTTCTTTTATTGATGAAGAAATTAGACCTAGAGACATTAGATGATGTATAAAGCTTTTACAAGTTAATGATAGAACCAGGTCTAGAATCCAGCTTTTCTGCCATCCAGCCCAGTGTTTTTCTTGGTACCTCAAAGTCTTTTGAGGTTTGTTTGTTTTTTAATTTTATGTGGAAGCTATTATATAAAATTGATTAAGTTTAGAGTTGTTTTAATGGGGCCTGATCTCCATACACTGACCATTTCCACCCAACCCTTCCCTGCCTGAGAACCCTGAAATAGCTCCAAATGGAACCCCACTTGAAAACCACCTAGAGAAGATGCCAGTTGTCATGGTGTCTCTTGCAGGTGGAGGTACAGGCACAAGACTTTGGAGTCAATAGACCAAGGTTCAAATTTTAACAGTGTATGTTCTTGGCCCAGTTGCTTGACCTCTCAGATAGTTATTTATACAATGGAAAAACGATAACCAAGGCTGCGGCTTTTCCTGGCTCTGGGACACCATTCACAGTGCAATCACTAAGGTGCTAGTTACATGGAATACAAACCCTTGGGTTTGTATAAAACAACTTGATACAGAGTCTAACTCAATGGACTTCTCTCAGGATTAAATGACATAATATGCGGAAAGTACTTGGTACAGTGTCCGGCTCAAGGTAGATGCTCAAAGAATCTCTTTTTTTGGGAATTGGTGAGGAGTTGGTAAAATTGTAAAAAGTTGAAATGAGTAACTGATAAAAGACAGGCGATATTTATTTTTAAAAATATATATTTATTATTATTATTTTTAAATCCTCACCCGAGGATATTTTTCCATTGATTTTTAGAGAGAGTGGGAGAGAGAGGGAAAGACAGAGAAATATTGATGTGATTGAAACACATCTATTGGTTGCCTCCCACATGAGCCCCGACCAGGGCCTGGGCCAGGGAGGAGCCTGCAACCAAGGTACAAGCCCTTGACTGGAATCGAACCTGGGACCTTTCGGTCCGCAGGCAGGCCAACCTCTATCCACTGAGCCAAACTGACCAGGGCTTATCTCGGAAAAGATCATCATCTGTGAAAGATTTCACGAAGCTTACTTTTTAACTTGCTATAAAAATTATATGTTTTACAGGAAGTCTGAAAAGTGATTCAATGATATGTTTATTCTATGTACCTATGACTGAATGCAAACAGAAAGTCATTCTATATCAGTTGTTCCCAAACTTATTTGGCCTACCGCCCCCTTTCCAGAAAAAATATTACTCAGCGCCCCCTGGAAATTAATTTTTTTAAAATTTTAATAGCAATTAAACAGAAAGATATATGTATTAATGTTTCTACCTTTTTCGTAAAATATAGTAAAGGTGTAAATTAGAAACATTGAAGTTTGAAATTATGAAACTATTTATTGAACTCAGAATAGAAAGGTAATACAAAAAAAGTTAAAACAAATGCACCTGTGGCCATCACCGCCCCCCTGGATTGCTGCAGCGCCCACCAGGGGGTGGTAGCGCCCACTTTGGGAATCACTGTTCTATATGTAAATAAATAACTGGAATATAATCCCATTAATCTTTGGCAAGTCTTAGAAAATTAAGTGACAACATTTGGAAGATATACTTACTAAATTTGAAAGCCCTAAACTGTTTGAAATGTTTGTTTCAGCTGATTCCAGAAATTTCCTCTTTGACCTGGTTTACCACCATTGTGCCTTTGGTCCTGGTGATAACTATGACAGCTGTCAAAGATGCTACAGATGATTATGTGAGTATTTGCTTTTGACAGACTATTAATCCCCAGAGGGAAAGTAGGGGAGGGAGGGGGCAAAGGGAAGAGATCAACCAAAGAACTTGTATGCATGCATATAAGCTAAACTGATGTCTCAATTTCAATTGTGACCTCTCAGAAGTAGAAAAAAGAGACCCATTTGGAATTTTTAAGCTCTTTTGGTCAATATGATATAAAAACTCTCTTGCTAGTTGATGATTAATACAAGTCATAGAATCAGCAATGATTTGAATAATGACATCTTTGCAATAAATGTCTGACTTCCCCACATTATATGATCTTTCAGGAATAGAACTCATTCAGGTACATGAGTTCCCACAAATTGGCTTTAAAGGTCTTATTCATATAGACATACTTCATAGGAGAGTAAAATGGTAGAGCAGAAAGAAAGACATTTTGGAGAAAGACACCTTACCATACCATGTTCTAGCAGTGTAACATGATGCAAACCACTTCTTTCCTTGCCTGAATAATGTGGCCAATGACATCAGCACTCTAAGAAGGACAAAACAAGATGCTGTGTATAAAGCATTTGGTACAGAGCCTGTCTTACAGGGTGTATACAATTAATGCTTGTTTTCTGCTCCCTTCCTGTCCTGGATAGTTCTCCTCTGAGCCTTCACATCTATTGCTGAGATAGAAATTGTCAAGATGAGCCCATCTGAGATGACTATTTCTAGTCCTTTTAAACTCTATATGTTCCAATACCAAGACGCCCTTGGCAAAGCCTGGGCAGAAGTGAGAGTGGCCCCATCTTAAGGCCCAGAGAGTGGGCTGCTCAGGGTTCAGGGTGTGAACTGACTGGTATTTTTCTGTGATGCCCAGCTAGTCAATTTAGGGGACAGTTTTCAGGTTAGGTATAGATGTGACTAAATACCTAATTTCTTTAGCCTCTACTGCAGTTAATGCTCGAATATGCCTTTATTTTGTGATAATGTGGGCTGGTTCAATGAATTGGATAGCTTTATGAATCAGGATCTTGGCAGGAAACAGATGTCACTCTGAAATGGGGGAAGATTGGACTAAGATTAATAATGAGGAGACCATTTACAAAGAGTGTGGGCAAGGAAAAGCGCATGGGATAGCAACATGGATGGCCAAACTACCTCTCACTTGAAGAGGCAAAGAAAGGAAGCAAGTATCAAACTTGAGGCTGTAGTTGAGGGCTGGTAGTTGGGGCTACCTACAGAGAGGAAGCAGCCACTGTTAACCCAGCTTGAAGAAAGCCAGGGAATTTCACTTTCCTCTGGCACTCTGCTCTCTGCCAGTGTCACCTACTGATCAAACCCAACCAGAAGCCAGAGGGCAAGGACCATGTAGGTCAGCTTCCTCCGGCACAGGGCAGAGTGGAGAAGGATGGGTGTAGATTTGGAAGAGCAAACAAATTATCCAGCCCCCATGTCAATTTATGTACTTAGACAAAAGACCTATTTCCATTTCTATTGCTTTATTGGCGGGGAGAAGATTGCATGTCAATGATGGACTGACAATTTACTCTTCTACCACTATTATCAACTCTTTCCATGTTAACAAATGACAAATATCTTATTCCTTCTGGTAATACCCATTAACTTATACCCAGCAATCAGTGTAATTGTATGCCCTGGGCACAGTGTAAATAAAAGACTGGGATGGGTTTAGGAAGGATGTTGAAAAAGGGAAGGGCTGGTTGAAGCATTTTGTATATTGTGATATTGATGTAATATTTTGAATATTTTTAAAAAGTAAAAGCACTAATTCTAATGATTATGATCTATGAAATCAGTTTCATGTTTCCTGATACTCCCCCTTGTACATCTGTGCATTTAGGCTAATGGGTTTGAAACAACACCTTATATTGTAGCTTATTACTGTCTAATCTTGGCAGTTCACGTAGAAAGTCTTATCGGAATGACTGCTAATTTATGAGTTTAGAAGAGGGCTCATAATATATGGATTCTTCTAAACAATATAAGATATTTACATTATTGGAATACACAATAAGAAATAGGATTACTTGGGCATAAAAACACAAATCCACACCAAATGTGGTTCAGTATTATATTTTGATTTTAAAAGAGTAGTCAGTATTTAATAAGTTCAGTGTTAACAATTATAATTTCTAGAGAATAAAAGTACATGTTGTTACAAGTAATTTCTTGGCTTCAAAGAAATCCATAAAACAGAATAAATGATGTTCCAATAAAGCATTGAGCACATACGTAAGAGAAATGGAAGTCCCAATTCCCTGTTGAAGACATCAAAATTAATGTATGGTTTTCGCTGGAGCTCTGTGGCATATTGTCTTCTTAGAAACAACTAAAAATGTGTGGAAATTGGAAGAGCATGTGGTTAGACTTGTTCTGCTGAATAAGGTTTAGTGAGGAGGGTCTTGATTCAGATTTAGAACACGTGGAGCTGGGCCCACGGTAACCATAAGCTGTGCTCATTTTGGGCAGATGTTGATAGTGTTCAAATGAACTGAGAGTACTTTCAGTGTCCTTATTTGTGCTGACAAAGTATGATTTAATATGTTTTTTTTTTCACAAATACTTTGATTTTTAGTTTCGCTACAAGAGTGATAAGCAAGTGAATAATCGGCAATCTGAAGTGCTCATCGACAGCAAGTAAGAAATACAATCTTTGCTTTATCTTTAAGATTTCTGGCACCACAAGATGGGTCTTGACAATGGGTAGCTTTCTCTTTTAATTAAATATATATGTCTTCCCCTCTTTATTAAAAATTGCAATGTAAGTCCATTTTGTGTTCATGGTTCTTTTTCATGCTCAGCAAATGCTTGTGCTGGACGCTCAGCTTCTACTTCAAATCCCTTTGGAGTTTCTTTTGTGGAGCACAGACATATCATTGTCACTTTCCACTTCTAGATCCAACACTATTTAGAATTGGCACACATGTGATGTCTCGTATGTAGAAGATGTTTCATAAGTACTTGCATATTTAATTTGGTAATTTCTGAGGAGTATTGCAAGAGAGACTTTGACACATTACTGTTTCAAATGGCAGTGATAAGAATTTTGTATTCACTCATTAATTGATTTTAGAATGAATTATTCACCATAACACAGATGTTTCCATTGCCTTTAAATTCCTCCATCAATAAAGAAATCTTTATGGGAATGGTTCTTGAATTTAAAATGCTTTAAAACATGTATTTACAAACAACAGAAAAAACAGCTCCAGAAAACTTAGCAAAAAGTAAATCTTCATTCCACTGTTTCTTACACTTTATCTCTTTGTCCTATTTTGGCTAATAGTAACAGATGGAAAAGTAAATTTGTGGCAAGTACTTCAGTCTGGTGGTCATCATCATCTTCCCATGATTTTTAAAAAATATATTTTTTTATTGATTTCAGAGAGGAAGGGAGAGGGAGAGAAAGATAGAAACATCAATGATGAGAGAGAATCATTGATTGGCTGCTTCCTGCACACCACACGGGGGATTGAGCCAGCAACCCGGGCATGTGCCCTGACTGGGAATCAAACCATGACCTTCTGGTTCATAGTTCGATGCTCAACCACTGAGCCACACTGGCTGGGCATCTTCCCATGATTTTGAATCATTTGGATGCTTTGAAGAGTATAATTTTTAAAGGAAATACTGTAAACAAATGAATCACATGAAATGAAAAATTTCAAGAAATTGAAGCTATTGAGAGGGGCTAGGTAGCCTAGACAATAACTGATAGAATTGAACTAATCAATCTCTTTTCATTACTAAATTTTGACCAATCACTAATTATGTAATGAATACATATAGTTTTTCTGTGTTGGATTATTTTAGAAAATGATGTTAAATATATGGTAAAGAAATATGATCTTAATTTAGACCCTTAGTTAGAGAGATAGAGACTCTCAAAGTGTGATCTTGGTGTGACACGGATAAACCATAAAGATGCCGGGAACCTCGTGGTTCAATTCCAAGTTAGCAGGTTTTGAATTGTTGCCACTGTAGTATGGTGCTTAAAAGCATGGGTTTTATACTCAGACTTTAGGTATGAGTTTAGTCCTGACCCTGAATAATTCTGTGTTCTAAGCAAGTTCTTCAGAGGTAGTAACTTTCATAAACTAATGTGGTGTGTGGCTTTGAGCTGACTCTTGCATATCTTGATTTTCTCAAGTCCTGTAGTTCTGACTTGCTATTTATTAAACTGACATTAATATGATCTGGCTAATTTTCTGAGAACATCTGATGATCAGTCTTATTATCTTGACGTATCATCTCTTATAAAGTGTGTTAAAATATGTACAGTTGCATAATGAATTTGAACTAATGGCCTGATTATATCTTTTAATGTCTCTCAAATTACCAGTTAAATTTGTGTTATTATATGGGCAGTGACAGGTATTGAAGGCTCTACCTAGGGGCCATAGGTTAATCCAGTAACTTAAATATTCAGGAACTTGATGACCAAATGTCTCCCACACATGCTAGCTAACATTGTCATTATTATTAGAAGTAGCCTTAGTGTCACTTTCTTGTGGTTTCATTTATCTTTTTGTTGAGTCCTGATGAGGTAGTATCTCTTTGTAATTCAATATGGTGTGACATTTTTAAAAAGTACTATTGCTGATGTTGTAGAGTTGAAGGGAGAAGCACATATCATTGAGAATGGAGTGTTCTTTAGGATTCAGTTAAAATCAGGCAAGATTTTCCGTGTGTAAGATTACCTATTACTGTGAGTTCCTTGAGGCCATCTTTCTTGATCAGGTCTGTGTCCCTTGAGCCTACACAGTGTCTGTTAAATTTTCAAACTGAGCAGCAACAAGTGTCCTTGCTGAGAGGGAATCTACCAGAAGAGCTTGATCTGTCAAATTTTGCTGAGTCCCATCACTAGCCAACTCCTGTGGCTGGGATGGTGGTCTTTGCAGAATGTACGTGGGCTCTGGAAATTGGCTTTTCACTTTTTGGTTTTGAGAAGTTGGAGCCATCAAATGGGCTTAGGTCTGAGATAGCCCAGGGAGGTTTGTCCTCCTTGGAGCTGGTTGTAGTTGAGGATGCTCTTGGTCTCTGATCAGACCATCACTATCTTCCTGTGCTCACTCCCTGTGTCAGCCGTGGGCAAACTACGGCCCGCGGGCCGGATCCGGCCCGTTTGAAATGAATAAAACTAAAAAAAAAAAAGACCGTACCTTTTTATGTAATGATGTTTACTTTGAATTTGTATTAGTTCACACAAACCCTCCATCCATGCTTTTGTTCCGGCCCTCCGGTCCAGTTTAAGAACCCATTGTGGCCCTCGAGTCAAAAAGTTTGCCCACCCCTGCCCTGTGTGCATTGCTTCTTAGGGCTTGTGCCTGCCACTTTCTTCAAAGCACTACCCTTGGGCTGCTGGAGCCAATGATTGATTGGTGTGGGAGTAAGAAAGAGCAGCACCCCTGCCTCAAATTGAACAAGCTGTGAGGCATAATTTGCACCCCTGAGCTCCTCTGGAGACCAGGTTGAGGATGGGACTTTGCCTGCAATCACCCTTGCGTGGCTTCTTCCCTTCCTTGTGTTGCTTCTCATTTCTCTTACCAGTTTATCCCAGAAGTACTTTCCTATGAGCCACTTGCATGTGAATCCGCATCTCAGGTTCTGCTTCTTGTGAACTTGATCTAAGGTAGTAGTTAATGCACACTTAACCCCATGGCAATGCTAGTGGAAAATATCAGGAAAGTGCGTTTGGGTCTACCCTTGGCACCTGTGGGTTATAATCCAGGGATAAAATAAAAAGCCTGGAGGGAATCAGGGAGTCCAGGTATTTCCGGAAGTGAGTGTTATACTGGGGTGGGCACCAGCAGGCACTTGTGGCTTCCCTGTGTGCTCCTGTTGGAAGGTCTTGGACTTGGGGTTCATCAGGGCAGGAGCAATCATCAGCTTCTCCTGGAGGGAGAAGAAGCATGGGGGGAGATTCCTGAGGGGAAGGGGTATAATGAAAGCACTTTCAGGGAACCTAGGTCTATGTAAGTGATAGCTGTGTGACTTTGGCAATTAATTTTCCTTCTGGACAATTAGAAGCGAGGAAGTAGCTATGTTTAGATTCAATACATATGTATTGAGCAACTACCATGCGTGGGCTATAGTACTTTCACACTTAACTCTTATAAAACCCAAGGTGTGGGTAATAGTGCCTCATTTTAGAAATAAAGTGATTAAAACCTAGAAAGGGAGTGACTTGTTCAGGGTTCCATGGCAAGTAAGAATCCAAATTAGACTTCTACCCATTCATAAAGCAATGTGTAAGTATGAACTTTGTGGTCTGATCATATCTATTTACTAGTGTTTTATATTTGAAGGGCTTTGTTTACTCATCATTTTTATTTATTTATTTATTTATTTATTTATTTATTTATTTATTTTACTCATCATTTTTAGCACTGTGCAAGCGGTGATGCTGGACATTGTAAACCTAAGCCACAAAATAACTAGAGAAATAAAACCCTTCCTTTATAACTTTCTTTTTCAATTTTAGTTTTGTTACTCATATTCCTTTTAAATCAGGACCAGTTTTCTGCATCTGCAATCTTATAATACGTGAAAGTACTTAAAAATAGATTTTGTATTTGACTTGAATATAATCTTTTGGTGACTTTAGTTTTAAAACTAAGTAGGAGTGCCCTGGCCAGGTGGCAGAATTGGTTGGAGCATTGTCCTGTACACCAAAAGGTTGCAGGTACAATTCCAGGTAGGGGGCCTATGGGAGGCAATATCTCACATTGATGTCTCTCTCTCTCTCTCTCTCTCTCTCTCTCTTTTTCTCTCTCTCATCAATAAAAACATATTTTGGGTGAGGGTTAAAAAAAAACTAAATAGGAGTGGCATGATTCCATACAGTAAAAATTAATATGACTGCTAAGTAGGAGGTGCATGTTCTTGCCTTAGGCAAAACAACATATATCTGCTGACTGAACCTGTGAATATCAATAGATACTCAATGTTTCATAAGAGGAGGTTTCCTCAAGTCATGCTAGCATCTTTGGCCACCGTGGGAGCAGCTGGGCAGGTGAGGGGCTATGAGAGGGCTTCTGGAAGTTGTGGCAGAGGTCATCTAACCCGATCTCCTCAACCTGGGCTGCATATTATATCCGTGCCCCAAGCCCCAACCCAGCTCACAGCAATTAAATGAGGGTCTTAGAGGTGAGGCTCTGGTGTTTTTATAAAGTTTCCAAGATGATTCTAACATGCAGAATTAACAGCCTCTAATGGCAGCCATCTCTTTACCCATATCTATATCTCTGTGTTTATATCTCTCTAATGTTAAAAGCATCTAAAAAAAGAAATTCCATTAATTTTTAAAATGGTAAGCATAGTTTCCCATATTATAACTCTCTCTACAAAGGAATGATTCTATAATGCTTAAAGGCTGCATAACATTCCATTAAATGCATGTCTCATAATTCAAATGAGTACTTCCTTATCGTTTGATATTTCATCTGTTTTTAATTTAAAATATTGTTTTTTGATCTTTCTGAATTGATAGATCAAATCTGGGTTTTTGGGACATATTTATAAACTCACCTAGGAAGATTACATTGTACCTATTATTTCCTATATGAAGTAATTAGAACTTGAAGCATTATTTCTCAGTCTACTGAATATCAGAGAATCTAGGGTTTAAGTGTGAGCAGACCAGGTTGGGCATAGTGATTAAACCTTGGGAGGGTTCAGTTTCATCAAACATGAGGGTTCCTGGATGGGTGGCTCTCAGACTTCCAAGTTTATATTTTCTTTTTTTAAATATATTTTTTATTGATTTTAGGGAAGGAGAGAGAGAGATAGAAACATCAATGATGAGAATCATTGGCTACCTCCTGCAGGCCCCACCCTGGGGATCAAGCCAGCAATCCAGGCATATGCCCTGGCAGGGAATCTAACCATGACCTCCTGGTTCATAGGTTCCGCTCAACTACTGAGCTACGCTGGCCAGGCCAAAGTTATTTTTTCTTAATCATGGAAGAAACCCCCCAAATTTTCTGTTTTAAAAAATATATTAGTGACATATGCAAATTCCAAAGCATCAATAATTTGAGACAGTTGAATATAAGTTTTATATTATGGTTACCAGCTACATAACACTCATGTGTAAAGTATGTACACCAGTTGCGGTCTGCAGAGTTCCTGAATACATTTGGGCAGTGACTGGGCAGCGTGACCAGCAGATCCTTCAGGAGGCTGTGATGGAACTCTTTCTGTCTTCTTTGTCCTGCCAGATTAGAGGCATGTAGACTGATGGTCAAAAGATCTATCATTTGCTGCTGAATTATTGGAAATAGCTTACCCAAGAGAGAGAGAAATTCATGTATGGCATTGCCCTCTGTTGGATTTGATCCAAAATGTCAGTCATGGGTAAGAGTGGATTATATTATTAAATATGCTCCTCCTTTTTCTCCTTGGGCATCTGCAACAAAAAATATTTCAAGCTGGCACATAGTTGGTGAGTCTGTATGCTTCTTGTAAGTGAGGGAGTGGGAATGCTTAAGGTTTTGGGATTCTGTTGGGAGAACTGATGAACCCTTCATTGAGTTACCTTGTCTTCATCAAGGCTTTGTTGGCTTGCAATTGGAGTGGAGGCTTCTGTGGTTAAACACATGGCAGAACTCCAACTTTCTGAGATTTAAAATTTTTTTATCTCCAGCCCACCCAGATCATTTATATGTTATTAGAGGTCCAGTGCACGAATCCATGCACCAGTGGGGTCCCGCTGCCTCACCTGTGGGATTGGGCCGAAACCAGCTCTCCAACATCTTCCGAGGGGTCCTGGATTGTGAGAGGGCACAGGCCAGGCCAAAGGACCCCACCAGTGCACGATCGGGGCCGGGGTGGGATGCAGGAGGTTGGCCAGCAGGGGAGGGACCACAGGAGGGCTCCAGGGCATGTACAGCCCATCTTGCTCAGTCCCAATCGGCTGGACCCCAGCAGCAAGCTAACGTACCAGACTGAGCATCTGACCCCTGGTGGTCAGTGCATGTCATAGCGAGCAGTTGAGCAGGCTTAGCATATCATTAACATATTACACTTTGATTGGTTGAATGGCCAACTGGACACTTAGCATATTCGGCTTTTATTATATAGGATGATGGTACCACTGGGACTAGGGGACAGCTATTTAGGGTTATATGAAGAGACTGCCTATTTGAAAGGAAAATTGAGGCAAAAAACTTGATTCTTCTTTCAAAAAATGTTAATAAAACATACTATTATGGGTTTAAATGACAGTGAGTTCAAAAGCAAGCTAATGGGAGTAATCTCAATGCTTTTTTTCCAGGGGAAGTTGTTTAAAAATTAATTTAATTTTTAGCTCATGCTGCTAACTCACAGAAAATATGTTTCAAAAATAGTTTCACCCTCAATAAATTAATTTCAGTTTCTTCAGTCTTGGATTGATCATTTCTTGGGCAGTTTCTGCATGTCAGTTTTGCAGATGGAACTGTCCATTTGCCAATGTGCTGGTTTCTGTATGTGAGCCATGGCACTGTTAAGGTTCTTATAAATGATTTTCTATTGTAATCAATTATTATAATGCATAAATACATTTTTTGTGTTAAATTTCTAAATGGTGACTATTTCCCCAAATGAGGTACATCTTGAAATAACAGGAAATTATAACACTTTCAAAACTCTGTACATGGGCTTTTCAGTGGAGTCTCCTGATTTCTTTTTAAAATTTATATAATCCAGATGTTAGCTGCTCTCTTTTTCTCCTCTTAAAGCTCCCTCAGGTATCCCTCCCCCACAAAAATAGCATTAGAGAGCAAGGTAGAGTTGAATGAAGATTTTGTGGGGGTCATATATGAGGGGTTTTATATCACATACTTCATAGCAAACAATGTGAAATCCCATTTTAACATTTTTCTTCCTCAAAGTTCTTTCAGCAGCTGGCCTTGTGTAATCTCTTCCCCATTCAGTGCTCAGTGTAGTTGGCTCCAATCTCATTCTCTCAGTATTTGGGGCCCCTCATATTTATCTCCCTTTTATTACTCAAAGTACTTTGGTTCATCCTTGGCTCTGAACTCAAACCCATCACAGCTGCTCACTAAAATAGCAGATTCTTCTGTAACGAGGACCCACTTATCTTGCATGACAATGAAAGCTTAAAATACACCATGTTCTAGGTAATATTTAAAACTTGATTCTCTCTACTTAAAAAAAATAGATTTCTGTATCTCTTCTCCATTGTCATAGGGAGAAGATCTAGAATTTCCTTTGAAAAAACAAACCCAAACCTAAACCACAAAGGCTTTAGGAGTTAATAATGTAAAGCCCTCTTAAGATCTTAAAATCTGAAAGCTAAAGGAGATTATAATATTATAGTGAGTAAATTTGGTTTTAATCAGAGCCCACATGTTGTCAATACCAAACCAAACAAATGTTTTAACAGCATTTGTTGATTAACTACTTATTGTTGATTAACTACTTACACATTTCTGCTACAGAAACATTTTGCTTTAAATATTCTGAGATAGTATCAATGAGTTAATTTTTTCCATGCATTTTATATTGGTATATTATCTGTTTGCTGTAGTAGGAAATTAAGAAAACTTAAAAGAGTATAAAGATGAGGACAGTGGGTGGGGAGTGAGGGCGGAGGGTGGGGTGGGAACTGGAAGGAGGGGAGTTATGGGGGGCGGGAAAGAGGAACAAATGTAATCTGAACAATAAAAATTTAATTAAAAAAAAGAGTATAAAGAAAATATAGAAGTTACTGTTGGTTCTAGTACCCCTCTTGGAGTAAACTACAATGAACTTGTGAAGGCATTTTATTGATCCCGTTCCTCCCCAATATTTACTTTCTTCTCTCTCTTTTTTTACCCTTTCAACTCTTCCACACAATATTCATTTAAAAAATAATTATTTTACTATAAATTATTGTCATGGTTTGAATGGTGGCCCCCTAAGAAATATGTCCACTGAGGCCTTGCATATAATTTTCTTCGGGAAAAGGGTCTTGGCATATATAATCAAGTTAAGGATCTTGAGATGAGCTCATCCTTGTAATCTATCACAAGTGTGAATACAAGAGAAGGAAAGAAGACACATAGCAAAGCAGATAATGTGAAGATGGAGGCAGAGATCGGAGTTAAATAGTTCAAGTCATGGAATGCATGAGGCTACCAGAGTTGGGGAGTGAGGCATGGATCAGATCTTCCTCTGGAGACTCCAAAGTGAGTGCCACCCTGATGACACCTGGATTTTGGACTTTAAGCCTCTAGAACTGAGAGAGAATAAGCTTTTGCTGTTTTAACCATCTAGTTTGTGGTAATCTGTTAAAGCAGACCTTGGAAATGAATGCTCTCTTGTTTTTAGCTTTTAGTTGAGAGGTTTTGTTTGCTCATTTGTTCATTTTTTTTTTTACTCAATAGACATTTATGAAATGCCTACTGTGTGTCAGGCAGGATGCTATATGCTGGGGATGCAAAATTAAATTAGGCACAATTTCTGCCTCAAATATAATGCAGCCATACATAAATGGTATTCAATAAGCTTATCTGTAGAATTGTCACAGTACTCTCAGCATTTTATTGTTTTTACTAACAAGTAAGGCGAGTGAGCAAAATGACTAATCTCATTAGGAATGTGCAGCTTTTGAAAATTCTTATCAATATACAGGCTCTGTAGACAAACCAATGCCAGGTGGCAGAAAAAAATTCAGTAGGATTTGGGAACCTGGTTGGAAATGATGCCTTGAAGCTGTAACTCAGGCAAACACTAAACCACCTTTCAACTTGAGTAGTATTCTCAAAAACTAAGATCTATTTTCTTATTTCATGCCAAGAATTAAAAAAAAAATTATTTCTGCTTGTTGACTTTTGGCAAGAATTAGATGTGCAGTGATACAAGAAGAAAAACAAAGAGGGGCAGAGAGCATAGAAAGTAAGAGTAATGATCTCTAAATTATATCCAAAGACTCAAAGTACCTGGGAAATCTGGGGGGCTATAAGAGTGATATTGTCAGCAACACCTGGAAAGAGAACTCTGGCAGTGGCATTGTGGACCAGTTACCGGAGATAAGGAAGGAAGGAAAAGTGTAACTTGGATTGTGATGCTAAACATTGCAGAAGGAAGCAAATGAACCCTAATGATGGAGAAAGAATAGATTTTGAAGATGGTGCAGTGGGTAGGTGGGAAGAGATCAACCAAAGAACTTGTATGCATATATGCATAACCCATGGTCACAGACAATAGGATGGTGAAGGCCTGGGTTGGGGGGTGGGAGTGGTCTAGGGGAATAAAGGGGACATATGTAATACTTTCAACAATAAAGATTAAAAAAATAAAAGTTGATAGCATTTTTAAAAGGAGAATATAGGTGCAATAAAGTTTGCTTTCTGTAAGTTTTAGAAAAGGAGTGAGCATTCATTCAAAATAAGTACTTATTGGATTTTAAGTTTGACTAATGTCCTATGTTAAGGCCAGTATGAGAGAGTTTGAAGGGGAAAGAAGAAAAGCAAAGTATTGAGAAATGGAATTAAGATTAAAGAGGGCTTCGTGGAGGAGAACACAGGAACATCAGTAAGATAGAAGGGGCTATGTTGGCAACAAGGGATGAATTTTATTCGGATCATTTAATTTGCTCTGTGTGTCAACCACACCTGTTAAGATTTCATCAGGGACATGAAGTAGAATTCAACAGGGGCAGAGTAGTGGCAGGATTTCATGTTAACCACTCATCCACCTATCATTCAAGCCACACTTACGTGACACTCCTCTGTACCAGCCACTATGCTAGATACTGGGGATATAGGGATGACTGAGACCCATGTTCCTTCCCTCAAGGAGCCTGGAGTTTAGGGGAAGAGATAGACAAATAAACAGACTATTTTACAGGAATAAGTGCCATGAGAAAAGGAAACCTGAGATGCTGTGGGAGCACACACACACACACATGTGGGAGGACCCTAACACAAGTTGGAAGGCCAGTAGCAGGGCCTTTTATTGTCTCAGAATAACTCATGGAAGAATTGCCCCGCAGCAAAGATCAGCCACTGAAGAGCTAATTGAATGATGGGGTGTGAGAGAGGGGAGATCAGAGGAGGATTAGGGAAGGATCCAGGCTACAAATGATGGCTAGCTCTTCATATTATAAGTAGAAGGGAGCTAAGAACATGCTAGATGAAAAATACAGAGAAATGATCTGGAATACATTCATTCTCTCCCTATCTCTTTCCCATCTCCCCAGCTATGTGCTCTGATAAAGTGTGGTCCATGACTGCCATCCTCATATATAGACTGCTCCTGTAGGACTGTTGGAACCTGCATTGTCTTTTCCACCCCATGAGGTAGGAGAGTGTTGGGAAAAGCCCACCAGCCTGGTGTCAGGAGGCTGAGTCTTGTCCCGGCTCTATCACTAATTGGCTGTGTGACTAAGAACCATGGACTTCAGTTTTCTCAGCTTAAAACAAGAGGGTTGGATACCAGTCATTTTCAAACTCTTTCCAATAAGCAGAGCCCTTTCAAATGAAATCTTATATGGAAGCTCAACATACAGAACAGATAGAAGTGTTGCTGCTCAGGATGAAACTTGGTGGGGGTCCAGATGTGTTCTTGGCTGCTCTCTCATCCTCTGTAGTGGCCCTGGAGGGGCCTCTATGGACATCAGTGGGCTGTATCGTGCTTGTCCAAATGAGGTCTGAGAACTGCTTGGGTCCAGATCATCGGGGCACAAATTCTTGAGCCTTACCCCAGACGTTCAGAATCAAAACCTCAAGGTTTGAGACCTATGACTCTATTTTAATCAGCCCTTATTTGAACTCTTATGGACATTGAAATTTGAGTACCATTGGGCTAGATACTTCAAGGTTCCCCCAAGTCTTTAATACTGAGACTCTGTGACCCTCTTTTGCTTCGTTGTGATGGTGAAGAACCTAAGAAGGGAAGTCAGAGATTCTACAGGATAAAAAGACTTAACTGAAAATGGGGAGTCAGAAGTGTAGGGGTGGATATTATATTAATAACAATAATAGTAATAATAGATGCAGTAATAGTAATAATAATAATAGATGGCAGTGGAAGAGGAGAATTAGATATAAGCGAATAGGTTACAGAATGGATTAGGGAAAGTAGAGAGCAACTTTAACCACAGGATCTTCTAAAACGGAAGATATTGTATTCCAGATGGATGAAATTGTAGCAAAAAGTGTCAGGAGATGATCCAGAGCATGAAGCTGCCAGAGATAACACCCTGATGAGATCTTTCCACAAATCCTGTGCTCACCTCTATCATAGCACATAGCATCTCCATGGTTTCCTTACCATTCATCTATTTGTCTATATATACTGAGGCTGTTAGGTGCTGGGAATACAGTGAACCCAAACAGACAAATAGTCATGCTGAGTGGCATTTAATTAAAAGCTGAGGCAAGAGTGCTGCTAAGGAAATGATTATAGCTCTAAAGAAAGAGGTGTGTGTGTGTGTGTGTGTGTGTGTGTGTGAGAGAGAGAGAGAGAGAGAGAGAGAGAATTAATTAGGCAAGGGGGGTGATGGGATGAAAAGGAGAACTGCAGATAGAGGTAACGGCATGTGCAAAGGTTCTGTGGACAGAGGGAGGGTAGGGATTATGAGGGATTGAGTTTCAGAAGCACAGAGAGAAAGACTGAGAGAAGAGCAGTGTGAGATGAGGCCGGACCCTGCAGGGCCTTGAAGACCATGTTAAGAGTATGGAAGGTGGGGAAGGGTAGGTGAGTGGGAAGAGATCAACCAAAGAACTTGCAGGCATATATGCATAACCCATGGACACAGACAAGAGGATGGTGAAGGCCTGGGAGGGGGGTGGGAGTGGGCTAGAAGAGGTCAATGAGGGAAATAGGGAGACATATGTAATACTTTCAACAATAAAGGTTAAAAAAAAGTTTGGGTCTTTTTCTTAAGAACAGAGAAAATACATGGAAAGGATTTACCTTTTGAAAAGCTCATGCCTGCTCCATGGGGGAGAAGACCAATGGAGGGGGCCAGGGTAGATGTAGGGAGGGGGTGGCTTTCTATTGCTGTACTTGTCTGTTCTTATACTACTGTGAGTTACTGGAGGCTGAAACAATCTCTATGTTCCCATCACACCCCTGAACAGTGTCCTTTATCCAGATGATGCTCAATAATTATATGATGGATGAGCCGCATGCATTTAAATGAATTATTTGGAGTCAAGGTCACAATACCTTTTATGTACTTCACTTTCCCCCTTTTTCTTCCCTCCAGCTAATATGGGGCAAGGGGAGGTGTTCGCATATTGCATGTTCTTTGAACATCATTGTCTGCTGTCATTACCACTTCAGACTGGTGTTTGCTGTGGGGTATTTGGATAACAGCTCCATCTTTAATCCAAGCCCTCAGTATTACTGGGGGTCTCCCTGACATTGCCACACCTTAATGTGCCTGGGGCCATGTCTGACATTTAAAGAAAGGGACAGAATTAAGTCCATCTGGGCTTCACTTCTGAATGAGCAGAGCTCAAAGTAGTGTTTGAAACAATGCTTACTATTTCTTTTGCAGCTCCCCTCTCTCCCCACCCCCTCCACGTCCCACCCCCGTCACATCATGTTGAAAAACAAGCACGTAGGAACCTGGGACAGAGGTGTAGAGATAGGCTTCCTCATGTTCACATCAGATGCTGGCCTCCAATCGGACTTTGTGAACTGCCTGGCTAACAAATCCTGTTAATCCAGATTGCCTCATCTGGTTACCTTGCCCTTCACCAGGCATTTCTGTTTAGACATATTTTCCCCCCTCACACAGCTAAATTTAAGGCTAAATTTTCAAATCAAATGCTCATGTGGCTGGTTGCCTGAGAAATCACATGTGGGAGCTGAGAGACCCACACAGGGAACTTGCCCTCGCTTCTGGAGAGCGGGTCTGGAAGCCATATGAATTGTAAATAGTTTTAAAATGTAAAAAAGTAAAGCTTTCTGCCAAAAGGCGAGAGCGGAGTTTCTTTTTCCCCCCTTTCTAGACTCAGTTATTAGGTATCTGTTGAAAATTACTGACCTCTATCATACAATCTGTTTACTGTCTCTATCAGCTGTGGCCTGACCAGCCAGATTTACGCCCCCTGAGGGCTCAGCTCTGCCAACACTTGCTTTATTAGAAATAGGGTTGGGGGTCACAGCTATGAACCACGAGTACAGTTGTTAGATACATGATTTTCATGGAAATTTGCCTTCGTTCCTGGAATACTTCCTTCTGAAACTTGGGTGATAGAAATAGGTTAATATTTTTTAAAACAACAGAGCCTAGTCCAGCTGGTGTGTCTCAGTGGTTGAGTGTTGATCTATGAACCAGGAGGTCAAGGTTCACTTCCTGGTCAGGGCACATGCCCGGGTTGCAGCTCCATCCCCAGTGAGGGGCATGCAGCGATCAATGATTTTCCCTCATCATTGGTGTTTCTCTCTCTCTCTCCATCTCCCTTCCTCTCTGAAATCAATAAGAATATATTTAAAAATATAAAATAATGGAGGCTAATTTTCCAATAAGAGCAAGAAAGAAAATGAATAGGAAAAGGGACATGGCTTCCTTTACTTGCTCCCCACCACGTACCTAACATACTACAACATCACTGCCCACGTGGAGAAACATTGCTCAGCATATGTCCTGTGTCTTTGTGCTTCCTTCTCTTACCTGATCTTCCGTTATAGAAAGTAGTTCCATAGACTTTTGTTGTTGTTGCTTTTGGCTTTCATTCTTGTGGGCGCCAAGGCACAGAGACAGTCCCTGCTTCTTACATATTGACTACCAGAGACTCCCTTCCATTCTGTATTGGCAAATATTTTCTGATTCCTCTCATTTTCCTCTTGTGTTCCAAACTTTGTCCTTTTTTTCTGTATTGTATTTCTCACTCCTCTTCTAGGGTAAAGAAAAAGAAAACTAGAGTTGAGATACAAAGATGGATAGGGAAACAATATTCAATATAGGCCCTTTTTGTGAAATCTTTTAATTGATTTGTAGGGAGAAAGGGAGGGGGAGAAAGAGATAGAAACATCAATGTGAGGGCAGAACATCGATCGACTGCCTCCTGCACCCCCCCCCCCCCCCCGCCCCACTGGAGATGGAGCCTGAAACCTGGTTTTATTTGTAATCTGCAAAAATATATGTGCCCTGATCGGGAATCAAAACAACAACCTTTTGGTGCGTGAGATGATGCCCAACCAGCTGAGCCACACTGGCCAACACAATATAGGCCCTTTTAATTAGGGAACATCTTAGGATACTAGATGTCTAAAAAGGTAGAGATTATAGCAGAGTTTATGCAAATAAATATGCAAAGGATTGCAGCATAAATGCTTACAATTGGCGTGCAGATTTGTTGATGTTCAGTTTCAAATCTGGTACTGATAATGTCAAACTGCTCAAATGGTACCTAATTGTTGGCCACCGTCTCTGGCATGAAACCTCCCAATTAACCAAGTCGAAAATACAATTCCCAGCAGTGGGTCTTGTGATTAGGAAAGAAATTCAAAAGAGAGAAGATTGCTTATACACATATTTAGATATATTTTCGCAGATTACAAATAAGACCATCAGGCCTAAAACCCCCTGATAGCCAGATAACAAAGGGCTTAGGGGAGTGAAAGGCCAGCCTGTCATTGCTCTGAAGCAAAAAACTTCATCCTGGAGCTGGGTGGAGCACACATATAGAGTGTTTCCCAGAAAGCAATTGAAAGGGCAAGATTTTGGCAGAAAGGTTTCATTTTCCTAACAGAGAAAACCAGAGTCTATTCCAGACAAAAGGCTTCCTCTAGATATGTCCAGGGCGCAGAAAATTCTAGAGTCTTTGGGATTTGAGTGATGCCAGAGAACAATAAAGGGATTGCATTAGAAGGCCTTTATTATCCCTCTGGCCTCCAAAACAAAAGAAATGGAACCACCATTTGACATATCAGTCCTCAACCCAAAGCTTTCAGCTCTTCCAGGGACTTACAGAGCTGTGGTCTACGAGGCATGGGCCAGCAGATGTGTAAGGATCTCACAAGAAGCGAAGTTTACCTAGGCCTGCAGGGCCCAGGCAGAGTGGGTTAGTTTGGGAGCTCTAGTTCATGCCCTACATTGGGGCAGGGGAGTGTGTTAGCAGCTCCTGCTTACACCCCAATCCTACTGGCTTAGATGGGAAAAAGCTGAGAGGGCTCAACAATACAGCAGGTCTTATTGGGGCCAGTTGGACTATTGTCCCAGCACAATTAAAACCAGATATATGGCTTCTCTGGATAAAAGAGGAATGTTTAGGCCTTAGTCCTCCAAATATTAAGTATTTTCAATGTACTAAAGCTGACTAACTTGCCATTGCTAGTTTCATGGATTCCAGCTTTGTGGGGAGAGAGAAAAACCAGTGGGTAGTTTCAGTATAGTATGTGTGATGATGGAAATAGGCATGGACTGCCATGGAAGTACTCACAGGGGATGCCTCGCCCAGCTTAGGGGTCAGAGGGAGTTTCCTGAAAGAGGTGAGTCTTTAACTAAAATTAATTTTAAATAGTCAGAAATCCAGAAAAGTAAAAATTTATACTTTTTAAAAGAGAAGTATTAATCCTTGTATTTATTTGCTTATATTTTATAAATATGCATAATTGCAAAGAAGCCCATACAATTTTGTATTTCAGTTTTTTCTTTTGATACAATAACTCATATATGACATTAAAGATTCCTTGAAAACGTTTTTAATAGCTGAATAATAGATATGCTATAATCGATAATTTATTGTTGGAAAATTGTTTATTTTTTTGTATTTAATGAATGACTCTCAGAGGAACATCTTTGTATATAAATTTCATATGATTCTTTAATCATTTCTTTAGGCTAAATTTTTAGGGAATTGAGACTTTGCCCTTTTAAAAAGATTCTTTTTATTTTTAAAAGATACTTAACACATGTTATTATATTCTAGGAAGTTTGTGCCCATTTATCTCCCTATTTGAACAAATGAGTGGTTTTACCACTCGATCACAACTTTGAAAATTATCTAGGCCACTGGATAAGTATAAACAGGTATCTTGTTATTTTAAAAATTCATTCATTTCTAGTGAAGGTGACTATTTTTTCAAGTATTTATTAACTGTATTATTTCTTTTTTTAGTGATTTGTCTACTTATATTCATTGCTTATTGTTGGTTTATAGTTTATTTTGTGTCCTGTTTGAGAATTTATTAAAATTGTTTTTATTATTATTGATTAAGTTATTACATATGTATCCTTATCCCCACATTCTCCCCCATTCCCCCCACTCATACCTTCACCCCCCTGTTGTCTGTGTCCATTGGTTAGGCTTATATGCTAGCATTCTAATAAATTCCTCCAATGGGAAACACCCCTGATTGTACACAGAGATATTGCTTCAGGGTTTTTGCTAGCGTAGGGTGCATGCTGAGCATAATTTTCTAAGCAGGACTGGATTGTGCTAACTTATCTACATTCCAAACAGTTTTTTTTCTATAGGATAATTCAGATAAAAACATATTCCTGCTAAAAACTCCTTAGTAACTCCTCTCCCCATTCCTTACCGTCACAGCAACTATTTCAACCAAGCTTCCAGCTAGCCTTTCTAACATTGTCTATAGTTGCGCAGAACTACTTGCTTTGCTTACACCTGTGATGTGCTCTTTCCCTTCTCCCTTTTTCATCCATCAGGGCTCAGCTCCTGTGTTAACCATCTCTGGAAAACCCTCTGATATCTATTTCAGGCAGGTAGAACAATCAGTACCCTCTCTGTGCTCCCACAGCAGGTACCTGTTACCAGGCTAGAGGTAAGCATGACATTGTAACAGTCCATTTTAAGCCTCCCCCTTGACTGTGGCCTGTTCAGGTGGGAACCACACTGCATTTATCCCCAGTGCTTGGCCCACTACCTGGCTTGTAGTAGATGCTCACTGTTTGTTGAGTTCAGCAGAATCCACTTTTCCAACCAGCAACATACATTCAGGACATAGATAATAATAAAGAAATTGGAAATTTAAAGACATAAAAGAATTTGGCATCCTTGTGGATGTACATCTTCCCTTATAGCCAGTCAGAAGTACATTGAGGAAAATGAAGAATGTTTTTATTCTTTAAACTGTCATGCTTTGCCCTGCACTGATTCATTTTATCTTTACCATCTTTCCATACATTGCAGTTATCTCTGCTATACTTTCTTAGGGCCTTCCAATTCTCAATTAATAAATATATTAAGCAAACAGCATGAGTAACCATGTAAAAAATTAGTCCATTCAAACATTCATTCAACAAATATGTACTAAGCCCCCAATATGTGCCAGACACTGTGTTACACTTTAGGGATATACCAGTAGAAGTAAGCAGGACTACAAATTTATAAGAAGCCTCTGTTTAGTGATAAAGACAATAAAAAATAAAAACAAATAATATGATTTTAAGTAGTAACAAGTACAATAAAGAAGATAAAATAGAATAATGTAAGATAAGAGTAATGGGATGGGACAGGAGCAGATGTTTAAGTAGGGTAGTCAGAGAAGGCCCCTTGAAGAGATGAGATTGAAGTTGAGAGGGAGTTATCCATACCAAGATCTTAGGTCACAGGAACAATAAGTATAAATGCCCTTAAGTGGAAATGAATTTGACAGTAAGATGTTGACTGTGGGTTGAGTATTGTGAAAAGAGGAGTTCGGAGGGGTTGGAAAGAGCCAATTCTTGTAGGTCACAGTGGGGAATTCAGTTTTATACGACATGTAATAAGGAGCTATTGGAGGGTTTTAAGCTAGAGAATGACATGAAATGACAAAAAAGATTTCTTTGGCTCCTGTGTCAACAGTGGACAGTAGAGAGAGGCAACAACAGAATTAGGATGACAAATCAGGAGTTTCCCACTGTCATTTAGGTGAGATGATGATGCCATACACTTGGGGGAAAAGAATCAGGAATATATCTTATTATGGGTTTTCAAACACATGAAAATAGAACAGTGCAATGAACTTTCATTTATGTATTAACCGTTTGCAGCCACCACCAACCTACTGGAATGTTTGTATCCATTCTTACTTTTTATTGTCTGGGGTACTTTAAAAGCAAGTTCTGTGTCATATCACGTTATCAGTAGACACATTAGTGTTTGTCTTGAACAGATAAAGACTTAAAATGTATTTAGGCACTATACAATTCCTACACCCAATAAAGTGGCAGTACTTCCTTAATGTCATCTAATACCCAATGATTGAAATGTATTTAGATGGTAGAGCCAATAAGAACATTGCTGTATTGATTGTGTAGGAAGAGAGAAATCAGAAGTGGTTCTTGGCTGAGGTTTTAAGATGAGGAAAACTGAGAAGGAACATGTTATTGTGGTGGTAGTTTTTGTTGTGGTTGTTTTTGGCCTGGACTGGGAGAACAGAGTTCTACTGAGATATTAGTCACTCTGTAGAGATGTAGAATGGGCAGTTGAAATTTATTGGAGATGTCTAGCCTGAAGATAAATATTTGGAAATCATCTGGCCAACTATCATGAGATTCCATCTTCTGAAGAGAGGAACTCTGGGGCACTCAAAGGTTTGAAGATGGGAGGAAGAGAAAGGGATGGCTAAGGTTTTGAGAAGGGTGGCAAATGAAGTAAGAAGAAAGCCAAGGGAATGCGGCACTCTAGATTTAAAGCAAAGAAAGTGTTTGAAGAAGGAGGGAGTAGCTAAGTGTGCTGGGTAAAGTAAAGACTGAGAACTTAAGCTTGAACTAAGCAACATAAAGAGAGTTCTTTTTGGAGGAATGAAGACAAAATCCTGATTGGAGAAAGCATGGGCAATCAAGAAGTGGAGATAATGAACATAAATAGCTCTTTTGAAGACTTGAAATATAAATCAAAATGTACTATCCTTATAACAATAAAATCAGTCACAATACTGTAAAGTATACATTATTTTGTAGCTTACAAAATGCTTTAATAAATTTATCTTATATGAAACTCTCAGATGTTATGATAGATAGGTGTTTAAATGTCAGGTGGGTTTATCCCATTTTCAAGACCTTAGTCTTGCTGTAGCTGGTTTGGCTTAGTGGATAGAGCATAGGCCTGCAGACTGCACATGCCTGGGTTGCGGGCTCGATCCCCAGTAGGGGGTGTGCAGGAGGCAGCTGATCAGTGATTCTCTCCCTCTTCCTTTCTCTCTGAAATCAACAACAAAAAAAGACTTTAGTCTTATGACTAAAGAGGTATTCTGAGGGCTCGGGATGCGCCTGCTAATGTAGGTCATAGTGGGTATTTCCAATTTTGGTCAACTTCTTGCCTAAGTCACATGGCTGATTGGATGAACTGGGACCCAAGTCCATGTCTTCTGATTCCAATGACATGACTCTACTATGTTGCATCATTTTTTGTCATAAACAAGAGGTCAGGATTCTTCCCGTTAAGAATATCAGGATAAAAAATATTTGATTCCAACTTCTGGTCCACTTTGAACAGTATTTTGTTTTTGCAAGCATCACAATTGTACCTACAATGTCATCTTCAAAGGACAGCATTTTTACTATAAAATTTCTTAGTTTTTGTTTAAACAATCCATTAGGGTTTGTCATTCATGATTTTGATATATTACCTTAAATTTGTTTCTCCTCATCATGAAAGTGTCAAGTGTATAAAACTGATTGTTCAATGAAAGGAAGTATTCTAGTAACTGTGAACAATAAGATTTATACTGGTCTTGGGATAGAAATGAATGACATAATGATTGAAGCCTCAGAAAACAGAGATATTTTACTCATGACCACAAGTAAATCTTGATTGAAATCTGTTTGGTGTGATGTTAAGTCATGATTCTGAGAAGCCAAATCTAGAGGGACCAGAGTAATATAGTCCAGGCATATAGTTTTCTGATGAGCTCATCCTATAAGGGGACAAAGCTGGGAATATCTTGAGGAATGAAAGTTAATGCATCCTTATTAGATACTTTCTCTGGTCTATCAATTTTTGCTGGGTTTTTGATGAAAGCTCTGTGGCAAACAATCCAACACTGAGGTCATTCTCCTAATGTACAGGTATTCTTTATTGCTGACTGGAAGAGTGTCCACATGCTCCAGGTATCAGAAGGCAAAAATGATTTAATCAGGGTTATTTGAGAACCAGATTTATATTTTCCCACTAGTCTCTAGGTTCCTTAATAACCATAGTCTGTATGTGACTCCAACAGTCAGCCCAGTGCCTAGCTCAGAGTGCTCATTTTATGTGTATGGCGGTCTTGAACTCATTAAGGAAGGGTGATGGCACCTCACATGCCAGTTGGTTATGATCTAATTAAGGATTCTACTTACATGCTGTCCTTTTCCCAAGAAACTTAAAATGATAAACATTACAGCCCACTATAAAGTAATACTTTAAATTTTTCCTAAAAAGTCTTGAGGAGTTAATGTGTCTGCAAATGTAGTAAGCAAATAAACTCATGATCTCCCAGTGATATCCTGTACCTTATTCTCCCAAAGTAGGAATGCTATTTCCAGAAAACTAGGTTCTCTGACCAGAGCAAACCAAATCACATCACTGAGAGATGCCTTTGCTTTGCTTATGTTGATATGGAATGTATTATTACTTGGCATGTTAAACAACTAATTTTTTTTCTTGGTTTTTGGTTCTCTTGGACATTTGGTTCTCTCTTAACCTGGCCCTATATAGAAAAATTAAAAATATCACTAGAGTCAATAGGAAAACACACACATATAAACCTTTTATCCTAGAACCAATATATTCGGGTTTGATTCTCCTCCATTTGGGAGCTGCTTACTTTTGGAGTGTTTTTTCAAAAGGAGAAGTTATTCACCACAGAACTGGGTAAGAGCATATCCCCCAATTTCTCAAAATAAAGTAGGCAACTTAGATAAAGAGAATGGTTAATCTACTCAGGCTAAGGTGATTGCTTACACATTTTCATCAGAATATGTTCTTTATATAAGGAATATTTCAGATACAGGGATTCCTCCCTCACCCCCAACCATAGACATTATTGCTAGGAGATTTAGGTAGTCAGTGGTTATCTGTAGACTATTTTAAAAAATTGAAATGTACTGAAAATTTATCTTCCAACTTTATTTACTACTCATTGGAAAAAGGAGTCAATTGGATAACTCAAAGTTTTACAAAATTATCCTGCAGTCTTAAAATGAAGTTGGAGAGAACACAAATACTGACTCTATAGACTTGAAATTGATACTAGTGAAAGGTGAAATGGCTTAGCATTAAAAAGGAATATCCTAAATATGTGAACATGCTGATAGCAAAATTGAGAAGTGGGCTTTCAGTGTATAGAGGATGCTCTGCACATCCCCTTTCCACACTGCAGAATATACTTCTGCAGCTCCTACGTTTTCCTATTGCCTGTAGGGTTATCTACATACAACCCTCCACTGTCAGCCCTCTCTGGAATTGCACTTGGCCGAGAAGGGTTGTTTTGCTCGTTTAGCTTTTCTTGCTGGGATTAGACTGCATCCAATGGCTGATCAAGGCCAAGATATCTGGCCTGGCCCCCAATATCCAACTCTGAAGGGCATTCCAGCTCCAGAGCTCCCCATGGGGTTGGCTGAGCCTCTGTTGTGATTGCCATCAACAGCCCATTTCCTCCCTCTGCCCAACTGTGTTTCCTTCACTTCCCCAAAGGTGTTAATCCCAAGAGTACTTGTCAATAAACTTCCTGCACACAGATCTCCCTCTGAAAAACTACTGCTGAGAAATCTGACCTAAACCTAAATAATTCTGTGTTCTCCACAGCCCATCTAAGGTATTTCCTTTAGCATTCATATGTGAGAGAAGGTGGAATAGTCTTCCTCTGGAAATAATTTGTGGTCTCATCATCTATTAGCCATGTATTAATGGAATCCTACTAAGAATTACAGAAGACAAAGGGTCTTAAGAGATGGAATCAGGAGAAGGGTTTCAGTTCAGGGAAATGATTAAAGAGAGTACATTTTCTGTACAACTCTCAGTTGGCTTACACAGTTCAGGTAAAACTTAGTAAGTGAATTGATCATTCTGCTTTCAAAACAGTAGGCTACATTGTGGATGTATCTCTGTACTCCTACTAATGCACAATAGGAGCTATAAAGATTTATATAAATTAAGTGAGACCTCTCTAAGATTGATTACTTTTTCTCAGCTAATAGTTGAACTAAATTACCTACGCCGTAGGACTGCATCTTTTAGCAGCTCCCCTTCTTCCCACCCTTTGCTCCTGGCAAAATTGGTGTGAGAGCATCTTCAGCAGCTGAGCTGACCACAGACCTCCCCGTGTGATTCTGCCTCAGCATAAGCATTGTGCTAGTAAGAAGGGAGGGAAAGGAGGGGGACATCTGTATTCTTCAAAATAAATAGATTCCAAAGATATGAGTATTATGCTATTCTCAATGTAATGAGATTCTGTTCACCAGTCTGTTGTTAGAGGATTTGGGCCAAGCTGTATGTCTTCCTCTAGTGTGGCTCTGACAGCAGTGGGATTGAAAAGAACCAGAAACTGCTGCTGTCCACTGAACATCTGTGTCACGTGACCAAGACTGCAAGCTGTCTTCAGATCGGCTGGTTTTAAACACTGGGAGCATGCACTATTGCTGTGATCAAATTCCTTCAGCTCCTTCTTTTTCTAAATAGGCAATACATAAGTATCAAAGAAAATAAAGTAAAAGAGAACAACAAGTATAGATTTATTAAGATCATGGGCTTTGTAAACTCAGGTTCCAATCCCAGCTCTGCCACTTACATGTGACCTTGGAAGAGTTTATTTTTTCTTTTTTCTTCCTCCATTGGTCTTTAAAATACCTACATTAATGCCAAACATTTATGTACTGAATATAATCCAAAGAATACAAAATAGTGTACAGCCGAGTCTCCCTTCCATTCCACTTCTCTTTATTTCCTTTCTCTTGTGGCAACCACTTATTCATGTAGGAATAGAAATATGTGTAGGTATATCGTCGCTTCAAAACATTGTTAGAACTTTACCATGCAGAGTTCTGCACATGCTTGTTTTAACCTAATAATTAATTTATAGAATATTTTTATCAGCACATTTAGACCTATATTATTCTTTTTTTGTGGCTTCATTGTATTCCATTGAATAGATGGTTTACCCTGGTGTGTCTATCTAGTCCTTTCTGGTAGGCATTGATGGTTTCTAATAGGTTGATATTATAAATAATACTGTAATAAACATCCTTGTACAATCACTTCTTTGTTAAAAATATTTTTTTTTATTGATTTCAGAGAGGAAGGGAGAGGGAGAAAGATAGAAACATTAATAATGAGAGATAATAATTGATTAGCTGCTTCCTGCACGCCCACACTGGGGATTGAGCCTGCAACTTGGGCATGTGCCCTGGCTGGGAATCAACCTGCGACTTACTGGTTCATAGATTGACGCTCAAACACTGAGCCACACCAGCTGGGCGGTATGATCACTTCTTTAAAGTGAAATATTTATATCAAAATGTGTAGGCATTTAAATTTCTGATAAATCCTTCAAAATAAGTCTGCTAAATCTTTCACAAGAAGTCAATTTCTCTGAACCTCAGTTTTTCATTCTATAAAGTGGGAGTGATGGCTTATGCCTATTTCATAGGGTTGTTGTGAGAATAAAATGAGATAAACACATGAAGAGCATTGTCAGATATAGCAAATTAAAATATAGGATATCTAATTAAATTTGAAATTCAGATAAATAATGATAATATTTTAGTATAAGTATTCCCAAATCTTAATGAGATATACTTAAAATTATGTATTGTTTACCTTACATTCAGTTTTAATTAGGTATCACTTATTTCATTTGGCAATCCTATACATGAAGGAATCACCACAGTCCCTGGCATTAATAAATGTTGGTTGCTATAATTCTTATTAGACATTCAGGAAAATTCTATCATTCAACAAATTTTTTGGAATAATCATTTTGTATTCATTAATTTATCATTTTTTCAACAAATATGTATTGAGTGCCTACAATGAACTAGGCATTATTCTAGGCCCTGAGGAAACAATGGTGAATAAAACAAAGTCTGTATGAGCAGAAGAATATAGGTCTGCGATGAAGGTGAGACTAAAGAAGAAACCACACTCAGTGTATGTAAATTGATTGGTTTATTAGGGGAGGTCAATAATATTGACCTTCTTTATTGTCTTCTCTTTCTAGTATCTCAACCCGTCTTTTTTATAAAATAAGTAATTTATTTATTTATTTAAAATATATTTTTATTGATTTCAGAGAGGCAGGGAGAGGGAGAGAGATAGAAAAATCAATGATGAGAGAGTGTCGGTAAATGTTTCCCTCCACGTCCGTGTGGTTCAGGGTTCGGGATCTGGAAGAAGAGCCGCACACAAATGAAAGAGAAAAGACACGAGATAATTTGGGAATATTGGGGGCCAGGTGG
Organism: Myotis yumanensis; assembly: GCF_028538775.1. Lineage (NCBI taxonomy): Eukaryota > Metazoa > Chordata > Mammalia > Chiroptera > Vespertilionidae > Myotis > Myotis yumanensis. The sequence goes on from NW_027223752.1 coordinate 64,144,830, forward strand.
GTAAGTCCAACTCAGGAGGATGGACTTCCACCGGTGCTCAGGCCGTACCAACCTTTTATAGTCAGAGGTAAACAGGGCAGTGATCACCATAGTTACATAGTTCTTGTGAGTTTCACTTGTTTTGACCATAGTTATACTTCCTGCACTTCCCTCAGCCCATTAGCTTCCCAGATAAGATCTAGGGAGTGTTATAAGGTCAAGCCTAATTATGCTAAGAGGACTGTACCCTCTAAGCTGGGACTTGTTTGTGACTTTGCCAACAGGTCAGTCTGAGGCTTAACCCTGTATCAGTTTCCCACATCTCACCTTTTTTTTTTTATTATTAAGCTACTATAATGAAAATAAAACTTAAACATCAAGAACAAAACTCTGGCTATTAAAACAATAACAAAACAATGCCAATCCGTAACCCAAAACATTTTAAAACTTAAACATAACATTTTAAGAGCAAAAAATGTTTAAATCCCAATTTCAATGTCCAACAGTTCTGAGTCCAAGTTTCAGTGTCCGACGGTTCCTTATGTGTACATGTCAGCAGTGGTATTTCAGTTCTGGATGGTGGACAAATTGGTGGCAATGCAGGTCCGACCCTCTCTGGTTTGATCCTGGGCAACCTGCAGCGACGCACAGCTGCTTGACTGCTAGCATGGCAAAGCGTCGTCAGCGTCTTCCATCTCTGGATTGTTTTTCCTCTTGTCTTCATGGCTGGAGTATTCCTGATAATTCCTCTCTGTTGCAGGAATCCACATGGTCTTGGAGTTGTTTTCTGAAAATATACAAACGTATTCTCGACCAAAGGTTAATAAAGGGAATTTTACTTAGGGTTCTTTTTATATTTGCCCAAATGATTTTCCTTTGGCTTATTTTGACACCATGTATTTTTCATGGGTGTCTTGCTGTTAGCATTACAAATGAAAAAAATTTTTCTAGATGTAATTTAGTTACAGGATATTTTTCCTTACATGGTATTTTTCCACTATCAGGAGGAAGGACTTCCACCAGTGCTCAGGGTACCAACCTTTTATAGTCAGAGGTAAACAGGGCAGTGGTCACCATAGTTACACAGTTCTTGTGAGTTTCACTTGTTTTGACCATAGTTACACTTCCTGCACTTCCCTCAGCCCATTAGCTTCCCAGATAAGATCTAGGGAGTGTTATAAGGTCAAGCCTAATTATGCTAAGAGGACTGTGCCCTCTAAGCTGGGACTTGTTTGTGACTTTGCCAACAGGTCAGTCTTAGGCTTAACCCTATATCAGTTTCCCACAAGAGAGAACCATTGATTGGCTGCCTCCTGCAGGCTCTGTACTGGGGATCAAGCCCGCAACCCAGGCATTCATCCTTGGTCAGAATCGAACCCGAGACTTTTCAGTCCACAGGCCAATGCTCTATCCACTGAGCCAAACCAGGTAGGGCTTCTATAGCTTTTGAGGAAATCCTCTTTTCAAGAATCAATACTGCTAATGGGCAGTCAGATGCGTTAGAGGATGGAAAGGAGGAAAGGAGGCTGGAGCGCTCCTCCTTCTGTCCCTTAAGGCTTTGGCAATGGGCTTGGTATCTTGCTCATGATAAAAACTTGATTTCTAGCTTCTGCAGCCAAAGGTTCAGCGACATGGATCATGGTAGGTGTTACCTCACTCTCAGACTTCAAGAAGATTCGCCGCGAAGCCTAGCAGCTCTTGGGATGCTACACCTCATCAGGAAGAAGCAGGTTCAGCAATTGTTAGATGCAGTTGCTCAGTCTTCACCACCTTTTCTCAGAACTCAGATTCTCTGATGTCCTGAGAATAGACATTATACAGGCATGCCTCATTTTATCGGGCTTCACAGATGTTGCAATCTTACAAATTGAAGGCAAGACCCACCACCAGCAAAAGTATTATGCTTCATTTGTGATACTCGCTTCATTGTGGTGGTCTTGGAACTGAACCTGCAATATCTGAGGTATGCCTATAGTTAATAGGTGTATTAAAATATTCTTTTCTCTAGGTAATTCTAGTCACTATTCTGTGGCAGTTAAACTCCATATGTTTTATGGTGCCATTGGAATTTAAATTTTATGAGTTCTTTTCTTGAATTTTGGCTTATTTAGCAATTGGCTTGTGACTTTACTAAGGTAAAGGCTATCTTACAATCCCATCTGTTTTTGAAAAACCTGGTTCAAAGAAGCATTAACTAGATTATATCCATTTAAAAGCCTGAAATGAAATACACATATTTTAAAGTCTTGGAATATCTTGATTCGGTGCAATGAATTGAATTAACTTGCTTCCAGAATAGTCATATATCTCAATTCCTTCATGAGAGCAGAAGGCCTTTCCCCAACAAAAGTAAAAGCAAAGTTGGTTTATGTCAATTCTGTGGAGCTAAGTGTCACTGTTACAGCCCAAGAGGCTGTCCTGTGTCCCCCTCACAGAGCTATGGTGCAAGCTTGCTTCAAACACCAGCCGTGAAAACAGCTGTGCCGCACATGGAGAGATAGAGTATCCGTTTTCGTTATTTAAGAATGATGAAAAAATGCAGTCGCTATACACAAACTTTAGAAGAAGTCTAGAAATATTTTGAAGACAAACTTTAAAGCAAATCTTCCTATCTGCCTCTCCAGTCCTGCTGGTATGTCTTTTATGTGTTGTCAGTGGTGGTGGGAGTTAGTAGAATGAAAAAAATGGTGGAATTTAAAATAGAGATGATTTTAATGCATTTGCAGGTCTTTGTCAGTGTATACTTGTTCAATAAATTTGGCTACTTCTTAGATACTACTCTTAGTACTCATTAAAATATACCTCTGAAGTTCTCGTTAAGTACATTTATAATATGGTAAGATAGAATAGGAAATAACATTAAAATTATGCTTTGATTGTATTATACACACCGATTGTTCTATAATACAAATAAGGAGTTTAACCAAGGTATCACACACTTCTATAATTTACCAATATCTACAGGCCCTTTTTCTTCAAAACTCTAATTACATCTGTAGAGTGTTAATTTCTCCCCTCTAAAATAATCTATTTTGTTCTTCATCTTCCTCTTCATTCAGTTTCTTCAAATCATGTTTCTTTGTAAGGGTTATGTTCTTTTTGATCGAATGAGGTCCTTAAATCTAACTGACATGTCCATTGTCTCGGTTAATGTAATGATGAGGTAATTAAATAGTGCTGGAGTCGGGGTCAACACCTAGGGAATATTGCTTGACGTTTCTTGACAGATTGCTAATAGTTTTGGATAATATTTCCTTTGAGGACATGTTTCTTCTGACTGTGTACCTTCACAACATTTTGCTTAAAGCTCAGAAAAATTTAGTATCAGCCTGCATTGTTGCTGGTGAACAGTCTCCACAGCCCATAGCTCACAGAGGTGTTATTGTGTTCCATGGAATTTGTGCATACCAGAAGAAAATTAAGATTTCAAATACTGTTAATCTTAAGACTTTGGAGGCAAAATATTGGAGTACTTTTAGGAGAGAATGTTCTATTGGAGCAGGTGGAGAAGATTAGGTGACCAAAGATAGGGCCTTTGGGAAGAGGAGCTTGGAGAGACTGAAAGGTATATGTTCTGGGTAGAGGGCAGGCAGGTGGCAAGAGAAAAAAAGAAAGAGGACTAGAGTAGATAAAGTGAGGAATCCTGGATTCATATAGTATTATAGGTACTTTCTGCTTTCTTGGACTATGAAATGACATGAGCAGGTCAATAATCACATCTTAGCAAAGCATGATCAAATGCATTATTCTGTGTGTTTTTCTGCTTCTGTAAATATTTAATAAGTTAAAAAAGCAGATGTTAAAATACATGTAGGGGTGCAAGTGGGTCTAAGGGGAATGAGCATGAGGATTTTATCATTCCTCTGCATGGTCCCTGTAGGACATGATGTTTATAGTCATAGATATCAGGGATTCTTTCCATGCTCTGGGGTTTTGCAAAATTTTCCTTAAAGAGGTTTCGTTCTAGTATTTTTTTCAAGTGTAGCAGTTAATTCAAGTAATTCCCTTTGATATCACCACACCTTTAAAGACATCCTTCAAAAAACTTTGGTTTTATAGAGGGAAATATACTGAATTGGAGAAAAACTAATTAGAATTTAAGTAAAAACATTGAGGTTTTGGTTTGTTCCCTCAAATAGTGGCTATTGCCACTTACCTATGCAAACGTAACTGTCAAATGTGCACTCTGAAATGCATATGAGCTCCTGTCATGTTTCCTTTCCACTATGGTTGGGGTTACTTTTCCGTTTGGGTGGGAGAGGTACGGTGTAGGCCTTCCTTATAATGTATAGGTAGGAGGAATAAGAGTTTGAAAGTGGAACTTAATATTATTTCAGCTTCTTCCTGAAACAGATGTTCTTTATTTTTTTAAAAAAACTTTATTTTTCAATGACAGTTACATTCAATATCATTTTGTATTCGTTTCAGGTGTACAGCATAATGGTTAGGCAATCATAACGCTTTACAAAATGTCCTCCCACCCCCGATATTTCCAGTACCCACCTGGCACCATTCTTAGTTATTACAATATTATTGTGAGCAGATGCACTTTCAATAGAGACTTCCAGACAATTCAGTAGCAGTGCAATTTCCATCAATAAAGACATGGTCTCCCTATTGGTCTGTTCACAACAACTTTTACCTGAGATTCTGTCCCGTAAGAAATGTGGCTAAGGCTCCAAAGGAGGTGTCCCTGGAAGAAATAAACCAGCACCTAATCCGTACCTGTAAACATAAATAAAATGAGATTTAGAAGGCTTGTTAGGTTCTTCTGTTGTCGTGGAACTAGATAAAGTGCAGGAAAGTATGGCTTTGGAGAAATGATTGAATTCTGGCTAGAGATGAAAATGCTGCAGTTGAAAACTTTCCAGAACAACATGTACTTGGATCCATATTAAAGAAAATATTTCTGAGTGTTTAAGCCAAATGACCCAGCAGGGTTGATAGTGTGAGGCATACTTCACAGTTGTATAAATATTTAAAACTGTTTTCCAGCCTATAAAACAAAGTAAATTAGGTTGTTTTTAAAAACGGCATAATGAAATTAACCTGCCCACCTTAACTTGTTGGGGAACCTGACCTAATATCCCAGCCTTCTCTCCTGAAAGGGAATCACTCAGAAAAAAAGTGTGATGAAGGCTAGTAACTGGGAAAACAAGCTGGTTTACTGAGGTTTCAGTTTCAAAAGGGATGATTAGCTTCAGGGTATACTGCCACAGGTGGTCTGTTTCCAGGTAGCCTGTCTGCCTAAATGGTCACTAGGGGCCCAACCAACTAGATACAATAGCTTTTCATCATAAACTCCTTTGAACTCGATGAACAATAGACTCAGGGCTCCACTATATAAAGAAGCCTCAGAGAAAGTGTACAGCACCATGGCTGTGCTGTTCTCAATTCTGAGCCGTTGGCCTTAGCTATTAGAAAGCTACCAAGTCCATCCTTAGGCACAGGGCTGGATGATTTGTAGGTGGTCTTTCTCATTCACCTGAGTCTTCTTTTATCACCGGTGTTGTTCCTGTCCTTTCCAAAATTTATTCTCTTGCATTTATTCTTACCTGCATTTTAGCTGTTGCTGTGACCTAGTCTCCCTTGCCTCTGATACTATTGTAATTAACCTAGTTATTAATGATAGGAAAGGAACAAAGGGAAGGCCAGATATTACAGGCAAATCATTTGGGCAGCTTCATCAGGAATCTACAACCTTACACTCCCCAAGGGGTCCAACCAAGGGGAGATAGATGCGTGCCCAGTAATGCTGGGGTAACATAGGGAAGGTGCTTGCTGTCAGTCACACCTGAGAACAAATGTCATTGGCCAGAATGGGCATGGGCACTGCAAGGGTGTGAAATTTGGGATATTTAATCCCCTGAACAAAGGCGTTCACTCCCTTGTGCTCTTGGGACTTGTGTGACTTTTGGCCTGTGGGACTCCCTTGCATTCGCCCACATGGCCCACGGTCATGTGGATCCCCACACACAATGGACTAATGGACTGCCTGCTGCTGTACTGGACCTGCCTGATGCTGTACTGGACCCGTCTTCCACGTGCAAAGGACACTCTGGACACTGCCTCTGCTTCTAGCTCTACTGAAGGGTGTAATTCAATGGAAATAAAGTTTTCTACATTTCTCATCCTCCCGTGGGGGCCTCCAAAAATGCTTATTCCAGCTGTACCACAAGAACCCCACTCCCACTCGCAGTGGGGGAAAGACCACCCACACTTTTCTCTGATAACACCTCTCTCTCCTCATTCACTTACTGCCTTCAGTTACACAGACTCCTGAGACAATGACAATAATAGAGTTTGAAAAGAATGTGGTGACTAAATTTATCCTTGCCTCCCCCACCCTCCTTAATGTTCTGGCCAAAGAAATGCAAGCAAGAGTTAAGAGCTTCTATATAAAACTGACACCATGGGGTGGTGGAAAGAACACCCAACCATCTTGAGTTTACCACCATGGCTATCACTAACTCACTGGGAATCTTTAGCCAAGTCAGCTGACTTCTCTGGACCGTGGTTTCCATACCACTCAGGTAAAAGGTTTTGTCATGTAAGGTCCTTTGACTTGAGCATTCTAGATAGAAAAGCCTGTGTGCTTCTTTTGTCATATGATGCTCCATTGTGTATACATTCCCTGGACTCTTTTCTGATCCTGAAAATAATTAATTTTGTTTTTGTTCATAGACTGCAGAATGAAAAATGGATGAATGTCAAAGTGGGAGACATCATTAAGTTGGAAAATAACCAATTTGTTGCTGTGAGTATTTAGTATTGTTTAAATAATTTACCTTGGGTTGAAACATACTGCAGTATTTACATTTGCAAATTTTGTAAATCTGTACTAATGCACAGTAATTATAGAGGGAATGCCATGATGCATTTGTAAGAAGTATCAATTACAAAATGTGTAAAAGACATATTGACCCTAGCTGGGTAGGTCAGTTGGTTAGAGCATTGTCCTGATACGCCAAGGTTTTGAGTTTGATCCCCTATCAGGACACATACAAGAATCAAGCAACAAATGCATAAATAAGTGGAACAACAAATTGATCTCTCTCTCTCTCTCTCTCTCTCTCCCTCTCTCTTCTATCAATAAAAATATTAAAAGACATATTGATTAATCACTTTCAATGACATGGTAACTCAGATAAGGCTGAATGATTATCACCTTGTCTATGTCCTTTGGGATCATTTAAAGTAGTAAATACAAAAGATTTATAATTGTTTGATTAAATAAGAGCCTTTAAAATGTTCCAGAGTACTTTCAAAACAGTTTTTCCTCCCATAAGTGGAATATTATCCCTCAATAATGGAATTAATACTGTTAATTTGCAGTATACTTGAAGAAAAGATAAGCTACAGGAAGAGAAAATGTATGCTCCATCTGAATTATTAGAATCAGGAAGTTTCTATTACTGTTTTGAATTATTAAAATCCTATTTATGAGGGTTTGCTTTGTATAGAAATGAAAGGTCTAGAAAGATGAAGTTGACCTAAACTGCCTTCCTGGCAAGAATAGGCTTTGGCTTTCTATGAACCCATTAGGTGTCTCATCTAGTCTCTTTCAGCACCTGTCTTGGACATCCTTCCAGAGAGGCCATTTTGTAGTCTAATTGCCCTCTTTGTTATTTTAAGTTTTATAGCTTCAAGTCAGAGTTACTTGTCTCACTCTAATTTCTGTAAATAAATCCTCCTTTAAAAAATATGAGACAGAAGAAAGTTGGGAATTTTCAGAGAAAGATTTGTTTAAACACTTATCTGAGTCATATTGAAGAAGCTTCTTGCTACAGTGTAGAGGTGCAACATATGATTTTCTACATAAAAAAGTAAATGGGCAATGTTCTGTTTATAAACAATTACTAATTTGTGGGAGTGAAATGTAAGGGCAAGGATTTTTTTTTAAAACAAAGAGCCTATGATGTTCATTTTTCTTCTCCCTTCTCTTCTTGTAATCATCTTTTTGTTAATCTCAAATCAATTAATTTATAAAAAACAAAAATAATGATATATCTAGTACATATTATTGTACAACATGCATTTATGGGATATGAAATTTAAATTTTAAACAAAAATATTAACTATAATATCATACATTTTCATGAGTTTATTCTGATTTTTGTCTATATTAACATATTTTCCCCTAAGTGTACTCATACCACAGGAGATATTTTTGGACTTCTATTTTTGGACTACAAAAAAAAGAAAAGAAAATATTGTAGATGATAAAGAAGAACTCCATGTGTGAGAATGCCTTAAAAGATAAAGGAAGATCCAAATATGGAGATCCAATAAATTCTACAAATTTATCTTTCCTCCAGTTTATGGAGCCACTATCCCAATATTTTCACCTTTGTACTTTTGGTTTTTGAACACCAATAAAGCAAAGCAATACAGAGCAAAATGCTTTCTGTTTTTTGTAGTTGTTATTCCAGTGACTTTATAGTCACCAGAGGAAAGAGTATACATTTTGGGGTCAGAGTTCTGAAGTCTAGTTCCAGGTCTGCCCTCTAAGCTCTGAGTGGTCATGTTATGGTGTGAAATCTCTTGGAGCCTTGGGTTCCTCAATTAAATGTGTTAACACTCTCACCATGACTTGTAAAGGCCATGGACTTTTTACAAGTTTATTTAGCTCATCTAGTGCTTATGGGGCCAGGGATGATCTTTCCAGATTTCTTATCCATACAATGGGAACAGTAGTACTTTTTCACAAGATTGTTGAGCAAATAAACTGATGCAATTATGCAAGAGTATTTTGTAAACCCTTAAAGAATTGTACAGCTTTTAGGTGTTATCATTGCTTGAAGTTTGGCTTCATTTATTTATTAATTCAACAAGCATTACTTATGCCTAATAAACCTATGAGGATAATGTCATTGGCTCTGAGGACTCAGAGAAGTTCAGTGAATTCTTTTCAGGTTTTCTAATTGGAGTATTTGTTTCAGGTTTTCACGGGTCAGGGACTTGGGCTCTTTTTGTTGTTGTTGTGGAAGGTGGGGGAAGGGGCATTGTATTGGAAAATGCTGCTTCATTCTTGGGAGACACAGTTAAGCCTCCTTTGACAGGGCATGGGAAAAGGCACCAATAATTGAGAGAAGAAAGTACAAACGGGCTTATAAGGAAGATGGTTTTGGTTGGAATTAATGACTGTTTGCCTGCCACCCTTCCTCCCCCCGTGAGTTCCAGTAATCATTCTTTCCCTGCTCTGAGGAATAAATGGGTTTGCATTATCAAGGCTCTTCATCTATGGATGAGTCACAGAAGTCTGTGGTGGCAGAAGTTATTTTATGATTTGTCCCAATGTAACCTAAACATACTCACTATAGAGGGAAGGTGTGAAGAGTGTATACCATTCTTGAGCTCAAATTACCCATCTTGATTTTTTTTGGTTTTGTCAGTCTTTACTGGAGGATACTTTAAGAGAGCATGGAAGGGGCTGGGCTGGGTGAGAGGGGAGAGAGAGAGAGAGAGAGAGAGAGAGAGAGAGAGAGAGAGAGAGAAGAAGAAGAAGAAGAAGAAGAAGAAGAAGAAGAAGGAGGAAGAGAAAAGAGAGACACATCAATTGTCTCCCGTGTGAGCCCTGACTGGGCTAAGGATAGAACCTGCAACTCATTCCTTGACTGGGAACCTGACACCCTTCAGTGCACAGGCCAACACTCTAACCACTGAGCAACAGAGGCCAGTGTAACATCCCGTAGGTGCATCCATTTGGTCACAAATGGCAATTTTTCATTTTTTTTATTGCTGAATAATATTCCATTGTCTATATACACATATTTATATATTTCACATCTTTATCCATTTTTCTATCTGTAAACCAGCAATTCCACTTCCGAAGAAACAAAAACACTAAATTGCAAAGCTATATGCATCCCTATGCTCATTGCAGCATTAGTTACAATAGCTAAGATGTGGAAACAAGACCTCTTATTTTAATATAAAACTTGAAACTTGACATAAAATAAACAGCCTCTCAATATAGCAAGGTACCACAATTCTAGAGTTGAATTGTAATGTCATTTCCAAAGCTCAAATGGACAGCCACATAGAATGGTTTCTCTCTGTGAGAGACCAACTACTGAGTCTCTGAATGTTTTCCACTGTCTTTTACCACATTTTGTATTCTATCTTGCCCTCTTGCTTAGTTCCTGCTTTATTTTCTCTTTCCTCTTCTTTAAACCCATCATCCTTTTATTTTTTCCAAATTATTTTTTCATTTTCTTTTTCTTTTAACTTTTCTCTCTTTTTAAAATTTCCTTGTCTCTATTATTTTTTTCTATTGTTTTCAACTTCCTCCTTCTACTTCACTTGTGTCTTTCCCCATCTTTTTTTTTTTTTGCCTGCCCCCTGCTCTTATATTTCCATTTATCTCATCTATTGGGGAAAGTTTTATATTTTCCATCAGTAATGATCAAAGCGAGAAAACAGAATTTTATGTATTTCTTGCAAAAAAGTAAATGAAATGAATACTTATCTTTATGATATTTCCTGCCCTTGCTTATGTTCTAATGGTCAAGGGTGTGCAAAACAGGAACAGGTAAGTAGAGGGAGGGTTTGATTCCGGGCATATAACAGAAAGGTGGAACAGGATTTCACCTCTCTCACTTTTTCTCTAAGGCTCACCTGGCTCATAGTGGTGGAGAGATGATACAACATATGCTTTCAACCAGTCTCCTCTTCTCAAATATTCTTTATCCTGATTTTTTAAAAAATAGGCTGATCTGCTTCTCCTATCAAGTAGTGAGCCATATGGCCTTTGCTATATTGAAACTGCTGAGCTTGATGGGTAAGTTATTAAAGTTAGAATAATTAAGTAGATTGTTTTTTAAATTTATTTAAGATTAGTAGTTTTAGGAACAGGACTTAAATCCTAATCCTATTCTTCATTTTATTTTCTTGGAAGAAATAGGAATCTAAACTGCAAAGTCCATTTTCTAATTACTTTGCAGATTTTTTGAAAACTCTGTCTTTTCTCCTGAATTTATTCTCTTTCAGTAACAGTGAACCAAACACACATATGTAAATGATATCGCAGAGGGGTTCTTCACTGAAATTCCTCAGAAGGGTTCTTTTTTGGGTTGGTTGGTTTGTTTTTAATTTCAAGTGATTCTCCAAGGAAAAGGAGAGGAGTGATGGTCAAGATCTGAGGAATGAAGGACCAGGAAAGAAGATGACCTTTTGGAACTGGACTGAATGAAGAAAGGGAAAGAAAAAAGAGAAATGGCGTTTGATGCAGCTTTGACATTGAAATTAATTTAGAATTTAGTTATAGACCTTAGAGTAGTTCTGTTTCAGTAGATTCGATTAGTCTGTCTGGCATTAGAACATTTATTGAATGATTACATTAAAAAACCCCATATATGTTCTATAGATGGATTTTATAATTTAATCCTGAAGTAGGTACTATATATAAGCCCCATTGTATAGTGAAAATAAAAACCCCACAAAAAAGTCTTAGAAAGACTAAGTAATTTGTCCCAAACTTCTAAAGACTGATGATGGGACTCAAACCTGGCAGCCTGACAAAAGAGCCCATGGTTTTAATGACTGCCTCCCAAATCGATAGAAGAATTTATAGCAATAAACATGCAATTGAAAAGAGAAAAAGTTTCAAATCACTCCCATCTCAAGAGCATAGAAAATAGAAAAATAAATCTAAAGCTTGCAGAAGGAAGGAGATGAAAACAAGAGCAGAAGTCAATGAACTTGAAAACAGGAAAATAATAAAATAATAGAATTCATTGTTCCTTTCAATGAAACAAAAAAGTTGGTTTTTTGAAAACATCATAAAATTGATAAATCTTTAGCAAGACGGAAAAAGAAAAAAGAGAAGTCACAAATTAATAGTATCATGAATGAACCAGGGAATGTTATGACAGATCCTATAGAAGAATAAGGAAATATTATGCACATAAATTTAACAACATAGATGAAACGAACCAGTTGGTCAAAGAAACAAAACAAAAGAAAACAAAACAAAAAACAACCCACAAACTATAAAAACTAATCCAATGTGGAGTAGATATTGAATAGCCTTATAATTATTAGGAAAATTGAATTCAAGTGTAAAACATAAAACTATAAAACTTTTAGGGAAAAACATAGGAGCAAATCTCCAAGATCTAGGGTTAGACAGAGTTCTTACACTTGACACAAAATTCATGAGCCCTAAAAGGAAAATAAAGTAAACTGGACTTCATCAAATTAAAAGTTTTGCTGTGTAATAGACCCACTTAAGAGGATGAAAAAATAAACTACACACTAGGAGAAAATACTTGCACACCCTCTATCTGACAAAGGATTTGTATTTGAATCTGTGAAAAATGCTCAAAACTCAATAGTAAAAATACCCCAAACAATTTAATTAGAAAATTGGCAAATGATATGAAGAAACATTTCATCAAAGATGACATACAGATGGCAAATAAGCACATGAGAAGATATTCAACATCACTAGCCATTAGGGAAATTAAAATTAAAACCATAATAAGATATCACCACATACCTATCAGAATGGCTCAAATAAAAAAATAGCAGCAACTCCAAATGCTGGCAAGGATGTAGAGAAATGGGATCACTCACACATTGCTGATGGGAATGTAAAATGCTACACACACTCTGGAAAACAGTTTGGCAGCTTCTTAAAAAACTAAACATGCAACTGCCATACAACCCAGCAATTTCACTTCTGGGCATTTATCCCAGAGAAATGAAGACTTACATGAAAACTTGTACACAGATGTTTATGGCAGCTTTATTTTGTCTAGAAACAACTTATATGCTCTTTAACATGTGAACAGTTGAACAAACTATGGCATATCCATATCATGGGATACTACTGAGTAATAAAACAGGAATAAACTATTGATATATGCAACAACCTAAATGAATCTTCAGAAAATTATGTTAAGTGAAAAAAACCACTCCCAAAAGGTCACTACTGTATTATTCTATTTATATACCATTCTTGGAGTGGCAAATTTATAGAAATAGACAACAGATTAGTGGTTGCCGGGAGTTAAAGATGGGTAGGAGGAGACAGGGAAGTGGCTATAAGGGCAGCCTGAGGAGTCCCTGTGTTGATGGAAATGCCCTGTATTTTGACTGTGTCAATGTCAATATCCTGGTTGTGATATGGTTTTGCCAGATTTTATCATTAGGGGAAACCAAGAAAAGGGCACATAGGATCTTTCTGTGTTGTTTCACATGCTGAAAATTATTTGGAAGTCCATGAAGATACTGAGGCAGATAAGGAAGAGTATATGGCACGACAATGAAGGGATTAATCTGGAGTCTTAGAAAATATTATTTTTATCATAAGGAGTATGTGTGATTATTTACCCCTTTAGTTTCTCCATCTGAAGGTGGAAATGAGATATTGGAGAGAATCCTGAGGAAGTTACTTAAAATGATGATAAACTTTAATGAATGACATGATGTACTGAGTAGGGTAAAGGAATGAGGACTGTCTGGCCTAGTTGGTGTGACTGCTTCTATTATTTGAAAAGTTGTTTAAATGAATGCACACGTTAGTCCTTTAATCTCAGCACCACTATCTCACTCTTGTCGGCCAAGCCCAGCTCAATTTCTGTTTCAGTTAATGAAGTTATTTATTATCTCAATCTCTACTCACCTCTGCCTACTAGGAATTAATAGATTTTGACCAATGAGATTACTTTTAAACAAAGTAACTTCAATTATACAGCCAACTTTCCTGCAGAAAGCTATTTTGCCAATGGGAATTCCTTGAGTTGGGTTCATATTGTCTTAACATCATTGTGAAACTCATTTATGGAAAGTTTAGATTAAATGCCCTCTCAGGTATCTGCTTCTAGGTTCTCTAAATTCTATTACTTCAGGGTTTGACATGTACTTCCAAAAGGTGATATTTGCTTTTTTATCTACCACTTGTTTCCCTCAAGAGGACAATAACCCTCGTGGGGCAGCACTGAGTGTCATGGTATGTATTAAAAAATATTTGTTGACTGAATGAACTCAATACTAAACATTTTCATAAAAGATAGAACTCTGACAGAGAAGCTCCAATAGAAGAGAATTCTTTGAACTCAGTGTGAAAACTGGCGTGGCAAGCTCTTAAACGTAAGATGTGAGTGACGGTCATGGAATCTTCACTGCTAGTCATTTCATGAACACCAGAGAGTGGCCATCTGTCCAGCGTACGTGTGGTCCTGCCTGGAAGAAGATGACCAGCTCCCTGTGACTTGCTGAAATCCTGTTTGGTTGTTTGATTTTAGACTTACGGGATTCTTGGCTTGATTTTCCAAGAAAAAGAAAGCTGTATTCCCTTTTCCATTTAAATTTCAGCTACTGTGAAATTAGCCATGACCATTTTTTGCAAGTAAAACTCCTATGTAGATGGACTCTGGAGTGATACTGGCCTCCTTTACTTGGCAATTGTGCTCCCCTCCCTATTGTGTTTTGTAACTCATGCATGATGTCTGAGTAGGTTCGAATGAAACCGTATTTATTATGTCCTCTGTTCTTTCAAATAGCAAAACAGATTACTGTGTTGTTATACAGATGTGCTATGGGTGGAATGCCAATTCTTAGGAGCCGGCAAAGCCCTGTCCACTTTCCTGAGATAGTGTGCGAGATGTGAATAACATTCAAAGGGAGTTTCTTGAATCTCTTGTGTTGGATTTTGCATGGGCTGCACCCACCTGATTGCTTTGTGTAAGATGCTGTTGGGCTGTTCCATATAAAAATTCATGTCATGTTAATTAATTTTACAGGGAAACAAACCTTAAAGTTCGTCATGCACTCTCAGTTACCTCAGAACTTGGAGAAGATATTAGGAGGCTTGCAAAGTTTGATGGTGAGTCTTTAAAGTAGAAAAACAAAAATCTCAAAATCAAAAAGCTTTTGTAACAAAAATAGTAACAAGCTAATGACCTGAAATCCAATTTATGGTTTGTTTGTTTTTTATTTGGTGAAAGGACATAAAATTCTCTAGGCACCAGAGCCTGTAATCTCTTCTCACGCTAAAGAGTAAAAGTGTTTACCGAGGGAGAATGACTCTATTAGCTCATCATTCATTTCATTCTTGTATCCTCTCCTCTAGATTGTGTTCCCTCTAGTCCCATAATACCCTTACTTTCCTTGCCTTGGCCTCTCTGGCACGCTATATAAACTTTCTGAGGATAAATACAGACCATCCTTTTTTCCCGGCTCTAGGTCTAACCATCCCTTCCTTCTCTGACATCATAACAAACACCAAATGCTAGACAGAAAACTTCGTGAAGATAGTAATCATGCCTCATATGTTCCTGTATCTTTCCTAGTACCTGGCATAATGTTTTAAAGATTGTAAGTGTGTAGAAAGAATATTATGATTTATTAATCAGTTGGTCAATGGTTGCTCTTTATTTAGACCACTAGAGGCCCGGTGCACAAAAATTTGTGCACTGTGGGGGGAGAGGTTCCCCCTCCCAGCCCGGCCTGTGCCCTCTCACAGTCTGGGACCTCTCGGGAGATAATGACCTGCTGGCTTAGGCCTGCTTCCAGGTGGCAGAGGGCAGGCCCAATCCCTAGGTGCAGCCCCTGGTCAGGCTCAGAGCAGGGCCGATTGGGGTTGGGGCGCCGCCCAGTCATGCACAGAGCAGGGCAGATCGGGAGGTTGCGATGCCACCCTCAGTCACACTCAGGGTAGGGCCGATTGGGGGGTTGGGGCACCGCCCCCTGTCACACTCAAGGCAGGGTCGATGGGGAGGTTGCGGCACCACCCCCTGTCATGCACAGACCAGGGCCGATCAGGGGGTTGGGGCGCTGCCCCCTGTCACGCACAGAGCAGGGCCCATCAGGGTTGTTGGGGCTCCGTACCCTGTCACACACAGAGTAGGGCCGATCAGGGGGTTGAGGAGCTCCCCGCTGTCACTCACAGAGTAGGGCCGATAGGGGAGTTGGAGCACTGCCCCCTGTCACACACAGAGCAGGGCCGATCAGGGGGTTGGAGTGCTGCACCCTGTCACACTTAGGGCAGGGCCAATGGGGAGGTTATGGCTCTACCCTGTCACACACAGAGCAAGGCCCATGGAGGGGGGTTGGGGCACCACCCTCTATCACCCACAGAGCAGGGCTGATCAGGGGGTTGGGGCGCCGCCACTGTCACACTCGGGGCAGGGCTGATGGAGAGGTTATGGCTCTACCCTGTCACACACAGAGCAAGGCCTGTGGGGGGAGGGGGGTTGGGGCGCCACACCCTGTCACACACAGAGCAGGGCCGATCAGGGGGTTGGTGTGCTGCACCCTGTCAAACACAGAGCCGCAGGGCAATCAGAGGATTGGGGAGCTCCCCCCTATCAGGCACAAAGCAGGACAGATAGGGAGGTTGTGGCCCCGCCCCCTGTCACACACAGAGCCGCAGGGCGATCAGGGGGTTTGGGCGCTGCCCCCTGTCACGCTGATCCCGGTGCCGGGAGCCTCGCTGCTCCGCTGATCCCGGTGCTTGGAGGCATATTACCCTTTTACTATATAGGATAGAGGCCTGGTGCATGGGTGGGGGCCGGCTGGTTTGCCCTGAAGGGTGTCCTGGATCAGGGTGGGAGTCCCCACTGGGGTGCCTGGCCAGTCTGGGTGAGGGGCTGAGGGCTGTTTTCCAGAAGCGAATGACTGAAGCTTCCAACCACTCCTTGTTTTTTTTAATTTTATTTTTTATTCTGGGCCAGCTTTAGCTCTGAGGCCTCGCCTCTGATAACATCGATACAATGTTGCTAAAGCCCGGCTGAATGAAAGCCGGTTTCTGGGGTTTTGTTTAGCTTCTTATTTGCAACATAGTACATAGTTGCTTAGAGTTGCAGCTGAGAGGCTGGCAAGTGAGGCAGGGAAGGTTGGAGTCCGCAGTCACTGAAGCAAGCAAACCTCCCTGCTCGCTTCAGTGCCTGGCTGCCGGCCGCCATCTTGGCTGACAGTTAATTTGCATGTACTCACTGATTAGCCAATGAAAAGGGTAGCGGTTGTACGCTAATTACCATGTTTCTCTTTTATTAGTGTAGATGGTTTTATCACCATCTTCACACCATTCAACCCAGGCCCCTGCTCCTTGGCATGGATTCTCCCCTGCCTGTTCTATTCCAGCTATGTCTTCTTGTTTTCTGTTAAAGCTGTCACAGAAAAACAAAATCCTTCAAGAATCCAAGGAAAGAGCCATTAATAATAGAACATTAAGCACCATGACAGGCTGTGGAATCTTTGGGGCCTTCCTATTACCTCTCAATGGTCTCTTGCTTTACACATTTGTGTTTCTGGCATTGAATATCAATATTTACATACAGATTGGTTTTATTTGTTAGCTAGAGGCCCAATGTATGAGACTCATGCAGTTGGCGGGGGGTGGGGGAGTGTCCCTCAGCCCAGTCTGTGCCCTCTTGCAGTCTGGGAGCCCTTGGGGGATGTCTGACGGGGAGCAGGCCTAAGCCAGCAGTGGGACATCCTTAGCGCTGCTGCAGAGGTTGGAGAGGTTCCTGCCACTGCTTCTGCGCTCGCCAGCCATGAACCATGAGCCTGGCTTCTGGCTGAGCAGTGCTCCCCCTGTAGGAATGCACTGACCATCAGGGGGCAGCTCCTGCATCGAGCGTCTGCCCCCTGGTGGTCATTGCGCATTATAGCGACCGGTCTTTCCGCTGTTTGGTCGATTTGCATATTACCCTTTTATTATATAGGATGAATATTTATAAGTTTGAGACTATCTTCCAAAATGTTTTCTTTGGAGTCCACTAAAGGAAAATGTGGACAAGGGTCTGAACATGATCCCATGAATTTACATTATAAAGTTTCTCCAATGCACAGCTTAGAATTTATATTATCTATGCTTTGCATTTACTTATAAACTTCCATCTGGATTTTGTTGATATTTTAATCTCTCTTAAAAGAGTGCTATTATATCAAATGTTTATAGAAAAAAATATTCCTCCAGTTTGAGATTTAAGTCAGGGAAGAGCCAGGAAACTTTGAATGGCCCAAGAAATATTTTGATTAGTTTAAAACAAATTACACATTTTCTACTAAGTAATTTTTTCAATGAAATTTTACTGTTATGTGAGTCCAAGAAAAAGTAATTTGTGTCCATGAATTAAAATACTTGTTTAAAATACCTCATAGAATATTTATGGAGTCCTAAAAGGGCAACCTAAATATAATTTACCATTATGTACTCCTTTCCTGCTGGAATCATACCTTTGTACCTCTGTCAATCTATGAGGAGGTAAAAATTCATGATTCATTAGTTTTCTTTACCATTAAAAAGCAGATGATTGTTATAATTATCCAGTTCACTTTATTTCATAAATATTGGCACAGAAAGCCTACATTATGATTCAGTTACAGACAACCTTGAAATCTTAGTGGCATAAACAGTAAAAATTTATTTCTTGCTCATGTTATGTTCTGATACAGGTATGGTGGCATTCTCCATCTTATAGCCATGGTGCCTAGACTAATGGCCTTTAAGGTCAACACATCAGAGAAAGGATGAGATAAAAGAGACAAACTAATCTTTACTTCTTTCTCACATTTCATTGGCCAGCATGGACCTGCCCTAACTGCAAGGGAGCCTGGGAAATAACAAGTATGAATAGTTATTGACTGCTAACTATCTGTACTATGCCCTTCAAGAACTCTGACCACAGATCTATACTAATAAAAGGATAATATGCTAATTAGAACGGGAGACCTTCCGGACATCCTTTTGGACAAAGACATGGTGGTGGAGCCGAGGCAGAGGCAGGTTAGGGGCGATCAGGCCAGCAGTGGGGGGCAATTAGGGGTGAGCAGGCTGGTGGGGAGGGCAGTTGGGGCTAAGCAGGCCAGCAGGGGGGCAATTGGGGGTGATCAGGCTGACAGGGTGCAGTTAGGGGTGATCAGGCCAGAAGGGGGGGCAGTTGGGGATGATCCGGCCAGCAAGCAGAGTGGTTAGGAGTGACCAGGCAGGCAGGCAGGTAAGCAGTTAGGAGCCAGTGGTCCTGGATTGCGAGAGGGATGTTCGACTGCTGGTTTAGGACAATCGGCAGTCAGACATCCCCCGAGTGGTCCCAGATTGGAGAGGGTGCAGGCCAGACTGAGGGACACCCCCTCTGTGCATGAATTTCATGCACCAGGCCACTAGTAGTGTAAAAAAGCCAGACTGGATTACATAGATTTCTTACTTGGAACTATAGAAATGAGCTCCAAGAATCATTCTTCTTTTTTTTTTAGAATTTTTATTTATTGATTTGAGAGAGAGAGAGAGAGAGAGAGAGAGAGAGAGAAAGAGAGAGAGAGAAAGGGAGGGAGAGAGAAAAACATCAATTTGTTGTTCCACTTATTTACCCATTCATTGGTTGATTCCTCTATGTGCCCCAACTATGTAGTGAGATGATGCTCTAACCAACTGAGCTATCTGGCCAGGGCCAAGAATCCTCCCTCTTAACATGAGTCTTTGTCTCTCAATAACCCGTCCTATTTGACTTTTTATCGTAGCACTTATCACCATCTGATGTACTCTATAGCTTACTTATTTTCTAAGTTATTATTTATTGTCCATCTGCACCTGCTGCAATGTAAGCTACACAGAGATCTTTATTTTGCTCATTGATATATGTCTGGCTCCTAGAACAATATCTAGCATATAGTGGATGCTCAATAAAAACTTGGCCAGAGTGTGGGGGTCAGGATCAGTATCAGGCCTCAGAAAGACATGGGAGATAAAGGGAGGGACTGGGAATAGACTGCGAAACATGGGGCCTTGAAGGGCAAAGCTAGAGTGCTGGGTGTCCTCCTCCAGCGGGCAGGTGGCTCAGGAAGAGGGATCGTCTGATATAGTGGTTTTATAATGCTTTTACATCAAAATTCTTTCTTCAGACCCCGAAATTTAAACCAGTATAGTGGTGTTGCTCAGGCTGAAGTAAGAAAACACTTCCTCACCTAACACAATTCCTTTTACAGGTGGGGTATCCTGAAGGGTTAAAGGACTTGCTTATACATAAATTTGGTCTCTTTTAATACTTCATAAAATGTATTTTTACAGTGTAGTAGTAATTATTAATTACTAGATGTGCCTGAGTTTGCATCACATAGCATAGGTAACTCACCAAATCTCTAATGTATAATTGTGTTTTTTTTTGCAAATAAAGACAACACAGACCTCTCTTTTCTATCATTTATACTTTAAATGTGGTTACTTTTCAGAGAACATGTAAGGCCAAATGCATCAGGCTGATACACTTCTGGGCTAAGAATCAGATTTCTGTGAAATTTGCTCTTTCATTCGTAAATCTTGGGTTGAATTTCAATCTACCTTAAAGTTCAAGGCAATATGACTTACGGGTTTAGCCTTATTAAAATATATTTTGTTTCCAAGAAGCATCTGAAGAATGAATAGAGGGATTAAGGAGAAATAAATTAGATACAATATATAAATTAGATTTTCCCTGTTAGCAGCCAAATTTAAAGATCAAGAGGGTGATGCAAGAGATGGTATAAAAAGTTTTTGAAAGAGTTGGGACAATTAACATCCTAAATCCTTCTTCCCACAATTGCTCTTGCTTTCCTAGTCTTCAACTTTTCCTCCATTTCTTTTCTTTTCAAGCCCTAGTTAATGTGTTTTAATTTCAATCTCTTCCTGCCTCTCTGACACACACACATTCACACACTATAACCGTGTACACATGTTTCTCTATCCATTTGGCCAGTTCTCTCTCTCTCTCTTTTCTTCCTTCTATGCATTATTTCTTACCATTCTTTTTCCATCTTCCTCTTCCAGTGTTTACCTTAGTTTACTTATTTTCTCTACCTGCTCACCTTTTCCGGTTTTTAAAAATCTTTGTTTTTATCACTCTCTCCATATTAACGAATTTATTAATTCTATTTATTAAGTACCTCGTAAAGATAAGATGCAGTGCAAAGTATCTATATATGTAAAGAGCCAGGGGCTGTCAAATTCAAAACAACCGAGTGGACGACCAAACAGGCTGAGTGGGGCAACAAGGCCGGCAGGCCAGTTAGTGAGGGCCGACCAAACAACTGAGCAGCAGGCTGCATGGGGCGACCAGGCCAGAAGGGGAGTTAGTGAGGGATGACCAGGCTGGCGGGGGGTGGGCAGTTAGGGGTGACCAGGCTGGCAGAGGGAAGCTGTTGGGAGCAACCAGGCTGGCAGGGAGGGAAGTTAGGGGCGACCAGACCAGAAGAAGGGGTCAGTTGGGAGTGACCAAGCCAGCAGGGGGGAAAGTAAGGGGTGACCATGCTGGCTAGGGGGGGCAGTTAGGGGCACCCAGGCCAGTGGGGGGGGGGCAGTTGGGGGTGACCAGGCTGGCAGGGGGGGCAGTTAGGGGCAATCAGATTGGCAGGCAGAGGTGGTTAGGGGTGATCAGGCTGACAGGGGGCCAGTTAGGGGCTATCAGGCAGGCAGGATGGTGAACAGTTAGGAGCCAGAGGTCCTGGATTGTGAGTCGGACATCCCCCGAGGGGTCCCGGATTGGAGAGGGTGCAGGCTGGGCTGAGGGGATCCCCCCACCCCATGCACAAATTTCGTGCACCAGGCCTCTAGTGTAGAATTATAAAATGTCTCCATATGTATTACATGTTTCTTTAGATTCTTTTACTCCCCCATTGTTTTTCTAGTTTGTCTTTTTTTGGCTCACTTATTCACCTTTGTTATAATGGAGTATCAGTAGATTTCAGAGTTTCTTCTGGTAACTAGAAGAAGACTTCCTTGTATCATGGGAATTAAAACCAGATGTTGCATTCTTTCTTTTGAATTAAAAATATAATGTCAGCGTTAGGAAATGGCCTGCTTAGCTATCGCAAGGTGATGTAGCTATGGCAAGGTTACATGTGAGCATGCCTGTCTGTGCTAAGTATATCTTTTAGCTTGTGACTTTGGGGCAAATCTGGGTATGGCATTATTTTTGCTTCTGAGACTTGCCAAGATACTTTATCTAGCACCAAATTACAGTGTTCTGTCCTTGAATCATAAGTGCACATCTTCCAAGTATCTGAAGACCCCAAGTGTCCCTCTCTTATCCTTAGAGAAATCCCCACCGAAACTCCAAATTGGGGACACCAAGGGTCAAAACTGAGATGGGTGGGGTCTCAGGATAACTCTCATAAGTTTCCCTGCTCCTGTACTTTTGCACCTAAACCCAAGGACAGTGTCTTCTTGGTGGCCTCCTTAGGTATGATATGAGCTTTCATTCATTCTTTTATTTCACTCATTTACTCAGTCACCTGTTCATTCACTCAATAAATGTATCTTTAACACAATGCCAAGGGATTTGCAAAGCTTGGGAATGCAGTAGTTAATAAGTCAGATTAAGCCTTGTTTTCATAGAGCTTATAGCTCAGGGGAGAAGACAGACTTGAGCATGAGCTCATGCCCAAAGAAGACTTTACTTAGGAAGGTTCTAAAGTTCTCAGGCCCTAAACATAATGTTGACATATGAACAAGTGCTCACTATGTATCAGGTACCATCCTATATAGTAAAAGATTAATATGCAAATAGACCGAATGGCAGAACAACTGAACAACCAGTTGCTATGATGTGTGTTGACCACCAGGGGTGTGTGTGGAACATGGCAGGTGTTGGCCATGGCGGAATGGTGGAGCAGGTGAGTGGGGCACCAGACCAAGGCGGGGTGCCGGTCACTGTCATTGGGGCGAGCCTCTGGTGGTTATGGAAAATTCTTTGCTCCTACACGCTGAGGTCTTGCCCAGCATTCACAGCCATTGCTAGCACCAGAGTTGCCGCTCGCACCCACTGCTGGTGCCTGGTGCTGGTCCCCATCACTTGGACCCATCAGCGGGTGCGAGCAGCAGTGGCTGTTGGCCCTGATTGCCCCTGAGGGCTTCTCCACCTCCCCTCCTGAGGGGTGATCAGGGCAGCAGCTGCTGCTCATGCTCACACCCACTGATGGTGCCGGTCCTGCTTGCACCTGCTGCTGGCGCTGGCCTCAATCGCTCCATGCCATCAGCAGGTGTAAGCGGGACTGGTGCCATTAGCGCGTGGGAGCAGCGGTGGTGGCGGGAGTGGGGCTGCTGGCAGACAGGGGACCAGGGGCTGTGGAGGGAGGGACTGTGTGGGACCACAGAGGATGGGGCGAGACCTGTCCCTGTGTCTATTGCAGCCTTGTGGCCCAGAGTTCCTTTCAAGGTGCGCAAATTCGTGCACTGGGCCCCTAGTCCTATCTAATAATAGACAAACAGGGTAATTGACCGTACCTTCCCATTGGCTAATCAGCGAGATATGCAAATTAACTGCCAACAAAGATGGCGGTTAATTTGCATATGTAGGCACGAAATGGCAGAGTGAAGACTGAAGGCAGCTCTGGCTGGAGCAGCGAAGACTTTGAAAGCGGCTCTGGCCGGAGCGAAGGCCTGGGTCCCTGGTGCCAAAGGAAAACCGGTGCAGGCAGCCAGGGGAAGGGAAGGCCTATTGCACGAATCTTTTCATGCAACAGGCTTCTAGTGTTAAATAATTGCATACAGCCCTGTTAAATCCTGACAGCCCTGGAGGAAGATATTATTATTATTACCTCTAGCTATGACAAGGACTCTAGATCCTGATAAATCGAATAACTTTCCCAATGTCACAAGGTTACTAAGTGGAGAAGCCAGAATATGAACCCAGGACTGCCGGCAAAGCCTATTCTCCAAAAGGACATGGCACAAGAGGTTCTAAACTACAGTGGAGACAGCAATGGAGAATTGGGGGAATTAACATGACAGCAAAGCCCCTGAACAGTCTCGGGTTAGGGTAGGGTAAGACATAGATGATAAGAATACTCTAAACCTAAAGGTGCAAAGTTAATCACCAGACATCAATTCTTTCCAGGACTCAGATGACATTGTCATATTTTTAAAAAGTAGCACTGTTCTCAGTGGTCTTGAATGTTAGGATCCCTGACAAGAGTTTATAGAGTGGTGGCAAAACATAGAGACCAGTACATGCGAGGTAGAGTTGGATTTTGGTAGGTAAACTCATTTATTTGAAAAGTTTTCACATAAATATTTTTACATGTTTTAAACATCAGAAAAAAAACTGGTCTGTACTTTGTTGAACTTTATAAGAACAGATACATAGCTTGTTTTAATATTAAAATACATGTGAAAATAGAGTGGGCTTTGATTTTTTTCATGTGAAAATCTTATGGGAATTGATAAGTTTTTACAAATAAGTAACTGGAAATAGTTGCCAGCTACACATTTGTCAACTGGTCATTTTTATGCCTTGGGGAGAGCCCCGGCTGTAAATTGTCCAAATGTGTTTAAGAATCTTTCATATGTTGTTACTGACTGAACTAAGATCTGTTTTTTGCAACTTATGACAAGTTTACATATTTTGTATGACTGTTAATACTGAGTTCTGAACTGGGGAAAGGTTGACTCTTTATTTCAGGAATCTTTGTGTATTTTGTGGTCCTTTCTAAAGAATAGCATGTGTGTAATTAAAACAGTAAAAAACAAACATCTCTTTTTGGTTAAAAACAAAACAAAAAGGTTTGGTTAGCATCTTGTAAGTTTTTTACCTACCAGATAAGTTTCCCATTCACCTGAACATAACCCAGCAGCATAGCAGAGTCCGTGTAAGGACAGGAAGAATAACTTCCTTCTTTATTGCTGCTGTTGATGTGGTCATGATGGTGGTGATGATGGGTGGCTGAGGCTTGATGTTTGAAGAATAAAGAGGCTTTAGAAAATAGGAAGGTGACACTCTTCTTTCTAAGAAAAAACAATTTATCACAATTATCATGGCAACAGTAGTGGGCAATCTTCTAAACTTTAAGAAGCTCTTGGCTGGAGAAATGCTTAACCAGCAATAATGATGTTTTACTTAATGGATGATTTGTCTTATGGAAGAGTTGCAATGCAAATAATCAAGAAATATTGCTGATAATAATATACATAGAGAAATAAAGCCAACTTCTCTGTAAAATCATGGAATACTGGGCACTGAGCACCATTTTCATGATAAGCTACCAATTTCCACTTGGAGGTAAATACTTTAGTTTTTAGGTTGCTAATCAATGAAAGATCTAGCTGACTACAGTGAGAGTGCTGAGGAAGGCCCGGAATGAAATCTTGGGGATTTTGCTCAGCATGGACCTAGAGCATTTCTGTGTGATTGTGAACTGCATGACTTGCTACCTGCTTTCATGTGTGTTCTCTTCAGTAGTTGACTGGCTAGTTTGATTATATTTGTACTTCATCAATAACATAATTTCCCCCAGTTGTCCTATTGCCAATTAAAGATGACTTACGTTCTAAACATGTTTTTAGTGCATAATTATGTGAAAAACAATGCTGTTTTTCCTAAACAATTTTCTCATCCATTGTCAACCTGTTTACTGTCCGTTACTCTTCCCTGATATAATTAGCAAAAGGAAGAGGCTCCTAAAAATTTAGTCCTTATTATGCTTTATGGCTGGGGTATCTTCTAATGGTTTTGGTTGCTTCTAATGTGCTTTAAGGTTCCTACCCCCGCCACCGCGCCCCCTCTTCCCCCCCAACCCACAATGTTCTCAGATCCATTTTTATCCCTTTAGAGTTAGACCAGTTTAAGCTCTCCACTGTGGTTGGGCTATTAGGTTTCCAACACCCTTTTATCATTATTACCACGGACATATACCCACTTCTTTCATGTATCCTAGATCTACTCTAATGCCCATCACATCTCCCAAACATCTGACACTTTTTCTTTTCATCTCGCTAACAAATGTTTGTTAAGATCCTATTATGTAGGTTAGGGAATGTAATAGGTTATGGAGATACAGAAGTGAATTCAGTGCACCTTCAAAGGAACCTGTTCACCCCTTTTGGAAAGGGGCAGAAAAGAATTTGGGAAGCTGCATTTTATGCTAACAGGTCTAAGAAAGGGGAAGCTGAGCACATCTGAAGTTAAAGTGTGTAATTTGGCTTTGTTCCTGCCATTTTGTTTTGATGGGCCCAGTGTTTAGTACTTACGTCACTGGGACCACATTCATCAAGATAGGCTGAATTGGGGCTTGGCCTTTAAGAACCTAGGCAGAACCCCTTGGCCTTACTGCCTGATCCTGTCTAGAACCACAACCTTGGTGTCAGGCCCGGAGGCTGGATGAACCTTGGGACCTCAGAGCAGCAAGCCAACATGTTCAAGACTGCATTTGCCTGCATGTCGGTCTTTGCTTGTGACAATAAAAAGATAAAATAAGCCTTTTTAAAAAATTCCTATTGGCAGGGATTGTGTATCATGATTTTCCCCAAAGCACTTTTTATTTTTAAAGTGGCCAAGTTTGAAGTCTGAGAAATTGAGTCTTAGGTAAAAAAAAAACTGGAATAAGCTTTGAGGTTTGCTGTCAACCTGTTATTTTATGTAGGTTTGTCAAGGTTGTAAAAAATTCAGGAATAAAAATTATTGGTCAAGAAAAAAGGATACTGAATTCTTAGAATTTAGAAAAAGGTCTCCTCTTCCACCACATAATTGTCCAAACAACTTGGGCCAGTTGAAATCAGTTTTAGTTTACTTTGTATTATCATTGATAGACCATAATGAGAATAACCAGAATTCAGCCACTTCCCTTCAGATAAAAAATTACTTTGTACAGGTTATTTAGCTTCACCCAAACCCTCCTCTCAGCACTCTCTCATCTACCAGTGGCTGTCTGGGAAGACACCAGTGAGTGCCTAAGTGAGGGCATCGAGGCAACACTTGTATTATCCTGGGGAAAGGGAGGTGGTATTTGGAAAAGCAGTCCTAAGGCCACAAGTTGATCATTTCTTTCAAGGTTTTTATTTTATTTTATTTTTCTTTTTTTCATGGTTTATTTTTTTATTTTTCTTTTAAATTTATTTTTAAAAATTTTTTTCATTACAGTTGACATTCAATATTATATTAGTTTCAGGTGTACATCCCAGTGATCAGATATTATATAACTTACTAGATGATCATCCTGATAAATCTCATACCCATCTGACACCATGCATAGTTATTAGAATACTATTGACTGTATTCCTCATGCTGTACTTTATATCCCCATGACTATTCTGTAACTACCAATTCATATTTCTTAATCTCTTCAGCTTTTTCACCCATCTCCCAAACTCCTTTCCCATCTGGCAACTGTCAAAATGTTCTCTGTATGTATGAGTCTGTTTCTGTTCTACTTATTTATTTATTTTGTTTTTTTTTTAGGCTCAATTATTGATAGATATGTATGTATTGCCATTTTATTTTTTATATATCCTTCTTCGTCTTCCTCCTCCTCCTCCTTCTTTTCCTTTTCCCCTTCCTCCTCCTCCTTCTCTTAAAGAATACCCTTCAACAGTTTATGTAATACTGGTTTGGTGGTGATGAACTCCTTTAGTTTTTTCTTATCTGGGAAGCTCTTTATATGTCTTTCCATTTTAAGTGACAGCTTTGTTGAGTAGAGTTGGTTTGAAGGTCCTTGCTTTTCATCACTTTGAATATTTCTTGCCAATCTCTTCTGGCCTCAAAGTTTCTTTTGAGAAATCAGTTGACAGTCATATGGGTACTCCCTTGTAAGCAACCAACTGCTTTTCTCTTGCTGTTTTAAGATTTTTTCTCTTTGTCTTTAAACTTTTGTATTTTAATTATGAAGTGTCTTGATGTTGGCCTTTTTGGGTTCATCTTGTTTGGGACTGCTTTTTCTGGACTTGTATGTCTATTTCCTTCACCAGGTTAGGGGTTTTCTGTCATTATTTCTTCAAATAGGTTTTCAATTTCTTTCTCTCTTCTCCTCTTGGCAAACCCATGATGTGAATATTGGTAAGCTTAAAGTTTTCCAAGAGGCTCATTTTTTTTAAATTATTTTTTTCTTTTGGTTGTTCTGATGGGATGAATTTTGCTTCCTTACATTCCAAATAGCTATTTTTGATTTTGGTTTCATCTAATCTACTGTTGATCCCTCTAAATTATTCTTCATTTAAGTTAGTGTATCCTTCATATATGACTATTTTTTTCTTATGGTTTCCATGTGATTTTTTTATGCTGTTGAAATTCTCTCTAAATTCATCTACTCTTCCCCTAAATTCATTGAGCATACTTATAACCAATGTTTTGAACCCTGAATCTAGTAGATTGCTTGTCTCCATTTTGTTTAGTTCTTTTCCTGGAGTTTTGTTCTGTTCTTTCATCTGGGACATGTTTCTTTGTCTCCTCATTTTAGCAACCTCGCTACATTTGTTTTGATGCCTTAGGTAAACCTACTACATCTCCCAGGCTTATTAGAGTGGCCGAATATAGTAGGTGTCCTGTAGGGTCCAGTGGTACAGCCTCTTGATCACCCAAGCTGGGCACTCCAGGTGTACTCCCCACCTCCTGTTGTAGTTGAATCTTGATTGCTGTTGGCACATCAATGGGAGGTATTTACCCCTAGCTCAATTGACTGAAAGGGCTGGCTGTGCCCACTAGGTCGGATCAGCTATGCAGGGTTCCACACCATGAAGCAGGGCTTACTTCAGTGGGCTCTAAGGCCTACTGAGTCTGCCCCTTGACTGTATCACTTGTGGAGGTGGTTGGGTGGTGCTTTGATGTGGTCTGAAGCTTTCCACCAGATACACTGACTCTGGGGCCTTGGAGAGGTGCAGGCCAAGGTCACTCGCCACCTGTGTTCTGCCTGGGACACTCAGCATTAGCTACAGAGCAATCTGCATGTGGCTGCTATTTGTGCTGGGCTTGGAGGTGCCCAGGGAAGACCAAACTGTGAACCAAAGCTGGCTGCTGTTAGTGTCAGGCCTGGGGCCACTTAGCTAGTGTTACAGGGCATGCCCAGGCCAGGTGCTACTTTTAAAAGAGCTTTTTGTAAAGTCTGATGCATGAGCCAAGTTAGGCCATTCATATGAAAAAGCCACTTGAAGCAGCTGGGATGGGTTAGCAAGCTGTGTGGGGTAGGGTCTCAGAGAATCACCAGGACAGGATGAACAGTAGTAGTCAGATTGATGGAGACTCAGATATGGCTCCTGCCTGCAAATTCTGTGGAATAAGTTCTCAGAAAAGGAACAATGGCCTCTGCCAGCACTTCTGTTTGGGAAAAAGCTGCCCCTCCAGCTCTCATCCTGATGCAAGATGATTCAATTCCTTCTTGTATGTCCCGGTGCCTTTTGAGCTACTTCCCCAGCACTGGAACTTAGAGGGAGTGAGTCCAAGTAAGTCCATACACAAGCCCTTTAAGAAGAACTGCTTGGGACTCCAACAGCCCTCTGTCTCACGCAGCCACAATCCCCACTGGTTTTTACAGCCAGAAGTTGTGGGGCATCTCTTCCTGGCACCAGAACCCTGGGCTGGGAGGCCTGGTGTGGGGCTGGGACCCCTTGCTCCTCATGGGGACCTCTGCAGCTGAGATATCCTTTCTGATTTTGTCTGCCACACCTGGGTGTGAGACCAGCCTGTTTCTCATCTCCACTCCTCCTACTAGTCTCAATGTGGCTTTTATATAGTCTTAGTCCTAGGACTTCTGTTCAGCTAGATTTTAGGTGGTTATGAATGATGATTTTTCTGTAGTTTAGTTGTAATTTTGATGTGGTTGTGGGAGGATAAGAGTACCACATTTACCTACGCTGCCATCTTGGGCAGAAGCCTGTTTTTTTTTTTTCATGCAAGATCTATTAATATTAGTAAACTGGTTGGTCAGAAGTGATAAGACCATGTGAAAACTGGCTGATGTCCCCTAGGTCTAAGAGTTTTAAAAGGAAAATATATCCTAGGAAGGAAAAGGGGCCTATGTAAGAATGTTCTAAGTTTAGAAGGTGTTTGGTGAGTGGTGTAGCAGTATAATACAGCAGTTCTCTAGGCGGGGCTGGTCTCCTTTCCCTTCAATCAGTGCTGAAGACATGCCTCCGTTTTTTCGTTTCCAAATGCCATTTATTATGTTCCAACCTACTATTTGGCTTCTGATTAAATACATGTATTTTAATTGTTTTTGAGAGAAAGAATTTTATAGGTACTAACCTGTTTGGATCTACCCGCAACCCCCTTTTATATTCCTTACTTATAAAAATTTAAACCTCAACTGTTTGCAGTACAAATGTTATGTTTTTAATTAAAGTTATCAGGTTGACATTGGCTAATAAAATTATATAGGTTTTAACTGTACAATTCCATGCTATGTCATTTGTATATTGCATTGTGTGCCAACAACCACCCAAAGTCAAAATGTTTTTGATCTAATAGTTATATTTTGTGACAGGGTCCATAGAAGATTACTTCTGGTTTCTTTTTCTACCAGGAGAATACCCACCCTGAAAGTGTATATTCTTATTGAAATAGTGGAACAAGTTGATTCATTGATTTGGAATGGGCATGCCCTTGGTTTGGAATGGGCTTGGAATTTAAAACAACAAAACAAAACTAGATACATCTTCTGGCCAGGTTGAGGCAAGTTATATGGTGTCTTTGAGAGTCTCCAGAACTCTGAATCTAATCAAGATAAGAAGCATAGAACAGCTGAAAGGAATCACACGTATTCTCAGGCACATGTAGCAAACAAGGCCCAGGTTTCCTGGGGGTGAAATATTGCAAAACCCTTAAAATTCTGATTATGAGCCTAGAAAAACCTGATTAACTTTGGCTGTGAAACTGAAAGTATACCATCTAAACCTATGGGAGAGTTTACATTAAATTAAAAGTGATGGGATAAGAAAAACTTTTAGGACAGTCCACACTTAATTTTGTCAAAGGTCATTGTTACAAACTAAAAGTAGAGAGAAGTGATTTTTTTTAAGTTAAAAAAAATCCCATGTTTCTTGAGCTTTCTGTTTTTATTCAGACAGCGCAGTAAGCTATGTTTAAAACATTTGATGGGCTTCTATCTTTGTACCTTCTAACTTATTTTTCCTAGCACAATCTTGTACATATAACTCTGTGTTGTCTAAAAGAGAAGGTAAAGCCTGGCCAATGTGGCTCAGTGGTTGAGGGTCAACTTATGAACCAGGAGGTCACAGTTCGATTCCTGATCAGAGCACATGCCCAGGAGGGTGTGTGCAGGAGGCAGCCGATCAATGATTCTCTCTTATTGTTGATGTTTCTATTTCTCTCTCCCTCTCCCTTCCTTTCTGAAATCAATAAAATAAAAAGAGAGAGAGAGAGAAGGTAAAATATACTGTGTCTGAGAAGTAAGGTGGTAACAAAATACTGTGGGCTTCTAAAGAGAGTTCAAGGTAACTCATAAAAAGGCTTTTAAAATTATTTTTCATTTTGCAGGGATTGTTGTCTGTGAGGCACCTAACAACAAATTAGATAAATTCACGGGAGTTCTCTCTTGGAAGGACAGTGAGCACTCCCTCAACAATGAGAAGATAATCCTGAGGGGCTGTGTGCTGAGAAACACCAGCTGGTGTTTCGGAATGGTTATTTTTGCAGGTAAAGCTGACTGCCGAGGACTGGTTGGGGTCGGGGAGTGGGGTGGGGGCCCTTCCTGACATCTGGGGCTTTCCAGGCTAGATGAACGCAGTGCTTTAATTTACCTGCATTGACTGCAGAGTGCAGGGCACTGGGGGAAGACACCAATGCTCTGGAAATAATCTGTGTGGTCCCACTGTGTAAGGAACCATGAACTTATGAACATCATGAACTTATTCCTAAGGCTGCTTGGCCCTGAGTTACTAGTGGGTGCTAGATGCCTACAGTTTAATTTCTCTTTCGTTAACCCCATCTCAATCATCTTCATCATATATGTATTAATCAACTTGCCTTTAAAGTGGGGAAATACTACGAAAGAAATCCCCCTGCTCTGCTGCTAATTTTGTAGTCTGCAAAGGTCAAATAATTCTTTTGGAAAAGCTTCCTTGGAGCTTCTGCAATCATTTCTGTTTATACTCCAAAGCGTCTTCTATTATTCGTCAATAGGACAGTGAGCCTTGGAAAGTCTGTGTGATGGAGGTGGGGTGGGAATCAGGGGAGAGAGGGGAGGTACCTCTTCCTCTTCCTGCTGGCCACTTCTTCCATTCCCTATTTTATTTCTATGGGCCCAAGGTGGCCCTCTCCTGCTAAGGAAGCTTACAGTAGCACCATTTCATAAAGACACTCAAATTGTACTCATGGCTTCAATTGCCAGCCCTTGATTTTTAAAATGCTGTTTATCGTGACACCAAATTAAGATATGTTTTGGGCCCGTTGACTATATGTGCAATCAAAATTGGAATGTTTTTCTTAACTGACTTTCCTCAACAACAACAAAATGCTCATTAAAGACTCAAAAGGGTTCCAAACCTGGAAAAGTCCTCCCATTTCTTTCTAAATGCTCTCAGCTGTGGGTGTTAGCAAGGTTCTTGCTGCTTGGGACATTGCCATTGAGAGGACTTGGGAAATCCCTGGAAATGAGGCAGTGCGCGTGCTTTTATCTGGGAATGAATCTGGGTTAATAATTCTCTCATCAGATGCTTTCATCCTTTTGTCATGGAAATAAACCTATGTCATATATTTCTTCATTTGCGTCTTTCTTGCATTGAGTGAAAGAGAGAGCCAAGCTTATACACTAACCTTTGTTTACCTTCCTACTTAATAAAGGAGAGACTTATTGAAGGTTCTCTGATGGGAAGGACCCTCCTAGTGTTGTAATGTACCCCGCGAATCACAGAAAGACGCCTCAAGAACTCGAATTAAAGAGTCACATTTATTGCAATCCGGGACTATGAGGGGCCATTCCCAAATCTCATAGTGATAAGATGGTGGCAAAACCAGACTTACATAGGCAAATATCACAAAGGTATTGATTACATCTCAAGGTTTGGAATGGGGAACCTGGTTTGCAAAAAAGCAGTTTACAGAAGCAGAATTAAGCATGTTAATTATAGTTTTGGGTCTCGGGGTCACTGAATTGACAGAAACACCTTATCTAGAGCTTTCGGGTTTTGAGAACACTGAGTTGCCAGGAACTCATTATCTAGAGCCATCGAGGTAATTTAGAGTAATTGCGCTGTCCTGGTCTTGGGACCACTGAGTCAACTGGAACGCATTATCTGTGGCCACTAAAACAATTTAGGATAATTGTGCTGTCCTGTTTCCCAGGCACAGAAGAATGTGCTTCGATAACCAGTAAGATCACAATCAACGGGATAGTCACGTTACAATCAATAAGGCATTCAATCGAATGGGATGGCTTATACAATTTAGAAAATCAAAGTAACCTGTCCATTGTTAAACAAAGCAAATAGATACCATACTTCACTAGTTTGCTCTCTGTCGTCATAGAGATGGGAATGCTTCATCCTAAGAATGGGCTGTAGCCCAACATTTTGTTTGCATTTGTATGATCTTGTTTGAAAAGATGGATTCAGGACTATGGTTCAGCTACAGCGTGTTAAGCTAGGACAGCTGCTGTGAACCATACAGGGGCCAAGTGTTCCTTCATAAGGTTGACTCTCTGGGAAAATGCTCCTACATAGAAGGAAGGGGGGTGGTAAGTTGAGCAGGTCTCCCTCTCAGTAGTATAACAGAAAGTTTGCACAATATTGAATTGGACAGATCTGGGTTCAGACTTGTTTACCAGCTGTAGGATGTTAAACTTTGGCCACTGAAACTTCCAAAGCTTTCGTTTTCTGCTCTAAGTGGGGAAATAATAGGTACATTAGACAGTCATTGTAAAAACTCAGTGAGACAATGCATATGATAAGGGGATGCTTGGCAAATGTTTTCCGTTCTTCCCTGCTTCTTCCTTCCTTAGGCATCAATTCAGAGTGCATAGGCTGGGAAAATGTACTGCTCTTTGAATCTTGGCAGAGGGAAGTCGGGGAACACCCTCTTTCTTTGTGATGTGGCCTGGATGTTTCCTGGCAGGAAACCTTCATTTGGCAGATATTTGAATGCAGAGAATGCCTCCATTGTCTTTCATCTGGGCACAAATGTTGAATAAAAGCTTTCCTAGAATGATGGCAGGCAGAGGAATGGATGGTTTCATCATTGCCAAAGTTGCACAGATGACTGTCTCAGAACCCGTAAGTCTTGAGACATCTAATGGAGAAACTAGTTCCAGGTAAACACCTAGATGTTCTGACAGTTATCCAAAATAAATTTTTAACTATTCTTTCTGTATTATTACTCTAATTATACCTACCATTGAGGATTGTGAAAGGAATATAGTAGAGACAGACATGGTTTACTTTACAAATCTATAATTTAGGAGGGTCTAATGTACATTATCACCTAGGCCATGCCTGCCTGGTAATGACTTTTCCTTTGTACCCAAGAGAGGAGAAAGTCTGGTTTCTGAGGGTAGTATACTTATTCGTTTAAGGTGTTCCCTCCATCTTGGCACATAGTAGATTTTTTTTTCTGAATGTCTTCTATTTGCCCCTCCAGATCCACTGTCACCCTTCTCCACTCTTCTCTCTGGCCTAGAAGCTGACTTGTATGGTTTATACTCATAGGTTTCCTTGAACTTTGGCTTTTATTTGGGCCATGGTCATTGGGGATCCCTGGGAAGAGATAGATCAAAGGGAGAAGGAAAGTTGAGATCAAAGTATTTATTCTTCCTGACTTTCTTTCTGAAGTCACTTCAAGTTAGCTGGGTCCCTCAATATAAAGTTATTCTTCTAAAGGCTGCAAATTCTACATACGTCTTTCCTTTTTTTAAAATTAATTAATTAATTTATTTTTTTATTGCTAAAAGTATTACAAAGGGTATTACATATGTGTCCTTCCCCCCACCCGCCCGCCCTTGACAATCCCCTGGCCTCCCTTACACCCCAGTGTCTTATGTCCATTAGTTATGCTTATATGCATGCATTCAAGTCCTTCGGTTGATCTCTTACCTCCCTCCCTCCTGCCCCCCAACCCTCCCTGGCCTTCCCACTGCAGTTTGACAATCAGTTTGAGGCAGCTCTGCCTCTGTATCTATTATTGTTCAAAAGTTTGTAATGGTCTTTATTATCCATGAATGAGTGAGATCATGTGGTATTTTTCCTTCATTGACTGGCTTATTTCACTTAGCATAATGCTCTCCAGTTCCATCCATGCTGTTGCAAATGGTAAGAGTTCCTTCTTTTTTACAGCAGCATAGTATTCCATCATGTAGATGTACCACAGTGTTCTAATCCATTCATCTACTGATGGGCACTTAGGCTGTTTTCAGATCTTAGCTATGGTGAATTGTGCTGCTATGAACATATGGGTGCACATATCCTTTCTGATTGGTGTTTCTGGTTTCTTGGGATATATTCCTAGAAGTGGGATCACAGGGTCAAATGGGAGTTCCATTTTTAGTTTTTTGAGGAAACTCCATACTGTCTTCCATAGTGGCTGCACCAGTCTGCATTCCCACCAGCAGTGCACAAGTGTTCCTTTTTCTCCACATCCTCTCCAGCACTTGTCGTTTGTTGATTTGTTGATGATAGCCATTCTGACAGGTGTGAGATGGTACCTCATTGTTGTTTTGATTTGCATCTCTTGGATGATTAGTGACTTTGAGCATGTTTTCATATGTCTCTTGGCTTTCTAAATGTCCTCTTTTGAAAGGTGTCTATTTAGATCCTTTGCCCATTTTTTGATTGGATTGTTTATCTTCTTATTGTTAAGTTGTATGAGTTCCCTATAAATTTTGGAGATTAGGCCCTTATCAGATATGATGTTGGAAAATATGTTTTTCCACGCAGTGGGTTTTCTTGTTGTTTTGTTGATGGTTTCTTTTGGTGTGCAGAATCTTTTTATTTTGATGTAGTCCCATTTGTTCATTTTCTCTTTAGTTTCAAGTGCCCTAGGAGCTGTATCAGTGAAGAAATTGCTTCGGCATATGTCTGAGATTTTGTTGCCTTTGGGTTCTTCTAGAATTTTTATGGTTTCCTGTCGTACATTTAAGTCCTTTATCCATTTTGAGTTTATTCTTGTTATACGTCTTTCCTTTAAGGTCTAATAACAACTATCTCCACTCATTCCCTTCCTTCAAGAGAAATGTCTTGGTTGCTACCAAGTCATTGGTTTATTTCTTAACCTTTTGTCTTCCATGCACACTTTTGTATAGTCCCTTTATAAATAAACCTTTCTCTAATTATCCTTGTTCAATGTGTCATCTATTTCCTGTTTGGACTCTGAATGAGTCATTGTCTTAAATACACATTGATTAAATGAGTCAGTGAAGTAATGGACTATTTCATATAATTTTTAAAATAGTGTTCAAGAGCAAGAGATTAAGAGTTAGCTAAATCTGGGTTCAAATTCTGGCTCTGACACCTACTAGACAATAATCCTAGGCAAGTTACTTAAATTCTTTAAATTTCAGGTTCATTATTAGTAAGCTAAGGATAACTAATTTGTTGGCTTATCTTAAGCATTAGCTGAGAAAATAGATAAAGAGCACGTATGTACATTGCCTACCACATAGTAGCTACTTAATAAATTAATTCATTAAGCAATTATTTAATTGAGTGCCTACTATGTGTCAGGCACTATACTAATTACTCATTTGTGATTAAGAATGTGACTAAAACAAATACAGTCCCTTCACTCATGTGGTTTTGGATCTGATAGGAGACAGATACTTTAATGTCAAACAATTGTAGTCTTGAATATAGAATCCAAATGGAGATGAGTACTCTGAAGAAAAAGAACATGGATTCACAAGAGTATATAATGCAGGAACATGAAAGGAAAGAGCAAGTTAAGTAAAAGGCACATTATAGGTAAAGAACCTATGGCAGGCATGAGGATGGTGAAGTAAAAAATAAAACTTAAGCAGGCCAGTGTGGAGCATAGAGAGCAAGGAGGCTAGAGATGAATCAATGCCTGGAGACATGGGTGGGGGTTGGACCATGTAGGACCTTGTGGTCCATCTCCAGGATTTTGGTCTTTATCCTAAGAACATTGGGAAGCCATTGCAAGTTTTCAAACTAATGGTCTGTGTTTATGTGTTAAATTTCAAAAGTTCACTCTTGACTACAGTGCTTGTAAAGCTGATAAATAGCAGATCCCAGAAAAAATGTATGATTGTGGTAGGGAACGAAAAAAAGTATTGATTAGAGTTAGGGGAAGAGTGGATTTAGGGAGACAAAATTACTTTGGATTAGAGTATGAGTCATGGAGATAGATTAGATTCCTAGGTGTCTGTCAGCTTTCACAACTGGATGAGAATTGGTGCCTTTTACTAAGATGAGGAACTTTGGAGCATGGAGACCATGGAGTATAGAAATATACATATGCCTGGAGATTACAAGTTGGGCTGGACAAGGGCCACTTGAGAAGCCTGAGAAAGATTTAGGTGAAGATGTCATATAGGCACTTACATGTAGAGATCTAAATATATGGGTTTTTAGAGCTCAGGAGCAATTTGAGCTGGAGATATATATTTGGTCTATAAATGATAATTGGAATTGTGGTTTTGGTGAGATTTCCCAAGGAAGGTTGACTGAAAACGTAGAGAATATAGCCTCTACAAGCTTAATGAATCCCAGTATTTCATGGCTGAGTGGAGAGTGGTGGTCATCATGAAAGACAA
Organism: Myotis yumanensis; assembly: GCF_028538775.1. NCBI lineage: Eukaryota > Metazoa > Chordata > Mammalia > Chiroptera > Vespertilionidae > Myotis > Myotis yumanensis. The sequence goes on from NW_027223752.1 coordinate 64,182,213, forward strand.
AGAAGGAGCTACCAAAGAGGTAGGAGGAAAAGCAGGAGAAAATTGTAACAATGTGTGTTTCAAAAAGATGGGGTAGACAACAGCCAAAGGCTGCTGAGAGGTCAAAGAAGGCATAGGAGATATTGATGATAGCACCAGATCTGCTGAGTGGAGTGATTGACCCAGAAACTAGGTTGAGTAATGAGTAAGAGATAAGGAAACAAGGACTGTTGAGTATAGAAAAGTCTTTCAAGAGATGTACCTTTGAAGTCAAGAAGATATGTGTATATCAACATCTGTGCTGTGGATATCCTATATAATAAAGAGGTAATATGCAACTGACCATCACTCCAACACACAAGGTGGCTGCCCCATATGGACACAAGATGGCCACCATAAGATGGCTGGCAGGGGTGGGCAGTTGTGGGCAATCAGGCCAGCAGGGGAGGGCAGTTGGGAGGGACTAGGCCTGAAAGGGAGGACAGTTGGGGGTGACCGGGCCAACAGAGGAATGCAGTTGGGGGCAACTAGGCCAGCAGGAGAGGGCAGTTGGGGACCAGGCCTGCAGGGGAAGGCAGTTGGGGGGAACCAGGCCTACAAGGGAGGGCAGTTGGGGGTGACCAGGCCTGCAGGGGAAGGCAGTTGGGGGGGACCAGGCCTGCAGGGGAGGATAGTTAGGGGTGACTGGGCCAGCAGGGGAGGGCAGTTGGGGGCAACCAGGCTGGCAGGGGAGGGCAGTGAGGGGCAATCAGGCCGGCAGGGGAGCAGTTAGGCATCGATCAGACTGGTAAGGGAGTGGTTAGGGTGTGATCAGGCTGGCAGGCAGACAAGCGGTTGAGAACCAGCAGTCCTGGATTGTGAGAGGGATGTCCGACTGCCCCGTGGGATCGGGCCTAAATGGGCAGTCGAACATCCCTTGAGGGGTCCCAGATTGGAGAGGGTGCAGGCTGGGCTGAGGGGCAACCCCCCCATTGCACTAATTTCGTGCACTGGGCCTCTAGTCTATATAATAAAAGCCCAGCGACTGAATGGTGGAATAAGAACAACCAGTCGCTATGATGTGCACTGATCACCAGGTGGCAGACACTCAATGCAGGAGCTGCCCCCTGGTGGTCAGTGTGCTCCCACAGTGGGAGTGCCACTTAGCTGACCTGGATGAGTGGCGCTCCCATAGTAGGAACAGCCACTCAGAGGGCAGGTCCTCAGCTGCTCCACTGACTGGGATGAGCAGCGCTCCCACAGCAAGCTGATCCCTGTAGGCCACACCCTTCACCAGTGCATGAATCTGTGCTCTGGGCCTCTAGTATTTAAAGAAATGCTTAGAAATACATTAAATAGATTTTTTGCTAGTCTGGTGTGCATGTATGCCTAAGAAATGTAAATTTTAGCACACAGCTGTTAATATTTCAGCTTTTAGCAATCACAAACTTTATTTACTTTTTGTGATCTTTATTATAAAAGAAATATTTCCCACCCTCATTGTCCACATGATTTTAATAAATGATTTGAGAAAATGTGGGTGGTCTTTTTTACACAGAAGTGGCTGGGAATAGGGCACTGGGGTACAATTTTCAACTTAAGACAGTGAATTGTTCTGAGACCCAATCTTTGCTTCAATTTCTCTTCAAAGTAAATGAAAGTCTTTAAGGGTTGCTCATTTTACCCTGACTTTTGAAATGGAGTAAATTTTATGTATGCCTCCCATCCTTTCTTTTATTTCTCGTCCTCTCCTATATTAAATGGCTTCATGAATTGAAAATCATCAAGGAGGAAAATGATGTGAAGAGGGAAAACTAGAGAAATTGGGTATAATTAAAATTTAATCACTTCTATTTAGCATCTTTTTTGCCCACAAGAAATCTCTTTAGAAATATAGTCTAACATTCTCTTTTGTTAATCAACTAATAATTTACCTCTAAGGCAGTTAATAATATTCTTAGAATTCCTTGAACAAGGCACTTAGTTAGTATATCATGAGATAATGTATTGCATTTACCTGAAATTAATCTAACACAAGATTAAAACAATTCTTGCCCTTACATAAAGTACATATTATATACACAGTATGTAATACATAGTAAAGATTTAAATTATTTGCTCATTCATGGTTTGTAGTTATTCTAGTTTCTCTATTAAAGGCATCTCAAATCATTTTGAGAAACAGATTCAGAATTTGATTTCTTATTTTAATTTTTCATTTTTTATGTTAGTATTCTGAATTGTATTTATTATTACACTAGAGGCTCGGTGCATGAAATTAGTGCATGAGTGGGGTTCCTAGGCCTGACTGGCTATCAGGGTCAATTGGGGCCAGGCTGATCAGGGCTGGGCTGGAGAGGAGGCGACGGTCACCGGGCTGGGTGTGGAAGAAACGGCTGCCAGTTGTCACTGCCATAGTTGTCACTATGCGGTTCCCTGCCTCCCTCCCTCCTCCCCTCACTGCTGCGCCACCACTGTGGCGGGTGGGTGGCAAGCCAATTGGGGCCTGCCGGCTGAGGGGAGGATGGGGGACAGGAGGTTGGCCTCCAGCCCTAAGGAGGAAGTTGGCTCTCGGCCCTCCTGAAAAAGGGGCTGCATCCACCGCCACCCACTCCTGGTTCCCAGTCCCAGCCCGGGGGCTGGCGGGGAGGGACCGCAGGAGGTTGGTCAGCTGGGGGAGGTTGGCTGTGGGAGTGCACTGACCATCAGGAGGCAGCTCCTGCATTGAGCATCTGCCCCCTGGTGGTCAGTGCACATCATAATGACTGATCGTCTGGTTGTTCCAGTCGTTCCGGCCGCTTAGGCTTTTATATATATAGATTCTTTATAACATTTTCAAATTATTCATCACTTTGATTGACTTAATTATTTTTAACTGCTCCAAACTACAAAGATATTTGTACACAGATTTTGAAAAAAATACCATTTCTTTCTTTTTTTTTTTTAATATATTTTATTGACTTTTTACAGAGAGGAAGGGAGAGAAATAGAGAGTTAGAAACATCGATGAGAAAGAAACATCGACCAGCTGCCTCCTGCACATCTCCCACTGGGGATGTGCCCACAACCCAGGTACATGCCCTTGACCGGAATCGAACCTGGGACCCTCCAGTCCGCAGGCCGATGCTCTATCCACTGAGCCAAACCGGTTTCGGCAAAAAATACCATTTCTTAAATCTTTCAGCTACAAGTTCTCTCTGGATTTATTTTATACTAAGGAAACCAACTCTCTTGTAGTTTCCAGAGTTATTGTTAAGCCACTAGTTGAGAATCAAATACAACTTGGTAATGGCCCTTGCTTGCTCTTACAAAAAGTTAAATTATTTTGAAACATATATTCTTTTATTTTCAGGTACATTTGACATGAGTAGGAATTCCTCCTCTTCCTCCCTATCATCATTATCATCATCATCATCATCTAATCATTTCACAGTTGTTATTAAAAACATTTTTTTTTGCAGGTCCTGACACTAAACTAATGCAGAACAGTGGTAAGACAAAGTTTAAAAGGACAAGCATTGATAGACTGATGAATACTCTAGTACTATGGGTAAGTTACTATAACAAAAGAAAGCAATATCACTAGTCATTGTTATATTAATATATATTTTATATTTTGCTGGGAATTCTTTCAGAAGTCTACAATCTGCTTGTGTAGTGTATATTGGGGATTCTGCATTTTGGGCTCAGTTATATAGCCCTCTACTTTCCAGATTATGATTTCTTAACCATTTGTAGAGTTTCTTATGCGAAGTGGGTTTAGTGTTTATGGCTCTTCATGGTCTTGCAAGTTCTCCACATCTTAAAGGTTTGTTTTTGAGAAACAAAACATAACTTTAAGGTAGTTTGGTCTTTCTGTTGTCTTACTTTTGCTCACAGCCTCTCTACATAGCTTATGGACAGGGCTAACTTCCTGAGTGTGTGATCTGTTCAGCTGCACTGGGTCCCCACTCTGAAAGGCCTCATGTTAGTAATTGATCTGCTGTCACTATGTAGGTTTTTTTTTAAAGAAATTATTAATACATTTTTAACAAGGGGAGGTGTCACACGTTTTCATTTTGCACTGGGCCCTGAAAATCATGTAACTGATTCTACTTATGAATTCTCTGAGGCCTAAGTCACAGTTCTGCTTCATAAATGCTCCTATACCTCCTAGCTCATGCTTATCTCTGTCCTCTGAATATTATTTCTCCTCTGACTTTTTTGGAAATGATTTCCTCTACCACACACTAAAAAATGTCAGGAATTACTTGTATCCTACCCTTTTTTTAGTTAGTCTCATGGTACCTTAGGCTGTGGATCTGATACCTGATTTTTCATGTGATATTACTTTGTCTCCTTATGAAGGGATTAAGTTTCAGGACACTGACCTTGAAATATGAGGACAGGAACTTTGAACTATGTTTCCCCACCTGCCCCAAGACAGACTCACAAGTAATTATTTGCTTAACTGATATGTAACAGTGGGATTCTGAATAAGGAAAGAAGAAAACACTCTTATTTGGGCACAAAATATTGTCCAGGCTCTGATTTACTTTCAGTATTATCCTCAGACCTGGACTTTTCTCCTCTCCTCTTGGGGCTGAATCCCTTGGTCAAGGGGACATGCCAAGAAGGAGTCTGTGCCCCTTCTAGAATTTCCAACTTAAATGACCCTGAGCTCACTCCTAGGGCTTGCATGGGGATTGTATATCTATCCACCACAGAGTAAAATTACTGGGTTGTGAAGCAAGGACTGTCCCAGCTTTTTGTACGAGAATTGGATGATCCATTGGGGTATTAGAAGCTGAGTTGGTCCTTAAATTCAGGCATTTAATGCTAACTATCACCAATTTTAATGCTCTTACAGTAATTCAGTTAAATTAATTTGCAGTATTAGCCATTGAAAGAAAGAGGATACTGTATGATCCAGGTACCACACTGGTAGGATTTCAGGGATTCACAATTCTACTTTTCTCTAATACATGATTTTCTAATTGCCTTTCCCCAAACTTTGTCTTCTTAATATGGTTATCTTGTTCATGAGAGAAAAAAGAAGAAAGCAGTTCTAGAGCATCTGAATATTCTTTCATGGAGGAGAAAGGAAATCGGAGGGAAATGCGTTCCTATTCTTTAGCCCCACTCCTCCCTCCACAGTGGCTGGTTTCTGCTCCTATCACAGGGTGACACTTAGCAGAGCAAAGTCACCTGAACACCAAGTTCAGCTCAGGTCTTACCTTGTCCACTAACTTTGTGTTCTTCCTGTTTAAAGCTGGAATTTTGGGCTCACAAGGAACTGACTTTGCTGTATTTCTGTTTGCTATACCTCCAAAATGTCTGCTTTTCTAATACTGATACTAATCACAATGTAAGAGTCAGCTAATTTTTAGGTTGCATACTACCTTTTTTCCTTATTTCAAAAGGAAATATGTATGTTAGGAAATCTTTTAATTAATCCTTATCGTTCTTGTTGACCTTAGGTAAGTATTATGTAGCTAGAATTGTGTCTAAAAGATTTGCTCAGTCTGGGACAGTTCTTTATAACTGAACATTTTTTTCCTTTTGCTTTTGTGCTCGGGTGATTATATAACTTATTTAAACAGGATACTTTTGAAGGGGGAAGGAAGGAACCCTATTGCTATTAGATATAAACTGGGGTTGACCAGGGCACATCAGGACATATGAGCTTCTTTATTTAAGCCACTTAAATATATGTGCTCATTATGAATCAAAGAATTAAAGTTATTAGCTTTGTGACTGTGGACAAGTTATATAATTTTTCTGTGCTTTCACTGTATTTTTGTTTTTGTTTTTGACCAGTAAAATGTGGGAATGATTGTTCCTATCTCAGAGTCAATGGGAGAATTGAGGAAATATATGTAAAATATTTAGCTGAGTTCCCTACATAATAATGTTAAATTTTACTCCCATGATTAGTGATAAGTAAGAAGAGCTTTGTGTAACTTGCTTTTTAAATGACAATTTCTTGGTGTTAGATGTGCAATTAGATTGCATTGATATGACTAGTTTTGAGTTCAAGTTAACATTAACCAGACTTCTCTTCTCATTTCAGATATTTGGGTTTCTCATATGCTTGGGAATTATTCTTGCCATAGGAAATTCAATCTGGGAGAACCAAGTTGGGGACCAATTCAGAAGTTTCCTTTTCTGGAATGAAGGAGAGAAGAACTTTGTGTTCTCAGGATTCTTAACATTCTGGTCCTATATTATTATTCTCAATACAGTTGTACCCATTTCATTATATGTGAGGTAAGATGAGAGTTTATACTTTAGGGAAGCCATTTCACCAAAAGCCTTTGTTTGCGTAATCACTTTTGTTTGTTTTAAAATTACAACAGTGAGATAGTTGTCTTGTTCTGTTTATGATCTGCCACATCTGTTACAAATGAAGCAACTAAGCTGGTTAATCTGTTTAACTTTTACATTTTCAAATTACAATACATGCATTTTATTTTCTTCATTCAATTCATTTTCTCACGAATCTTTTTCTTTGGAGTATACGGCCTATAACATAATCTCATGCAACCTGATTGATTAGAATTGGGGTGATGTTGGTTAAGGAATAAAAGACTATTTGGAGAGCCCTAACTGGTTTGGCTCAGTGGATAGAGCGTTGGCCTGTGGACTGAAGGGTCCCAGGTTCGATTCCGGTCAATGGCATGTACCTTGGTTGTGGGCACATCCCCAGTTGGGGGTGTGCAGGAGGCAGCTGATCGATGTTTCTCTCATCGATGTCTCTAACTCTCTATCCTTCTCCCTTCCTCTCTGTAAAAAGCCAATAAAATATATTTTAAAAAAGACTATTTGGGGAGATCTATGGCGATGGTGCCTCCCTGCCTCTAGTCTGACTCCAGATATCTGGATTCAGATTCTATTCTACACTTACCAGCTCTGTCAGTCGGGCAAGTTGACTCGCCTTTTATTGCTTCAGTTTTCTCATTTTAAAAATAGAGAAAAATAATAGGATTGTCTGAGGAAAACAAACATGTAATGCTCTTAGAATGATGCCTGACACATTATAAGAGCTTAATGAATATTCATTTTTCCAATTACTGTTTGCAACTATAAATGAGTACACGAAGGAGTTGAAATATACAGGCAGTCCTCGGGTTACATCAGACCTCACGTATGTCATTTCATGGTTATGTCGTCATCTTCCATTTACAAAAAGTTATAAAAAGTAAAAAAGTTCGTCATTTTGACGTATGTACATATGTGCTTTATGTTTTTTATTATTTATTCACCACAAGTAAAGGTCAGGAATTGTTATCTTTCTTTTAATTTTTTTTTTACTGTTTCACTTCATTTACTGCTGTGTGTGTGCTCCATGTGAGTGACATAGGTGCTCATGTAGGTGGGTTCCGACTTACGGCGAAATCGCATTACGTCGTAGGAACAGATCTCCGACGTAACCCGAGGACCTACTGTAGTTGATGGTGCTTAACCATTGTTAAATAGAAGCATGATTCATAACTTCCACCACAACTTGATCTGTCATTTCTAGAGCTAAAATGGTCTCTCTTCATAGATAGACACACACACACACACACACACACACACACACACACACACACACACACACAGAGATACATACACTCATATATAGATGGATATAGATATATATGTGTATGTGAGTGTGTGTGTTTGATAAGTTGGCCCTAGAGTCTGTACCTGAGACATTTGTGATCCTAATTCTACCAAGGCTGAGCCAGGCAGTCCTGGAGAGGCTGGAGCCAACAGGAGAGTTGGTTGTTTGACTTTCCTCATCATCTGTATTTTAACAATACACAAAATCACCAGCTCTAAATCTCCACTAATTTTTATGAGCTTCTTTTTCTCTCTTTCCAAAATTCTAGCTATGATGAAGCAAGGGACGTTTAATGCACAAAATCCGCCCTTGTTTTGGATAGCGGTCAGAGAACTGAAATGTCAAGTTGTGGGAAATTGACTTGAAGTAGTGGCATGTGGCCATAACACCACACATTGCTTTGAGCCTTCTGGAACCGTGGTCAGAGTGGGCTCTATGTAAACAGTGTCCTACTGGCTCATCTTTGATTCTGAGGACCTCTCAAGCTTGTATCCAATTATAAAGTCTGTAGTCAGTCCTGCTCTTTGCCAGAACAGCTATGGTCAGCTTTTACAGCTTTCCTTTTATGTCCTAAATGAATAATAAATGCTCATCGTGGCTTACCACCAGTACGTGTGAAGTTTCATATGCCCTCATGAAGGAAGAAGTATATTCTATATACATTCTTTCTTTGAAGTGCATTGGCATTTTTCATTTAATGATTTGAAAGAGAGAGAGAGAGAGAGAGAGAGAGAGAGGGAGTGTGTGTGTGTGTGTGTGTGTGTGTGTGTGTGTGTTAGACACCAAGGCTAGATTCCCAGGTTAGCATTACTTTTCCTTCTAATGTGTCCCCTGCAGTGGTGAAAAGAAAATCTGTTTGGAATAATGCAAACCCAAGTTCTTGTCTTGGCACTGCCACCAATAGCTGTGTGACCTTGGAAAAAGCACTTGGCATCTCGGTGCCTCAGTTTGCCTATCAAATATTTGCTACTAAGTAAAATGAGGGGATTAAGAGAATAGATTTCTGAGTGTCTTTCTGCTCCAAATAATACCACTTTACCTTTAGGTAGCATTTTATATTTTATATAAAGTGTTTCCACCTACACTTATGTCTCCTAACACTCTTAGGAAGTAGTTATTGCTGAACATTTTTCAAAAATGAGATGATTCATTCAGGATCAGGGTGCTGGTTCGAACCAAGATCCAAATCCAAGTCTTCTGACACTTGGCACAGTGTTTTCTCCTCTATGTCTAAGCTGTGTATGATTTAATCATCGGTGAAGAAATCAAGAATAAAAGAGAGGCTGGAATTCTCTGTCTGTTGGTAAGGCACAGTATTGATGAGGATAAATGTAAGCTTTGCTTTCACTACATAGGAACAGTGATTCTGATCTGAACTTGGGGTAGGGGCAGCATTCTGAGGAATTTCAGGTTGCTCAGTCTTACAGACTGAGAGCTAGAAAAAGAGAACTCCCAGATATTTCTGTTTGGAGGGATAAAGGCCTTCACCAGAAGCTTCCCTTAGGCTTTTGAATAGCTACCAAGGATAAATTAGTGCCATATGTCACTTGAGAGTAATTGTGCAGAATTTACTTTGAATGGTTAACAATCCCACGTGAGCAAAGGATGTTGATTGTGGTAAGATATTTCTATGCTGTCAATTTGTTTATCTGTACTGTTAAACATACCCAGCTATGGTTTCTTAAATATACCAACTCAAGAAAAGCAACTGTTGTATTCCAAAGGAATTAGCCTCTGAGTGTTTTTTCCAAAGCAATAGGAACTCCTTTCCATGTTGCTTGTTTAGCCACTCAATAGGGGGAATCATTAGCCTGCTCTTTGAGCATGAAGGCAGAGTACACTAAGCAGCTTGATCATGCTAACTTTGAATATTTGTCTCCTTTCTCTATCATAAAACAAAAGGCTGAATGTTCCACCATGACTCTTTTAAATCCTGCTTTCCCAACAAAAAGGATGCGCTTTCTCTCAACAGACTATTTTAAGGTCTAAGAATTCAAGTTAATTGAGAGTATTTCCATTGGCTTGTACTGCAACACAGAAGGATCAAATTCTGTTCCATTCATTTTTTGCCTTAAGTTTTCAGGGAGCTACTTACTTTTAAATAAATGAAAGCTTCCACTGATCTGTGCGGTTACTTGCATAATGTTGTTCTTATGGCATTCTTAAGGCCAGGTCTGCACTGGCTTTACCAAATGCCTGAATTCTAGTCTTGGCTCTGTGGTTAATTATTTATGTGACCCGGGGTTAGTCACTTAACCTCTGTTAATGTCCTTATTAATGAAATGAGTGAGTAGAGCGTCAGGATTCATCCATGTAATCCTGACTGACTGCCTATGACAGGTAAGACACTGTGCCTGGCCCATGTGCACTAATGCTTTCTGAGTGACAGAATAAGGAAAACAAAGCTGAATTAGAACAGTTATCAAGGACCTTATAAGGAAGTGTGTGTGGGGTGGTGGGGTGGGGAGGGGGGTGGGGGTGGTGGATACAGAATAGTAAACCATAACAGGAAAATATATGAATAAATACATGCAGAGTATGACATTTATTTTTATATCATATGATTCTACAGAGTCATAATGTGATTTTTAGTTTGGGCGAAAAAAAAGTGTTAACTTTTTAATAGTTAGAAAATGAACTAATATCATACCACTTTGGGGAAGGAAAATGTAGATATGTCATGCAGTGACAGAGCAAGAAGCATAGAATTTAATGTACTTGGGTGTCCTCTTTTGTCTTCAAGGAGACCAGAAGTAGTGTAACAGGCTGCTGTGAACTTTCTCACTTTACAGCTGAGAAAACCAAGGCTTAATTCCCATTAAGATCAGAAATGAGCTATAGGTTCTTGCTGTGACCATTACTATTTTGTTCTGTTCTGATGTCTTTATTAATGTATTAAGACATGCAACTGAAATATCACTGAACAAAGTGAGACATGAAACTAAAACGGAAATAAACCTATTAGAAAGGAAGAGCTTAGACAAGGTGACTACAATTCTAGAAAATCCAAAAGAATGATTCTATAAAACTCTGAGTAAGATCATTTAATTAAATGTCTGATTTTGTCACATAATCACATTTTTAATATTAAGATACTTTTAATATTAAAACCTTTTCATTAAGCCAATAACAATTTAAGAAATTATCAGTAAAATGATATAATGTCCAGGAACAAAGTTATCAAGCTATGGTGTGAACCTATGTGAAAAAAAATAAGACTAAACTAAATTGAAAAAAAATATATATTTTATCAATTCCAGAGAGGCAGGGAGAGGGAGAGAGAGATACAAACATCAATGATGAGAGAGAATCATTGATTGGCTGCCTTCTGCACGCCTCCTCTAGGAGATCGAGCCCACAACCCAGGCATGTGCCCTGACCAGGAATCAAACTGACCTCCTGGTTTATAGATTGATGCTCAATGGCGGAGCCATACTGGCCAGGCTAAAATTTTTTAACAATAAAGATATTTTTGAAAATTGAATTCCTGGAAATATTCTTCTTGAAGTTGTTTTAGGCATTATAAAATATCAGTTATTTAAAACAATTCAGAAGCCAACACAGAGTTAATAAAAACCTAAGTAAGTTTTATGAGAAAGCTGATACATTGATTCTAAAGTTTATTTAGATGAATATGATGATCCCATCATCATAGAATAAATGAGTGATTATAGCTAAGAATTTTTGAACCAGAAGAGAATAAATGTTCTCTCATCTCTTCCCAGGTATTGCCAAATTTTAGAAAGCTACAATAATGAAAACATGAGATGCATTAAAGTGGCACACTAAGGAACACAATTGAAATTCCTAAAATAGATTTTAGTGAGGAAAGTAATTTATATGTGACATGGAAGCAGCCCAGCATAATAGGGGGAAGGGCTCAGTGTTAAATGGTGATGAGAACCTTTCTGTTGGTAAAAATTGAAATTAGCTCTTAATATGTACATCATACTTCAAAAAATTCTGATTGTGACAAATAATTAAATGTGGGAAAATTAATAAAGAAATAGAAGAATAATGTGGTTACCTGTATGTATAATCTTGGCACTGGGAGGGCCTATCTAAGTAAAACTCCCCAAACTGAAATTATAAACAAAAACTATAAAACATGGGTAAATTGGATCAATTAAAAAGAGAAAACTTCTGTATGTTAAAAACAGTGAAAATAGAATTAAAAGACAAATGATAAATTGTGTAGCATATTTGCATAATGTATATATATTAAAATATATGTTTCTTTTCTTTTTTTTTTTAAAATATATTTTATTGATTTTTTACAGAGAGGAAGGGAGAGAGAGATAGAGAGTTAGAAACATCGATGAGAGAGAAACATCGACCAGCCGCCTCCTGCGCATCCCCCACTGGGGATGTGCCCGCAACCCAGGTACATGCCCTTGACCGGAATCGAACCCAGGACCCCTCAGTCCGCAGGCCGACGCTCTATCCACTGAGCCAAACCAGTTTCGGCAAAATATATGTTTCTTAACAAATAACTAAATACACTAACATCTCAATAGGAAAATAAAATTATCAGATAACACAATTAGATAATTCCGAGAAGAAAACAACTGGCCAATAAAATCTGGAATAAATGTTTAACACACTGAAAAGAAATGCAGTAAAGAGTAATTAGATGCATTTGACTTGGCACTTAGTAAAAGATAATTTTCAGTAATCTAATGCTAGAAACTTAAATTATTATAGCCTTTTTGGAAATTGATTTGGCCTTATGTATGATAAAGATTGAGAAAGTTCCTACCTTGGGCTACAGAAATTTCATTTCCAGAGTTGGAAAGTCATAAATCATCACTAGATTGTAAGACAATGCTCTTGTCCTGGTGAATAGGCAGAGTAATATGACAACACTCCCCTGTTTCCACTCAGTATCTAGTATGGCTTCCTCCATGCTTCGCAGGGATTCATTCCACATCTTTTGGCAAAGTGAAGCCACATCAAAAAAAGTATTGAAGAGAAAGTCCTCAATAACATACTACGTTAGGTCAGACATCTGACAAACATCTTTAATAATCATTTCTCCTAAGATATAGGAGAAATGCCAACTAATATGTAACACAAGAAATCTCCACTGGGCCAGTTTAATGTAAATAGAGAACCATGAACTGTTCCCTAAGGCTTTATGCAAAGCCAGCTTATTGTCTCCTTGTGCTGTAAGGAAATGACTTAGGAAGGTTTAAGAAACAGGCTCTGCTGAGATGCTTCTGCTTCTGAAGGTCACAAGGGACTAGGGATAGATAGAGCATCCACAGTTTCTTCTAAACTCCAAGGACTTTGGCAGACTTCTTACTTTGGCAAAGCTTTGTATGTTCTGAAATTGATGGAGCAACTCTTTCCCCCCCCCCTATGTTAATGGATGAAAGTGTGGAAGTAATTCGTCTGGGACACAGTTACTTTATAAACTGGGACCAGAAGATGTATTACTCTGGAAAAGCAACACCTGCTGCAGCTCGAACGACCACGCTCAACGAGGAACTGGGCCAAATTGAATATGTTTTCTCTGACAAAACGGGCACCCTCACTCAGAACATCATGACTTTTAAAAAATGTTCCATTAACGGGAGAATCTATGGTAAGAGAACTGTTCCTTTTTAAAAATGATATTATCAATGGTCCTGTAAAAAATAAGCAAGCCTATATATTTTTTCTTATTAAGAAATCCTAAACCATCACTGCTTTCTTGTTAATATGGGTGCCACCGGCAACTAACAGTGCTTAGCACATAATAAACACTCACTAAATATTAGTTGGATCAATAAATATTCATCCAATAACTTAAATGTTTTTAAAATTGATTTTAGAGAGAAAGGAAAGGAGAGAGAGAGAGAGAGAGATCAATGAGAAAGAAACACTGATTAGCTGCCTCCTACACATACTCTACTGGGGGTTGAGCCTATCACCCGGGCATGTGCCCTGACAGGGAATCGAACCAGCGACCTCCTGGTACATGGGTTGTTGATGCTCAACCAACTTAGCCACACCAGCCAGGCAATGTTGAATAATTTAGATGAAACTGAATTTTTACCATTCATGGATAGAGAAGGGGCTTAGGTGTGATACTCTCCAAAGTTCCATTCAGTGTTCCAACTCTGTAATTCTGCTTTGTGGTACTTAATAGGTCCATATCTCAGAGGGGACAAGTTCTTGGTAGTATTTTATGCATCCTTCCCATCAGCTCTGGAATTGATTTTACTGCCTGTATTTGTGAGAATTCACTATTTATTCCTGAGAATTCACACTGTAAAGAGCTACGTTGAGGGGCCAGACAAGCTAGTTCATCATTATGCAGTTCCTGTTTGTATGCTTTTGTCAGGATACCTGCTCTGTATTTGAACTTCAAGCATTCTATTTATATGTGACCTTTCTCACCCAGGCTTTGGTCAATTAGCAGACAATTCCTTCTGCTGAGAGCATGGACGCTATGCAGAAGGTTTCTGTTGGGTTCCCCTGATCTTATGTCACTGGATTCTGAGAGTCCAGTTTCTCCAAATAGAAATCTCAGGAAGTAAAGGAAATCCAAGAAACACAGGAAGAAATCCCCATTGTTTCCTGATGGGAAACTTCACATACTTCCAAATATTTTAAAGTACGATTTGACCTTGGACGAAACTAAGAACACAAGACGTTGATTTTTATACTCTCCTGCCTTTTAACCTCCCTCTTTCAACCCACCCCTGTAACCCAGGGACACCACGGTTTCCTCACCTCTCCTCTGCCCCCTACTTCTCTGGCAGTGGACTAGATGGTTTTCAACCTGGACTCCCACAGCCTCAGCTATATTGTGTATTTCGTATATCCCTATCATAATGACTAGTAAATAAAACAGAAACTTTCCTTAAAAAGTTTTATGGACATTATTTTCAAAGACTTTCCAAATACTGCCTTAACCCAAAGAGTAGTTTAAATGGGAAAATTTTAGAGAGTATTAGAGGTATTTTGAATTTGGGGGAACTTTTGAATTATTTTGCATGGCACCATTGATAATATAATAATAATATCACTTCTAGGAAATGTTGTTAAGTAAATTATTAGACATATGGACCCAGATTTGTTTGTAGAGTTGTTTGTCACAGGAATACTTTTAGAGAAGGCCTTTGATTTTCACAAAGTAAATATCCCAAGATCTTTGCAAATCTCCAAACTTACAAATCCCATGATAGCTTATAATTTCCCTCATAAAATGCAGGAAAGTAACTGAAATATTTAAGTAACCTCTTTAGGCCCTTAATTTGTATGCCATAATAATTTATGTTTCAGAATAACTTTTCCCTGCTACCATACATGTTGGTCTTGTTTATATCATAGATCCAGGCCTTGCAAATTTTTGACATTATACTCTGATTTATCTATTTTCTGGCTCAGAACTATTATTTTTCTTAGACCTCTTTAATTTTCCTTCACTCCTATCACAACCCTAAAAGTGAGCTTTCTTTGGGGGGACCATTTTACACAAAGACACAGTTTTGTTTTCATCCTTTACTAGAGTTATTGCATATGGGGTAATGACTGGAACATAAGCACGGTGAGTCTGAAATTTAAATCAAGGTGCTTGGTTAGGTTTACTCACTAGCGCAGGGACTCTTCCCACATGCAATTACACAGCAGCCCACATTTAGACCTGTGCCTCAGAAAAACAACAAATAACTGTTAGTCAAGTGTCTTTTTTTTGGTCACAGCATTATGTAGTAAAAAGAGAGAGAGAGGCTTAAGTTCAAAAACCTACTCTGCTGCCTTTGCAGTTTTAGTTTAGTCATGTTACATTGAACTCCGTTCTTCAGTTCACTCATCCATAAAACAGGAATGAGAATCTTCACCTGGCAGGTTTGTTATAAAGATCAGTGATAATGTAAGTTTCTGGCACAGGATGGATGCAAATAACTCATTTTTACAAGAATTATAGGCCGGTCAAATAGTATTAAACCTTCAAATGCCAAGCAAAAATTAGAAAAATCTTAAAGACCTCCAGTTAGGATAAAGCTAAAGTAAATGATGCTACATGGGCTATCATACAATCCTTCAAAATTAGATTCACTAAGAACTTTTAATGACAGGAGAAAATCTTATACTTTAAGTGGTTACAAAACAGCAGGAAGCAGAAATTTGTGACTAGTATGATGAATATATGTATACCTGTAAACATATACACAATATACACACACATATAATCAACCTCAAAACAACTCTGCAAATATTGGTTTTCTCTGGGTGGTAGGACTTTTAAACATTTTTATTTCCTACTGTAAATGTCCAGTATTTTACAATATAGCTATAATAATCAGATATTGGCTTTATCCTAAGAAGTTATTTTTAAGTGTCTGGCACATATAGTAGGTGGCTGTGTGCTCTGCCTGAAGAAGGCACTGCCATTGTTTAAAGCTTACATGCTCACCTGACCTTCATAATGCACAGAGGTAACTGGCCTCAACCACGGTAGACAAAGATGTACTCACCGAGCTCTAGCATTGACAAGAATTGGTCTGTATTGGATATAATTTTGGACTCCCCAACTGTGGGGATAAAGTAGAAGATAAAATTTGCCTCTCACAAACATCATAGATAATGTAATGCCAGAATGATGGAAATACCAGAAATACATAATTGCAAGTTTTGCTTAAATGCATACTGCATGTTAGTTCTATCTTGGGCAAAATGAGTATCTCTCTGTATAGATAGCCATGTCTAGGGTTACAATTTGAAAACACTCTTAAAAAGTCTACCTTTGAACCGAGAATGCCATCCAGTAGTGGTACTTTAATAAGTGTATTCCTGAAGATTAAATGTCTAAGTCTAGTATCAATTTCATTTAGTTTTAATTCTCAATTTTTGTTTGGCAGGTGAAGTACGTGATGACCTGGGTCAGAAGACAGACATAATTAAGGTGTGGAGGTGATAAAATTTCATTTTTACTTTTAATTTCAGGTTGTGCATGCTTTTAAAATGATGAATTCCTAAAGGTCTAATTTCTGCTATGACCAGATGAGATACAGAACATTAAAAATATTTTTATATGATTCAAAATTTCTTCTTATGCAGGTTCCCCAACCCCAGATTTACCACTTTCTTATTATAATATTTATGTATATGCAAGCAAATATATTTCTTCATTTTTTTAAGGTAGCATATATACACTGTTCTTTCAAATTTCTCAGCAATGCATTTTGGAGATTTTTCTTGATCAGTAAAAAAAAGTACTTCTTATTCTTTTTAATGACTGATAGTATTTTGCTGCACTGATGTTCTGTAATTTATGTAAGGATGCACTATTGGATATTCAAGATATTTTCAATATTTTGTTATTAAAGAAAATGCAGCAAAAATAACAGTGTGTACCTATGCTCTTTCACATGAATCCTATATTCTAACAAGTTCCGTTTTTACAAATGAATTGCCAGCTCAAAAGGCATGTGCATTTGTAATTTGATAAATATTGCCAGATTACCCTTTTTAGAATTTATACCAATTTATTCTCCCACAAACACACTCACCAATACTATGTTGTATCAGCAACGTTTTTGATGATTGACAACCTATGTGAAACACAGTATGTCAAAAAGTTTCAAATTTTAATTTCTCTTATTATGGCTAAGGTTGAACATTTTTTCATACTTTTAATAGCCTATTGTATTTCCTTTACTATGTACTTCTGGTTCATAATTTTTTACCCACTTTTCTATTGGATTATCATCTATCCATGGTTTCTGAGAATAAATGTCACTTATGTTAATTTTATTTTTCAGAATCTAGAGAGCTACTAGATTCTGTTTGCTAATGCTTTATTTTGATAATAGTAGCCTGGTGCACGAAATTTGTGCACATTGAAAAGGAATTAATTAGAGGAACATAATTTGGACTCACTATCTAATATCAATAATATGTGAGCGTGAGGCAGTCCGCGTTTCTGAAATTCAATGACATGAATTTTAGCTATTACTTTGCCAAATAAATGGAATTTACAGACATCAATTAAAAGAGCATTCAGCTTAATATTAAAAACTCTGGCTACCAAGTCAGGTCTGTTTTCAACTTTTTGCCAGCGTTGTAAATTCTTTGCAATATCTGCCCATTTGGGGTTGCATGTCATGGTTATGAATGAATTGGACTTGCCATACTTCGTCACAATTGCCATAGCATCCTGATCCTGCTGCTGCATATTTCTGGGACTACCCTCAGAAGATGATGGAAGTATTATCATTTTACCAGTCGGCACATTGTCATTTTCAGATCTAGATTTGAGATAATCCATCAAACCACTGTATTTTTCAACTCGCAACTTAGATTGGTTTGCTTTGATGAAATTTATCCGATTGGCCTCCATTTTTGAATATGAATCCACGATAAACTGCTGAGTTAATTTTCCTGCATTTAAAATAGGATTAAACATGTCCTGCACAGAGAGATGAAATCCATAATACTGCATTTGTGTGACTTGTGTCCCTACATTTTGTCTAGTATTATTGTCGATTACATTGTTGTCTCTGAGTCTTAATGCACAGACAAGTTTTAGAATACACCAGGTGGACAAGTTTTAGAATACACATATTCTGTCGTCGCCACAGCCTTCTTTCAACTTTAAAGGCATGTTGGTCTTTAGACATTTTCTGTCGATAACGCTGGTGTTTTTGGCATCAGAGTGACATTTTTCCAGTAGCTGGTGTTCAGATACATTCTGTCGCAGCCTTTTTCACCATGTGGAAAAAAAAATAGGATATGTCATTGCATCTAATGTAGGAAACAGGATATTGATTTGTTTCATTTTAGTGGCATTTGGATTATTGGGATCTGGTTTACAATGAATGAGCAAGTCCCTTTCAAAAGGAGGTTCTCCATCTTCATTTCTGAATATGACAGCAAACTTGGCTACATGGGGAGAATTATATCTACCTGGGTCACTGCTTTGATCATATTTAATTGCCATTGTTACTTCTGTGGGAGCAATACCTTTTGCTGCCGCTTCAGATTGGGCTTCCTTTTATACCTCATGTAGCATCTTGTACGATTTTGTTAATTCACTTATTTCATGCATGAAGTTGTTGATGTCGATCATGAGTCTTTCTGAGCAGTCCTGGTTTTCTGGCATTGCTGATCTTTTACTTGTAGCTTTGGCTGTATCCAAAATATAGAGTTGAGCAAACTTCTGAGAAATACCATCCGAAGGATGTAAAGTTCCAGTACGGTGATAAACTTGTCCGTGTACTCTAAAACAGTATGGCCCATATCCTGATGGCGATGCAATATTTGCACCCATGGAAGCAAAAGCAAAAGAACTATTTATGGAACGAATATTTTCCATGAAATGTTTACTGTCAGAATCTTCGTTTGTCATTAATCTTTTTAAATATGCTGGGTACTCTGGAAAATGTATATCATTTAGACAGACTTTCCCTTTGCTACAACATCGAGTAAATTTCCCATCAGATGGTTTTTCATCAGAGAAATTTAGTGATAGGCAAACTTCACATTGAGCAGTCATTCTACCACAACTATGCTCGAGGATTGCATCCTCAGGTACTTCATTTTCACTGAGAAGGCAGTTCCTACCGGTATTGATAGGACTTGTTGATGACTGCTCTCTAGACATATTTTGTCATCGCCACTGTCTTCTTTCAACTTCAAAGGCACGTTGGTCTTTAGACATTTTCTGTCAATAACGCCGGTGTTTTTCGGCATCAGAGCGACATTTTTCCAGTAGCTGGTGTTCAGATACATTCTGTTGCAGGCGCCGCCTTCTTTCAAGATCAGACACACGCTGCTCTGCAGACACTTTCTGTCGATAACGCTGGCATCTTTCGGCTGCAAAGCTATGTTGTATCAACAGTTGTTCTTTAGACATAGTCCCACCTCTCTACTGTCACGGTCTGAGATGCAGGTGAATGAGAGTCCTGGCTGTCAGGCTGCTAAGAACTGTCTGACCAAAGGCTGATTCTCACTGATTCTGTGGGGGTGGGACTTCCTCCTCCCTGCTGTCAGTTTCCACAGCTGTGATGAGGAAGCTGGGGTGACAGAGGGAGCCGCGCCCTCTAAGCCGCCCTCTCTCTCGCTCTGCTCTATGTCCAGCGGTCTCCTGCTCTTCCAAGTCCTCTAAACCTCCCGCTCTCCGCCCGCTCCTCTCTCACTCTGTTCTCTGCCGGCAAGGTCCTGGGAGCCCGCAGGCATAGCTTGGCGCAGCAGGCCTCGCCTCCTGGGCCGGCAATGGACCCAGGAGCCCGCGGCCTTGGCTGCCGTCGCCTCCTGGGGCACTTGACACCTGTGTATGCAAATTAACCACCATCTTTGTCAGGTTAATTTGCATAGCCACTCTGATTGGCTGGTGGGCGTGGCTGGTGGGCATGGCTTGAGCATAGCAGAGGGATGGTTAATTTGCATGTTTCTCTTTTATTATATAGGATATGCATTGGCATTTGTAAGACATGTTACAAATGTTAGTCTTCACTGTTCATTTTGGGGGTAATGTTTGCTTTGCTACCAGTGTTATATTTGCTTTACAAAGCATGTTTTTTTCATTACTTAGTATTCCATAGGATAATTCAAATGGTCCGTGCCTTAAAGTTTTCATAAAATTCTTCTGTAAAATCATGTAGACCTGGTGGTGTTCGGGTGGTAGCCCTGTGATAATGATATTTTCTTTCCCATAGTATTTATCTGTTTAGAATTTCTAACTCTTCTGAAATGGTTTGGAAAATTATATTTTCCTACAATATTCCTTAATTCAATAGGATGTCCAAATTTATTTGCAAAGACTTGAACAAAGAGATCTCTTATGATTCTATTAATTTCCTCTTTATCTGTGGCTATTTGTTTTTCTCATTTCTTATTTTTTCCCTTCTTGATTATGTTAGAAAGTTGCCCCTTTCTTCCACATAAAGTACAGCTTTTGAATTTATTATTTATATATATATATATGTATGTATTTTCTTGTCTTTTAATCAATAAGTTCTGCTTTTATTTTTATTAATGCCTTCTTTCTTCACTCCTTAGCTTTCTTTTGTTATTTTCCCCCCAACTTTTTACTCAGATGTTTAACATTTTGCTTTTATTCTTCCTTTTTAAAAATACAAATATTTATGGTTATTAATTTCCCCCTGAACACTGCTTTAGTTTTATCACATGGATTTGGGTATGTAGTTTATGAAATTATCTTTATTTTTATCATGTCTGTTTGAATATCTATATTGAACCATTTTAAGAAAGAGCTTTAAAATGTCCAAGTGGTAGGGACTTTTCCCCTCTGACTTGATTGTACTTTTAATAAAATAATATATTTGCATTATTTCTACTTTTTGGAGTTTTTTGGAGTTTTCTTTGTGCCTTATTATGATCAGTGTTCCAGGGTCCTTAAAAAGAAAGCATATGTATATTCTGTTTTCAAAGTATAAAATTAGCTAAATGTCATTTAGTACTATCTTATTAATTACATTATTTAGGTTTTATGTTTCATTATTTATCTTTTATCTATATTATCTCTTTGGATTAAATAGGTTAATTAAAGTGTTCTGATCATCTCTCTCCTGCTCCTATATAACCTGAAATTTTTGTTTTGTTTTGCTATTTTGGAGTGCATAAATATGGTTTATTGTGGTTACATTTTTATTATGAATTACACAATTCAATGTTAAAAGAGCTCTTCTTTGACTCATTTAATTCTTCTTGGCCTGAATTCAACTTTATTTGCTATTAAGATCATGACTTCTGGTTTCTTTTCATTTGCATATGCCCACCTTTTATTTTCAATGTTCCTGAATAACTTTATTTTAGGTATGTCTCTGTGTACAGCATAGGCTTAGATTTTGCTTTGCATTCCAAACTTTCAAACTTGTTATTTTATTTATTCTATTTTTATTTGCTTGTTCATTTGACCTATACTATGCCTCATTTCAAAAGGCTTTACAGTGAATTATAGACACATAATAGTAAGACAAATAGCACATATCCATAATATTGATAAGAAATGGCAGCCACGAAAAATTAAGCAAGCAGAGACGGCAAACTTACATGCACTCCAATCACAAAAATCTCAGTGTACATATAATGGCACACAGTTGCATACACACACTATTGACTCTCTAATTTTTTAAAATAAGTGATGGACCACCTACATTAGGTTATGTGTTCTCTTAGTTCTGTTATAATATTTTAGGTTATCCTTTTTGTCTGTATACATTTCTTGTAATATTTAGGAAAGTATTACATAATTTTTCTACTATCTACTTTGAAGAGTTTGTATAATGCTCTTAATTCTAGTTTCTTATGGCAATATGTATCAATATCTTAATATGAATAGTGATGAAATTATTATATTTTCCCCTGATATTTTCTTATTTTTTTATTAATGATACTTATTTATCTTAAATATATATGGCTTTCTGTTAGTTGATTTAAATCTTCAAATGATATCTTCTGACCTTCAAATGTTAAACAGGAAACCAGAATATTTTTCCAAATTTTTAGTTATCTTTTCAACATAGTTAAGGTATATAATATATACAGGGTGGGGCAAAAGTAGGTCTGCAGTTGTTTGTATGGAAAATAATACAATAATTAATAAATAACAGTAAAAAATAGCCCTGGCCAGAGTAGCTCACTTGTTTGGAGCATCATCCTGTACACTGAAAGGGCATGGGTTCAATTCCCAGTCAGGGCACATACCCAGGTTGCAGGTTAGATCCTGGTTGGGGCATGTGCAGGAAGCAATTGATATTTCACTCTCACATTTATGTGTTCCTCTCTCTCTCCCTCCCTCCCTCCCTTCCTCTCTCTCTAGAAATCAATACAAGCAAGAGAAAAAAGAGAGAGAACTCATGGACATGGACAAGTGTGGTGATTGTGGGGGTGGAGGGGGATGGGTGAAGGTGGTAGAGGGCATAGAGGGGATAAAAGGTGATGGCACATAATAAATAAAAGCATGTCCTCAGGTGAGGATTAAAAAATAATACAAGAATAAACTGTGTTTTGTGTATTTATAGCAAAAAACTTACTTTTGCCCAACCCTGTATATTTTGTTGTGCCATGCTAATGTCTCTATTTCTTTTAGAGTTAGTCCTTTACTTAGAGAGATTTGGTGCTCACCACCAACTAGTCTCTTTTCCAGGTTTTTTCCAATTATCTTCAGTTTCAAGAAGTATTAAGAAATATCTCGCCAAAACCGGTTTGGCTCAGTGGATAGAGCGTCGGCCTGCGGACTGGAAGGTCCCGGGTTCGATTCCGGTTAAGGGCATGTGCCTGGGTTGTGGACACATCCCCAGTGGGAGATGTGCAGGAGGCAGCTGATCGATGTTTCTCTCTCATTGATGTTTCTAACTCTCTATCCATCTCCCTTCCTCTCTGTAAGAAATCAATAAAATATATTAAAAAAAAAAAAGAAATATCTGTTCAAAACCATCTGTTGACTTTATATTTGAATAACAGTTTGGCTATTATCTTTTTGAGTCACAATTTCTTTTGGGGGGTGGGGAGGTGGGAGTATTCAGGGATATCTAAGGTTAGTGTGTATTTTACTCCTTATTAGTGAGTTGATCATATTCCTCCCCAATAAATTTTGTTCAAAATTTATTACATGGACAAAACAATCTGTGATACAAAACAATCTTAGATTAAATAAGTCTCTATGATTCTGGGATAAACACAACTAATTGAGTGTCTTATTTACAAGTCTTCCCATATATTTGGATATAATATACTAGAGGCCTGGTGCATGGATTCGTGCACTGGTTGGGTCCCTTGGCTTGGCCTGTGCCCTCTTGCAATCCAGGAACCCTTGGGGGATGTTGGAGAGCCAGTTTTGGCCTGATCCCTGCAGGCCAGGCCGAGGGACCCCACTGGTGCACGAATCCGTGCACTGGGCCTCTAGGATGCATATAAGATCTTTGGTTAATCTCTTTGCGCCCTCCCCCCTTCCCCCTTTCCTCTGAGATTCATAAGTCTGTTCCATGTTTCCATGCCTATGCATTGAGTATCTGCCCCCTGGTGGTCATTGCGCATCATAGCTATCGGCCGGTTGGCGAGTTGGCTGATCGGTTGGTTGCTTAGGCTTTTATATATATAGACTAGAGGCCCAGTGCATAAAATTCTTGCACTGCGGAGGGGGGGTGTCCCTCAGCCTGGCCTGCACCCTCTCTCAGTCCGGGACGTCGGCAGGTGAACATCCCTCTTGCAGTCTGGGACCCCTTGCTCCTTACCATGCACCAGCTCACTACTCCTTACCACTTGGCTCACTGCTCCTTAGCGCTGCTCCTTACTGCTCCGCTCACTGCTCCTTAGCGCTGCTGCAGAGGCGGGAGAGGCTCCTGCCAACATCGCTGTGCTTGCCATCTGTGAGCCTGGCTTCTGGCTGAGTGCCGCTTTCCCTGTGGGAGCCCACTGACCACCAGGGGGCAGCTCCTGTGTTGAGCATCTGCCCCCTGGGGGTCAGTGTGTGTCATAGTGACTGGTCATTCTGGTCATTCTGCTGTAATGGTTGCTTAGGCTTTTATTATATAGATAATTTTATTCTACAGTATCCAAGACAAAGTGTTTATTAAAGTATTTTCCCATCAATTGTTTTTGCAAAGACATTATCACAGGGCCAGCACTTTGAGTTATAAACTTTTAGAAGTACATTTTGTGCTTTCTAGAAGTCAATGAATTAATAGGGATCTTATTTACTATTGAACTGTCTTTCACTATTTTGTTCTGTTCTTTATTGAACCCCATTTCTTTAATTTTTTTTTTTACTCAACAAATTTTTAAGTGTACAGTAAAAAGCGCTCTGATTGGGTCTTTTCTGCTACCTTGTCTTCCAAATTGCTGATTCAGTTTCCTGCTTTATCCAATCTACTTTTATTCCTTCTAGTATATTCTTCATTTCAGATATTGCATTCTTTATTTCTAACTGGTTCTTTTTTGTGGTCACTATATCCTTTTTCTCACTAAGTTCCTTGAGTATACTTATTACCATTTTTTTTTTTTTAAAACTCTGTATCGATTTAAGTGCTTGCCTCTACTTCACTTACCTCTTTTTCTGGAGATTTCACCTTGTTCTTTCTTTTGGGGCATATTTCTTTGTCTCCCTATTTTGACTGCTTCTTTGTGTTTGTGTCTATGTGTTAGATAGATCTGCTATATCCCCCAGTCTTGGTAGTGTGGCCTTATGTATTAAGTGTCGCATGGGATTCAATGGTGCAGTTTCCTTGATTACCTGAGCTGGGTGCTTCAAGAATGACTTATGTGGGTTATGTGAGCCCTCCCATTGTAACTGAGTCTGGATTGGTATTGGTCTATTTGTGCATGGGTTTGACCCTCAGGCTGGCTGACTTGAGGATTGACCTTGACCACAGAGTATGAGCTGCTGTGTAGGTACTGACCACACTAAGTGGAATTTGCCTCAGCAGGATCTGGTGCCTCCCGAGATTTCCCTTGTGAAGGTAATTGGATCCTGCTCTGATGTAGTCTGAAGCTGGCCACTGGGTGAGTTGGTTCTGGGGCCTCTTAATAAAGACTCTGGTGCAGGTCAATATCAGATGCTGCCTGTGACTGGTCCTGGGCAACCTGTTTGGAGATACAATGTGGCCCACAGTTTGTGGCTGCCTCTGCTGGGCCTGGGTGTGCATGAGAAGGTCCAAGCTGTTGCCTGTTGCTGGCCTTCACCAGCACTGAGCCCAGGGGTAGTGTGCAAAAGACCCAAGGCACCCTGATATCTGCCTCTGCCTGCCTTTGTCTGCCAACTGCCTGTTACACTCAGTCACTGAAAGAGTCTGTGGTGGTGCTCAAGTTGTGTTAGGAAAGTTCTCAGTGAGTCATCAGGTAAGGGTGGGTGATACAGGTTCAACCTTGGTGCTAATGGAGGGTCTGAGGCCACTCAGCCAAACCGCAGGATATACCAAGTCTAGCTGCCACCCACCAGGTGCATGCAGACCTCTGTGTTAGGGTGGGGTCTCAGGGAGTTGTCAGGGTGAGGCCAGCAGAGCTTACCAGGCCCAAACAGACCAAAATTTGTGTGAAGGGAGGACTCTGTACCAGTTGGACATGCAAGAAAAAATGGCTGCTGTCCTAAGGCCACACAACTCAATCTGTCCCAGTTCTGTGGGAGCCTGAGCTCAGCAGGGTGGGGGGTACAGGGAGTTGGGAGGGTGGGGCTATTGGATGTCTTGTGAGGTTGGGGAGAGGTGGGAAGTGTGACCCCTGCCCCAGAGCCACACAAGTCAGTCACTGTTACCCCCTGAGTCTGCTCAGAAGTCCACACCCTTACCCAGGCAGCTGACTCCTCAGTAGGGTGTGAGCTCTGCAGTTTGGGACAACAGTGAGTCCTGAGGGTAAGGCTGTTACATTCCCCAGGCTGATTCCATAAAAAGGGGAGTGTTCTACCCAAAAAGATGGTGTCTGTGGTGTGGGAGGGGAACTCAGCACAGGGATTCTGATAGCTGTCCCTTCAGCTCTCTCCCCAGAGCCACAAACCCCAGTCTCTCCTCATGTGACTCTAGTCTGCTCTGCCCTCCATCCACTGCTGCCCAGGGTGAGTGGCTGTGAACGAGATTTTATGTTTTGGCCCTTTAAGTGAGTACTTGTGTCTCTATCAGACTCCTGTTTCTCCCTGAAAGGCAGGATCCATGCTGATTTTTCCAGTCAGATGTTATATGGGCATCTCTTCCTGGCTCTGATGCTCTAGGCTGGGGAGCCTGGTGTGGGGTTGAGACCCTACACTCTTAGGGGAAACCTTTATAGCTGAGGTATCCCTCCAGGATCTCAACCACTGCCCATGCGAGCAGGTCCAGCCCTTTTCACATCTCTGCCCTTCCTACCAGTCTCGATGTGGTGTCTTCTGTAAACCCTTGGTTATATGACTTCCGTTTAGCCGGTCTTTGGTTTTATTCAGGTTGATTGCTCTATACTTTAGTTGTAATTCCAGCTTGGTCTTGGAAGGAGGTGAATATAGCTTCCACCTACTCTGTCACCATCTTGGATTTTATACCACATATTCTTTATCCATTTGTTTGTCAGCAGGCATTTATGTTATTTCTACTTATTGGCTATTGTTAGTAATGCAGCAAGGAACATGTGAGTGCAAATATCTCTTCAAGATGCTGATTTTAATTCTGTCATTATATTATGCAATATCTCCAGTGAGATCTGAGAAAGTATTCTATAGTCAAACACAGTATTTTTGTATCAGAAAGTATTAATTCGCTCCAAGCAGGCTAAAAAATCTATAACTAGACACGTATCAACCCAGGTCAGATATTGCAATCAAAATGAGTTCAAGTCTGATCAGGTTTTGCTATCGAGTACATTTTTGAAATAAACCTCCCAGTTTGCAGGGCTTCTTTGTATTTTGGAGTTGCAATAAGCATTTGAGGATTTTTACAGCCATTGGATAATTTCCCCTCACAGGCTTTTGGAAGGCTCACTATCTGCTGCATGTCTCTGAAATGAGAAGGCAATGTTTAACAGTAATGAAACAGAAAGCCATTTTAGTGCCAGATGTTTGATGCTGAAAAATCATATAAGCACTAAAAATGCTTAGAGGAAATGTTTTTGAATTTTAAAAGATGATTGTTGGAACTAGGTTTTTAGTTCTTTTTGTTGTTGTTCCCCTACAGAAAAAAAAGCCTGTGGACTTCTCAGTCAACCCCCAAGTAGATAAAACATTTCAGTTTTTTGACCCCTCTCTGATGGAATCCATTAAACTGGGTGATCCCAAAGTGCATGAATTCCTGAGGTTACTCGCTCTCTGCCACACTGTGATGTCAGAGGAAAACAGTGCAGGTAAGTGGAAAGTATGTCTAAGTGGTGAGCCTTGGTTTTTGAATCAGAACTGATATTTTTATTTAAAACATTTGGAATTGGAAGGATTTTCTAATTAAAATAAAACTTTGCATAGGGGTTTATCTACTACACTAGCTTTTCTTTATATTTATTTATATCCTGAATAGTTTCCAGTTATCTCTCAATTATTGACATACACATTTAATAGATACAGATGACTATTAGGTGTATGGTTACAATGAATTTCTCCAGTAATGGGGGTAGATTTATACTGATAAAATAATACTCTTATATAGTCCCCAGTATGAACAAGTTTTCACACTTAGTAAGATGGTTATTTAGAAGCTCAGAGTTCCTAGAATAGAACAAAATTAGGTGGGCCACTTTAATATTAAAGTGATGTGGTGGGTAGATAATGGTGTTAATGAATCAGCTTCTTGTTCCAATCAAGCCCAAACTATTTTATTTGCAAGTTATTTTTTCTTTCTACTACCAACTATTGACTAAGAAGTACCAACCAAGTAATTCAATTCAAAAGTGAAATACTGTATATATAGACTGTAGACTCTTTATATGTATACTAGTGCCCTGGTGCACAGATTCATGTACATTGAAAGGAAATTAATTTGAAGGTGGCCAGTGGGGTGGGACTGGGTGAGACGGGCTGGACACACCCTGGAGCCAACCTCTCGAGGTCCCTCCCCAGCTGGCTGCACCTGGGGTGGCACCATGGCTCAAAGGTCATCTGTGGAGTGAGCGGGGTCCCTCTAACAGCCGTGGGCAAACTATGGCCCGTGGGCTGGATCCAGCCCATTTGAAATGAATAAAACTAAAAAAAAAAAAAGACCGTACCCTTTTATGTAATGATGTTTACTTTGAATTTATATTAGTTCACACAAACACTCCATCCATGCTTTTATTCCGGCCCTCTGGTCCAGTTTAAGAACCCATTGTGGCCCTCGAGTCAAAAAGTTTGCCCACCCCTGCTCTAGCAGGTGGGGTCCCTCGGCCTGGCCTGCAGGGATCTGGCTGAAACTGGCTCTCCAACATCCCCCGAGGGGTCCTGGATTGCGAGAGGGGGGTTTTTGGATGACGCACCCCGGAATCAGGCTCCCCCCTTTCTGGTTCTGGGTAGGTCACCAGAGCCTGCAGCTGCCAATTCACCATAACTCGGCAGCTCCTGTGTTTAGCGTCTTCCCCCTGGTGGTCATTACACATCATAGCTACTGGTCAGACAGTCGAATGGTCGCTTAGCTTTTTATATATATAGATATGTGAGTGATAGATATGTGTATATGTATATATATGCACACATACACTTGTGTATATTTTTCTAGTTGAGACTACATTCAAACCATAGTTTTGTCCTTGATGATTGACAGTATTACAGATGTCCTGCATTTTCTACTCCTTTGCTCCTCCCCACCCAACCCCAGCCCCATCCCAGGCCTTCACCACCCTATTGTCTGTGTCCATGGGCTATGCATATATGCATATAAGTTCTTTGGTTAATTTATTCTTGTCTCCTTGTCACCTATCCCCTCAGAGATATGTCAGTCTGTTCCATGCAAACATGCCTCTGGACCTATATTCTCTATGTCTTCTAACACGTCTCTCATTTTTCCATTTCTTTATCTCTCTGGGATATACTTTGGAATTTTATTTTATTTTTTTCAGCACACTAATTCTTTCTCTGGTTGTATCTAATCTGTAGTTTTCTATTTTTAATTTCTACAAGACCTTTAATACTTTTTCACATCTGCTTAACTTCATGCCTCTCTTTTATGTCTAGAAATCTATTAAATATTTGTAATGTGCTATTTCTAATAATTCCAATATAGGGGTAACAATGGTAACACTTGGTGTGAATCATTTCACCTTTTCTAGTTACAGATAGTATATGGTTTGTTTGATTTTAATGAAAAGGAGTCACAGTATATACATTAATACACAGCTTGTTTTCTTAACAATTTACCTTGGTCATCACTATAAATCAGTAAATATGAATCTAGCTCTGTCTACTTTTTCTAATTGATTTTTACATACAAAGATAACATAGTAATTTTATGTAGAAAGGCTTACTTTATACATACTGGTTTTTAAAGTGTATTTTTATGTTATTTTTTTCATTATTTCTCTCTCTTACCCTCACCCCAATGCATACACATTACCAGGTGCCAAGGATTAACATCTGGTTTGATTCCTTAAATTTTAGGGAATTTCTTATATACTTTCTCATACTTAGTGGCAGACTGAAGTGGAATTTGGAATATCAGCTACATTATTGACTGTGTGATTTTGCAAAAATCATAACCTCTCCAATCATAAGTTTCACCAGTATAAAAGAGAAATAATAATTTTAATAACCCCTATATCCAAGGCTTGCCATGAGGATTTTGTGAGTTAATAGATATTAACTGCTTTAGCTTATGAAACTTTCATGACACATCTCCTGTTACTGAAAATATAAAGGTGTGGTCTCTGACCTAAGAAACTTCCATCATAGTGGAGAGGCACACTCAGCATCAAGTATGTTTTAAAATAAGATGACAAGAGTTACGTTGGTAGAATGCATAGCTTACAGGATAGGCACCTGCTCCAGCCGGTTGGTGAATAGAAAATGTTTGATTTCTAGAGCTGTCACTTGAGCTGAGTATTGAAGAATGAGTTAGAGTTGGTATTGGCATTCTATGACTGTTAAGCTATTCTTTTTAGTATTCATACATATGTTTATTTTCCTTTTTCAAAATACCCTTTCTTGGGTGTTGTTTAATCCACTTGTTTTTTTTTCCTTTTAGGACAGCTGATTTATCAAGTTCAATCACCTGATGAAGGGGCTCTAGTGACTGCTGCAAGAAATTTGGGGTTCATTTTTAAGTCTCGGACCCCAGAGACAATAACAATAGAAGAATTGGGAACACTAGTTACTTACCAATTGCTTGCCTTTTTGGATTTCAACAATATCAGGAAAAGGATGTCTGTCATAGGTGCGGTTGGTAGCTGAGATTATTTGTGATCTTTGATATGGTTATATCGATGCTTCTCATGGATAATTTTGCTCTTGATTATGTGCTGAGAGTTGTGATATTTTTGTAGCTTTGTGAACTTCTATCATCCTCAACTTAGCCTGAACACTGTGCTATAAGCATAACTAACATTTAACAGATATTTATTATGTGTCTAGCACTGTTCTAAATACTCTACATGAATGAACTGATTTAATTGTTACAAAAACAAGGTAAGTACCATATTTTTATGACCATTTTAATTGGGTAACTTGACCAAGGTCATGTAGCTTGAAGCGGAATAGCTGGGGTTCAAATCTAGGAGTTCTGACTGCCAAGCCCATTCATGTCATCACTACACAGCACTGCTTAGGTTGAGTTCCTGAATTCCTTGGCACGTGCTAGTTATTGTTGATAGTGTTGTTTTGTGAACACCATCATCAGCCTCCTCATTATCATTCATTGACTCTCTTTACCTGGATTACTGGAGCTGATCACCTAAAATTGTATTTAGTACCACAGCAAAGAATGCTTTTCAGACTGTGCTAACCCTCAGTGCTGCCTCAGTGTCCCTCGCATTTGTACTTTGTTCCTCTTTCCAGGTGTTCAAAGCCTTTGCCTTTCCCTCAAGTCCTCAAGTTTGTCATGATCTCCTTCACTCTTGGAAGCAAAATTCATCTCCTATTTCTCCAAAAAAACCCACACCAACCAACCAACCAACCAACCAAACAAACAAACAAAAAAACCAGGCCTTCTGAGATGTGCACCGTCAACTTATACTTTTCCCTATCCTCCTCCTTCATTCCCAAGTTGTAACTTTACTCATTTTTTTCCCCCTGCCTCAGAGAAAAATTGCTCTTGTTCCTTTTCAAAGCTGAAGGTTCTATCTGGTCCCATCCCTCCTTCCTCCTTCCCTCCCTTCTTCTTTCCCTCCCTCCTTTATGCCCCTAGGTTAGTGGTTCTCTAACTTTACCTCCCACCAGAACCACCAGGAGAGCTTGTAAAAACACAGATTGCTGGGCCAGAGTCCCAGAGTTTCTAATTAAGTAGGTTTGGGGTGGGGCCTAAACATTTCCATGTCTAATAAGCTCCTGCATTATGCCAATACTGGTACTGCTGGTCAGGGGATCATAGTTTGGGGACCACTTCTGAAACCTGTCTCCTTTGCTACTCTCCCCACTCAGGCCTCAGCATCTCTCGCCTTATCTATAGAATCCTCAGTAGTCACGCTGTTTCTTTTGAAAATTAGCTTCAAAACCCCCTTTTATTGTAAAAGCCTTCTTTCCTTTACCCTTATTTTCCAGTACCATGGCTTTAGTCATGTCTCTCATCACTGCTTGCTTGTATTATTGCAAAATCTTCAAAATTCTTCCTCCTTAAAGTAATCCTCTATGCTGACATCAGGGCATTCTTACTAAAACATTGGGCTGATTTTGCCATCAGTCTCTTAAAAAACCTTGGTGGCTTTGTAGAATTTGAAGGATAAAGTCCTTAGGATGTCCTTCAAGATTATTTGCAGTCTGACTGCAATCTGATTTATCTTCCACTTCTCCAAATTTTGTGCTCCAACTTACTAGACTTCACCATTCTTGGCATTCATTGTGCACTTTAACACCCTTTGTGTGTGCTATTTCCCCTGCCTAGAACTCTCCTTTTCTCTACTTCTTTCTTGAAAAACTCCTACTCACCTGGTAATGTCCAATTCAAATGCTACCTGTTCTCTCAATTCTTTTCCTGCTCTCCAAATAACTGTATTCTCCTTTGTTATCCTGAGTCCCTTGTTCATAACATGAATGTGATACCAGTCCCACGAGAATCATGACTTTCCAAGTTGTTGGAGTGTGTACTACCTGAAGGCAGGTGCTCTGCATTCGTTTTGCCTTAGTCTTCGTGTTTTTTTTTTAATACTATTCTTTAAAAAATATTTTTATTGATTTTTAGAGAGAAAGGAAGGGAGAGGGAGAGAGAGAAACATCAACATGAGACCAAAACACCGTTTGGCTGCCTCCTGCATGCTCCCTACTGGGGATTGAGCCTGCAACCCAGGCATATCCCTGATCGGGTTTCAAACCGGCAACCTTTTGGTGCAACCACTGAGCAACACTGGCCAGGGCATGCCTTAGTCTTAAACTGCCCAGAGCCAAGCACAGAGCTTAGCACACAGTAGGTTTTCTATAAATGTTTGTTAAATAAAACTTAACCCAATACGTTGTAACTTTTGACTATCCTGATCCTCATATTAAATCACTTTCTACTGTGGAAAACATACGTGTTTATGTAATTGTAGTGTTTTTGGTCTTTAACTACTGGAAACTAGCCCTAGAAGATGGCTCTCAGCAGGTCAAAACTAAACATCATCTGAGGATGTTTATTTTTATATTTTTGACAACAGGTTATAGGCGGTTATCAGTGATGTTGCCAGTGAGCACAGATGCTGCTGCTTTAAGTGTCAACCTAATGCGGTATCAGTGGGAGCTATCTTCTATTTACAGCTTCAGGGGAGGTGTTATTGATGTTGGGTTGGCCCAGAACTGGCTCTGAGGGTGTTGACAAAAACCTAAGATTGCTACACAGGGAAACTTTTTGGCTTTTCTCCAGCATCAGTCACATTACAGGCTGTGGAGAAATCACAGCCTGACCACAAACATCAGATGTTTGCCGTAATGGGTCCCATATGAAGAAAGGTAATGTTCCACCACAGGACGCATGGAGGCCTGAGGGCTTTATTTTGGTTCTGTGTGGCTTGTAATCTGGCGGACTTTGAAAGAGAGGCTGCACGAGGGTAGAAAAGTCTCTGTTTGATAACAAGGCACAAACAACGCCGGTCTCATGGTTGTCACATGGCTTGGTCTGTGGGGACAACACCCTGATGTGAAGGCTCAGACATCTGCTATGTTTCTCCTCCTCTGCCTCCTTTTCCTCCTTTTTCTTCTTCATTCTCCTTCTTCTTCTTCCTCTTCTGTTCTTCCCCTTCTTCTCCTCCTTCTCATTCTTTTTTCTTCTCCCCCCTTTTGCCTATCATTTATTGAACCACAAATGTATACCAGTAGAACTTTCATTCTGGAACAAGACCCCTGATTTAATTTAGAGATATGTAAATAAAAATGGATTTCTATAGAGATTTATGTAGAAGGTTTATAATCCACTATGTTGATAAACATATAAATCTCATTATATAGTTTTAGAAGCACAAACTCAACTAATTATGTAAATAAAAATACAGAGATAAAGTTCAAAGACAGTTATAGTAGAGGCTAGTGGCAGGTAATCATTAAAGAAGAATACATTATAATAGCTCCTTGGAAAGCCCTTACAAGGTCCTTAGAAAAGGGTTGCTCAACTCTAAACTGTTCAATGCTTATCAGTAAAAATCATATTGCCATATGTCAGGCATTTCTCCGTGTGAATGTATGAACAGCCACCCAACTGAGATGCAAAGCAGAATTATTGATCACCCTTCACAGTGCTGCTATTGCATTTACTCTTACAGCATAAACCTGCAACTGTTTCTGACCTTTGTCTTCCCTTTATGTCACAAAGTCATAGCTGCTGCTCTCAATAAATTTTACATCATTATAATTCAACTTATTTAAGCAAAGATTTATTAAGTGCTTACCATGTTCCAAGGACTTGAAGCTAAGGAGAAGGTGGAATTAAAATATGTTCTGTGTGGAAGCATGGAGGAGAAGATGGTAGAGCAGGGCAGGAAACAGGCTGGAGAGGGGCAGATCTGGATGACCCCTGGTTATGCTATGTTAAGGAATCACACCTCATCTAAGGTTAGAGGGAAGCTGTTGCAGGCTTCTGAACATTAGTGGGAAGATGATTCTGTCTGGATTACAGAAGAGTCTGGGGGAAGCAGGACTGGAAAGAGTAAAACCATGTAGGTTAATGTGACAATCTAGGCAAGAGAGGTGACAGAGAGAAATTCATGACTTCAGTTGGATGTATGGGTGTGAAGGGGGGCAGCTGAATGGTGGCCAGATATCTGATTTGGAGACTAAGTGAACGATGAGTCTGGCTATTGAATCTGGGGACATAGAAGCAGTAGCTAGTTATTGAAGGAAGATAATGTGTCTGTTAGAGGGGCCAATGCTGGGTTAGGAGACAGCATCAGAGATGGAACATCTTTATTGAATCAGAAAATTGTACAGCTGAAAAGGACCTTAGAAGTTAGATTTTTTAAAAACATCTCCTTTTCACATGTAGAAACTGAAACAAAGAGATGGTAAGGGATTTGTGCAAATCACAATGGGTTTGTGATTTCCCTAGACAAGTGGGTCTCAATGTGTCGTCGGGGGAACCTAGGAAACCTGGAGTGTTTTTCAGAGGATGCACAAGGACAAAACTATTGTCATAATAATACTAATGTCTTTTTCACTCTTTCTCTACTGAGTATACTGTGGAGTTTTACAAAGGCCACTTGCTGTGTAATATCACAACAGATTGAATGCAGAAGCAGATATGAAAACCCAACTGTCTCCTATTAGGCCAGACACTAAAGGGACCTGTAACCATGTAAAACAATGCACTCCCCAAATTAAATTTTATTGTTCTGGAAAAATATAGTTCTAATTCATAGAAATGTTATTTATGTAATAGGTTTATTATTATAATAATGATCATTATAGTAATATATAGTGTCACAAGACTATTAATATAATAAAATTTCTCAGTTTTAATTTCTAACATGGTAAATATTGATAGAACTCATATAAAAAAGCTCTTTGGAGTCCTCATGAAATTTTAAGAGGATAAAGGAATTTTGAGACCCAAAAGTTTGAGAACGGATGTCCTAGTCTGGACTATCAAAAATGGTCACAGAGAAGTCCCACTGGCAAAGGTAGGGTATATATACTTTGCTTTCATAGCTCTGGCGATGTGAGGAAATTATTATTTGGGAAACTATCAAATTGGATTGTTATAAAAGTAAGAGGAAGCCTTTTCTAGGATTAAATGTCCCCCCCACCCACCGCCCTTGAACAGTTAGATAAATTGCATATATATTTTCTCTCTTTCCCTGTAATGTGGGCAATTAAAGCCAGAGTGTACGAAAACTGCATGAGTTATGGCAACTAGAAAATCTGACCAAGGATCTTAGAAGAATGATGAACCTAGACAAGTCTCAGTACAGAATCATTTCCAGGGTGCGTTAGATCTATCCAAGCCAGGGGGAAACTAGAACTGATTAATGTTAACTAAGTGTCATTAGAGGTGAGAGGGAAAAACAATTATTGTACAATGATATTTGTATTTCTTTAAATCAAGTGGCAAATTTTGAGTCCTATTAAATTAATAGTAATCCATACTTATGTTCATCTGTTTTGAGGCATTCTATCTTTAGGGGAAAGGTATCATTGAACGGAAACATGTATAATCTATGGCTCAATGAAGCTTGGTGAGGATCCATGTGTTCAGACCATGAAGGTGTGACCCAGGCAGTTGTCTTGAATTGTAGGCAGTTCCTGGAAGGAAATACATTGCCATGCCACCCATTCATTCATTTACTCATTCAGTAAATAAGCAAGTGCCTAGTATGTGCCAAGCTGTAAAGCTAAGCCTATAAAGGTAGGCCAAGTATTCTTCAGTTTAAAAACAGACTTGTCTGACAGTAACATGTGGAACATCGGAGGGAGGATTGGGTATTGGAGATGAGGGGAGCCTAGTGAAGGCTGTCCTTTCCAAACCGGGGGGCAGGTTAAAAACCCAGCCATACTAATAAATACTTCCAGTGGGAAGAAGGTAGAAACTTGGATTTTGAAAGCCCCCTGTGAGGCATGCTTACAGCCAGGATTGTGACTCAAGAATGAACCACCAGGAATTAAAAAGCTTTTCCAAGGAGTAAAGGGGTAAAGAAATATGTTAGCAAGGGCTGAGAACTAATGCATAAAACATTGGTTTGAAGGGCTTGAATTCCATATGGAGATCATTTGGCATAACACTGACAGTTAGTTGATTCCTACTGTAGGTCTTAAATTTCACACCAGGAGAGAGGAAATCAAGCTCCCAATTCTGCTCAATACAGGCTTAATTTAAATGTATCAACCCTTTGGAAACAGTAAGCAAGGAAAATAGGAAGGCCATACACATCAGAACAAAAACACTTGTTTCTGAGTTTGGGAAATCAAAGGATTCCAATAGATGAAATATTTCTAAGTTAATAAAACAGGAATAAAGCCAAGCAACCTAGATAGTGACCTTCTAACCAAAGACACTGAATATTTTACTACTGGCTGAAACATGCACATTTCCAAATTGCCTGGCTGGAGCCCTGGGAGAGCCTCATTTTGACAGATTTTATTGATTATCACCTACTTTCCAAACTTTTTTCTTTTCAGTTAGAAACCCGGAAGGACAGATAAAGCTTTATTCCAAAGGAGCAGACACGATTCTGTTTGAAAAACTTCATCTGTCCAATGAAGACCTTCTGGCTTTGACGTCAGACCATATCAGTGTAAGTGCCTCTGTTTTAAGGTTAGCACAATGGCCCTTTGGCCACTTGTTATGGTTAGGTCTTATTTTAAAAATATCAGCTAAATGATCTGACTTCTGAAATAAAAAACATGAGGAGAGTGGTTCCACAGGAAACTGTGCCAGCGAATGTCTGGAAACTGGCACGTGGCCCCACCCCCTGCCCCGCGAGAGTCTGGTTGGTCTCATCACAGGTGGATTAACACACACAGGCTGAGAAGTAGCCCTTGAATGTGGGCTCCCTACCTCCGGCCAGGAGCAGGCTCAGACACTGGCTCTAACTCCCCTGCAGTTGGGGGCTGCTCCCCGTGGGAGATTGGACCGGATCAGGGAAGCAAAGCTGGACAATTGCTTTCACCTGAGTTCCATTGTGTCTGGCACCAACAGAATCTCGTACGATCATCATCAGTGAAAAGGTTAGGGTTGTGTTTACAGGGTGAGGGGCAAATAGTCTCTGTAGCCAATTTTCTCTTCCAGGGGTCTTTTTATTCAGGACATAAATCATGATGAGTCACTTATGTTCCCTGGGTTGAAGTTACCAGTTGCATACATTCTGAAACTATGCATTATTTCCTTCCAAAGGTTTTTCTGAAGAGAGCAGAGGTGATCTTTGGCAAACTTTTTTTTTTTTTTAAAGTAAGATTCTATGAATTAAATATGAGCATTACCTGGTTTAAACCCAAGGTTCAAGCGTCTCTCTAGTATTTGCTTGAGGTTCTGTTTAACCCAGTATGAACTTTATGGGCAACTGGCCCAAACTCTCATTTCCTCGCTGGTTTCTCTCCTTTAAACAATTATTGAGGATTCATGTTCTTTGTCAAGCCCTATATTTTATACAAAACATTCCCTGAATCTTTAAAAAAAACAAACAAACAAAATGAATAAAAAAACCTCTGCTTGACTCAAAGTTTAAAAAATGATGGTTTAGTAATATTGAGTACAAACATAGCTATTGTTTTTGTCTTTCCAATAGAGGATCCTTGATTTTCTTTTAATCTCTTCCAGAAGGCTGGCATGGTCTTTTTAATTTTTTTTTTTTTATGAGAACAACATTGGAATCATAAGTATCTAATTTTTGTCATTGCTCAAACACTAAGGCCCTGGATTTTCATACGTTTGCCTTTCATACTAAAATATAGGAAGCCTAATTTGGCCATTTTGCATTTCTAGGCAAAAGAAAACTTTTTTTCAGGTAATACCAATTTGACTTGTTCTTTGCTTTCATTCACTTTATTCATTTGGACTTTCAAATTCTGAGGTTTTACATTTATATTTAATTATTGATTCTGAATTGTTTAATGATAGGAAACAACCTTGCTCAAATGCTCATTTAGGATTCAATTTGTGTTTCATGTACTAATTAAATAACTTAAATCATCTGTCCCTTTTTGTAATGTCTTCTTAGAGTTGATTCACTATTGTACAGAACAGAGAAGAATGCCCAGCGGGGTTGCAAGTTAAAGGCAAAGAAATGTTTGTGCGAATTAAGAGGATAAAAGATGGTTACAACACAGTGACTCCATGTTCAGATCAGTAGGGGACCCCGTGTTGGTCCTAGAAGGCAGGGCTTATAAATGTGATTGCCATATCCAAACTGCTACCAACTGCCTACAAGATAAATTTGGAGAATTTTTCTCATGGTCTCTGGGCAGTCTGCGCTGACTTTTTCTTTCCATCAACCTCATTAGGATGTGTCACGGTTTAACTGGTGTATGATCACAAACCTTTGTGTGTTGTATAAGCCAAAACACATAGAGAAGATGTGCTCAATGGCAATGCCCAAAGGCAGAGAAACGGCTATAAAAACGCTTATAGTATACAGGCCCGTAAAATGACCACTGGAGGCCTCGGCAGAGTGGGAGGTTTTCAGCATTTCCCCAAAGCGATCTACATATGTTTCTAGCCACTGCGGCCGTGTGAGACACTTAGCAACTACCAGTCTCCTAATTTAAAAAGGTTTCCCTATTAAAAGAATAAAACACCAGAAGTATCATTTAAGATTGTCAGTTTACTGAGACATGAAAGGAAAAGCATAATTCTCCCATTGATTTGACCTGTTATTAAATACTAACTCCATAGAAAACAGTTTGATAAAAAATAATTTTTAAAAACTAACCTGACCTTATGGTGTCTTCAAGTTTTAAAACATTTTTATTATATGTATATGTGTGTGTGTGTGTATATATGTGTGTGTGTGTGTGTATATATATATATATATATATATATATAATTTTTTAAATTACAGGAGATCTAGAATGAAAAGTCAGCCTCCCCTTCTATTCTTCCTTCCCAGAAGCAAACATTTATATTGACTTCCTGCCTTTCTCTCCCCTTTTCCCCTAAGGGTTTTTATTATCACATAATCATAATTAATAGGTTTAAACTTCTATTACCTGACTAACATCTATTTATTCACCTATTATTGACTTTTAACTTTTTATTATGAAAATTTCAAGCACAAACAAAAGTAGGACTGAGTTAATTTTAGACATAGCTATATTACTAGGGGAATGTGATAAAATTCTGGTGAGCTGTCACGCTACAATCTCTTCAGAGAGCCTCTGCCTTTGATGTGAGAGCTATGGCTCCTCCAAGGGTCATTTTCTTTCCACTCAAAGCTGAGTGACACTGCCATGAAACAGGCTATGTTCCTCTCATTGCCAAGAGGGCTTCTTGCAGGTAGAGGATAGTTTGGAAACCAATATATGTTGGTTCAAATGGATATGTCAAGTCATGGGCACCGTTGATCACTCTCAACTAGGACACTTCAGCAGACATTTTAGATATCTTTTAGGGGGAAGGGTAGGTCCCCTGAATGTTTTAACTCAATAGAAATAAAATTCAAAATGCAAACATTGTCTCCTATTTTCAAGGAGATTAAAAACTTGGAGAGTCAGGATGGCCAAGTTATGTTCTTGATACAAAGTGAATTTGAGTGCAAAGCTTCTTACCCGTTATTGTTATTGTTCTTGCTATGATTATTGCTTTGGGGTGGTTCTTAAATCAATGTCTTCTCTGGCAGGAATTTGCAGGGGAAGGCCTTCGAACCCTGGCCATTGCATACAGAGATCTGGATGATAAGTACTTTAAAGAGTGGCATAAGATGCTTGAAGATGCAAATGCTGCCACAGATGAGAGGGATGAACGCATAGCTGGGCTGTATGAAGAAATTGAACGGGATTTGATGGTACGAGCTTAGAAGCATGATGGTTTGTGTTTATAGAGAGGACAGTATGTGTTTAGAGATCTAGGATAGGAATAATCCACTGGCTAAATCATCTTGCACACAGCGGATGTTACTTTTTCAAACATTTAATCATGTGTTATATGTTGGCTTTGAGTTTGCCATGTGTGAGAGCCTAGAGGATTATTTCGATTAGTTGTAGCTTATGTAATTGGAAGTCCCCTAGAGTGGACAATAGCAGACCTCCTATTGTTTGTCAACCTCTGGTATGTCATTGATGTTATTTTTCCCCCTCCCCGCTTTATGATCCACCTTTTTAGAGCAGGAAACTTGCCAGGAAGAGTGGGAAGTTTTACAGCTCTGAGCCATCTTAGACCTATGAGATTTTGATGATATCTGTGCTGCCCAGAGTATGAGAGTATCATTTATTCTAGAAAATACTCTTCCCTGAGGCCCCAGTGGCCAGGAAGCAGCTGGGGAGTTCCTAAGTCAGTACAAGCCCAAATGGCTTCTGATTGTTTGTGCTAACAGGATCTCTGCCAGTAGCTGGTGTTCCTATGAGTTGGCTTGATTAGGGAAACTCCTCTTGGGTCCTTCCCACCCCACCGCTGCACATAATAGGATGTTTACTATACCAATGCATCATACTTTCTGTCTTCAATTCGTGTTCCTTGACCTCTGAACTCTGTGATTACAAGCTGTAAATGTTATGAATATTGTTTGCATGCATTAACATAAGGTATTCTCTATTTTTCAACAAAGCTTCTAGGTGCCACTGCTGTAGAAGACAAGTTACAAGAGGGTGTTATTGAAACGGTTTTAAGTTTATCACTAGCCAATATTAAGATCTGGGTCCTAACAGGAGACAAACAAGGTAATTTTAAAACAGATGTTTTGAACAGAGGGCAATAATTTATATGGTAAAATGTTAACTAATCGGAAAGTTTAATTAGTTAGATATGTGCCCAGTTCTCTATATAGGAAATAGTTGAAATACAAATAGGAAAGTTAATATAAGAACTTACTATTTAAAGATAAAAACAAATCAAGAAAATATCTTCTAGAGTATACCCTGGGGTCTGTTGAATTTCAGCTCAACTCACTTCTTCAATATAATAGTTAAACCTATAGGCAACAGTGGAATTAAAAATGTTTACCTACAGGTTTATGTGAGCACTGCCTCCAATCAGGACTGAGACTTGAGTAATAGTGAAGCAGGACATTAGAGATCTTAGGGTTACTCCTTTAGTTTCTTGATGCAATGAAGAAAGGGTTGGGGATCTTAGAGGAGGGAACAGGCTTTTGGGAGGCTCAGGGAAGCAACTGTTTATCAACTGGTATGTAAATATTTTGGTATTTTAACAACCACAACAGTTGTGCTAGAGTAACCTAGTTGAATTCCAAGCCTTCCCATGCAGTGGTAAATGGGAGCTGACCCACTTTCAGGCATGACAAAATGCCAAGTCATCAGAAAAAGAGACATTATGTTCATAATTCTGTGCTTGTTAAGAAAGAAAAGGGGACCACTACATTTTGGATCTATTGCTAGCAGTAATGGTTAAAACAAAAATGCTTTTACGCTTGGTCCTCAGTAAACCAGAAACATTCAGTTAACTGGCGAATACATGTTTTTAAGATTCTATCTACCTGTAGATGTTTTTAGAACATTTGAGGATTTTCAGATATGGTGAATCAGTTCTCTATGTGTTCACCCAAATCACTGATCACAAAAATAAACAATAGAAAGTTGAGCTCTGTGGTGTGTTACTACAGACTTCCTGGAGTTTGATGTTGATCAGTGGGTATAGCTGCTCAATTAGTTATGAATATCCACAAGTTTACTATTATTTAGCTTTAATTCCTGTGGTTTATCCAAAGCACATGCTGAGATTTTATCAGTTGCCTTCCTTGACCTCGTACAGGCAAATCTGATGATTCCATGGAATTAGGTAGAGCCTAAGAACTCAGAATTAGAATCAAATGACTTTATTGAAAATGGAAGGGTTACCTAACTATCCTAGGCTCCATTTCTATAAAATTGGAGGAAAAAATGCCCAACATCATGTAATTTTCCAGTTTTCTAGCAGCAGCAGTCCATTCACTTAATGGGAAAATGACCATGTTGCATGTAGGAGAACTATAAAAAATTTACAAGAGCATTTTTTACTGTCCAACTGAACATTTTGTTGAGCTGTTTTTCAGTTTTCTTACTACATAAGAATTGAAAATTAGCTAAGTTTAGTATTTCAGCTCTCCGAAGGTAGTATTTGGGACCTCTGGTAAGAACTATATGAGAAAATTGAGGATTCATAGATGTGGCTACGGATCCATGGAGTTAGCAGTTGGTAAATTTGATCATGGGAGCCAGGGCTTTGAAATTCCCTCTGGGTCTCTTGCATTATCACCCATTATGCTCTCTCTGACATTAAGGGAGCCTATAAGCTACAAGAAAATACAGCAATGACTTCAAAACTTCTATAGAAAAAAACACACTTCTATATAAGTGTACTAGAGGCCGGGTGCATGAAATTCATGCATGGGTAGGGTCCCTAGGCCTGGCTGGTGATCAGGGCAGATTGCGGTCTTCTGGCTGCTGGCCGGGGGCCTCTTTACCCTGGCTGCTGGCTAGGGCCTCCCTTCCCCAGCTGCTGGCTGCTGGCCAAGGCCTTCCTTTATTCTGTGTCACCCCCTGGTGGTCAGCGCATGTCATAGTGAGCGATAGAACTCCCGGTTGAACTCCCACAGGGACACTTTGCATATTAGCCTTTTATATATATATACTAGAGGCCTAGTGCATGAAATTCATACACGAAAGGGTCCCTAGGCCTGGCCAGTGATCAGGGCCAATCAGGGCCTTCTGGCTGCCAGCCGGGGCCTCCCTTCATTCCGCGCCACCCCCTGGTGGTCAGCGCACATCACAGCAAGTGATTGAACTCCTGGTCGAACTCCCGATGGGACAATTTGTATATTAGGCTTTTATATATATAGATAGATTATCAAGTAATGTTCTAACTGAAGTAGGCTTTATTTTGTATCAGAAACTGCCATCAACATTGGCTATGCCTGCAACATGCTGACTGATGACATGAATGAAGTGTTCATTATAGCAGGGAACACTGCAATGGAAGTCAGAGAAGAACTCAGGTAAGTGTTAAAGGAAGAAGGAAAGAGTGGAAAAGAGAGAGAGGAAAAGGGAAGATCAGGTAGTTGAAAAAGTGGAAAGATACTATAGTTACCCATGGTCTTCATTTAATATAGAGCTCTTTCTTCATGTTTCCTAAAATTCTATTCATTTTGATCACAAACTAAGATAAGTTTGATATTAGTAGTGAGTTAATATCTTCAAGCCTCCAACATTTCCCAAGTATTTTTAATTTAATTTAATTTAACTTTTTTGTTAATCCTCATCCAAGGATTTTTTCCATTGATTTTTAGAGAGAGTGAAAGGGAAGCAGGGATTGGGAGGGAGACACATAGAGAAACATCAATGTGAGAAAGACACATTGATTGGTTGCCTCCTGAAAGTTGCCTGTCTGGGACTGGGGATCAAGCCTGCAAGTGAGGTATGTGCCCTTGACAGGAATTGAACCCACAACCCTCCAGGCCAATGCTCTATCCACTGAGCCAAACTGGACAGGGTTCCCAAGTATTTTTAGAAAATAATTTTCAATCATTTACATTGTTAGCCTTTAAAAGTATGCATTGGCGATTAACCTGTCAACTCTACATGATAATGAGTGATCAGTTTTACTGAGGGCACTTGTTAAAATACCAATTCTCCAGCTTTAAAATTAAGATTATTAAGAAAAAAAAAAAGATTATTAAGAATTTAGATGGGCATAGGACTTTGTACTTTAATAAGCACCTAGATGAAGCTTATGGTTAGATAAACTTGGAGATGGTGTGTAAAGTTGGATAGTCTTTCAAGAAAGTAGACATTTTGATATAGCTGCTATTGAAATAGCATACTGTGCACCTGTGTAACCACTACATAGGACCAGAAAATGTATAAGTGGTGAAATTGAAGGTAAGAGTGGACAAACATTCAATTTTGAGAAATAGTATTTCTTATTTGTCAGTTTATTTTTTGTTACTTTATTTGAAGAACATTTTATAAGTCTGCATAATTATTTTCCTAGCACTTCAAAAATGCTGTCCTATAACAATTTTTGTTTGTTGATGCTTATAGTAGCTTCTCTAAGTTCAACCCATTTTGGGTCTGACTAAATAGATTGTTGGCTTGGGGGCAAACTGCTTGCTGCTTGTTGTACTCTAGAGGGGGGCCTAACCTTCCCTCCACGGGACAGTGGTGCACTATGGGTTTCCGTAAGGTGTCTCCTTCATTAAACTTTTGTTCCTGAACCTTAGAAAGAAACGAAGTCTCAACCGTTAGCACCACTAACTAATATTTGTAAATCAATCCTCTCAACTTCTTCTACACTGCCTTTTCCCACCATAGGAAACTGCCATGTCATGCTTGTTGGAAGCTATGTCTTTGCCAAATAAAAATTGGGAAATCTAATTATTATTGATATAATTTTATTATTATTATTTCTATAACTTTAATGATAGATCCCATAGAGTCTATTGAAGAAATATTGGTGATTTGCTTGATAATTAATAATTAAAATTTTTTTATTTGGGGGGATTTTATCTCTTGCTGAAGGAAAATAGATGTGAGCATATCCAGATTCTAATGAGCCTACTGCTAAATGCTTTGAGACTATGCCTGGGACACTATTGTTAGTAGTATTCATGTATTACCTCATTTTATTCTCAAAGCAACCCAATGGAGACATTATCATTATCCCTGTTTACAGATTAGGAGGCTGAGACACAGGGCAATATGCCCAAGGT
The DNA here is from genome assembly GCF_028538775.1 of Myotis yumanensis. Taxonomy (NCBI): domain Eukaryota; kingdom Metazoa; phylum Chordata; class Mammalia; order Chiroptera; family Vespertilionidae; genus Myotis; species Myotis yumanensis. The sequence continues at coordinate 64,227,025 of NW_027223752.1, forward strand.
TCCACAACTAGTCAGTGGATCAGCAGGGATTTGAAGCTAGGCAGTGTGGCCCCGAATTACTTGCTATGTTTCTCCCTAAAAACACCTTAGATGTATTTTTACTCCTTTAAAAAATTAATATAAAAATGTAGTTGCTGAGGCACCTTATTGCTTCACTTGTGTTCAGACACTAGATGAGCAATTAGGTGAGAATAAATTTCAGGGAAAGACTGCAGATGTACTAGTAAGAGGAAGAGCACAAACTTCCTGTTCACTGGAGCCTAGGTAACATCTCCGCTCCATGCTCACCTGCTGGCTGAGTGACTTTGATATGCTGTTCAATCTCTCTTTGCTTGGTTTCTTCATTTGAAAAAAAAGGAAAATATACAAATATGTACCCTAATAGATTATTTTATTTTGAGGATTAAGTCAGTCAAGAATTTAAAACTCTATGGCCACTAATTAACATCCTTCTTGCCCTCCCCACTCTCTCCACTTCCTTCATTCCTCCTTCCCTCTTTCCTTCAGCCATTGTTCCCAATTTTTCCAGCGACAAGCACTGCTTTTATTATTATTTTCCCAATAGACTCTCTGGAGTCTATCATTAAAATTATATAAATAATAATAAAATTATGTCAGTAACAATTAATTAGATTTCCCAATTTTTATTTGGCAAAGACATAGGCAATCTCCAGTCATAACTTCTAACCAGCATGATATAGCAGTTCTCTAGACCAGGTTGATGTCATGGTAGCCAAATATAACACAAAACTTAAAAAAAATTAGAGATTCTATGCATTCTTATCATAGAGAAATCTATATTTTTTATGAACCTTCCTAAGATATTGAAAACGCTGCTCTTTATCACAACTTTTATGGACCCTCTTCCTCCCTTGGTTACACTGGATAATGATACTGTGGGTTGCTGAACTAGCACACATAAAGGCATAGGAACATGAAAGAAGTCATGTTATTTTTCAGGAGCAATATTCCAAGTTGTAGCTAGAATGTTTCACACCTAAGGGTGGAAACATCTTTTCAGAGATGGATTGATGATAGCTTGATTGATAAGCAAAAGTGATTAGACTTTATCCTGAAGGTATTGTATACAATACCTGAAAGTATTGGATAAATGTGAATGGTCTCTAAACAGAAGGGTGACGAACCTGATTTTGCATTTTAGAAATAACATTCTAGTGACAGGATAGATTATGTTTGCTGGGAAAATGAATGATGCATCAAGAGGCTGTTGGAATACTCAAGCTTAGAGATGATGAGGGTTGAATTAAGGCAGTGAGGCTGTAACATGGGGAAAGTACTTTGGAGGTAGAATGAATAGGACTTAGAATTCAATTCCATGTGAAGAGGAGTAGAAGGATGCTCTGTCGTTTCTAGCTGTCTGACTTGTTAGTCCAGAATACATTCAGGTGTGTAAGAACAGAAACTTATTAAATTTTCTAAAACTGAACTTGAATCTCTTTTCTGCTTGATGACAATACAATTAAACTGAGCACTTTTGGGTAACTTTAGTTCAAGTGTAGGATGCACAGTTGCCTTACCTGCCATTGACCTTAGAGACCCTGTTGGTATTTAGCATTTCCTTACTTCTGTGTCCCTATTTGGTCTCTGGTCTCTTGAGGTTGCTGGCTGTCTCTCTTGGCTGACTTCCACATCCTCCTGCGAGTGGCTTCCTGACCTGTGTCCTAGAAGATTTGTGCTCTCACATGGCTGCCTCTGTTCCTGAAATAACTTTACTATCCTCCATGTCACTCAATCTCAGTGAAAACTATTCCGTCCTCAGATTCCCAAAAACTTATCTGAGGGTTCCATTACCCACATGGTTCCAACCACTAGTAGTGCAGGATGTGGGTCAACACCCAGGTATCTTTTAGTGACTCATCAGCATCTAAGCTCCTCTTTAAATTACTTTTCCTGTAGGCTGGATGGGAGATGGAAAAAAGAGGTCATTTCTTTCTAATCGCCAACAGTTTATGCCTATGTTGCTTTAAGGATTAATCTCACGAGACTTAAATAAACTTTTTTCTTCCCTCTTAAAAAGCCCAATTAGTAAAATTCCAGATTGATGGAATTCAGAATGACAATGCTCCTGTAAGTATCAAGAGCCTATTTTGGTACTCAAAAAGCAAGATCTTTTTTAAAAAATTTTTAAATCATTTAAAAATTTTTTCAATTACAGTTCACATACATTATTATATTTGTTTCAGATGTACCCCCAGTGATTAGACAGTGTGTGACTTACTAAGTGATCATCCCAGTAAATCTCACACCCATCTGACACCATACATAATTATTAGAATATTATTGACTATATTCCCCATGCTGTTTTTTACATCCCCATGACTATTCTGAAACAACCAATTTGTACTTTTTAATCCCTTCACCTTTTCTACCTATCTCCACAAGCCTTCTCCCATCTGGCAGCCATCGAAATTTTCTCTATCTTTATGAGTCTGTTTTTGTTTGTTCATTTATTTTGATTTTTGGATTCAATTGTTAATAGATATGTATTTATTTCCATTTTATTTTTTACAGTTTTGATCTTTTTTTCTTCTTCTTAGAGAAGACTCTAATATTTCATGTAATTCTGGTTTGGTGGTGATAAACTCCTTTAGCAAAAAGCAAGATCTTGACTTTTTTGTTTTCTCTATATTTGGTTCTGTCGAATCTCCCCAAGGCAAGGTATGTTTCTGAGGAAACAAAGAAGGTCACCTGTGGTAGTGGTGGTGCTTGCAGAAGGGGTGGGGAATCAAGGTTAATATCTCAAAATTTTATTCAGCTACATGTGGTTGACTAAGTAGATGACATAACTTGTTATGTGGAGAGATTGTAGAGAAATATCAATTCTTACATATTGTTGTTGGGAGTGTAAATTGGTAGAAACTTTCTAGAGGGAAAACTTGTAATATATTTCAAAATTACACATATGCACATTTATTATTATTATTATTATTATTTTTTAAATCCTCACCTAAGGATATATTTTCCATTGATCTTTAGAGAGAGAGTGGAAAGGAGGGAGGAGGTGGAGAGAGAAGCATTGATGTAAGAGAGACACAGTGAATGGCTGCCTCTCATATGGGCCCCAACTGGGGCCAGGGATCAACCCTGAAACCATGGTATGTGCCCTTGACTGGGAATTGAACCTGAGACCTTTGGTCCACGGCGGATGCTCTAACCCCTGAGAAACTGTACCAGGGCTCACATATGCACATTTTTTACCCAAGGATTTCTATTTCTAGGAACTGCCTTTAAGAAAATAAATGGACAAATATATGCATACATATATAGAAATATTCATTGCTGCATCAGTTATGATAATGGGATATTAGAAATTGCTCAAATACCCAGCCACAGGGATTTTGTTAATTGCCTGCTATATACCTACAATGGAATTCTATGTAGGCATTAAAAATGGTTATTTATTTGTTGACATTGGAAGATATCCATGATATAGTTAAATAAAAGATGAGATCACGAAACATCATACAAAGTATAATCCTTTTTTAAAATAAAAAGAATGTATGTTTATGTGTACAGGGGTTGGTAAAAGTAGGTTTACAGTTGGGAGTACATGAAAGTTTATTCTTGTACTAGAGGCCCGGTGTATGAAATTCGTGCATGGGGGCAAGGGGGAGGGGGATGTCCCTCAGCCTGGCCTGCACACTCTCCAATCCAGGGCCCTTAGACATCCCTCTCGCAATCCAGGACCACTGGCTCCTAACTGCTCGCCTGCCTGCCTGCCTGCCTGAGTACCCCTAACCACCTCTGCCTGCCTACCTGATTGCCCCTAACCACCTCTGCCTGCTGGCCTGATTGCCCCCTAACTGCTCCTCTGCTGGCCTGATCACCCTCTAACTGCTCCCTGCTGACCTGATCACACTCTAACTGCCCTCCCCTGCCAGCCTGATTGCCCCCTAACTGCCTCTGCCTAGGCCCCTGCCACCATGGCTTTGTCCAGAAGGACGTCCGGAAGATGTCTGGAATATGTCTGGTCTAATTAACATATTACCCTTTTATTAGTATAGATTATTATTCACTAAGTATTGTATTATTTTCCATATGAATAACTGTAAGCCTACTTTTACCCACCCCTGTATATGTATAAACACTATCTATCTATATCCATATCTGTCCACCTACCTACCTATTAAGCTCTAGAGGACATACAAAGTTGATAGTTCTCAGTGATGGATCAGATGGATCATGTTTGCTTTGTTCTTTATGGCTCTTTGTATCATCTGAAGTTAAAATAGTATTCATACAATACTTTTACAATTAGGAAAGAAACAAAAAATTTATCTCCATTTTTTAATGAGAAAAAATATTTAGAGGGAAAAAGGAAATAATTTCTATCTAGACTAATTATTTCAGGATCCTTGAGGCCATGTTGTTTAACTGACTGGCAAATAATGTTTATTTCAGCCCAAACTTGGAGCTCACCCCTTTTTTAGAGTCTAAGATAGAGAGGTAATGCATAGCAGAAAATTCTACATCCATTTATAATATTCATTTTCTTAATATTATGATGGGGGGAAGAACATCTAAGAAAAATTATTGCTAAAGATGCTCTCTATAATTCCAATCTTGGTTACTTATATCAAAGCCCATAGTTCTGGGCATAAAATACTGAAATCATAAATTTACACCATTAACTTTTCTTGTTTTATGCTTTTGAGTTCAGTGGGAGTTCATGTAAAAACCAAACAAAAAGAGGATATCAAAAGAACAGGATCTAAGTGGTAGTAGCTATTCAGAAGAAATGACCTAAATGCTTATATTTAAACCTGTCAAATGTATTTAGATTATTTTATAAACATGGATATGTAATTTTCATGCATATCATGCATTTGGCTTGTTTCAAATTTAGTGTCATGAAATCATTTTAGACACTTTGAGTCCTTTGTTAACTTTACTGCCATAGCTGCTTTAGTAGTGAGGGCATGCCCAGAAATCTACAATTAAATTCTGCTATGGTTTCTCAGAAGATTACTGCACTGATTATATTGCACCAATATGTATGTCTTCTGCCCTAAAGAAAATAGACTAGAATGTAATTTTGCTTGGGCTGACAGGCAAACTCATTCCATGTTTCATTTTTGTTGCATGTATCACATGCTTTATTGTTAGAACAATTCATGTCTTATAACTAATTAAACCATGAAATAACTCTACTGCTTCTGAGAAGTATACCAGTGATATACTTTCCTCCTTAATAAAAAAAATACAGCTACTTGGTGGAAAGTTATTTGTTTGAGCGAGCAGGATTCATAAATGCAAATAACTCCAGGGCCAGAAAGGTAACATTACCTGCATGATCTGGGCTATAAGACATTAGGGAGGGGTGGGGGCCTTTGGAAAGGCGAACATCATCTTGTCCATAAACTCATATAGATTTTTTTATTTTTAAAATATATTTTATTGATTTTTTACAGAGAGGAAGGGAGAGAGAGATAGAGAGTTAGAAACATCGATGAGAGAGAAACATCGACCAGCTGCCTCCTGCACATCTCCCACTGGGGATGTGCCCGCAACCCAGGCACATGCCCTTGACCGGAATCGAACCTGGGACCTTTCAGTCCGCAGGCCGATGCTCTATCCACTGAGCCAAACCGGTTTCGGCTCATATAGATTTTTTAAAAACACTATGCAGGCCAAACAAAATGCATCTTGCTCCTAATTCCCAAATGCTAGTCACCCAAGCTAACTGTTTTTAGTCATTTAAATTTCTATCATAAATGGTAAAACTTCAGAGAAATAAGTAGTTTTGGAGAGCTTCTAGTACATACGTGTATAGCTGCCCAAGTTTTCATAGCTGTTATCATCTAGTCTGATTAGCTGGTACCATTCCCCCAGTTTCTAATAAAGAAACCAGTTTCTAAACTGGTTCAGGGCTTTAATGTCTTCTGGTCACACAGATAGTAAGGGATGGAACTAAGGCTTGAAATAAAAATTTCGTGTACTTTCTCCCTTCCTGTTGGCAGGGTAGTCCGTGAATTGCTCCTCTGTCACTGTGTCTTGGCCCAACCTAGAAACAGCCTGCAGCCTGTGGCAGACTCTATAGTAAGCTTATTTGGCATGGCAAATCAAGAGCTAGGAATTTGAAGACCTGGGTTGTAGCCTGAGATTGTAATTGACTAATCAAGTGGCTAGATGTCAGAGGCAAACCTCAGGCCTGAACCTGTAACAAAACAAAAAAAATGGAAGTTTGGTTGCTTGGTGTAACAAAAGCCAAATTCCCGAGGCAGGTGCTGGTGCAAAAGGAAAGCTATTTATTTCAGGAGCCATAGGACCTGGGAGAGGGGCGGACTCGCCTCTCAAAGACCCAATCTCTTTTTCTGCTGACGACCAGGATCTTATAGGTATAGGGAGGGGAGGGATTTTTTCTATCCAATTACCTTGCTAGATTTTGGTAGCCTTGGGGCCCTATCCACTCATATGTCTAGTTTTTGGCGCATTCAGTGTAACAACCTTCCCCTCTATCATCTTGGCCAATGGGGGAGACTCCCGGGCACTCCAACTGACTGTGTAAAGTAACAAACCCAGGTCTTCAGGTTCCAAGCCCAATGCTCTTATATCAAGGTCAAGATTGTCTTCTTTTAAGCATGAAATCATGATATCAATCCATTTCCTAGCAGGTCCTTTTAATGTTTGAATATAGGGTGTCTTAAGAGGACTGACAGGAGCACTCTTTTCCCTACCATCTCTTTTCTTTATAGGTTGCATACCAGCCGACATGGGCCTCACTGGGCTTTGCTGTGTTTGTAGTGGCATGGGGCTGTGAATGCTGCGGTTGCTTCAATCATTAATGCATTTCTGCATGCCAACATTGTAATAGACTGCCCTTCATTACGAAGCTTGGAAAAAGGCATTCTTTTGTTTTAGCATGTGTTATTTGTATTCTGTGGTTAAGCATTGTGTGTTATGCCTGCAAAAAATATAGTGCATATTCTTTGAAGGGAGTTATGTGTAGCTTTTGCTCTTCTAATAAATTGTTTTTGCAAGAACCAGCTGGTATTTGAAGAGATGTTCCAGGAAGAAAAAGAAATGACAACTATAGGACATGGGCAAAGGTCTGAAAATGCACAAGCCCTATCTGGTGAGGAGGGTTGTCCTGTATGGAGGGAGTGCAGAGGGAATGGAAACAGAGCTAGGAAAACTGTCCTTTGTCTGCCTGGAAAAGGTTCTTGTGAGATGTTAGGAAGACAATTTAGGGGGAAAAATACTAAGTAAATAAAATTTCAGCCAATACTTTTATGAACTTCACCCTTCTTTGGAATGTTTTCATTCTCCTGAGGGAACACAGAGATTGAGTCATTTATACAGCGAGTGAGAACTTTACGAAAAAGGAAACCTCAGGGGATGTTTGCCCTTTGGTGCTTTCTTCGGACCCAATTTATGAGCTCTGCAACATTGTCAGGAAAATGATCATTTCTGAGGAACTCGTCTCTTTTGCTTTCTTCATTACACGGGACTATAAATTTCCATGACTGTGAGGAGGATTCCCTGACATGGTTATCTGATGCAAAAGTCTGTTCCTCCCACTTAAAACCATAACTTTTCATGACTGCTCTCCCTCCCCTCCTCACCTTAACTCCTTAAATTTCACACATAGCACTCTGACATTATAAACCTTTTATTTTGATTCTGCAAACTGATTGCTAAATGCATGATATCATCCTTGGACCTCGGGCCATGTAACCTCTGGGTTGCTTGGGTTCCTAAATACAGGCTGTGATTTGGGTCCTGGACAGCAGAAGGAGATGTTGAGCCAGAAGATAAGGGGTTTTTTTGTTTTGTTTTGTTTTTTGTTTTTTAACTTAGTATGTAAATAATTAGTGTTACATTTTCAAATAGAGAGTTGCGGACTACAGTGATTGTTTTTGTACAGTGAACATACTCTTCTTTCAGGGGAGTCACCGCTGAAAACCATTTTATTAAACTTCTTCTGTGTAGGATGAACCTTTGGGGAACCACTTCATTTTGCTCTAAGCCAAAACATCCATTTTCTGGCCAGTCTCTCACTCCCCATTTTCTCACGGGCACTCATTTTGTATATGCAAGCTGTGGCCTGAAGTGTTGGTGGCTGGTGTTGACACTCATCTTCAGGGAGGGTCTGCTGAGTAGCTCCCTGTTGTGGTGAAAAGTTCAGTAGTCATGTCAGCTTGCCCTGTGTTATTTCAAAACCTGTCATTCAAGGGTCTTCAGAGAAGAAATTTCCCTTTGTCTAAAAGCATCATCTTTCCATTTTCAAGAGAAAAGGAAAAGGCCACTTCTAAGGCTATTGAGTCTCCGTACAGTCTTCCTCTTAAGCAGCAGAGATGGATGAGATGTGGACAGGACTATTCTACTGCTAATCAGGGCTAGGGCATTGAAGAGAGTTTCCATTTGGAATGGCCCTATACCCTTTGGTGTCTATAGTGTCTTTCTCAGAAGATTTAGTCTATTGTTTGAGCTGATGAGTACAATTTTCACTTATAATAATCCATTATAATATAATGACTATGCCAATTCAATGAATGCTGTCATTTGTATTATTGTCAAATATATTGTCCTTAGAAGCCTGCTGTTTTAAGCTGGATTGTATTACATTATTCTACAAATTGATTAATTTATTTACTACATAGATACCCTGGAATCCCTAAAAGATATCATGAATTTTCTTTAGTCTTTCCCTTTCATTATTTAACAATATCTCATGCCAGATCAGTGGTTCTTAAGTCCTTGAAATGCAGAAAACCTTATATACCAAATTTATCATGAGCCCCTAGTTCAAGGCCAGATCAAGATGGTGATTTAGCTTTTAAGTAATTTAGAACGGTCAAGATGATTCTTTTTTATTTCTTTATGTTTTCCTTCCTACTTCCTGGAATTTGGAAATTTGCTATGGTATCCCTATTACAAAGAATTATCAAGCTTGCTGTAACTGAATCTTGTGTCACAGCCTGTCTGAATAGCAGAAAAATGAATTTCCCTCTAGGCCAATCTCTTGTTAGAGTTAAAAGGTATGCTCTGTATACTTTGTTATAATTTGTTCTCCCCCCTACTCCCCCTTGCCTTTAAGGAAAGCAAAGGAAAATTTGTTTGGACAAAACAGAAGTTCTTCCAATGGCCATATAGTTTTTGAAAAAAAGCAGCAGCTGGAGCTGGACTCAATTGTAGAAGAAACCGTAACAGGAGATTACGCCTTAATCATAAATGGCCACAGTTTGGTGAGTTCACTTAAGGCTTTTGTTCTTTCTTTTTCTTCACCCCAATAATCGTCTCTTTTGTGTTGTCATAATTTCTTTTGTGTTTTCCAAACAAATGACACTAATGGAAACAAGCATACACTTGATTTCCTGTTTGTGAGGTAAAAGGAAACTTTTGATATACATTTTATGCATTATTGCTTGAATTACCACTGTAAAGGGAGGATCCAAAGAAATACCAAATTCACAGAATATCAATCTTGTCTAAGTGACTGTAGAGCATTTAGCAGTATTGTTTAAGTGCTTTCTGAGGGAGAATGTAATAGTTCGCTGTCATTTAATTAAAGTAATGCAACTGGATGAATGTATTGCAATTATTGCTCTTGCTAATGCTTGTGATTTGCAGAGTACAACCCGACCTTCATATAATTACCACTCCAAATTATTGCCATTAAGATACCTCTGGTGGCTTTTCTAAATAGCAGCACTTTACAGCAATGCCAAACAATTTACTTTGATTAGGAAATCTGGTTCTTGTCGTAATAGAATAAACTTGCATTGTACTTTTAATGTAGTTCAGGTTCCAAATCTTGAACAAATATCAAAACGCTCTTCTGAGTTTCTAATTTAGAAAACAAAAGCTGTGATTGCATTCCAGCGAAGTTACCATTTCTATGCAAAATGAACTAATCTCACATTTTTCTTCCGCTTTGATGCTTTGATGACCCCTTATCTCTTTCGAACTTTGGAAAATAAGTGTATCTTCTTGTAGACATTTTCTTAGAGGACAAAAAAAGTTGGATCTGTATTTCCCCCTGTGATGAGCTGTCTGTTAGCTCTGAGAGCTCAGCATTATCCAGCTGGATTCCAGACATAATGATGTGTTGCCTTCTACACCATGGAAAGTTACAGAGCTCAGCTGCAGGCCAAGCTCAATTGAAAGTTTGTCCAGATGACACGGACTTCTCCCTTGCACAAATGAATAGCAACTGAAAATTATAAACCTGTCATCTTGGAGTTGGTAGCCTCCAAGCTGAATGGACCACAATATGGAAAGGGTCCCTAATGAGCTGCATTTTGACTTTCCCTCAGGCTCAAAGAAGCCACTGTGTGGTGGGTTAGAGTACTCAGGTGATAACATATACTATTCTGTCTCTGTCTCTAAATAAGCGGAAAAAGCTAAGATAGAGAACCCCTATCAAGAACCCCTATCAAGAACCCCTTCAGCTTCAATGCCTGAAGCTTGTGAAACCGTGAAATGTCATTTTTTATTTAAGGAGAACAGACCCTGTATCTGATAGTATGGTCAAAAGCTTACAAAAACAAACACATTATAATTCCAGTTTGCTGAAATCTTGTTTCTTTGCAGGATGTAACTGGATCTTTCTTTCTTAGAGTTGGGGAGTCTAGGTTTTCATTTGTTGATAATAAAAAAAGAGAGAGAAAGGGGGACCATTCTGGGCAAGACATACTTTCTTTTTCAGAAAGGGCATTTATATTTGAGAGTGCTAACTCACAATTTCCTGTAGGAGTTATAGACCTTGACATGAGAATTATCTATTTCAGTACCTGTTTTTATAGCCATTTGCCCTTCTTTCTAGTCATTCCAGTTACATTTACTAAGCATGCCTAGGTCACAGTCCTAAAGCCCAAAGATAAGGATATAAATAGAACGTGGACCTTGCTTTAAGGATTGCCATCTGGTGGAACAACTAATCTCACAGTAATATGGCAAATACTATAAAGAGGAACAAACAGTGCTTTGAGAGCATAGAGACAGACACATTTAATTATTTGTGGGAAAATCAGGGAAGACTCCCTGGAGGAAGTGATATTTCCAGGTAGAGGAGACAGCAGTGCAAAGATAAGGAAGAACCTGTAAAATTATGGAAATAAGCAACTTGGCATGATGGCAGTAAAGAGCAAACATAAAGCTAGTGGTAGAAGACAGAACTCAAAAGGAATATAGGGGCCAGTTGTGAGGGGCTGTGAATATCTTGTTAAAGATTCATTCAAAGATATGATGACTTAAAGTTTAGGTGGATTACTGTTTCCTCTTATTGTGTTTATTACAGCAAGATGTGTACAGCAAGATGTTTTCTAGAAAAAATTATACAGTTAATTGCAAAGGATTAAACTCTTTTTTTCAGTTATTTCTTGGCATATCTAAAGGCTGTTATGTATTTGGAGAAGAGCGAGGGTGGAAATGGTTGAGGAACTCTATCTGAGACACCACCTGTTTTTTGCACACCACCCTTTTGTGCAGACCTCTCTTGATTTCATCACTATGTTCTTCAGTCTGATCTCCAGATTATCTACTTTTCATTAATCCATGCATTAACAACCACCACAACAAACACTAAATATACTAAACAGCAATACAAAGGAAACAAAAATTCCATCATGAGGACAAAGCACCATTTTGTAATTATTATTTTTTTAATCTTCACCTGAGAATATTTTTTGCATGTTTTTTAGAGAGAGTAGAAGCGGGGAGAGAGAAACATCGATGTGACACATTGATTGGCTGCCTCTTGCCCACACCCTGGGCCAGGGATCCAACCTGCAACCCAGGTACATGCCCTTGACCAGGAATTAAACCCATGACCCTTTGGTCCATGGGCCAACCCTCTACCTATTGAGCAAAGCAGGCCAGGGCAGAAATCAGCATCATCAGTAGTTCATTCTAAATTTGGTGAAATGGTGACTAGGTTCTGTCTTTGGATTTTCCTTATTTTTGGAGATTCTGGAACTTCTCTGGCATTTAATTGTGTCTCTCTCCTGTTCAACATGATAATGTGTCAAAGAGGACATGCAGGGGTACTGTGTCTTTTATTTTAATCCTTAAATTTCTTGGCCTTTAACACTTATTTCTTTATTGGCTGTTGTTACTTAACATAAATTTAACTGTTTAGAAAATGAATCAGTTGAAAAAGAAATCTGCTTCCCAAGTGATGCCTTTGATTTATTGCTTCTTGTTCTACTCTGTATTTTTTTTTTTAAATCATAGGCTCATGCCCTAGAAAGTGATGTCAAGAATGATCTCCTAGAACTTGCCTGCATGTGTAAGACTGTGGTGTGCTGCCGAGTCACGCCACTCCAGAAAGCCCAAGTAGTAGAGCTGGTGAAGAAACACAGAAATGCTGTCACTTTGGCCATAGGCGATGGAGCCAATGATGTCAGCATGATCAAAAGTAAGAGAACATTTGCTCAGTGGGGCATGCTGCATATCTGAAGTCCTCAGGTTCAGCATTGAGCAATATGTGATGGAGATTCCATTACAACTTCATTTTTCTCAGTGGTTCTAAAATGACTACTCTGGGTCCAATGAGTCCACCATTATTAGCATTCATAAAAAAACCCCACCTCCTTGTCTGTAATTAAGTCATTTGTGTATTTTTAGGCTAGAAAAGGACATTGGTACGGAGGAATGAAAACTGGTCCCACAGTCCCAACGCTTGGGTTGAGTCCCAGCTTTGCCACTTACCCATTGTAAAACCTTGTGCAAGTTATTGAACTTTTCTGTGCCAATCTCCTCTTTTGTAAAACTAGGATAAATATCCATCATGAGTGGTTCATGAGATAATGTATGTGAAAATTATGAATGCCATAGCTGTAAGGTTCCTGTAAATAAATAATACCATAAAAGAGCAATGACAAGTTCCCCAAAGAGACGGTATCTTTGTTTGGAGAATGGCAGTGTTCTTTTTTTCCTTTGCAGGCGCTCACATTGGCATTGGAATCAGTGGCCAGGAGGGACTGCAGGCAGTCTTAGCCAGTGACTACTCCTTTGCACAGTTTCGATACCTCCAAAGGCTTCTCCTGGTTCACGGAAGGTGGTCCTATTTCCGAATGTGCAAATTCTTATGCTACTTCTTCTATAAGAATTTTGCATTCACATTTGTGCATTTCTGGTTTGGTTTCTTCTGTGGCTTCTCAGCCCAGGTAAAAAAAAAAAAAAGCCTTTTTCCCCCCTTTATAAGATCCCCTGGATTATAATTTACCATGCTTCATGGCTTTTACTAATAAATAGTGACACTGTGGTAATTATGTAATTGATAGTTGACTTGAACTTTAAACCCAAGAAGAATATATATTTAGCTGGGATTTTTATTTATTTTTCTCTTATTTACATAGCAACCAATGAGTACTCATTTCTTTACGTTTTTGAATGATGACAGGTAAGCTTGATATAAAGTTTTAATTCAGAAGTCTGAGAAACAATAACAAGAAATGTTGAGGTATTTTTTGGGAAAATGATCACTCACCCAATACCTTAAATGTAAATATTTTAAATCAGGGAGAAGTAATTGATGCCCTGACATCAAGGATGCTTTGATGGCATTTCATTGGCTAAAAATTGCTATATAGAGTATGTTGGTCAGAAAAATTAGCAAATTTATAAATTGGGATTCTATTTTTATATCCACTCATCTTCATTTTAAAGGATATTGCTTAACTTCATATCTTGGATATAAGTAAAGTTTGATCCTGAGTGTCAATTGTGAAAAGTAAGGCCTATAGTATTTAAATGTACTTATGAATTAAAAACTACATTATTATTTTAAACAACAACAAAAGAACAAGATTGTCCTTGAAAATGAACTGGTAGTTATAACTCTCAGAGATTTCTTCAATTATTCTTCCTTCCTCTTGAGTTTAATCACTGGTTTCAATGATATGCATGAAGCTGATATTTTCAATCATTTTATTTTAGAAAAATTGAGTATGAATTAAATCTTGGCATTTTATGTTATCTTAAATGGGCCAACGGAGATTAGCAAATTCTTTATGCAATGAAAATAGATGTCATACATCTTTTTCTTTTTCTGAGAAGTTGAGATTTCTTAAAGTGAGGCACACCTATACCCATTCCTAATTTTCTCTTTTAAGGATAACATTCTCAGAACTAAAAGAAGTTTCTGTTGATTATTTTTGATAATCTGTAGGCAGTTGAAGTAAAGCAAAGTCTTGATTTTATCTCTACTTTGAGAAGGCATTGGGATAGGGATATTTACCTGCTTACAATTTCACCTTTGTCCAACAAAGACAGGTGTGGGAGTGTGAACTATGCCTTCCTAGGTGGGTGACTAAAAAGCAAGGCTGTTTGCTAAGCAGTATTTCTGAGAGATCCAGTTTTCATACTGCAAAGTTTTGACACTTTAGAAAAATTACAAAATTATGAAGGGATGTCCTAATCCTCACATAGACCTCTGTGGACACAGACAAGTTGTTAATGATTTGGATGTACACATACACCAAGCTTGGATAGGTAGGTTTACTGCCAAAGTTGTGTTCATTAAATCTTTGAAGTTGAAATTTATGTTCCATGATTTGTAACCCCTACGTTTAGGTGATTTTCTGCTCTGCTTTTAAGATCTGATAAAATTGGTCAGAGTCAGATGTTAAGCAGTTATTCTTTTGAAGTCTCTCGCCAATGTTCACATTTAAAAAGAGAACAGCAAGGAAAACAATAAGACATGTTTAAGCCAAAGACATGGTTAAACCCATTTGTCTCCAAAGACATGGTTAAACCCAGTTGTAAGATAGACCACCTGTCTACAATGAAGTTTCTCAAGTGTTTCAGTTGTAGATTGGCAGAGCCCCTAGCCAGGATCCCACTGCTGCAAGTAAGAATGGGATGCATCAAGAGTGAGATCTGAGTGTTGGTTGCTGTAAGCCCCACCCCCTTTTTCATCTCTGAGCCTCTGCAGATTTCCCCAGTGATTCCCACTGGGCAAGATTGGATTAGGCCACCCAAGAAGTGTCCTGCAGTGCTGGGAGAGCTAGGTGTCCACCTGGGCCTCTCTTTTCTCCACTGGAGAAACAATAGGCCCTGAGGGACCCTCTTGGTACAGTGCTGTGCCACCTGGGTGAGGGGCGATGCAGTCAGAGTGTAGCCCCTCTCCTTTCCTTTGGATGTGGTCCTTCTCTGTCTCTGTGGTCCTGGGTGGTGCTTCAGCCTCATCCCCCTGCTCTGGGATTTTCACAGTGGTGTCTTCTCTGTGGCTAGTTGCCATTGGTCTTCTTGTGGGGGGAACTGATATTGGGAATGATCTATGTTGCCATCTTGATGGCATTATTCCTGAAGCCATTTTTTCCCAGAGACAATTTATAAGGCTTTTGCCGTTGGTATGTTAATGGGGATACAGCCTGCCTGGGATCTCTTTCTCTATTGCAGTATTTTTTTAATTTGGATTTCAAATCCAGTGAATATCGTTTGTTGTTGAAATTTTTAGGAGAAATTTTTTTTGTCTCTCCCTTTAGCTGGTACCAAGGTTGATGCAAGCACGTTTTCCTATAGTCCCTCTCTGCATGAAGATTTGTTTCTCCTTTATTCTCCCTTTGCTGCTTTTGCTTTATTAGATTCCATATGGTTTAATCTTGGCATCGGTAATGGTCTTTCTTACAATATATAGTGTCTTAGAGCGATGAAACTTGGTATTATTACTCAGACTCTCTTGGCACAGAGCCCTGTTTTTCTTCCCCCAAGTAACATGCATAATGTCCTGTAGAACAGGACCCACTTTGGGAAATTCTGGAACACATGTCCCTATGGCCACAGTTTCAAAATCTGACATAGCCCTGCTGTTTATCTTAGTTCCAATATTTTGGAAGCAGTAAGGTGTATGAAGGACAAAATGATGCTAAGAATTCTTATCTCCAAAGAAACAAGCTATTTCTTTTTCTCCCTTTCAGAAACTTCCATTTTCTTTTTTTTCAAGAAAAAAGAAGACTTTAAGTATAATAATATTACCCAAACTGTACCAACATAGTATGATATCACAAAAGTTGTAGGAAATATTAAAAATCTGCAAATAATAGAATTACTTCTATTATATTCTACAATATTTTTTCTCTGGCTCTATATTTTTTCATCTGTTTATGTTGTTCATTATATTCCATAAATGAGTGAGATCATGTGATATTTACCTTTCTCCAACTGGCTTATTTTGCTTAGGATAATGCTCTTCAGGTCCATCCATGCTGTTGCAAATGGTGAGAGTTCCTTCTGTTTTACAGCGGCGTAGTATTGCATTGTGTAGCTGTATCACAGTTTTTTAATCCACTCATATGCTGATGGGCATTTAAGCTGTTTCCAAGTCTTAGCTATTGTAAATTGTGCTGCTATGAACATAGAGTTGCATATATCCTTCCTGACTGGTATTTCTGATTTCTTAGGATATATTCCTAGACATGGAATTACTGGGTCAAACAGGAGTTCCATTTTTAATTTTTTGAGGAAACTCCATACTGTTCTCCACAATAGCTGCACCAGTCTGCATTCCCACCATCAGTTCATGAGGGTTCCTTTTTCTCCACATCCTCGCCAGCACTTGTGTTTGTTGATTTGTTGATGGTAGCCATTCTGACAGGTGTGAGATGATACCTCATTGTCATTTTGATTTTCATCTCTTGGATGATTAGTGACTTTGAGCATGTTTTCATATGTCTCTGGGCCTTCTGTATGTCCTATTTTGAAAAGTGTCTATTTAGGTCCTTTGCCCATTTTTTGGATTGGATTGTTCATCTTGCTTTTGTTAAGTTGTATGAGTTCCCTATAAGTGTTGGAGATTAAACCCTTATCAGAGATAACATTGGCAAATATGTTCTCCCATGCAGTGGGCTTTCTTGTTGTTTTGTTGATGGTTTCTTTTGGTGTGCAGAAGCTTTTTATTTTGATGTAGTCCCATTTGTTTATTTTCCCTTAGTTTCCATTACTCTAGGACAGTGGTTCTCAACCTTCCTAATGCCGCGACCCTTTAATACAGTTCCTCATGTTGTGGTGACCCCCAATTTCATTGTTACAAATTGAATATAATTAAAGCATAGTGATTAATCACAAAAACAATATGTAATTATATATGTGTTTTCTGATGGTCTTAGGCGACCCCTGTGAAAGGGTCGTTCGATCCCCAAAGGGGTCACGACCCACAGGTTGAGAACCGCTGCTCTAGGAGCTGTATCAGTAAAGATATTGCTATGACATGTGTCTGATATTTTGCTGCCTATGGATTCTTCTAAGATTTTTATGGTTTCCTGTCTTACATTTAAGTCCTTTAGCTATTTTGAGTTTGTTTTTGTGTATGGTGTAAGTTGGTGGTCTAGTTTCATTTTTTTGCATGTTTCTGTCCAATTTTCCCAACACCATTTATTGAAGAGACTGTCTTGACTTCATTGTATGCTCTTGCCTACTTTGTCAAATATTAATTTGAGCATAATGGCTTGGGTCAATTTCTGGTTCTCTGTTCTGTTCCATTGGTCTATATGTCCGATCTTGTGCCAATATCAGGCAGTTTTGAGAACCATGCCTTTGTAAGATAACTTGATATCTTATTAATTTCTAAAATTCCATTTAACGTCAACTCATTCAGAAACACCTTTTAAAAAACTGCATGGTATCGAAGGGGGATCTTACTCAACAGGCTTTGTACAGCAAGCAGTGTCTTCTAGAACAGGAGTTATTCCATTATAAAGGTAGAAACGCTGGTGTTTCCCATCCTCCCCCCCGCGCTCCCTCCCCCGCCCCCCCCCCCACACACAGGTAGTCTGGTGAATTAGTGAGAATGAGAGAATGAGAACCGGCTGTGAGGGCAACTCTGAGGTGGAACTGGGATCATTGTCTCTTTTCTATTTCCTGTTTTTCACTAGCAGTTTCTGATTAGCAACGGGGTTTAACTGAAAAATCTATTGGCATTTTTTCTCAGCCCTGTTTTTCTAAGGACAATATGCTGTAAATGAAGCAAGTGAAAAACACACATATTTGGGAAAGACACTGGTCTGCAGGGAACAAGAATTTTTGACTAGGGGACATTTCTGTAGTCATACTTCCCCTCCCACCCAGCATTGAGATCATTTGGTTGGCTTTGGCCTCTAAAGTCATGTGTTGGGTGACAAGGCTTTCTTACCCTCTAAAGCCCATTAGATAGCCACTTCCAGTCTGTTAATGAAAGTTGGCTGTCAGGCCTCTCTACCCCCTGCCATCCCTCCCCCAAATTCCTTCAATAGAATTAAAGGCTCCATGTTGAGATGGAGCCAGTAGTCATAAAATTCTAGGGCCTGGCAGATTTCAGAAACGGCAGGTGTGTGTCTAGAGCAGTGGTTCTCAACCTTCCTAATGCCATGACCCTTTAATACAGTTCCTCATGTTGTGGTGGCCTTCAACCATAATTATTATTTTCATTGCTACTTCATAACTGTAATTTTGCTACTGTTATGAATCATAATGTAAATATCTGATATGCAGGATGTATTTTCATTGTTACAAATTGAACATAATCAAAGCATAGTGATTAAGCACAAAAACAATATGTAATTATATATGTGTTTTCCGATAGTCTTAGGCGACCCCCTCCCCAAAGGGGTCTCGACCCACAGGTTGAGAACCGCTGGTCTAGAGGCTCTTCCTTGTAGGCCTGATCATCAGTCTACCTGTCCTATCCTAATAGGAGTGAGACTCACACACCCATTTTCCAACACCAAACATACAGTCTTTGAATTCTCATTCATTTAACAAGAATAAACTGAGTGCCGGTTTAGGCCAAGTGCTCTGCTGGTCTCAAGGGACACCAGAATGAACAAGAGGGATATAAGTTTCTGTCCTCAGGGAACTTACATTATGCGAACATTATTATTTTCATAAATGTGAGACTGATGTTAAATAACTCCATAGTCAACTTTCTCTTATTTTTCCACCAAGAGTTTTTTGTTTTGTTTTTTAATTTAATTTGTCATGGATGTGCCATGTCTTGGGGCCAACTCTGTCCAATTTCAGCATGATTCATAAGCACCTAAATATTTCTTCCCTGCACCTCTTAACAGATTGCTTTGAAGTAGTCTACTCTGCAGCCGAAAACATCTGACCAAATGTAAACAGATTGTGCTTTCTTACATACGATGTTGACTTTTAAAAACACCAGTTTAATTACTTAATGAAGTGACATGTGCTTTTTCTTACTATGTTGGTCTGTCTCTTGGAGCCTGGTAAATTTTATCCAGGCTCTTATTCTCTGATGATATCCTTGGTAGATTCCAGCCAATGCCCCATCCTGGTAGGTGGGCTGGGGCAGATGTGCAAGCCGATCTAACTGTGGCGTGCGAGGCTCCAAAGGGCCAGTGGGTGGTTTCATTCACTGCCTGTGGGATGATGGCAGTGAGGACATGTCAGACGAAGGATGATGTGATGCAGGCTGGGCTGTGCTTGCTTCCCGGACTTTCCTCTGATTAACTTCAGTACCTCGCCTCTGTTGCGATTGCTCTGGGACACAGGGGGAAAGACTCTGCCTGGGAAGAACCACACTCCTTTTGCTTGCTTTTCTGAGAGAAACAGCTGGGACACAGAACAAAAAATGTATGTTTTGTTGAAATCTAGAATCTTTGCTTTGGCAGGGAGTGTCGGGGATAATGAGTTTAGCCCTTCATTTTAGAGAGGACAAACCCAAGTCACCCAAGAACCAAGAATTAGGGACAGGCAAAGCTAGGACTGGAAGCCATGTCTTCTGACTCTCCCTGCAGTGCTCCATCGCCTCTCTCCATAAGTGGCCACTCCAGTTGTCACAGACTTGAAAAGAAGAATGGCTATATCTTTTTCTTTTTAAAAAAATATACTTTTATTGATTTAAAAGAGAGAGAGAGGAAGGGGATGGAGAGAAACATTGATGGGAGAGAACTATCAATCAGCTGCCTCCTGCATGCTCCTACTGGGGAGGCTGCAACCCAGGCCTGTGCCCTAATCAGGAATCAAACCAGTGACCTCTCAGTGCATGGGACGACACGCAACCAACTGAGCACACTGGACAGGGCTTTTGTTTTTTAAAAGTATACCAGTTGTTGTTGTTGTTAAAATGGATTTTGGAGAGAGGAAGGGAGAGAAAGAAAGAGAGAGAAAGCGCGCGCGCGAGAGAGAAGTGAGAGATAAACATTGATTAGCTGCCTCCCGTACATGCCTGACCAGGGATTGAACCCACAACCTAGGTATGTGCCCTGGCCCAGGAATTGAACCTGCTGCCTTTTGGTGTACAGGGACAATGTTCCAACCAACTAAGCCACACTGGCCAGGGTTCTTCTTCTGTTTTTAAACTATCTTCTCCCAGCCTAACCAGGCAAATGTTTGCTTTATTTCGAATCTGAAGGAGAAACGACCAGAAGCATTCAGTACAATATGACTATTGGGAAAAATGAACTCCCTTACTGAGAGAAAGCTATGTCTTGGGGGCTGTCTCCCAAACCTTAGGCCCTTAGAAAGGCCAGGCCTGTCTCTAGGCAAACTGCCTCCCAGAGTCATCTGGAAGCTTGGGCCAGCAAGCACTCCAACCAAACTGCTGCTGAGAGGCAATTTAAATATAATCTGTCCTGATGAGATTTCCAACCAGAGGGGTCTGGAAAAAGGTCAAACAGGTCTCTAAGCTGAATCATGGATCCTTTGTAAGGATATGTCTCATCCTAAACTGTTATCAAAGCTCACATGCTTTTCATGGAGTCTACTGCGGGTTTGCGTGCACCATTTATACATGTAACTTATTTTAAAAGTGCTCTATGCCCTCAGGATTTTTAATAAAGATGAGCTGTCTCCCACCAGGTATAGAGCCAAAAAAATAAAAGACATTGGTTAAGGCCCTATTTAGGAAATTCACATTTGAAACTATGCAACTACTGGCACTGTGTACTTGTGAGATGATATTATCTGATGACAATTTATCATTGTCAGTGAGATACAGAGCTGTGTATGTATTTTTTTTAATTCTGTGGTGATATGGAAACAATTATGTTGTCAAGGCCAGAAAAACTTTAGTTCTGACAAACAATATAAGAAAACTTACAATGAAAAGTTTGGAAAGGGATGTGAAAGAGTGTGACTAATCTCAAGGCTTTGATGACTTCATGGATTTGGTTACCTGTGAGCCCATCTGAACCTGGCATAGCGGTCCCCCCACCCCCCGCACCCCTCACCCCCTTCGCCTTCCAGATGTGCTCTGTGGAAAACCCAGAGAGGGGCGGGTGCTCAGTCTCGGGCCATTCCTCCTGGATCCTGCTCGTGGGTTTCTGCTAATTACACAAATCAGGAACAGATGTGCTGAGGCCAAGCACCTCATATTTATTCCAAAATGTGTTTTCTTTAAATGACAAATGTTTTTTCAGGCCAAAAAGAAAAAATATTATTATATAGTTTTCTCCTGCAACACACAGTAAAACGGGGATGCATGTCTTCAAAGAGGCCGTTCATCCCGTTGTTTGAACAAGGAGCTAAGCCAATGGTCTCAGAGTGGAAAGCCCTTTGTAACCATGTAAGAGCCTTATTAAGGTTTATTTAAATGTGGTATTCTATAAATCATAGAGTTTTTGTTTCCCAAGTGTTTAGAGTGTGATTTGTAGTTGGAGTATTTTTACTCTATAAAATGGTTGATAAGGTTGATAAATTGCTCCCCCAAAGAAAAGAGCCAGGAGGAGCTTTCCTTAAGTAGGAAAACAATGAAGTTGGAAAAATGGAGAACTCTCTCTCCCTTTTTTTCCTGCTCTCTGAGGAGACATTTATATGGTTCCAAACAGACTAATGGCATTTCACAGGAGCATGGATTTTCTCTTATTCAAAATATTGTAGATGGGGAACTGACAATTTGGAAGTTGAGGTGAAATGACTAGCCCTAGGATACATTTTTAAAACTATTCATATTTAGCCCAGTCGGTGTGGCTCAGTGGTTGAGTGTCAACCTATGAACCAGGAGGTCATGGTTCAATTCCCAGTAAGGGCACATGCCCAGGTTGTAGGCTTGATCCCCAATAGGAGGTGTGCAAAAGGCAGCCGATCAATGATTCTCTCTCATCATTGATATTTCTATCTCTCTCCCTCTCCCTTCTTCTCTCTGAAATAAATTAAAAACATATTAAAATATGTTTATATGATAACAAATATTATATGAACAGGAACTCCTGTTTATATAAACAATCTGAGTTACCCAAAATTAGAGTGTCAGCACCATTAGACTGGTCTAGTCTCAGGCCAGAATTCTTCACACACCAGAGGCTCCAGAAGAATCATTCCTTCTCTCTCTTCCACCCTGCCTATCTGTTTGGGACATCTGGTCAACTCACATGTGTGCACACGTGAGTGTGGTTGGAGATAGGTGGGTAGTGGAGGTGGTAGAGGGCTTGGGAACACCTGGAAGGGGAGAAACAGGGATGGGATCCACATGGGTCATGATCTGGGCTAGTGTGGCTCTCTCAGCTGGTCCTAGTTCCCAGAGTGGGGGTAATTAAAATTTTTCTGAGGGTATCTAAAGACCTTCAGGATAGCTCTTTGAATGGGTGGAGATCTCTTGCAAGGGGAAGAAGAAACCTTTGTAAAAGAAATACTGCTTGTGACTTTAATTTTTGTGGAAGCCCCCGAACTCAATTGTGCTAAGTCAGAAAAGGCATTTTTTAAAAGGTGAATGACTCAGATGAACACAGTTTGATTAGAGTGAACAGTGATTGATATAATTAAGTATTTATGAGGAAAAACCTTAATTATATCCAGGCATTCAGTTTTCTTTAAATCTTGTTCTAATTTTCTATTGATTTCATTAATACAGTAGTTTATTATAGAAATAAATATCTTTGGTTAGTTATAGCAGTAAATAATTGTATTTTCATAAAAAAGTATAATTAGTGAAAAAATAAACCTTTTCACTGACCCAACAAACACATCATTTGAAGCTTGGATCGTTCTGTCTCACCTTCCTTCCTTCTTTTCTTCCCTTCCTTCCTTCCTCCCTCCTTCCCTCCCTCCCTTCCTTCCCTTCCCTTCCCTTCCCTTCCCTTCCCTTCCCTTCCCTTCCATAATAAAGGTATGCTCTTATTGAGCACTATCTGTTTGGCAGGTGCTGCTGTACTGGCATTTACTTATTTCATTGAATACGCACTACCTCCCTTGAATCCCCATTTTATAGTCAAGAAACCTAAGACTCAGAGAGATTATCTTAAGAATACCCAGTTCTGCTTCTGATTTCAATGCCCTAACCTTTAAGACAAAGCTTCCTTTCACTGAGTAATTACCACATGCCAGGCACTGAGTTAGGTTCTTGGGTTGGCACAGGTGTGTAAGTCATATAACCTGCTCACAAGGAGCTCAGAGTCTAGTGGAGGTGGTGCTGGGAACTGGCACATAAATAATTGAAGTTGACAGTTATGAAGCAATGAGGTGTGGAGTGTCAGGGGACTATTAAGAAGTGTCTGGATCCCAACTCTGGAGGGTGGAAGGGGGCAGGGTTCAGAAACGCTTCCTGGAAGACCTGCCCATGTGCTGACCCTTCAAGGATCAATCATAGTGAAGAAGGTGAGGAGTAAGAGGATGGGCATCCCAGCAAAGGGGACAACAGGAGGAAAGTTATAGAAGTCAAGAATGACTTGGGCAGGAACACAAGCTATTTGGTATGGTTAAATCTGTGGGGTTTGGGGATTAATTTGATGTGGAGTATTGCAGAGAGAAATATCAGATTTCTGACTTGGGTCCTAGGATGTATTCTCATATCTGCTTCTTCATTCAATTGATTGTATATGCCTTTATGCAAGAAAAAGATAGAAAAGGGCAAATAAATTGACTTCTTAGTATCTCTGTGAAAATAGTTTTGACCTTGTGGGTACCCTAGAAGTTCTCTACACCATGCTTTGAAAATCTTTGTGATCGATGCATTGATCAATCTCCCAACCTTGATGGGTCTCAGTTTTCCCATCTGTAATTTGGGGGCTGTTAGTAGTAATGGCCTCATAAGCTTGTAAGGATTTCTTGAGTCAATATATGTAAAACCGTTGAACTAGTGCCTGATACATAGTAGGGGCTCAGTAAATATCATTTCTTGTTGTGATTCTGAGTGACAGTAAAATTCTTACAAGAAATTGCAAAAAACTCATTTAAGCTTGATTCTCATGATTTTCCCTTCTTGTCCTCTCTTCTTCCAACTGTAAAATTAGGCTTCGAATTGAAGTTCCAACTTAAAAATGCTGCTGTGAAATAGTAGTAGGTTTTAGTGCTAGTCAGTTTGTGACAATGGTGGTACTTTATGTCAGACCATCAGCTACTGACAATTTAGCATGTCATAATTTCCCAGATTCTTTCTTTCTTCCTAATACCAGGAACCATCCCTTCCCTGTGAGTGGAAGTTGGATGGTAGATGAGGTAAAGGAAGAATAAGTGATTTGACCAGCACCAGGTTCTGCCTGGGGCCACAAGATTTCAGTTTGGCTGCTTCCTCCTTTTACATTTTTCAAACTGCAATCATGAAATGAATTGATATGTTTGAAGAATGGAAGTCAGAGGCCATCACAAATAGTGGGGGATTTTGTGCCAGCAATTTCTCTCCCTCTCTTTGATGAGGGCATAGGGATGAGTAAAATAATCAAAATTAACCTTGGCTTCCCAATGAAATTACCTGAGAAAAAAATTTTTTAAATCTTCACCTGAGGATATATTTTTTAAATTGATTTTAGAGAAAGAGGAAGGTGGGGAGAGAGAAACATCGATCAGTTGCCTCCCACACATGCCCCAACGGAATTGAACCTGCAACCTAGGTATGTGTATTTTGGTGATGAAATCTGAAACATTTTGGTTCACAGGACAATGCTCCAACCAAGTGAGACACCTGGCCAGGGCCTCCTCACAAAATTTTAAAACTACCGTTACCTGGATCATCCTACCCCTAAAGATACTGATTTAATTGGCCCGGGGTGTGGAATTTTAAAATCTTCCCAGTGTCCAAGTTTTTCCAGGCTATAACTAAAAAAGGTCACATGTTTCCTTTTTAAATTGTAAAGTATAAACAATCTACAAAAAAGTACCTAACACATAAATGTCAGCTTAACATATTGCAAAACGAACACCCATGTAACTATGATCCAGTGAAAGGAACAGAATGTTGCCAAACTCCCAGAAGCTTCCCATACCTTTACTCAGTCACCCTTTTTCCAACTCTTCACAGGTAACCATTACCCTGGCATTTTATAATCACGTCGTTGCTTTGTCTTTTAATTTTACCATGAGTATGAAGAAAAGATTGGCACATTTTTTGAACTTTATTGAAATGGTATCATACTTTTTTTCTGGCTTCTTTTGTTCAGCATTTGATTCATTCTTGTTTATGAATATAGGTGTAGTTCTTGCTTTTCATTATTCTGTAATACTAGAGGCCCAATGCATGAAGATTCATGCAAGAATGGGCCTTCCTTCCCCTGGCTGCCAGCACCGCCTTTGCTCCGGCTGGAGCTGCCTTTCCACCTTCACTCTAGACTGGAGCCGCCTTTCTGCCTTCGTTCAGGCCCAGAGCCACCTTTCGGCCTTCCCACGCTGCCCAGAGGCCCGAAGCAGCTGGGGCACTGTGGAATGCCTGAGTCGTCGCCATAGTGACGACACAAGTGTCCCACCCTGCCCCCAGCTGCTTGGCACCTGTGTATGCAAATTAACCCACCATCTTTGTTGGGTTAATTTGCATACTCACTCCTGACTGGCTGGTGGGTGTCATGAAGGTACAGTCAATTTGCATCTTTCTCTTTTATTAGTGTAGATTTCATTATGTCCATATGGTACACTTGATGGATGTTTTGGTTGGTTTGGAGCTATTACAACCAATGCTGTGATAAACATTTTCATGTGTCTCGTGATGCATGAAGGCAGACACAGTCAATCTAAGTAGAGTTGAGAGTTGTTGAATGCATTTGCTCATCACAAGGAAGTGAGAGACCAAGCTGCTGTTCTGGTAGACTCTTGGGGTATATAGGAGTTGGCATCTGGGACCCTGTTAAGATTCCTGCTCTGGGCTGGGATTCTGTAAGGTTGCATACTACATTTTATCAAATGTCACTTTTCAGTGAGACCCTCTCTAATTACCTTTTTACAACTACAACCCTCCCACACTTCCTATTCCCCTTTCCTGTCTAGTATTTATTATTTTCTAACTCACTCATTCAGATATATATATATATATATATATATATATATAAAATCTTGTTTATTGTCCTTTTCTTGACACCATTAGAATGCAAATTTCATGAGAAATTTTTATCTGAATGATCAGGTTGAATTACCATTGCTTAGAATATAGTACCGGGCTCATAGTGGTTTCTTAATAAATATTGGTTGAATGAATGAATGAATGAATGATATGAGTGGCAGTACAGGCATTGTTTAGGAGCTGGAGACCTGGGTTTTAATTTTTGTCTTTGCCTGTATTAAGCTCTGTAACTCCAAAAGATTCTGTTTCTACATCTCTATGTACTCATTAACAAATGAATATATAATACCTGGTTTGTATGAATTTTAGTGAGGCTCCTGCAAGGAAGTATTCTATATAGATGTGAGGGGATATTTCTATCATCTTACTTGTTTATATGTAGTATCCTGAGCAAATAGCTTCATTCCCACTTTACTTTAAACCACTCCCAAGAAAAAGCTCTCCCTTTGTAAGCAGGCTAGAGCTGACAGGTTAATTTTTGCATCTCCCTCTGAAGACTTTAGTGGATCCTTTGCATATCACTTAAGTTAGATCATTAGACTCATTATAACCCATTGCAAAACTGAAGGATGAAATAATAACCCACCACAAGGGTGCGGGCCTTGAATGTGTCCAGTGGTCTCTCTGGGTCATCTCCTATCATCCCCACTGCAAGTCTGTAGGGAGTGTGTGGCTTCATTTTAAGATGAAGAAATGGAAGTTGAGAGAGATCTGGTCTCCCACCAAGGCAGGGGAGCTGATAAGACAGAGCCTCAGGGAGAACTCATGTCTGTCTGACTCCAAAACTAAACTCTCACCCACCTCAGGAAATTGAGACATTTCATTTAAGAGCTGACAAGTAAATATATATTATCACTCCTATAGACGATGTTTCTTACTGCTGTGCTATTTGTTTTCAGACTGTCTATGACCAGTGGTTCATCACCCTTTTTAACATTGTCTACACATCACTTCCTGTTTTAGCCATGGGGATTTTTGACCAGGTATGTGTTTTTCTCTATTTACAAGTTATTTTTCTCTGTTGATGCCTTTTAGTTGCTTCTAACTTCTACGTAGAAGATAAAAGTCATAGAAAGAGTCTTAGGAGTGCAATTGTTTTAATAGGTATTGTTTGGGTCATAACCCCTTTCAGATCCCCCACTGCCCCAAGAAGTTTCTCTGATCAAAGTTTGGCTACTCTCCTCTTAGAGATTCATACCCTAGATCCATACCCCACCATCTCAGAGCTCTTAAAGCTCTGAGCATTTTCATGTGTCCTCTGGTGCATGAAGGCAGACACAGTCTATCTAAGTAGAGTTGTTGAATGCATTCACTCATCACAAGGGAGTGAGAGTCTGAGCTGCTGTTCTGGTAGATTTAGTAGTTCAAGTCACTGCCCCAAAGCCATACAGCCAAAAAGTGATAGAATTCAGCCTAACTCCAGGCAGCTCTTAAGGCTCTAAGATGTCCTGCAGGAAATAGTCTCTTTAACTTCTTTTTAATTCAGCATTTTTCAAACTCATTTGACTACTTTTAGTTACCTATTTTTAATACATCACTTATTAATATGCCTCAGAACTAGTGCCCTGTGGTTCACACACCGGGAAGTGCAGAGAACTTCCTGCACTTCCCTCTGAGAGTGTAGAGAACCATGAGTGATAGATAAAAATTCATGAAACCAGGTTGGAGTGCAGAGAGCTAGCATCTGCGGTGAGACTTCCTTGGTCAGCACAGGCCAGAACAGAACTACAGACCAGCAGAGAACTCTCCCAGTGGGAGAGAGACACAGCCCCGTAGCCATGGGGAGGGAGGGTGCATTGAAGTTTTTGTTTAGCTCAACATGCTTGAGAGGAGAGAAGAGAGAGAATCATTTATAAAAATGGTGGCTCCTTGGCATACTCAGAGCCTTGGAAGGTATTTTCTGGAAGGGGGGACATGTCTGGCTGCCTGTGGGGAAGTGAAAGGCTAGCCAGAGGAGTTTCCATGGCACGATGACAGTGTATTATTTAAAAAAAATTTTTTTTTGAAGTATTTTTAAGAAGACCAGATTTTCTCCAGGCTGTTGTTAGACCCATTTGCTAAGCCTCACTTTCTGGCCCAAAGCCATCTATTGCAAAATATAAATCTTCACATTATGAGCTCACTCCACTCTCCCATTTTGTGGCTTTGTAGTGAGCTATAAGTTTCACTTTTCATATGTAAAAAGGGCAGTGTGTGAATAGCACATTTTATGGAGCTCTACACAAAGTAATAGACTCCTAAAGACCTTAGATATAAAGGATTTACGTGCATTCATTTTCAAGTGCCATGTTGACAAGTGTCTCTTTTCTGGTACTTTATATCTCCTCAGAATGTGGAATAAAATAATAAAAGTAAGATAGTTTCTGGGAAAAGATGATTATTGTGCAATTTGAAAAAAAATATACAATAAGGCCTATATTACAATCTACTTGAGTGCCTGTTCCTTTCCTTTTCTGCTTTGTCAACTTTGGTTCTTAAACTGATCTCAGGATCATGGAGTGCTATGCCGAGAGGGTCTCAGTGATCACTACAGATCACTCATAAGGAGGAAATCAAGGTTCAGAGGTTCAAGTCACTGCCCCAAAGCCATACAGCCAATAAGTCATAGGATTCAGCCTGACACCAGGCCACTTGGCTCCAAACTTGCTACCCTATCACCATTGTTATTACTATCATTATTGTATTTGTTATTACTTATAGAGGCATCCGTATTTATTACTTAAGGTATGGCAGGAACTCTGCTGAATACATACCCATTTAATGATGACAGTAGTCCTGTGATGGAGGTGCTATTGTCAGCGTGTATGGAAATAAGGAAACTGAGGCTCAGACAGGTCTAAGACTACACCCCTACTAAGCTGCAGAGCCAGGGTTTGAACTCAGGATTGTCTGGTTTCAAAGTCTGTGCATTCAACTCTACCAGTCACTGGACTGAGAAAACAAGCCCCCAACAGCATCTCAAAACCAGACGTCCTAAAGAGAATATGTCAGTGTTCTTCCTGGGACCCCATTCACCAAGACTCACGCCATCCCACAAGGGGGAGGGGAACTTGATCTGCCCCCAGAGTTCATAACTGTATTCCTTCCTCTTCAGCTGCATCTCCTCCACCCATGGCCCTCTGATGTCCTTCGTGGTCAGTCCTTACCATCCTTTTTGGTTTTGGCATTTGGCTTTGGTGGTCACAGTGTGGTCATCAGCTTTGGAGCTGGTTGGAAATGCAGAGTTTCGGGCCCTACACCTATTGAATCACAATCTTCTCCCCAGGTGATTTCCATGCACATTAAGCTTGAGAGTCACTGTTTTAGTTTCTCCCAGGACCCCCATTGGGGGCAAACATGATGCCCTCATATTCTGTGGAAATCCTTTGTCCTGAACACCTGGTAACTGTCACTGGAATCTTCCCTGGGTAGAACACTCAGCTCTTCCTGCCCACCTGGGCTCCCACATGCAGTTTTGCCTTTTCCTGTTCCCCTCTTGTTACTCACCCACCCCTCTAAGTTGGGAACTCTGATTGGCCATTTCCAACTCTGCAGCTCTCTGTTGCCATCACCTGGTTACTACCACTCACTGCCTTGGCAATGAACCCCAGGGCCCATTGACTGCACATGATGTATTAGGATGCTGGGGTCACGAGTGTCGCTGCAGGAGAGTACAGGAAAGAAAACTTAAACGTGAAGCCAAACATCTGGGTGCGAGTCAGGTTTTGGTTCTGATATAAGAGCTGTGTAACCTCTCATGAATCTCTCTTGGAAACTCAAGTTCCTCCTTTATATAATAGAGATCATTTTAGTATCCTCTGGGTTATTGTGGGAACGAAAACAAGATAATGAGTAGTGCATATGAGGGCACGCTTAGACATGCACTTGCTATTTCTGGAGATAGGGAATTCGGGGCCTCTGACTTCTCCTCAAATCTCCTCTGCTGAAATAACTCTCTGTTGACAGGATGTAAGTGACCAGAACAGCATGGACTTTCCCCAGCTCTACAAACCTGGACAGCTGAATCTACTTTTTAACAAGCGTAGATTTTTCATTTGCATGGCACATGGAATCTACACCTCATTAGCCCTTTTCTTCATCCCTTATGGGGCCTTTTACAGCGATGCCGGAGAAGACGGGCAGCACCTTGCCGACTACCAGTCTTTTGCAGTTACCATGGCCACGTCTTTGGTTATTGTGGTCAGCGTGCAGGTAAACCTGTTGGTGAAAACATCTTAAATGATGGCTTTACAACTTTTAAAATTCTGTTTCATTGTTTACTGATTTTGTCTACTTCTTGGAGAAAAAAAAATCCTACAAGAACACTGGGGCTTCCTTTTTAACTATACATTTTGAGATGGATGCTAGCTGAACCTATTGTGGTAATCATTTCACAATAAATGTAAATCAAACCATCATACAGTATGCCTGAAACTTATGTAGAAAAATGTGTCAATTATTTCTCACTAAAGCTGAAAAAAGAAAGAAAACAAGAAGTTTTAACATAAATTGCCACATATAGGAAATTAGTATAGGTGTCTATAACCTCCACGTTAATAGAAACCGTCCAATGAATCACTTCTTGGGGTGGAGCATGGTTATACTACAACTACTTCCTTCTGGTGTTTGAAGAAGAAAATTTTTCCACTTATAACAGAAAGAAAAACTTTTTCATGATTTCTACAAGACTTAATAATTTCCAGGTTTTAAAGTGAGATCTAAAGTTTATCTGTCAATATCTTTCCTTGGAATTATTCAAGAGGTTCAGTGTTACGTTACAACTGTGACACCTCTGAATCTGACAGAGATGATTTTTTAAAAACTATGTTTTTATTGATTTGAGAGGAGAAAGAGAGAGAGAGAGAGAAAGAGAGAGAGAGAGAGAAAGAGAGAGAGAAACATCAGTGATGAGAGAAAATCATCAATGGGCTGCCTCCTGTATGCCCCCACTAAGGATTGAGCCCACAACCCAAGCATGGACCCTGACAAGGAATAAAACCATGACCTCCTAATTAATTGGTTGACACTCAACCACTGAGCCACACCACCTGGGAAGACAGGGATGACTTTTGATGTTCCATTTATCTTCTTCCACTGGATATCTTGAGTTGTGTTTCTACTTCCTTTTTAAGCAAATAATTGACCACACTATTAGATATGATGTTAGAATTCACAAAAGCTTTCTGATCCATTAAAATCTGCAGCTCTGTGTGGATACAGCAAGCAATGTGGCCTCTGTTAGTTTGTTTTCTATTTTTGTTTTTAAGGAGAAAGTGTCAATCAAAGGCTTAATTTTTATAGAGTTTGAATTGCCTTTGGTCAGTCCTTTTTTATCCTATAAACAATCTCTTTTCTAAGTCTTAGCTGCTCACATCCAACAAAAGATCTCACTAAAGTTTAGTGACTAAACCCAGACTTTTTCTTCATGACTCATTGAATATTTATTAAATTTAATGAATCAAATATAAACATATTGCTTTAAAATGGCATCTTTGCCATTCCTTGGCCCATTTAAGTGATATCATTAAGTCCATACCAAAGCTATCTAACACTTGACATCTTGGAAGTTCAAAATTCAGAGTCAGACGAGTAGCATCCAAAAGTAGAACCAGATTTCTCCACTCAGAAAGGAGTTCTATTTTCTATTTTACAAGAAAGCATACTGGTGCTTTGTGAGCCCTCTAAGCCTAGTTCCCCAATGTTCAATTCTGCAGCAGAGGAGAAAGTCATGGAATGGCTTAGAAGCAACTGATGTAGCTAAGGCATTCATCAGTAGAGTCCATTATCGGATAAAGTCTATATCACCTCGTCTTGCCACTACATTGGGCACGCCAACCTCTCTTGTTTTGATGCCTTGGGATCACTAAGCAAATGCGGTATATACTCTTGTAGATCCAGCCCAGGGAATTGGATGATCTACTCCTTGTCATGAGGCCACGTTTCCAGTTCTCTGGATTCTCCCTCCAGTGGGAGGGCAACAATGGGATGTACAGTGGCATCTTTTTAGTGGTAACATCTTTTTAGCTTATTTGCCTCCAGGCCAGACCTGTTACTTGGTGCTCCAAGAGGTGATTTGAAAGGTAGTAACTGAGATAAAGAGCCAATATCTGAAGAAAATGCAAAGGGAAACCATTCTTCACACTGCCCTTAACATTATCTGCTGTATAAATAAGGGCAAAAATTACCTGTAAAATTTATTGTAGACATGACAGGCATTATATGATTTTAGTGAAACTAGTTTTCAAAATTAACCCTATAATTTTGGGTTAGAAAGGAGTTCTGTTTGTCTGTTTTAATATCAAAAGTCTGTTGGTATTCTTATATATCTTTTTTTCCTTAACTTGTCCATAATTTATTTTTTTATATTCTATCACAGCAATGCCAGTGCTATGTTTCTATATTAACTTTAGATTTAGAAGCAGTTTTCCCCATGAAGCACACAGCTCTTCTTATGGTTAGATGTCACCCTTACATTTCTCCCTTTTTTTCCCCCACAAGTTGAGAGATCATAGAAACAATCTTATTTTAAAAACATTGTTTATTCACAAAAAGATCACAGAATTTTGCATTTTGTAATTTGGAGTTTTTAAAATCAAACTATTTAAAATTTCTTACCTTTGATTATCAAGGTTTTATAAGAATGATACCCATGCGTTCTCAGAGGGATTCACATTTAGGACTCAGAATAATCATTGGTAACCTGGTGGGACTATCCATGTCTGTCTGGTTCAGTCCTTATTGGCCTTTGTCTCTCCAAGATTACTCTCTGCCTTCCATCTCCTCAAGGACAACTGTGGTCCACCTAACTTTTCTCTAATGTTAACACTAACATTTTATGGGTACAATACTATTAACTGAGCTACAGATTTCCTCAGTTTTTCCATTAGTGACCTTCTGTTCCGGTATCCCACATTGCCTTTAGTTGTCATGTCTCCTTAGATTCCTCTAATATCTAACAGTTCTCTTTCCTTGTCTTTCATGATCTTGACACTTTTGAAGAGTGTCAGGAGTATTGTAGAATGTCCCTGGTTTGTTTGATGTTTTCTTAAGAGTAGACTGAGATTGTGGATTTGGGGGAAGAATCACAGAGATGTGTTCTTCTTGTTGCATCCTATTAGGGAGCACATGATATCAACATAATTTATTATTGGGGATGCTGATCTTGGTTACTTAGTTAAGATGATATCTTTCAGGTTTCCCCATTATAAACTGACTGTGTTTCCCTTTTCATACGCTAGTCATTAGAAGTGAGTCACTAAGTGTAGTCCACATTCAGGGGGAAGAGAATTAAGCTCCATTTCCTAGAGAAAGGAGTTTCAAAGAATTGGTGGTCATATGTTAAAAACATAACTGGTATAATTTTAAATAAAATTGACATAACAAACGGGGATTCAAGATTTACCCAAGATTACACAGTGACTGCATTGCAGGATTAGGACTAGGATTCAGTAGTCTTATTTCCCAAATAAATGTTCTTAAATAAAGGCATTTGTGTTTTTTAAAAATGTGAGTATTTTCTACAACACAACTATTAGAGAGTTTCAGGGTTTTTGGCATAGTTGGGAAGCAGTAATGCACACATGGAGTTGTACTTCTAAAGACGGGGCTCTGGGTCTCACCACTTGGTGGCTGTGATCTCTTTGCCATGTTACAGGGTTAAAGTCCTCTAAGTCTTATCACCATACTCCTGTTCCATAGATTTCTCCTCTACTTGATTTCTCCCTGCCTCACCCATATGCCCACCATTAATTCTGAGGGGCCCGAATCAGCCGGGAGACTGAGGAACTTTCTGGATAGGAGATTGAGAAAGGAGAGATCGAGGCTAGTGATGGTGGCCTAGAAGCAGAATGGGTGAGAATGAATACCAGTTTCCAACATCTGGCACGCTTCGTTTATTACTGTACTCCAATTTAAACTAGGTGTCAAACACAGGTATTTGTTGAATGAATGGAAGGGCAAGGGATATGAAGAGAGAGGTTAAAGTTGAGCAAAGGAAGTCAGAATTTGGTTGAGGTACCCAACTATCCCTGCTGTATTAGTTAATTCCCATCTTACCTCAGATGACTAAAGCAAGCCTGTCCTTGGTGGTAGCCTTCAGAAACTTGTGTTGTCATTACCACTATGAGTAAGATCATGCTTATACATATTTTGTAGTGCCACTATGCAGTAGATATTATTGTCCCCTTTTACAGATGAAGCTGAGGGGTTAAATGACTTGCTTGAGGTCACCCACTGAGTTCCAGGTCCAGAATTGGAACCCAGGCCTATCTGACTCCAGCATTTTTGGGGATAAAGTATTTTATTTTACAGAAAGACTGTTTAAAATGAAAACTTTCAGGCAGTATGAGAAGAAAGGTTACACTGAGCATAAAGGAAGATAGATACTTTCTTGTTTATATAGGAGAAAGAAAGAGAGAAGTCATAAAGCTAGGAGCACTGGGGTTTAGAAGAGAGAGAATATCTGGAAGAACAGAGGAAGAAGATGTCTGTAGACACTAAAAGCATACTTGGCCCACTTGCTTCTGTCAGGCTTTTCTGGTTTTTAGAGTAACAACAACAGCAGCTCCCAATAATTGAACATTTCCTATGTAAACGAATTGTTACTGAGATCATTCCAACATCTCATTTACTCCTCTTCCCTCACAGCCCTCTAAAACATAGTTGCTATTACTATAGATGAAAACAACAAACATGTTATAGGCCAGGATTTAAACACAGATCTGACCTCAGATCCTCAACTCCAAAGCCATGTGGACCTCCCTCCTTTATAAAGATAACTGGAAGCTATGGCCTTCCCCCAGTATATAGTAGCTACAGGGAATGCATGGTCCACCTCTATCTTCCATGAGGGGATACCTAGGACACCTATACCACCCTAGAATAAAATGGGAGAGAAACTCTGTTCATAGTTGATAAACACACAGATCCTCTTTCAACCTCAAAATTTCAATTTAAGGAATATATAGGTTAATTCCTGTCATTTTAGTCTATCACTTATTTTTATGTCTAGGAAGCCATGAAAATGTCTGCTTTACCTTAGAATTCTTAGACATGAATGCATAAGTGTTTATAATCATGAAAGCTCAGCAATTTTAGCTTCAATCAGAAGTTGCTGTCCTATATATTTAGAATAATACGTTTGAGGAATTCTGTGAATGAACTCATTTGGATGGTGGCATTAATAGCCCTTTCTCACTGTTTAAGCTTGACTTGTCATTGTGGTAACAATCCCCATGAAATTTCCTTGGTCTATATATAATTACAGTTATAAATTGTATGGTATGTATGTGTTCTGCCCATGCTATTGGCCAAACTGTACCCATGTCTATTATTTTTTAAATATCAGTTTTCTTCAGTTATTTAAATTATAAAGTTCTCCTTTTAACATTTCAAACAATATAGAAGTGTTTAAAATAAAATCAACCGCCTTCCTTTCGTTCCCTACACTTTCCTGCTTAACTACTCTTATGATTACTATAGCTCAATCCTTTCATATTTTTTTCTTTGCTTTGAGACACGCACACACACATATGTATTCAAGAAAAATTCTTGTAATTTTTGTAATACGCTTTTCTCACTTAGTGACATATGCTGGACAGCTTTCCAAATCAACACATTCAGATCTATTGTAATCTTATTAAGAGCTGCACAGAATTTTATAATACGGATATATAATAATTTATTCATCCTTTCTTTAATGATAGACATTCAGGATGTTTCTTTTTTTTCTTTTCCTTTTTTTTTGTTATTGAAGCAATGCTGCCATGCATATACTAGTACATATATTTTATGTACTGTCAGATAAATTCCTAAAAATGAAATTTCTGGAGTCAGAACTAATTTTTACCAATCTGATAGATGAACAATGTTGTTGTTGTTTTTTCTCATTACTGGGTCAAAGAGAATAAACATTTTAAATTTCATAAATATTGCCATATTAATTTCCAAAAAGATTGAAGTTACAAACAAGAGAGACTTCTTTAAGTTTAAAAGGTTTATTAAAAGCCACCAGGTAGCCCTAGCTGGTTTACCTCAGTGGATAGAGTGTCGGCATGCCAACTGAAGGGTCCCGGGTTCAATTCAGGTCAAGGGCACATGCCTGGGTTGTAGGCTCCATCCCCAGTAGGGGGCATGCAGGAGGCGGCTGATCAATGATTCTCTCTCATCATTGATGTTTCTCTTTCTCTCTCCCATTCCCTTCCTCTCTGAAATCAATAAAAATATATTTTAAAAAAAAGCTACCAGGCAGTGCCAGAATCTTCAGGAGGGCAAATGAAACAGGGAGAGCCACAGCTAGGCTTAGCCACTGGAGGCAGCACCCAACCACAGGGCTGCATTGTTGTAGGGAGAACACTGCTGTTGCCATCGTTCACAGCTTGGCTCTGGTCACACTGGATGGAAGGTGAACCACAGAGTCCCAGGAATCATCACCTCCACCACCAGGCTTGTCAAATGTTGAGAGAAGTTTAGTAAACTTTCAATGGCAATTATGATTCTTATCAAGCGCTCCTTGTATTTCAAGGAGATTTTACTTTAAATAATTTGAGGCTATGTTATTTTCCATGTGATGGTTCTCATTTAATATCTGTTCTTTATAGCTTTTGTCTTTTTTCATGATAAAATATCCTTATTTAAATTTTAATATTTTATATTTTCATTTTTCGTGCTTTTTTTAGTCTACATTTGCCTGATATATAATTTGGGCCCATGCCTTCATTTTCATCTCATTCTATTAGTTTTTCTCCTTTAATAAGAGAATTAAACTACTCATCCTATCTAATAAAGAGGGAATATGCTAATTGACTCTTACA
The DNA here is from genome assembly GCF_028538775.1 of Myotis yumanensis. Lineage (NCBI taxonomy): Eukaryota > Metazoa > Chordata > Mammalia > Chiroptera > Vespertilionidae > Myotis > Myotis yumanensis. The sequence continues at coordinate 64,263,982 of NW_027223752.1, forward strand.
CCATCACGTAGATGGCACCACCCACAGCCAATAAGGAGGGAATATGCTAATTTCTGTCCCACCCTCAAAGATGGCAGTACCCACAGCCACAAGATGGTGGCGTCTAGTCCCCTCAGCCCTGCTGGGGTGGCAGGCATGCGGCAAGGCGGAGCCCACGCCCAGGCAGGCCTGGCCTTGCCACGCACCTGCCTCCAGAGTCCCCCAGTCCTCTTAGCCCCCAGGGCTGGCCTGAGGCTCAGGCAAGCCTTGAATGGTGGCTGCCCAGCTGACGCCTGAGATGCAGGAAAGCCTCAGATGGCGGCTGCCCAGCCACCCAGGGCCGCCCAAGGCTCAGGTAGGTAACCAGGGCCGGCCGAGGATTGCGTTGCCGGCAGTGGCAGCAGCAGAGGTGTGATGGGGGCATCGCCTTCACCTGATGGCCAGGTCCCTTCCTGCCTCTGAAGGCTCCCAGACTGTGAGAGGGGGCAGGCTGGGCTGAGGGATCCCCCTCCAGTGCATGAATTTTCATGCACTGGGCCTCTAGTTTTATTATAATAACTTATGTGTTTTACCTTGTTTCTTTCATGTTCTTTTAGGATTATTTTTAATTCTATCTTTTTATTTCAATTTGTTTCCTTTATATACTTGAATGCCCTGTGCTTTTTTAATATCCTACTTATGAGTAATTTACAACTTTTACTATTGAATTCCTATTTTACTAGTGATTTCTCCCTATTTTCATAGTCATTTAAATATTTATTTCTATATGACTATATCAAAACTAAGTAACAATATTCTTTTACCAAATGCTTCACTAATCTGTTCTGCACCTTCCCTCACCCACCTCCAAATTAAACAATTTTGGAAATGTTTTTACTTTACTTCACCCTCCCTGTCTTTACTCCTCTCCCCAACTCTTGCACATTAATAATTTAGAACTAAACCACAATGTTATTAAATGCTCCTTAAACATATGTTTTGACTGTTTCAAAATTTTTTCCAAATTAATACTGCAGTTCATACTCACATTATTACTCATTTAGAGCCAACTACAAATTTACAAGAATCATTGCTCACCACCACTTTTATCATCTTTGTCTTCTGCTATTTTGAGGTCTTTGTTCTGATTTAATTTTTATTTGGTTGCAGCAACTTCCTTGAGTAATTTCTTCAAAAAGGGCAGATAGATTTTATACTTTTGAGCCTTCTTTCTTTGCCTTTGTATTTAAATAAACTATTAGAATGGCATAAGATTGTTGAGTCGGAGCCTTATTTTGGGGGAACTTTGTAAAAGTTGTTCCATAATATCCCAGTTTCAGTGTGGCAGTTTGATATTAGGTTGATTCTCTCCTTTGTAAGTAATGTCTTCTCTAGAAGCATGTGTTCTTTATCCTTGGACTTCACAAATGTCACCAGAATGTAACTTCTTTCATTAATTTGCCTTGGATTTAGATTGCTCCTCCACATTTGAAAATCTTTGCTGCTTTCTTACAGCAGAGCAGTTTTCTTCTGTCATTTCTTTGATCTTTACTTTTTAAGTTTATTTTCCATTCTAAAATGTCATTTTTTGTATATTGGGCCCAAGGATCTGACATCTATGGATTTGCCATCCCCGTCTCATATCTTTTTGCACATGGTTTCTATTTCTTCAAGTTTTTGCTCTCTGTTGTGAGATATTATTTCCATTTGTTTTTTCCAGAATATTAATTCAGTTCTCATTAGGGACTATTCTTATTTGGTTTCTCTACTCAACTTTTTAATTCAGAAATAATGCTTTTTTTCTTCCAGAATTTTTTTCTTGGGATCTAATTGCATCCCCTTAAGAGTTCTCATTACATTTTTTTTGTTATTGTTGTTATAGTACTTGTCTGTATTTTCCATTAGTTCTGCCTCAATAGGAGCCACCTGTTCTTCTTTTTTTAGTGAAGTCTGAGATTCATTGTGATTTTTCCTTGCCTACTCATACCAACATGATCCAGGCTGTTGGTGTCTCTGGATAGTGAGGAACTGATAGGTGGTAGAAGATAGATTTGGAGATTTTGTCTAATGTCTTAGTATCCAAACAAACTGGAGAATCAGCATCTGTTTGCTGAGGCATGGGTGGCAGGGCTTTCTGTTCTCAGAACACTTGAGGAAAGAAAATGCTGCCCCTTTATAACCCCTGTAGTTTACATCCAACGCTGCCAGCATCCTTTTAATGGGTCAGCATTTTAAAAAGCAGTAAACTTCAAGTGGGAAGTGGACATATATCTCCACGTGCAGAGAAGGATCTATATACTATGTGGGTAGGACCCCCTCAGGCAGGCGAGAAATCTGTGATCTGTACTTAGATCATTTGGAACCTGTGAGGTACATATAATGACATCAGAACCTACCTTTTTTTCCCTCTCTGATAATGCAAGGGTTCATATTCACCAGTGGCTTGCTTGACACTCTGACAACAGTCCATGCTTTCAGCTGTGCTGCCACAACAAGTTATTGGAAGACAGAAGAGCTTGTGAACATGCTCCTAGATCACTATAAACCCCAGCATCTGAACTTTATGTCAGAAAAGGATGAAGGATTTTTCTTTGTTATTATTTGAATAATTTAAGAGAAAGGATCATCAATATGAGATAGAATATTGTTGTCAAAGGGATTTTGCCAGTGTAGAAAATGGTCATGTGAAAATTTATGTTCAGATTATAAAATGTTGCACTTGCTCACTAAAGAAAATAACTTTTTCCAACAGAAAATTTTGAAAGCAACTTATAAAGTAACATTGAAATGAGAACTCATTCCACTTTCTTATTTCTCTATAAAAAGAAGCTTCACATGTTATCCCCTTATTCTGACTCAACCTTGACAATTATAATGGCTTTCAGATATAAGTTCTAAAGTCAGTTGCCAAGCAGAAATGTCAAGTCAGTGCCCTGTGTTGTGCAAAATGTGGAAGTGCCTGTGGTTGTTTGGGAGCTAAACAGGTGCAACTATTTTTTCACAGAGCAGTTCTGGATAAAGACCACTCAGCAAAATGATTCTCTGAAAGATCTCCCCTGTGTATTTGACTTTGTTTGCAGATAGCCTTGGATACCAGTTACTGGACGGTCATTAATCACGTCTTCATCTGGGGCAGCGTTGCCACCTACTTCTCCATTTTACTTACAATGCACAGTAATGCCATGTTTGGTGTCTTCCCAAACCAGTTTCCGTTTGTTGGTAAGTGAATCCTACTATCTACTTGGGCCTAGTGTCATGCTGTCATTTATTTGTCTTTGTAATTTATTTTCTGGGTTGGGTGGGACTAGGGGTAACCAATGATCTTTTCTCTAGGAATTGATTGCATCAGAGGCATCTGAAGGCTTCCAGACTTGAAACAGGCCCTGAAAGACTAGTTTCTGCTGTCCTTAACCAGATGCAGAAGAATCATTGAGATAGCTGCTTCCTGGTTCCCAACAATCCAGATGCAGTAAACTGCCTCTTTGAAAACAAGAGGCATAGCATATATATCATCTAACTGAGACTTGTATGGTAGAGGAAAGAAAAAGAGCAAGAAATGCTGGGCTTTGCCTTTTATGCCATATTATCACCGACATATCTGCCAAAGATTACCAGTGGAACTTATTTGCATTAAGTAAGAAAAAAATGATGTATAATTTAGAGACTTCTACAAAATTTGGTACATTAGTCTATAAGTGGCATGAAGAGTAGGCTCAGACATTAGATGACCACAGTTCGTGTCAGCTTCACCACTTATAAGCTGTGTGACCTAGGAACAAGTTTCTTTTCCTTTCCATGCCTTAATGTCTTCACTTCTAACCTGAGGATATATATAGTTCCTAGTTTCATAGGAAATTTGTGAGGGTTAAATGAGACAATACATATAAAATGCTTAGTATGTGACATTTTATATAGTACTTTAAAAAAACAAATGTTAACCATGATAATGGTGATGATGATGATGATGATGATGATGATGATGATGATTCAAGAAAATGTGGCTTAGGGACATTTCACAGTGATTTGAGCAGCAAATGGGTAGCAAAGCACCTCCTAATATCCCTTATGATCTTGAGATGCTATGATTCTTCAAAAGTGTACATCTGGTCTATCTATGGTATATACTACCATTGCTTTCTACATTTCAAAATGATCCTAGCAAGAGTCACTGAACTTTACACAATGGGGCTACTAACGCATTTTCTCAGAAGTTTTGAAATCTCTAGGGTGTGTGAGAGAAGTTGGTAGCAATGATGTTTTTGAGTTCATCCTAGCAAACTGTGGAGTGATGTATAGTGACAACCTTCTTGGGCTCAGTCAGGCAAGACTGAGATTTGCATCTACTTTTTGGAGAGTCCTTTCTACCAAAAGATTTGTAGAAGACTTCATGTAAAAAGCAAAATAAGAGCAACTATAGCATTATACATTTCCAGTGATGCAAAGGTTCCTCAAATTGTAATTCCATTTAAATTCACACATACACTTAAGAATGTTATTCTTCAACTTTTGCCTTGCCTTGCATGTACATGGAAATTTTAAATTGCACCACTCTTATTTAATACGTAATATGAATACTTTGCTTACCAGAAGATTCCAGCCATGTAGAAGAAACATGATGGTTATGAATAAAAATAAGCATATTAGGAAAGAGAGACATTAAAACTATTTTTAAGTTTTTTTTTTGGCTGCCAAATCTGAAAGTTCAGTGCATTGACTAGAAGATTTTCAGTCCTAAGAGAGCATTCTAGAATGCATAATGGGACTGGAATGCCTCAACCAGAGAAAGTATTTTGTGTGGGGACTGCTCTCTCCAGCTAAGCACATGTCATTCCAGGAATTAATTACTGTGCTCCAATGAGACTTTTCAAAAGTTAGATCAACATTGGGGTTTAAGAAAAAAAAAAATTCCCTTAGTAGCCAGCAGCAAACAGGAATGTGGTTTTAAAGCAAAGCTTGTTTTTATTTTTTCCTCAGCCATGCCTGGGGATACTGAGCTTCAAGGAGCTCAAAGAGACTATTTCTTTATTTATCCTCACCCAAGGATATTTTTCCATTGATTTTAGGGAGAGTGGAAGGGAAGGGGAGAGACACACACAGAGAGAGAAACATTGACGGGAGAGAGACACATCTATTGGTTGCCTCCCACATGTGCCCCCACCGGGGTGGGAATTGGGCCTGCAACCGAGGCAGGTGACTCTTATTTTTAAGAAACAAAAGACTCAGGAAGAACCTTTGATCTTCCCCCTAACTGCCTAAAAATTTAGATAGAACCTTCTCCAGGAAGGGAGTTATCATTACAGATAACTATATTTTAATATGAACTCGTTGAGATAGGTAGGGAGAAAACTAGCAAGGCCCATTTGATCTACATCCTTCCTGTATCCATTGTTAAAGATGGTCCAACAAACATTTATTTACCAGATATTTGCTTCTCCATTTCCTTGTGAAGTGCCTTCTTTCCCTTTGAAGTCGAAACCGCTACTTCCAATCCCTACTCCCTTTTCTCCTTACCTCAAGATGGCTTGTAAGCCTCAACTGCTAGGGTAAATGTGCCTTTTAAAAATAATAGCTGCTTTGTAGTTGAGGGATCTAGAAACTGGATGAGAGAATTGTGCTTCACTCATGAAGCTGGGCTGAACCTGACTAAGCGGATGCTCCAGCTGACGGTCTCCAAAGGGTCAGGCCACCAAGTAGTTCCCAAGAGTTATCAGTCTTGCCTTATCCTCATCACCATTGAACATACCATATAGTGGAGAAGACACCTACATTAGTGGTTCTTCTTAGATGGTTCAAATATCACCATTCCTAAAAAGGCCTTATGGGTATAGACAACAAGCCTATTAATTCAACCATTCAATTCTATTTATAAACACAAAGTATATTTTCCTTTAACGATAGGAAATGCACGACATTCCTTGACCCAGAAGTGCATCTGGCTGGTCATTCTCCTAACGACAGTGGTTTCAGTTATGCCTGTGCTGGCATTCAGATTTCTGAAGGTGGATTTATTCCCGACCCTGAGTGACCAGGTATGTTGTACTGCTGGTGAGTCCTTGAAGGGCTGGTTCTTGGCTCTTGGAATTGTGTTCTTCTCTGCCTGATTGGAAGCCCAGTGAAGGGCCAATGAACTTCCCATTGGCAAACACCCTCAAGTACACAATGTCACCTCACAGAAGATGAAACTGCCTACATCTGAATGTACTAGCCTTATGAGTAATGACCAATAAAGACAAATGTCTAGACTAAATATGGGTGGGGCGTCATAAATTACAAGTGAAGTTGGGTATTTCAAAAAGTTGACTGGAAGCATTTTGGACAATTTGTTCCAAGGGAAAGACAAGCAGTGGGGAAAGTTATTGTCTTGGGGACAAATAAAGGGTACAGTACAAAAGAGACAATCAAGGTAGGAGGAGCTCTAAATATTTGTAGAAATGTAGTGCAGATTCAGAAACATGGAGGAGGTTTTACCTTCTGAACAGATTAAGAAAGGAAATAGCAGCATAATGGATGGATTGGAAAATAGAATGGATTATAGGAATGCCTAAACCAAGGGATTACCATAACATATTTCAGTGTTTCCTGGGAAGAGGAGAATAAGCAGGACAATGTCAAGTTAGGTCTGGACGCAGGTAAAAAGAGAAAAGGAGAAAGAAGGGGAGATACATTTGTAGCCACATCAAGAGAAGGGTAAAGACACTAATGGGATGAATAACCAGACCAACGATGCTCAGAGGAACTGAAATGGAACGTTCCTTGTCATGCTGTCCCTCTCATTCTGGGGCCAAACTATAAAAATATTCCTTCTGAAATGATTCCTAGAGTCCCCTCTAATGTCTGTCCTTTCCCTTTGCATGTGAAAGCTCATTCTTATGTAAACCAAGAAAATGATGGATGAGTTGAAGGAAGAAAGATGATGATCATTTCTTGCTCTATTTAGTCAGATCGTGACTTTCTGCTTAACAGTTTTTTACTGACATAAAAATCGGAGTCCAAACAATCAGCTGAATCAGAGAACAAGGTGGCTTATAAACCTTGTTCTAAACCTTGCATCTTTTCTCCTCAACTTTAGAGGGAAATGAAAGAAATATTGGAAACCCACCCAAATGATGTTGGCCTCTTCAAAAGGTGACCAACCCCCACCTCCAAAGAAATTAAAACCCTGAAAATCTCATGATACCTTGACCGACCACAAGAGTTGAAAAGTTCTGATTCTCATTTTTAAAATTTTGTCCTTGTCTAGTTCCTAATGACTATTGGATTCTGAGAATCTCCAAAAGAAGAAAAGGCCTGTTCTGAGGAGAAAGGGGACTGTAAATTGTTATACTGACCATGTTTGGGTGGTGCATGCTAGACAATCTTAAAGTATGTTCCTATTCATTTAAGATGGATATATGAGATGGAGACAATAACAAAATTTGCCTTAATACTTCTTGCTTACTTATTAGTCTTTTGGTAGAAATAAAAACTGACCAGTGCCCAGGGTAATCCATTAGTTAGAAAAGTTCTTGGTTTTTAGCTGAAAAACTCTGTTTTGCGATTAAGGTGAGTATTGTGTTAATGTTGATGTTGTTTTTACTGAGAAGGCTTTCACTTCACAGAGTGGCCCACTGCCTAGAGTGTGTTATTTGGATGCACCATCTCACTCTGGATCTCCTTCCTCTCCAGATCCGCCAGCGACAGAAGGCTCAAAGGAAGGCACGGCCTCTGCATAGCCGAAGGCCTCAGACTCGTAGATCAAGCTCAAGAAGATCTGGATATGCTTTTGCTCACCAAGAGGGCTACGGAGAGCTTATCACATCTGGAAAAAATATGCGAGCTAAAAATCCACCCCCAACATCAGGGTTGGAAAAGACACTGAGTAATAGCACTAGTTGGATTGAAAATTTATGTAAGAAAACCACAGACGCAGTGAGCAGCTTTAACCAGGATAAAACAGTGAAACTGTGAGTCAAGATGAATTTGAACCACATAGTTATCTTTTCACTTCAGCTGGAGCTGAAATTCAGCTGGCTCTGGAGCTTGGGATTGGGGCTAGGAGTGGGGCAGATTGCCTCATTTAATTTAAATCTGTGGCGGACAGCTGCCTGGTGCCTATCAAATAGTGGTGTACTCTACCAGAAACCAAGTCAGATGGTCACCATCTAATTTGTGATTTGGCAGACAAAACCTTCACAATATAAGCACAGGGTTTTATCAATTTAGATACCAGTTGACCTGAACTTTAGAATTTTATGTATTGAGAAAACTTGTAAATCTGCATATACATTGAATGCATCTTCAGGTGGATAAAAGGGTGCATTCAAAAGGTATATACCCCAGCTGAGAAAGCATGCTTGTTTACAGATAAACACGTATATGTAAGATCAGCCTTTCCCAAGATATACTTTTAATATTTAAAATTATACTAAGATGCTTTCAGATTAAGATATCTTCCTAGTCTTGATATCTATCTGTGGGTTCAGAACAAAAATCACCTTCATGCCTGAAGAATAGAAAAACACATCGTTGTTCCTCATTTTTATGCTAGTCTAGAGATGGTACAGATTGAGCATTTTAGCTGGGGATAAATTGGTAATTTGGTCAAATTTATTCAAAAAACTTACATGGACCTGTTCATGAAATGTCAAAGAGAGGCTCTCTAGTAAGTGTTCTAAATACTTTTCAATGATTTCTATAACAATCTTGGTAGGAACTTGCCCTGTGTTATCCTGAACCATCAATGGAACCAGCAAAGCATTGAAATTTCCAACTTTAATGATAGTATTCCATACAGTATATGGGCAAATACTTTCAACATTTCTTATTTTAAAAAGTTCCATTTGAAACCAAATTAATCAACAATCTTTTCAATTACAATTAAATACCCAGGCTTAAATCATTCAGAGTGAGTTGCTTTTGGTTTTTAGCTATAATGCTTATAATTCCAAAATAAACATATGTAGATGAGGCTGGTTTTTTTTTGGAGATGCTCTAGTCCAAATGTGAATCACCAATGTAGTTTCCATAAAAGAATTCAAGCAGATTTGTGTTCAAAGTCCAGCTCTATTGCTTCTTACCTCTATAACTCTCGGCAGATGAAGTGCCTCTCTGAGACTCAGTTTCTTCCTCTGCAAAATGAAGATATGCTACCTACCTCATGTGGTTATTTGAGGATTGTCAAAGCACAAATTCTCAAATCATTAAAAACAGAATTCTCAGAGGAATAGATGATGAGGTTAGGCCCATTTAATACACCATCAGAATAATAGAGCAATTGAAAAGGATGTGAAGAAGTAGAATTTAGCTAATCACTGTGAAAGGCCTTGAAATGAGATTGCAAAGTAAGATATAAAACTGGTCAGTGTCCTACAGGGAAATAAAACTATGACCATGGAGGTGAGTTTCTCTACCAGAAAGCAAAAACAAGTCATCCCCATGCCTTATCAATTTTTTACAAGTCAACATCCAACTTTACAGGGTTCTTAATCTGGTTCCTATTAAATTATTAGTCAAAGTTCTATTTCCCAAACGAGTCAAATGGTCCTTGGATGGGCTTGATGAATAATGGGCTAGCATAATATTAGTAGGTCACACAATCCTGTTTTTTTGTTTTATTTTGTTTGTTTTTTTGGCCTTAATTTCCAAGTCTGGGATAAGTTTCTTTGAATGGGATCAAATAAGATATGTGTCAAAGAACCTAATCATAGTAAATGCTCATATATGTTCCCTTTGCCCCTACATGCCTATGTAGACTCATCAAGATATTAGTTTTCAATGTCTAATGTGTTTGCTCACTTTTTATAACATTTTTGAAAGATTTGAAAAGTTTCAATAAATATTTTGGCAATATTGGTGTTTTATGTTTTGCCACTTCTTTATTGGGAACTCAAAGAGTTTTTGTCACATTGGCCAGCTGATTTTTTTCCCTCTCTCCTTTACATGCCTGAGGAAAATGTACATCATTCTTAGGATTGGAGTCAAGAATAAAACAAACCAATTGGACCTATGTATAAGGGATGGGAAAAGTTAGGAATGTTCCAAGTTTGCAAATTCAGTTCAAATTAAATAAGGCTGTTTATAAACAGATAATGTGGATGATTGTGAGAGAAACACATTATCAGCTTACTTTGGCCCCATGAGATTCAAATTAGCTCACACACCCATTGCGAGATCATTTGATTACAAGTGCCAGGGATTATTTTGAACCTGAACAAAAAGAGTCTGAAGAATGACTGGTGATAGCAGTACACCAGGGAATAATAAAATTTTAATTTTACATAAACATTATCATATTATTTGGAAAGAAAATGTATTTTCTAGATTCAGGACTGATGTTGGTAGCCTTGAGTTTTTAAAACCTTAGTTCAAGTTTTGAGCTTTTATAGGCAACTAGAGGCCCATAAAATTCATGCACTTTGGGGGGGGGGGCCTCATCCCTGATTGCAAGAGGGCGCAGGCCAAGCCAAGGGACCCCACTGGAGTACGATCAGGGCTGGGGAGGGACACAGGAGGTTGGCCAGCAGGGGAAGGACCATAGAAGGGCTCCAGGGTGTGTCCGACCCATCTCTCTCAGTCCCGATAGGCTGGACCCCAACAGCAAGCTAACCTACCTGTTGGAGCGTCTACCTGGTGGGCATTGAACATCATAGCAACTGGTTGGCTGGTTGACTGTCTGCCCCCTGGTGGTCAGTGCACAACATAGCGAGTGGTTGAGCAGCCTTAGCATATCATTAGTATATTACACTTTGATTGGTTGAATGGACTACCGGACACTTAGCATATTAGGCTTTTATTATATAGGATTGCTCATTGTATTCCTTTGAGTTACATCTGCAATCTTCATCTCTCTCATCTGCCTCCAGGTATACATACCTGTGAAGGAAAGAAAGAAAGAGAGATGAAGAAAGCAAGAGAGGAAAAAAGCAATGGAGAGAAAAGAGAAGAAAGGGAGATAAGAGTTTCCAGTTATATATCTCTGAAAAATAAATTTAATTCCTCAAAGATTGTATTTGAGAAGTGAATACAAACCCTCATTCACAGTTAATGTGAGATCAAGAACATTTTATTAGAAAGGGGGCCAGGCTCTCTCTGGCTTCTCATTGCATGATGCTGCTGATTTGTGGTGGGTGGGTCATGCCACTGACTTCCCCCGGCCTTAGCCACCCAGCCCATCAATAGGAAAATCAGGCAGTATGGTCTCAAAGACCCTTTCTCATTTGCCCATTCTGTGAGCTTTTCTTGCTAGTGTTGCACATTGTAATTGTTGATTCGAGAGTGGGAGAGAGAGAGAGAGAGAGAGAGAGAGAGAAAGAGAGAGAGAATTGGATTCTCCCTTGAGGGCAGGACTTGACTCTTGTACTGGTTTGTATTTCTCTAGAACAGCCCCTGCTATTGCTTAGCTCTCCACAGAGATGCTAAACCCTATGGTAGTGCTTTTGCCTGGGTCAGTTGAATAAACTCAATTTCTTGCAATTTACTAAGATCTTATATCCACACCCTCTCCTTTCCTCTCTGCTGCTTTACATATCAAATGTATATAGAAACAAAGGTAAGATACTTCTGTCTGGTAAGAAGAGGGTCATTTTAAAGTCCTTTCCACCTCATCCCTGAACTTAGAGGAATTTTTTTTTTAATTTAATTTGTTGACATTGGTTAATAACATTACATAAGTGTCATGTACAATTCTATAATACATCATTTATATATTGCATTGTGTGCTCACTACCCATAGTCTAGTTTCCTTTTATGACCATATATTTACCCTCTTCATTCTCCCCTTCTCCTCTGATAACTGTTACCTGTGCCTATGAGTAGGTATTTGTTTGTTGCTTTCTGTTTTATATCCGACATGTAAGTGAAATCATACGTTCTTGTGCTTTTCCATGTGACTTATTTTGCTTAGCTGCTTCTCTCAAGATCCCTCCATATTGTTGCAAATGACAGTATTTCATCCTTTATTATGGCTGAGTCGAATTCCTTTGTGTATATGTACCACATCTTCTTTATCCAATCATCCATCGAAGGATACTTTGGTTGTCTCCATCTCTTGGCTACTGTGAATAATGCTGCAGTGAACATAGGAGTACATATATCTTTACAAATAAATGTTTCCAGATTTTCATATGGCAGCTCTATTCTTAATTTTTTTGAGGATCCTGCATATTGTTTTCCACAGTGGCTGTACCAATTTACATTCCCTCCAGCAGTGTATGAGGGTTCCTTTCTCTCCATATTCTCACCAACACTTGTTATTTCTTGTTTTATTAATAGTAGCCATATTAACAGGTGTGAGGGGATATCTCATTGTAGTTTTGACTTAAATTTCCCTGATGGCTAGTGAAATTGAGTATCTTTTCATACATCTGTTGGCCATTTGTATATCTTCTTGGGAAAAGTATCTTTTCAGATCATCTACCCATTTTTAAATTAGATTGTTTTCTTCTTGTTGTTGAGTTGTACGAGTTCTTTATATATTTTGGATATTAGCCCCTTATTTGTGGTATTCTTTGCAAATATCTTCTCCCATTTGGTTGGCTGCCTTTTTGTTTGGTTGATGGTTTCTTTTTCTGGCAGAAGCTTTTTAGTTTGATGCAGTCCCATTCATTTATTCTTTTGCTTTTACTTCCCTTGCTTTTGGTCTCAAGTTTACAAAAGCCTCTCTGACACCAAGGACTATAAGTTTGGCACCTATTTTTTTCTATGTATTTAATTGTTTCAGGTCTTATATTTAAGTCTTTAATCCATTTTTGAGGTAACTTTGTGTAGGGTATCCAATAGCAGTCTAGCTTCACTCTTCTGTATGTGGCTTTTTCCCAGTACCATTTATTGAAGAGGCTTTTAGAGGAGTTTTCTTAAGCCTCAGCTTCCTCAGGATTCAGGATGAAACGACAAAGCTTGAGTGATTTCCTTCATAGTTGTACATAATTTTTCAGTTTCTTTATGTATTTACACAGTGTTCTTTGAGCCTCACCACAATCCTGTGTAGTGGTCAGAATGTTCATGTTAAACCCATTTCTAGGAAGAGGAAATGAGCTGCAGAGAAGGCCAAGTGCTTTGCCCTATATTTCCAGAAAGTAAAAAAGTCGCTCAGATCTGACACTTAATCAAGAACTTCTTACCTACAACTCCTCTTTCCACACCCAGCTCTCTCTCCTCACAGACACGAGATTCCTGAACAGTCCATCCCTCCTTCTAAAGCAGTCATTCGATTTCTCACGTGTACAGATTCAGGGAAGGAGTACAAACAAACGTCGGTGTTTTGAAATGTGTGTTTCAGGTGTTCTCTTTCTCTCTCGATGCAAATAAGCACGATTTCCTCCCTAGTTTAATACTGAAAGAAGGCAGAAATTATGATGCCTTCTGGATTGGGGTGGATTTCTGCGGGTCAGGAGTCAGATAATGACGCGGGGCCACAGTTTTCCAATTTTTACATTGACATCTGGTATTAAATGTCTGCAGTTTGCTCTACTGCGTCAGATTTCATTCCTTGGTGACAAATCACGAACTTTTGCAATTCTCCAGCCGAAGCATTTTGCTGAACTGCCTGGAAGCCAGAACATGATCCATGTGTTTCCAAATGCTCATTGCAAAATATTTGGAGGCCCTGGCTGGGCAAATCTGTAGGTGTGGAGCTATAACTTAACCAAGAGAGGGGCCTATCTGTCCTAGAGTTTCCAAACTCTTTGGCAGATCTACTCCTATAACCCGTGCAGAATGCAAATCAGCTTGGAGCAGTGTGGTAAACATCCTGTGCTCAAGAAATAATAATGAGTTGGCCAAAAATCTCTGGCTATCTCAGTTCGGATTCCTGTAAGGTTTGCAGGGGCAAGTTTAAATTTTTAATAAACTGCAGCCCTGGGCTCATACAGAAAAAGCATATTGAATCAGGATACACGAAGATATGATGCTTAACATAATTTGAAGGTAATGATCAAAGAGAAAGGTGGTTGGTTCATCCTGGTCATAAATGTTTCCATTCTTCCTGGCTTCTTCTAGGTAGTGTGAGCAGTGAGTAAGATATTCCTTTTTTGATGTTGTTAATCCTCACCTGAGGATAATTTTCCATTGATTTTTTAAAGAGAGTGGAAGGGGAGAGAGAGAAACATCTATGTGAGAGAAACACATGGATTGGTTCCCTCCCACATGCACCCCGACCAGCAGGGGGACCAAACCTACAGCTGAAGTAGGTGCCCTCGACTGGGAATTGAATCTGAGACCCTTTGGTCTGCAGGCCGAAGCTCTATCCACTGAACCAAACAAGCTAGGGCTAGGATATTCCTTTGATGGAAGGTGATTTTTCTGCTGGTCCCCTCTCTGTTTATCTTCCCTCAGTGTGCAGCAACATGTAAGTATAGCTGATGCACTGAGATTAGAGATGAATTCCACTATCTACAGAGCATCCTCAGAAAAGGTTTTGAATAAAATTCCTATTACTTTCTTGAGATGATGTCCTTTTGATAGATGTAAAAGAATTGGGGATCATAATTAGGTGACTGGGGGAGATACTAAAGTTATTATCAATCAGTTTGGCAGGGATGTTGACTAATAAGAATGGACATGAGTCATTCATGACCGGTGCTGCCCCACGGCTAATGGTGCCTGGCACCCAGCCTTATACTGACCACATTCTAAGTCACATATGAAAACAATTCATTTTTCTTCATAAGGTACCTACTTGGTCTGACTAGATAAAAACAAAATTCTAAGCCAAGTAATTCACAGATACTATAAGGCAAGTCAAAATATTTCCTTGGTGCTGGTTTGCTATACCAGCTAATAGTTTGTTTTCTAAAGCTATAAAATGATGTTCTGAACACCAGGAATACCTTTTAACTGCACAACATTGATGACAAAATATCCTTAGGTATTGTGAGTGATTTTTTTGTATCTGTATGAATTACTGACATTGTTGATTAAGTAGTTTTATAAATAAAACATTTATAAATAATTATGGTTCAGGAGTTTGGGAGTTCAGTTAAATTTTTGATGATAGAAAAGATCACCGGGAATATCTCTTTGATTGACTGGACTTTGTTTTACGGTTCTGTTTCTTCCTCAAAGTTCTCAGTGTAAGAAAACTTACATTCAGTAACACTTCATCATCTCGGATGTAATGTGCTAGTACATGTAGCACTGCTGGGCTAAGCACTGAGTGTGGGAGGTGAGGGTATGAGATGTATAAGAAACAGAAACAGTTTCTCTTTCCTGCCCTTGGGAAGGTTCTAATCTAGAATCTTTCCACGGAGCATTACACATACCATAGTTCATAGAATTTAGGATGGCATGAATTCAAAGATGCGTCATTAATTTATAGGCTACTTGGAAACAAAAAATATTGCAAATTTTAGAATTATAAAGGTGTCATTGCATGTAAAATTTATTCCTAATTTCAGAGATTTAAAAATATGAATAAGGTCATTACTGGGTTGTAGAAGGTTGAGACATGGCTGGTGGAAAAATACAATGTATGGATGGTGACTACTTTTTAAAGAGGTTTGAAGGGCATAATAGTTTCAGTCATTGTTAGGGGATAATAAATTATTTTTATTTTGCAGCCTAGGGAAAGGGAGAGCCTGGGGAGGCAGGGGAAAGAAGGTGCTCTCAAAGGGGGAGTGTTTCAGGGCCTCTTCACAGCAAATTAATGCTGCAAAGAACAGTGAGGGTGCTGCTGCAATGATCCTGGGCAGATGCACCGCACCCCCCAGCAGCCCACAGAGAGGATAGGTAACCTCCAGGCAGTTCCCGGGACCTCTGGGCTTTGCCAGGTGCTGTGAGAACATCACTTCCTCCTTAGATACCCACTGTATGGCCCATGGGGTCCCTGGGATTTAACTGGTATTATTCTGGCTAGTCAATCTGAGTCATTTACTTGTATTTTATGTTCTGCTGCAGCATCCTCCCAGAAAGAATGAGAAGGTTATTTATTGCTGGATTCATTTATTAATTTTGTAAAGGAAAGCACTGGTGTGGTGATTGAGTGTCTGGGTTCTGGGGTCAGTAGCCTGGGTTTAACTCCATCCCCTCAATAAAATTCCCTAAAAAAATGCTGAATTAATACAAATAAATAATCACAAGCTTCCCAGGTTACCAGAAAAGCAACCACAGGTTTGTACTGGGGTAAGGGCTGCATCACCCTTACCCCAGAGGAAATTTAACAGGCCTTCATGTTGAAAATTTGGGCTCAAAGAGGCTAGATAGAGCAGGACTATTGGAGAGAAGGTTCGACTCTGGGGATTAAGGAGAAGCCCCAATGACCAAATGCTGGAAAGATGGATTTCTCACACCTGGGAGATAGAGGCTGGTGCATTTTATTGAGAGGCAGAGATTCTAGTCTCGCTTGTCTCTCAGAACCCCAAGAGGCAGAAGGAGGTGTTACACCTCAATGCTTGGAGTATGATCCGCAAGCACGGTAGCTTGGCCAGCGGAGAGCTGGAAGGGCAGCCGTGCCCAGATATGGGGAGCCAGACATCAACAGTGGAGACATGGAGGCCATGGGCATAATGATACCCATTAGGAACTAAGGGACTAGGTCCTCCCCTGGTTCCTGGAACCAGGTAAGACCTGAGATTCTTATAGAAGTCAAGAGGATGGGGTGGGGAGACTGGAGGTTCAGAGCCAGACTAATTGGATATAGAAAGATAAAAGAATGTAAGACATTTCTTAATATTTCAGTTCTGTGGAGCAAACTCATACCCATTAAAAATTCTTCCACTTGCTATTCTGTATAATTATCATCATTATCAGCTCATTTCGAGAAGTAGTTCTCATGAGTTATGTGTGTCTAGTCCACATTACCTGTAGGGCTTGTGCTCTCACCTTTACCCCAAACTCTTTTATTCATACAGTAGTGGTGTTCCTTAATCCATCTACCCACTAGGCTGAAGTCAAGGATATCAGACCCACAAAGGCTATTCTCCATTGGACACTCATTCTCTTTTTAAAAAATATATTTTTATTGATTTGTGAGAGGAAGGGGGAGAGAGAGAGAGAGAGAGAGAGAGAGAGAGAGAGAGAGACCTCAATGATGAAAGTGAATCATTGATCCCACTGGGAATCAAGTCCACAACCTGGGCATGTGCCCTGACCAGGAATTGAACTGTGACCTCACTGCTGGCTGGGCTGGATACTCATTCTTATCAACTGTCATTTCCACTTTATCTGGGCTTTCTATCTGATCCTCTGAAAAGTAACCTGGAGACTTTCTCTAAAACAGCATCATAGAGCAGCCAGAGGCATCCAGTTGACTTATTGCTGGATGGGAGGGCTCATCAGAAAGAGGGGAAGAGGATGAGCAGAGTGCCTTCTCCATATTCTGGGTGCTCTGGATGGCTCCAAGGTGGAACTATGTTCTCTGGGTATCAGTGATGATTGAAACAGGGTGATAAGGTGGGTGGTCTGTCTTGGGCATCCTCTGTCACTCAATCTTTACTCTTCTCAACACCTACCACTACCTTCCTCATTCAAAGGTTGCTCTTTTACTTTTGTCTCACTATCCTCTCAGTTATCTGCTAACTCCTGTAAAAGTGTTCCAGTTGACGCGCCTGCATTCTGACAGGGGACTTTCTATTTCATGCAGGAATCCCCTTCAGAATAAGCCTACAGGTGGCATTCAACCTGTGCTCAAATGTCCCCAGTGATGCAGCACTCATGAGCTGAAGGCAGCTGACCCCCTCACAGGACAGCCCCATTGGTGAGAAAACACCTCCTTCTCCTGACCTGGGATCTGTTTCCTCACAGACACCACCCACTGCCTGTTCTGCCCTTGGAGAAGAGGCTGAATCAGTCTCTTCCTCATGATAGCATCTCAAGTATTAGAAAACAGATGTTCTCCCCTCTGTCCTTCTCTCTTCCGAGTTCCATCACAGGTTCTATTTACCGCCTATAGTCTTCACAGCAGTCTGTGGTCTGACTTGGGAGTTGGAATTGTCCATGATCTCTAAAATATTTTAATCTTCCTTGGGAACCTTGTCCTGATCTTGGAAGGAGTACCTTGACGGTGGAAAAATATACAAAAATAGAAACTGAGAAAAAAGGTGATGACAAGCTAATGTCCAAATAGTCATGAAAGTTTCCTTAACATCACTGCTTACTGTGGGGTAGCCCCATATGTCCTTGGTACAAAAAAAGTTGAAGAACAAAAAACCAACAAAACAAAAAATATTCTCATGGAAAAGGAGGAAGTTGAGGATCATGGGGAATTAGGAAGGCGGTATAATTGGGCAGAAAGCCATGAGACAGACAGAGTTGTAGGAAGGAAGTGAAAAACTATCTACACAATGGGTAGCCTGGCTTCCTGAGAAGCAGAGAGAAGGCGAAGCATGCTGTCATTTAGAAAGCTCATCACCTGTAGGACTGCTTAGCGAAGACACTTACCTTCTTCTAAACCATTTCCCCACTGGGGATCATTGGACATTCCTTGAAGGGTTGTGAGGATTACATGAGAGAATGATTACAAAGCAGAAGTTAACTTTTTTTCCCCAGCCTTTGTTAAGTGCTGGGTATTGTGCTAAGTCCCACAGGCATTATCTCATTCAATCCTCACAATAACCCAGTGAAGTTGGCACCATTATTCCCCCTCCCCCCCCACCTTTTCAAGTGAGAGAAGAACCTTAGAAGTATCTTGCCCAGAACCATCTATAATAATAAAAGGGTAATATGCTAATTAGACTGGACATCTTCCAGACATCATTCTGGACATCCTTCCTGATGAAACCAGGGCCAGAGGGAAGCCAGCCTGGGTCCCGGGTACCTGCGGGTAGCCAGAGGAGTGAAACAGCCTGGGTCCTGGGTGCCAGAGGGAAGCTGGTCCCGGCAGCTGGGGCAAGGAAGGCCTAGTCTTGCATGAATTTTCGTGCATCGAGCCTCTAATCCTATATAATAAAAGCCTAATATGCTAAGTGTCCGGTTGTTCATTCAACCAATCAAAGCATAATATGCTAATGATATGCTAAGATCGCTCAACTGCTCGCTATGACGTGCCCTGACCACCAGGGGGAAGATGCACCAACTGGTAGGTTAGCTTACTGGTAGGTTAGCTTGCTGCTGGGGTCAGGTGATCAGAACTGAGTGAGATGGGCCGAACATGCCCTGGAGCCCTCCCGCAGTCCCTCCCTGGGTGGCCAACCTCCTGTGTCCCTCCCCAGCCCCGATAATGCACCATTGGGGTCCCTTGACCTGGCCTGTGCTCTCTCACAATCCAGGACTCCTAGGGGATGTCAGAGAGCTGGTTTCAGCCCAATCCTGCAGGCCAAGCGAAGGGACCCCACTTGCACACAAATCTGTGCACTGGGCCCCTAATTATTTATATATATATATATATCAGCGGTTCTCAACCTGTGGGTCGCAAACAATGAAAATACATCCTGCATATCAGATATTTACATTATGATTCATAACAGTAGCAAAATTACAGTTATGAAGTAGCAATGAAAATAATTTTATGGTTGGGGGTCACCGCAACATGAGGAACTGTATTAAAGGGTCGCGGCATTAGGAAGGTTGAGAACCACTGAATTATATATATATGAAGCTGGGATCCACTGAATTATATATATATGAAGCTGAGATCCCCAGGGGTCTGGTTCTCCCATGGCCTGTGGTTTTAACCTAATGTCATGTCTCAGACACTCAGTTTTTTAGTTCGGTCTTTCTAGTTCCTGGTGGCTTAGTTTTGGTCACAAGTGTGCACACTACTCACTACAAGTCTTTATTTTAGCTGATTCCCTGAGTTTCCAGGATTCATTATTTCTTAACTTTGTTTGTTGTTTCCCATCCCCCCACCCTCCTTTCCATCTTATGAGCTAATATAAGGAGAAAATAGCAGATTATTTTCTCTAAAAGTTATTTTATCTGCTTTGTTTCTATTGTAGAAAGTCAGCACATGCCTTGAGCTAACACCAGGAATGTACTGATTTTCCATGGAGCCCTGCTCTGGGGATTCTCCAGACCCACCGACTGGAATCAGTGTCAGCAAACTTTCAATGCAGGTTGCTTTCCCCCATACTGTTTAGTAAAGTGCTTCTAAATTTTTTATGGCCATGAAGGTATTTTCAGCCAGGTCAGCCAGAACAGGTTGCTCCAAGTTTTTGAGTCAGCCCCAAAGCTCTGCAGGCTTAAAAGACTTGGTCACTTTTGTTATTGTCTTCCAGTTTTTGGTGCTGATCAGCAGCAGACAAACCTGCCAACTTCATCTCTCTCAAATTGCCATATTTTTGTTTTAAATGTGGTACTAGGTGGTTTGAATTGATGCATGGTCTGCTAGAAAGTTGATTGTGTCTCTGAAGGTACCTTTCTCCAATGAAGGATTGCCAAAAACAAAACCCCTATGCCACGCCAAGATCCATCTCACTAACCTGGATAGGACAAAATATTTTCTGCAGTATTTCCATACATTTCTCCTTTCTGCTGCTTTTTTTTTTTTTTTTTTTGCCTGCCTCATTTCTCCACACAATTAAATAAAAAAAATACAGAGATATTTAACAAGTTGCAAAGGTAATTTGTTTATTCTAAGCTTCCTCCAGGTGCACTTGATTAAGGATAGCTCCCTCAACTCGGAACCCCAGTGTCCTGGTAACTGGATGTGTGTTGGTTAGAAGATAAGATACACCTGTCGGCTTCAGGGAAGCAGTTGTCCCTGTGACTGCATTTACAGTCCTTATGCATACCCCTGGGATCACACTATTACAATCATGCTGATTCTATATTAACAAGCCTGTCTCTCCTCTAGAGAGAGATACTCTACGGGAAAGGGCCCAGACCATATTTGCCTTCAAATTTCCAGTGAATTGCATGGTTCCTGGCAGATAATTTGTTGTCACAATATCTGCTAAATGAATGAATGAGCATGATTCAGACAATGAAAGTTCTCTTCTGCACAAAGCATTGACGTGGTCTTTTGGCAACATTAGACTTGGAAAATGTATCTACCATTTAACCAGTGATGCATGAATACAGTTCATTGACCACATCCTAGGGAGAAATTCTATAGTTTCACTGCTTTAATCATTCTTTTGTGTCAATATCCAGCATGAAGTAAAACCACACAGGAGTTACTGAGTTCTTAAAGACCTCATTAACTGAACCCCACACACGAAAGGTCTATTTTAAATGCACTGCAATCTTTAGGGCTTTAGGCAGTTTTTCCTCTGTGACTAATAAAGTATTTTTCCTTGGATTTAACTTTTTATATTTACATTTTCCCCAGCCTGGGTTGTCATTACTTGTTTATATTTTATCTCTATTTATTGTATCTATTCCTCTATTGCAAACCACTTGAGTCCTTTGGGAAACGAGGTGGGATGTGACTAAATAAATAAAAAGACTCTTCTATGTCATAGGAAGGTGACTGGGACTCAAATAAGAGACTGTGGGGGAGGCAATGGAAGTTGTCTTTCTGTTTTCCACTGGTCCATTCCATGGTCACTTAATTCACATTGCTGCTTGCTTCTGCTAACTAATGTAGATACTGGGGAATCATACCTTCCAAAATAGTGACTGGAAGCCTTTTTAAAAAATAACATGACTTAGTCATGGCACTAAAAGAACCAGTCATTCCACCTCAACAGTTCTTTCCAGCCCCCCAAAACTCCTCGGGTTTTGTTCTTCAGGTCGATAGGGCTGGGATGCCTCATGAGGACATTCTTACTACTTCTTGGCATATAAGTTAATAAAGCAACAGCCTGCATTTCTGGGATCTCTAGGGAATATAGGAGTAGCGTAAAACCCTCAAGGGACTTCAGGTCAATGAGGAACAGAGTTTGGCACATGGCATATGAAAACAGTTGAACTAGCCCTGCGTTTGGAATAAAAACAACTGGGTTCATGGCCAGGCTATGGGATCTTGAGCATTTTACCTAGTTTTCTTTTAAATAAAAGAATGAATAGCAAAGAAGTTTATAGCTTACAAAACAATGTGTGAGGAATACATCTACACTAATAAAAGGGAAACATGCAAATTGACCATCCCTCCGCTACACCCACCAGCCAATCAGGGTAAGTATGCAAATAAACCCAACAAAGATGGTGGTTAATTTGCATATGCAGGTGTGGAGCGAAGACTGAAGATGACTGGACTGAAGACTGAAGAGGCTTGGCTTCTCCCCTGTGGCTGGACCAAAGACCTGGGTCCCAGGTGCCAGAGGAAAACCGGTACCAATAGCAAGGGGAAGGAAGGCCTATTGCACGAATCTTCATGCAAAGGGTCTCTAGTGTTATAATAAAGAGTGTTTAAATTTGATATAAAATGATGCACTTGAAAGAACTTCTGAGGCATATTGACCTGGATTCATATGTCCTTACTAGCTGTCGGGTTGGGGCAAGGTACTTGACATCGATGAGTCTCAGTTTCTTAATCTGTACAATAGGTATATCGATGCCTGCATCACAGAGCTCCTGAAAATGTTAGCAGCAATGTACGGGAAACATAAAGCAGAGTGCCTGGCACATAATATGCCCTGAATAAATGGGAGCTTTCATTTTATGATTACCCTAGAGCAGCGGTGGGCAAACTTTTTGACTCGAGGGCCACAATGGGTTCTTAAACTGGACCGGAGGGCCGGAACAAAAGCATGGATGGAGTGTTTGTGTGAACTAATATAAATTCAAAGTAGCCAGAACCGGTTTGGCTCAGTGGATAGAGCGTCGGCCTGCGGACTCAAGGGTCCCGGGTTCGATTCCGGTCAAGGGCATCTACCTTGGTTGCGGGCACATCCCCAGTGGGGGGCATGCAGGAGGCGGCTGATCGGTGTTTCTCTCTCATCGATGTTTCTAACTTTCTATCCCTCTCCCTTCCTCTCTGTAGAAAATCAATAAAACATATTTAAAAAAAAAAATTCAAAGTAAACATCATTACATAAAAGGGTACGGTCTTTTTTTTTTTTTTTTTAGTTTTATTCATTTCAAATGGGCTGGATCCGGCCCGCAGGCCATAGTTTGCCCACGGCTGCTCTAGAGTAATAATAGAAATCACATATAATTTAGTCCTGGATTGTTTGCCTATAGCCTGTTGGTAGTGTAGGAGTTCGGAGAAGAGGTACACCAACTGTATTTGGTGTCTTATTAAAAAGGCCTTGGGGAAGAGGAGTGATTTAAGATAGGCCTGCAAACAAGTAAGCTTTACTTAGGAGGAATAAACAGTAGTTTACTTACCCAAATTAGTACTCTGGGTGAAGACAGGATGGTTCAGTCAGGATCACACATCCTTCTCAGATCTTCTATAGCACCTAGCACTGGAGCCTGAGTTATTTACATGTCTGCCTGCCTCCCTGTGAACTCATGGGAGAAAGCAAACTCATTGTTTTCACCTTTGTACCCCATAAAGTAGTGGCTCTCAATCTGGTGACTTTCAACCCGTGAACAGCACTGGAAAGCTTCTAAAAATACCCAGGCTGGGGCCTCATGCCAGACCCATTAAATAGAAATCTCAAGGTATGAGTTTTGGGTATTATTGATGCTTCTCAAAGCATTCCAGGCATTTATCACATGAATCCCAGGTGAGATCCAATGCCTTACAGCATCAACCACACATGAGTATAGTCATGTGCTACATAACAACGTTCCATCAATGAAGGATGTCCTAATGCATGGTGACAGGAGAAGATTTGACTTTGGGTGGTGGGCACACAGTGCAATATATAGATATTGTAACATAGAAGCCCACACCTGAAACCTCTATGTTCATGCTGACCAATGCCATCCCAATCAATTTAATAAATACATATATTTTATATTTTTTTAAGAAGAAAAATCTTTATTACCTTGGAATTGGCAAAGATTTCTTAGACATGGCATCAAAAGATTGAGCCATAAGAAATAAATATTACAAATTGTATTACTTCAAAATTTTAAACTCCTGCTTTTAAAAGACTCTGTCAAGAGAATAAAGACAAGCCACAGATAGAGAAAAATATTTATAGATATATATCTGATGAAAGACTTGTATAAATAATGTTAGGATTAAGGTGAGCCCCCAAATTCAGAGGTCCTGGTAGAACACAAAGCATACTCAGGAGCCAGCAGTCAGGCAAATATCTTTACTTCTGCAGAAGGGTGTGCACACACATGGTCCGGGAGCACACTCACTATGTATATTTATACTAGAGGCCCATTGCAGAAAGATTCCTGCAAGAATAGGGCTTCCTTGGGCCTATTCCTTCAAGAATAGGGCTTACTGAGGCTGCGAAGCCCGCCGAGGCAGACTTTGATCCCTTCTCTGCTGCCTTGCTCCCTCCCATCTCTGCCACCTCGCTCCCTCCCGTCTCCACCACTTCGCTCCCTCCCTTCTCTGCTGCCTCGCTCCCTCCCTTCTCCACCACTTCTCTCCCTCCCGTCTCCACTGCCTCGCTCCCTCCCACCTCCGCTGCTTCGCTCCCTCCATTCTCTGCTGCTTCGCTCCCTCCATTCTCTGCTGCTTCGCTCCCTCCCGTGTCGCTGCCTCAGATCTGCTTTCGTCTCCGCTGCCTTGGCTCCATTCCCTTCGCCGCCGCTTTGCTCCCTTCTGCAGTGCTTGGCTTCCTTCTACACTGTCTTCAGTCTTCGCTCTTCGCCTGTGTATGCAAATTAACCTCCATATTTGTTGGGTTAATTTGCATATCACTCTGATTGGCTGGTGGACGTAGCGGAGGGATGGTCAATTTGCATGTTCCTCATCTATTAGTGCAGATATATCTACACTAATAAAAGACAAACATGCAAATTGACTGTACCTTCGCTATGCCTTAAACCAAGCCCACCAGCCAATCAGAGCGACTATATGCAAATTAACCCAACCAAGATGGCCAACATTACTTGTATTTAGGGTGATGCTGATGTAAACAAACCTACTGCACTGCCAGTCATATGAAAGTGTAGCATTTACAGTTATGTAAGGTGCATAATACTTGATAATTATAATAAGTGACTATGTTACTGGTTTATACTTTTAATTATTAGAGTGTACTCTTTCTACTTATAAAAAATGTTTGCTGTAAACAGTGTGCTGTGCCACCCTGGCAGCAGCCTCACATATCTCATGATTACCGAGACTCTTGATTGCATCATTTTCACTTGTGCTTGATTTAATTTTGTGTTGTTTTGTACAGTGAGATGCTATACAGGCTTGTAGCCTCGGATGGTAGGCTATACCATACAGCCTACCTGTAGTGCTAGGCCAGACCACCTAGGTTTGTGTAAGAGCATTCTAGGATGTTTACACATCCACGAAATCACTTAACAATGCATTTCTTAGATGTACCCCTGTTATTAAGTGGCACATGATTGTAAATGCATATGCAATTGGTGAGGTGGTGCTGTGAAACAAAACTTGCCAGAAAGCAGGGCTTACTGTGATTAGGCATTGCAGGTTCTAGCTGTAGTTCTTTCCTGACTGCTGGCCGGGTTCTTTGGCCTCCCTGGCTCTGGGCCTCATCTGCCCAATAGGGAGGCTGGGCTCTGTCTCCTCAAGCCTGGGTGTTTATGGTGCAGCTAAGCAGACACTGTCTACCCTCTTGTTTGGGGATCCAGGCTTAGTGGTGAAATTGTGGGGGTGCTCCTCTTGTTTTCCCCATAGATACACTTCTCTCCTCCCACACCGGCCTTTCTGAGAGGTGCACCAGAGGTGGTCAGCAAGGACATTTGAAAACTGTTTTCCTTGCCAAAACCGGTTTGGCTCAGTGGATAGAGCGTCGGCCTGCGGACTGAAAGGTCCCAGGTTCGATTCCGGTCAAGGGCATGTACCTTGGTTGTGGGCATATCCCCAGCAGGAGATGTGCAGGAGGCAGCTGATCGATGTTTCTCTCTCATCGATGTTTCTAACTCTCTATTTCTCTCCCTTCCTCTCTGTAAAATAATCAATAAAATATATTTTTTTAAAAAAAGAAAACTGTTTTCCTCTTTTTCTGAAAAAATGCCATGTCATTATCAATATGTGTTTGCTTTGCTTCTAATGAAGGAAGTGAACCCCTTTTATTGGAAACACCTTGTGGAAGGAGGCGAGGGCCTCTCTCTGCAGTCTGGCAGCTGAGAGCAGAACTGCCGGCTGCTTCCCACCTGTCCCCCTAGCCAAGACTGACACTGCCCCAAATGCTTTCCATACGTAAACCTTGGTGAAGTTTCCTATGGACACAGAGCAGATTGGGCCCCAGTCACTGTTTCTGGCCAAGGAAACTCAAACCACATGCTTGGATGGGAATCAAAAAGTGGTTCTCCCAGAGGCACAAAGTAAGCTAGTGGCACCTTTTGTCCTAGTCATTGACCCTTTCTCAAGGACCAGGCACCAGCCAAACCTATAAAGTAATTGCAAATTGCAGTCCTGAAAAACATGTGCACTTGGACAAGGACAACTGATGCTCCTCAAGAGGCAGTCATCCACTTTACCTCCTAAAAAGCAACAGAGGGGCCTGGGAACTAGGAGGATGGTAGTACACATGGGCAATTTCATCTGGCATCCCAGCTTCTCAGTCTGAGTGTAGGGCCAAAAGGTGGAGCACAGACAGGTCCTGTGCCCTGGTCCTCCTGAGTCCCGAAGTGAGTATCAGAGACCCCATTGACTGGGAGCCAGGCTGGATGGCCTCAGGTTTGTGAGAGTTTTGAGGAAAGGCATTAGGTCTGTTGGTGGGTGGTGGCCACAGCCATCCTGAGAATAAGGTGTCCTGCAAGGACAAAATCAGCAGCCTTAGAATCTTCTAGAGAACAGTCCCTGACCATGCTGCCCATCTGGCAATTTGTAAATATTTTCTGTCAGAAACCCTATTGGAGCTTCAGTTCAGCATGGTGCTAGGGAATGAGCTCAGGCTCTGTAGCCAGAACAAAGTCCCATTTTTCCTACCCCAGTTCATTGCTTCTACATCTAACCCAGTCATTTAACAGCCTTGGAACCTCAGCTTCCTCATCTGCAAAATGGGAAGAAACTTTTGCAAGGATTAGCTCTATAGTTAAGTAGTTAAATGAATGGGCTCTGAACCCGGGATGCCTGAGTTCGAAGCCCTCTCTACCGCAGTCCAGATCAGTGGCCTTGATCAAGTTAATTATTCTCTCCCTGCCTCCTTTTTCTTACCTGTTAAATGATGATGATAATAATAGGACCCACCTAATCAGATTGTAGTGAGGACTGAATGAGTTAATACTTGTAAAATCTCTTGGAATAGTGTCTGGTACAGAGTAAGCATTCAGTAATAGGATGAGTAAGCATTCAATAACAGGATGAGTTAACATTTATTGTGCATTACAGCCCTTCACACAGTGGCTGGCATTCCGGACATGCCCAATGACTGCTGGTTATTATGACAACTGGGACTATTATCCAGTCAGCCAAGGAAAGGAACATTTGTCCTCACCTCTCATTTCCTCCCTTGTGACCTCCTGCTATGATTCAAATGTGCTCTGAATCCCTGGAGGCATCATCCTGGCTCTGAGGGAGGAGAAGGAGGAGCTGTGGGCCAAATGAATGAGCAGGGATGTCAAACTGGCAGCTTGGAGCCCAGGCCAAGGATCAGCTGACCTTTCCACAGGAAAAGGAGAAACCACAACAGCCCTCACTTTTCTGAGCTCTCACTGAGTCACGCTAAGTCATTCTTGAGTCTCGCTCCAGGACAAACAAGTTTCTACACAAGCCGGAGAATGTATGTTTAGGATCCCAGGCTCTGTGCTCAGACCAGGATGATCTGATGAGGCTACCTGTGGGGGAGAGTGGGGTAGCGTGTAGGGGAGAGGGTTCTGGCTTCCAGGGGTCTCTAAACCCCTGAGGCAGCTACAAAAGAGGCTGGGTACCTGTCTTAAAGAGGTATATTCTTTTTGGAATCAGAGGAGAGGAGAGGGAGAAGTAGTCTCTGGTTGGCTCTTTAGCATAATTACTATTCTTTTTGCTAAAATTAGCCCATTTACTCTATAAATATTGGAGGGTCCACCATGTGCCAGGCACATGCTAGGAATGCTCTTAAAGAAGGTTTCGCAAAATCCTAAATAATTACTATATAATATTTTTAGTTTATACCATTAGTGGGTTCAAAGTGTGGTGGGGGCTTAATGGACAGGGAGCACACACTAGCTTTACAGAAGAAATGACTGGGAGTTGAGCAGTTGGTAATCCACCTGAGTTAAAACTCTACCTCTGCTACTCCCTCTTTCTTGGTCTCTCCACCTGTAAAATATAATGGCACCATCTTAAACAATTTTGTGTGTGAATTGAGTGAGATAAAACATACAGCGTGCTGGGAATATAGTATTTTATTTTAAAACAGTAGCTGCTTTTAATCAGTGAAAATCTGCATATGCCTGAAAATTTCATGTGAGTATTTTTTTTATTTTTTACAAATTACAGCATATTTGTAATTTGCTATTCAAGTTTTTGTTTCATGGATGGTTGCATCTGAACCTATAATCCTGTAGGCAGAACCACTGAATACTGTCCAGGTTGCCCAAGATCCCTGCACACATATGGCCAGAATGTTAATGAGTAGGGTTTCAATGATGGGCTCACATATTGTCTCTTCTGCCCAGACTGCCTAGCCTTACAGGAAGTCTTCGAAACCATCCACACAAGTTGGCTGCATCTTGAAGTTGGGGAGAAAAGAAGAGAAAGACAGAATTTCTCCAGGACTCTAGGACACTTTGAGTTCAGAAACTCTATGATTCCTCCTTTGGAAAACTCTTGTCCCCTCAGTGGATGAAGGATCTCCTGTATGATGAATGAACTTCCACCAAATTGTTCAAAATGCCTATTGAGTGTCAACTTGTGCCAGGCATGTGAATTGAATGTGCTTGCTTGCCATCATCTATAATTCCCATATAAAGTAAGAATGGCTGCAGCATCCCAAAGAAAACAGTGGCTTTAAGCCATTCATCACTTCTAGGGAATAGAAGTATCCTTGGTTCTTTCTTGTTTTGCTATCTTCCATTAGTTTCTTAGAACCTTGTCTCCATTTCTATTTTTTGAGATCTCTTCCTCTCTCTCATCATCTAGAGCCAGGCGTCCTCAAACTACGGCCCGCGGGCCACATGCGGCCCGCTGAAAACATTTATCTGGCCCGCTGGGTGTTTTTGCCGCTGCTGCCTGTCCTGCTTAGCAGCCGACTCATCCCGGGCCCGCAGTGCGCATGTGTGGAATGTCTGTGGGACAGTGAACTGGCCCCCTGTTTAAAAAGTTTGAGGACCTCTGAAGACTGTGCCACAGCACATCTTTGAGAGATCTTTTACTCCTCACTCACCTCCTTTTTCCCTGTAGGGTTATTTAATTGTGAGTTCTCCTATGACATTTAGGGGTTTGGTTTATTAATTTATGTGCATTGTATTGTTGTTGCTAAGTTTGGTCTATGGTGAGTCCCCAACTAGAACACACACTCTTTGCAGTCAAGGGCCATATATTTTCATTCTTTCATGGTCCTGATGTCTTTTAAGGGTGTCATCAAAGCAAGTTTCAAAAAACAACTCCCTAAAATAGGGACAAAGAATATTTGAGATGTGCTTGGCTGTAATATTATCAAGAGAATGTAGATGTAGTACCTCAACTTTCTGGACATTCCTGAAATACTCACTATTCAAAGTTGGCCTAGAATAAGATAGAATTATGTCTGGCCCTCACATGCCTCTCCACTCATCTCACAGTGCACTCCTCCTTGCTCTTTAATCTCAAGACTCACTGGCTCTTTCAAGTACTTTAAAGACTCTACTTTGCACATACTGTTCCCTTTGTCTGGAATACTTCCCTTCTCCCTCTGTCCCCACCCTATGCTCACATTAGCTCATTAACTCCCACTCACCCTTGAGGACTTCTCTCAGTTATCACTTTTTCAGAATCTCCCCTGACTTCCCTCACTAGGCAAAAATCTTTTTATTTCTAATCTTCTTATAGTACTGTTACTTCTCCTTCAGGAAAACTAATACCTAACACATTTGCTGTGTAATTGACCAGGACCGATACCATTCTCCCTCTCTAGATGGCAAGTTCCATAAGGGCAAGGCTTGTGTCTCTTTCTATTCATCGTTTCAACCTTAAGACTGAGCATGTAATAGGTATTCAATTAATCTTATAAGCAAATGATTTGACATAAATACTTGTGTTTAAATCAATCCACAATCATTTATTGAGCATCTATTGTGGAAGAATGTGATGAGACTTACTGAGTGCTGGAGGCAAAGACCAACAGTAATTAGCATAATAAATGCAAGAAGTTCATCAGAAGGCTGATGGACTTTGATATTCAGCAGGGCTGAAAATCTGCATATTATTACCTACTGCTGGCTGAACAGCTGAAGGCAATTCCCCTAATCTGCTAATCCTTTATTGTTTACCAAACCTTACCATTGATGTGTGTTTGCTTTGCTGAAGGGCAAATGTATATTGTAGTAAATAAAAAGCCATGGGTCCAGAGATTCAGAGAGAGTCTCCACTAGAGGGAAGTGATCCACCTGGTTCCCCAGGCCTTCTATATTTATATTTCTTGTCTAGTATATCCGTTTATGTCACAGCCCCTTCTCCAGATTCCCGAACCCTTGCTGCAAAAGACTGCAGCAATTGAGGATAAGGAAAAAGGAAAATGCTATGAGTTATTGAGATGCTAACAGCAGACAAGATATTGAGTGGTGGCAAAGTAGAGTAAAGAGCAGGCCAAGAAAACTGGAAATGGAAATTGAATGGTGTTATAAAGCAAGGCACACAGAATGGGATGGGCTTCACTAGGAGGGTGAAGGAATGCCAGTGGGGCTGGTTAGAGAGCTGATATGTTTGTTGCTATGTCAAATTAGTGGCACCACTGTGTAAGAGTATGTACATTAGCTATCTATTGCTGCATAACAAATTAGCCCAAAACTTTGTGGCTTAAAACAACACATTATCTTATAATTTCTGTGGGCAGGGTTTTTTTGGGTCCTCTCCTCTGGATCTCTCACAGGGCTGGCCCTGTAGTCTCATCTGAAGGCCTGATTAGAGAAGTATACATTTCTAAGTTCACTCACATGGTTGTTGTTGGGATTCAGTTCCTTATGAGCTGTTGGGCTGAGGGCCTCAGTAACCTACTGGCTAATGTTCAGAGGCCTCCTTTGGTTCTTTGCCTTGTGGGGTTCTTCACAGGGTAGATCACAATATGGCAACTGGCTTCATCAGAGTGAGAGGGCAAATGAGAGTGCAAATGAGAGTACATGACAGAAATCATAGTCTTTTGTAACCTATTCTTGGAAGTCACACCTTAACATTTTATGTCATATTCTATGAGTTAGAACAAGTGACTAGATCCAGACCACACTCAAGGTGAGGGGATTACACAGAAGGTAGAGATAATTGTAGGGTCAGGGGCATTTCAGATGTTGCCTACCACAGTCCATGATTGCTATGGCCAGTTAATACTAAAAAGAAGAGCAAGATTATTATGTTTATATTTCAAAGGTTATGAATTATGTTATGGCTAATTAGCAGGTATAAGAGACAAGATAAACTAGGATTACATGGTTCACACTCTTGCACATTATAAAAATGCAAGTGGAAGGGGAATTGCTGTGATTTAGCCTTACTTTTTGCTTGAATCCTATCTTAGAAAGTCCCTCCCCAACAGAAATCAAATTATGATAAATACAGAAAAGAAAGGCAGGATTTTTGAGACAGATGTACTCATCAAATTCATGCTTTGAGACTGGGGATAAGCATTCTGAAGAAAGTCCCTTGTCTCCAGCCCTCACAAGATTCCTGCCACACTCCAACACTCACCATCTCCATAGTCCTTCCCCAAACACTTTTGAAAATTAAGAGACATGCAAGTGACCATATGGGTATTTTATTGCAACCCAAGGACAGTATTATCATTAGGGATTGTGTTTTTTTGTTAACTTTCTACTAAACATGCATTGATTAGAAACAGATGACTAATTGAGAGTCAAGACTAATAAGATGACCTCAAACAGAGAGCAGAAAGCTCTTAGAAAGTACTGTTATTTCAATGATTCCTTCTTGCTTTGAAAAGAATTGTGTATATGCCCAGCTGGCGTGGCTCAGCGATTGAGCGTGGACCTATGAACTAGGAGATCATGGTTCAATTCCTGGTCAGGGCATGTGCCTGGATTGTGGGCTTGATCCCCAGTGTGGGCATGCAGGAGGCAGCCAATCAATGATTCTCTCTCATCATTGATGTTTCTATCTCTCTGTCTCCGTTCCTCTCTGAAATCAATAAATATATACATATGTATAAAAGAATTGTGTATAAATCTTTCTCCTCTAGCAGTGTTGTGGCTTCCCAGGGTTATCATAGTTGAATCTGATTCAGATGAAATTGTAGACCCTGGAGCATGATGGACAAAATTGTAAACGGATATCAAAGGAGGAATTCAGAATGATTATAGGGAAATTGTGCTTCCTCCAGTTGTCTGCCAACAAATACATTGGCCCTGTCCAAAGAACAGGGGTTAAACTCTGGAAGATGAGCTTGGAGATGGGAGGCTGCACTCGGGCTTCTGTGATAAGTGGGTAGCCTGCAGGTTTTGAGAAGAAGTGAAGCAAGCCAAATTTATGGTTCACTTCACAAATAGTGGAGGATTGGCTAGATCAAAGAGAAGCAATCTGGAGGAGCTGCCTCCTAGCTTTTAGTTTGAAGGACTTCTATTTTTATTTTTCACAAGGATTAGAACAATTTAGAATGCGCTCTCTGCCATAGAGTGGGCCTGTGAATCTTTCTCAGGAAATCCCTGGGTTCATTTAGATCTTTGGCCCTTCAATCTCCTACCCACAGTCCCTGGGGCTCTAAAGGACCAGGGGGAAATTATGGGGAAAGTGGCTAGGAGCTGTAGGATCTGATCTTGGCTTTGCAACTACTTTTACTATGTCAATTCTGGACAAGTAATATAACTATCTCTGTGAACCTCAAATTTTTCACTCTGTAAAATGGGAAAAATAACATCTACCCCACTCACCTCACAGTTACCGTGGATATTAAATGTGATGTTATAGGCGAAAGCTACTTACAAAATATGGTATATGAGCAAACCCTTTTACTATAGTCATATTCTCTTCACTGATTTCCTATTTACCCAATTATTTATCCAACCATTTATTCATATTATCTCATTGACTCTGCTATTCCTTTAGGGATTTAAATTTTTTGTTTTTACTTTCTTCTCTTACATTCTTCTTTGCTTTTATGCTCTTACTCTGTTCCTTGTATATTTTCTTTACTCATTAACTCTTTGTCTTGGCTAAATCCCCTCAGTTTCTCCCACTATCTGTCTTTACTTCCTAGCCAATTCCTGCCCTCCATTCCCTTACTCTGTGTCATGTCCATCTCACCCCTTCCCAATGCCATATTACATCCCAAGTTGCCCAGAAGCATCATCAAACCTCCCATCTCTCTATGCTGGGCTGATCTTCGCCCTGGGAAGCATCATGGAAGAGCCCTGTCCCTAGCATAATGATGATGAATTGCATTGCGGTTTCCTCATCTGAGGAATGAGTGTGCCCACTAACAGACTGGGATACTATGACTTTAAAATCCCTTTTGCGGACAAAAAGAGCTACATTTACTATGCTGAAGTTACAAGCCTAATAAACATCAATAGATAACAACTATATAACATTTATAATATGTCAACAACATTTAAGTTATTCAATTATATAAAATAAGCTCTGTGAGGTAGATATTATTTGAGGCTCATCTACAGTAAATAAACTTCCAGAGATTATGTAGCCAGAATTAAAAGCTAAGTGTCTGATTCTAAAGTCCATGCTCTATGCATTGCATCCTACTTACCTCCAAAAATTATTATTTTTGTGATGGACCAGGAAAGGGAACAGTGGCTGCACAGGTGAATCAATGACCTTGAGAGAATCTTGGAATGCAAGGGAACCAAGTCAGGAGGACTGATCTATTTCTAAGAACCTGAATGGATAACAGGGCATATGCTGAAATTGGGGATTTATCTTTCTTCAGAGTTAGGGTTGCCAGATCTATAAAAATATGTCACCCAGTAAAATTTGCATTTTAGCTAAAAGAAAAACACACACCACACAAATAGTTTTTAGTATAAATATGTTCCATGCAATATTTGGGACACACTTATATTAAAAAAATTATTCATTATTTATCCAAAATTCAAGTGTAACTAGGCAACCTGTGTTTTATCTGACAACTCTACTCAGAGCCCATGAGTATTTTGTCTTTTCTCCCATTCACAGTCCTTATTTTATTTTCATCTTTGGTATAGCTAGCTTTTAGAATATTTCCAATGCCTTTAAAATCAAATAATAAAACTTAGGCTTTCTAACGATGATTAAAAATCTATATGCAATATAAGAAAAGATTGTTAGATTTGACTATATAAAAATAAAAACCTCTTAGGTATAAAAAACACACAACAACACCATAAGCCAAGTAAAAAGACCAATGATAAACTGGAAGGAAATATTATAAGATATATATCACTAATGATAGACAAATAATACTAAAAAAATTAACAATTGTGGAAAAAAACACAAAATACTAAAGAAAATGGATGGGTAAACTATGTAGATAATTCACAAAAAGAAGAAATAAAAATGGCTCTTAAACATGTAATAATATGTCAATTTCACTTGTAATAAGTAAAATGCAAATTAAAATTACATTGGTACTCTCACTTATGAGAGTGGCAGAAATTCGAAAGCTTGACAGCTCACTCTGTTTGCAAGTCTGTGGGGACACAGGTTCTCTCACGCATTGCTGGAGGAATACAAGACAGTACATTTTCCTATGGAGAGGAATTTCAAAACATGTAATAAAAACGCATTATGCATTTACCCTTCAATCCAGTAATACTAATTCTAAGAATTTGCTCTGAACATATACTTTCAATAATACAAAAATACATACGCACAAGTTTATTCAATGCAACATTTTTTATAGTTGTAAAATATAGAGAACACCTAGGTATCTTAGCATAGGAGCTTAGTTGAAAGGCCCATTCATATAATGGAATATTATACAGCTGTAAAAAAGAATAAGGAGATAGCTATGAACTGATATGGAGGAATTTCCAGGAGATAACATTCAGTGAAAAAAGTAAAGAACAAATAAATATGTTACTTTTTGTGTGAGAAAAAAGGAAAAAAAATGTTGACTATGTGAAGCATGTGAATGTTATACATATGCAAACATTAAAATTAAACCAAAAGAAAGAGAAGGAAAGAAAATCCTAAACCTGAAAGTAGAAAGAAACAAAGTAAACTAATTATATTTCAAATAAATATGGTAACCACATATTATAATAAGGGAAAAAGAAGGAAGGGAGGGAGGGAAGGAGGGAGAGAGGAAGGAAGGAAGGAAGGAAGGAAGGAAGGGAGAAGTGTAAGTAAATCATGAACACAATATTTGACCATATAGCCATATTTTTTTGGCCAAAATTGAGCATGAGGGTTGAAGGAAGAAAAGTTGCAAAGAAATTCTAAATTCTACCTTTTTTCAATAAAAAATATGAGCAAAGCAATTCTGAAATTTTAATGTTGATGGAAGTCAGGGTTCTCACTATGGAAGAAGGGACATTCAAATAAGGCATGAGAGAAAGCAAGAAAGAACTCATGACCATAAATTTCAATTGGAGGTATCAGTGTGAACTGATAATTTAATGTACATGTGCAAACATGCAGGTGTATATCTATATCTATGTTAGTATGTGTGCATTTGTATGTATAGTAAATGTATATTTTTGTGTATACACACACACACACACACACACACACACACACACACAACTGTTTCTTACCTCTATCAGTTGATATAACCAAGAATTAAAGAAAACCCAGTAGTGCCCTGGCTGGGTGGCTCAGTTGATTGGAGTGTCATTCCATACACCAAAAGGTGGGGGTTCATTTCCCAGTCAGGGTGCATTACTAGGTTGTGGGTTCAGTCCGAGATCAGGGCACATATAGAAGGCAATTGATCAATGTTTCTCTCTCACATCACATCAATATTTCTCTCTCTCTCTCTCTCTCTCTCTCTCTCTCTCTCTCTCTCTCTCTCTTTTCCTCTCTCTCAAATCAATAAACATATCCTGGGTGAGGATAAAAAAAAAGAAAACCCAGTAGCAATGATACTACCTAAAACCCAAATCTTTGTCTCTAAAACCATTATCCACTAAAAGAAACCAGTGCTCTTTGAAAGAAACGGCTGACTAGGCAAAATATCAGCCTGGAATTAAGAAAGTACTTTAAATAAATTATGGGTCATTTCACAAGGACCCAGGTGCTAAATGAAAAGAGTTTCAACTGGCCACATCTGGGATAATTTTAGTACCAAAGTAAGTGCAATTATGAATTACAAACCATTAAAATATTAAATTTATGAGTCCATACAGATAAGAAATAGGTAAATAAATAAATAAATGAATGAGTGAAAATGGAAGGCTCTTGCTTACAATAGAATGCTGATAACCAACTTGTAAATGTGGAGGGAGTATAGGAGTTAGAAAATAATTATTTTGCAACCATCATAGTAAAATTACATCAAGCGAGACTCATCAATAACTGTTAAATCTAGGGGAAAGTTTTAATAAAGAGAAGGGCTTTTGTATGGTCTTAAACTATCTGATTGGTTATTAGTTATGAGGGTAAAAAGTAGTAACTACATAGTGAAGAACTGAACACCAACTTAACAGCGTAATCAAAATCAATAGAGGTAGATGGACATTGTGTGGCTCAATGTGATGATGCCTTGAGGAGGAGACACCATCATCTATGCGGTATTTTGGTTGAATATACAACTTGAATGTAACCATAAAGAAAAATAAAAAAAATGACGAACATTCTTCTAACCAAAAAAGGAAGAAGACTGTGTCCTTACAAAAAAAAAAAAAAAAAAAAAAAAGACAAAGGCCATGGAAATGTTTCAGATTAAAGGTGTCTTAGTCCTTTGATGCTACTATAACAAAAATACCATAAACTGAGTATTCCAACAAGAAATATTTATTCCTCACAGTTCTGATGCTAAGAAGTCTGAGTTCAAGGAGACGGTAGACTTGGTGTCTGGTGAGGGCCATCTTTTTGGTTCATAGATGGCTGTCTTGTCATATTTTCACATAACAGAGCCTAGAAAAGTAAATTCTCTTAGGATTTTTATAAGGGCACTGATTCCATTCATGAGGCTCTACTTTCATGACCTCATCTAATCCTAATTACCTTCTAAATTAACCAATGAATTTATATGCATAGCCCATGGACAGATAATAATGTGGGGAAGACCTGGGGAGAGGGCAGGAGCGGGGTTGTAGGGGGTCAATGGGGGGAAACAGGGGATGTCTTTAACACTGTCAACAATAAATTTTAAAAATATATCAAATTTAAATTTACTGGTATTGCTGAGAGTATTGAGGTTACATAAGAGAATATTTCTATACTTCAAGTATTTAAGGGTAAAAATTCATGATGTATGCAATCTACCCTCAAATAGTTCAGAAAAAAATTATATATGCACATAAAACAAATGATGAAGCTAATGCAATAAAATGTTAACAGTAGACGACTCTGGGTTGAAGGTATATATGGGTATTTTTTGTACTGTGTTTCATTATTGCAACTTTTATATGTTTAGTTATTTTCATTGGGACACCACTTTGACCAGTAACCAAAATTATCACTAGTGAGGGACAGGTGAACACTGTGCCTTCAGAGGTGACCCCCTGAAGGTGCATCACCTATGCAGTGCTCTAGTCCAGCCCATGAAAGCTGAATCCAATCACAAGGAAATAGTGACACTCCAGGTGAGGAATGTCCTCTACTTACAAAGGAGGGTTGGTTTTTTGTGTAGCATAATACGATTTACACTTTACAAAGGGACCTCAACAGTGGCGGAATGGGAGATACTTGACCGAGAGAAGACCAGCTTTGTAAGACCAGCTTTGTAGTTACTACTTTGACGGCCCATCAGTCTAATGAGAAACAGAATTAGACTGCGATGTAGGTATGGGAATTAGTCTTCAGACTTGACAACACTTTCAAAAATAAAAATGACCCAGCTTGAACATGGGTTCAATTAAGTGGAAAAGGATAGGGAGAAAGTAAAATAAGCATGGACTATTATTAGTTAGGTTTAAACGCACTTCTCTCTGCTCTGCCATGTGTGGATTCAATGAGAAGTCAGCCAGGAGAGAAAACCAAGATGGCGGCATAGGTTAACGCAGGAGTTTGCTGCCTCGAACAACCACTTCAAAATACAACTAAAAGACGGAACGGACATCATCCAGAACCACAGGAAGGCTGGCTGAATGGAAGTTCTACAACTAGGAGGAACCGAGAATCAGAGAAGGCACAGTGCTGAAGTAAAATACTAAGGTGCGGAGTGCGTGGCACGGGCTGGTGGCTGAGGGTGTGGTTGTCTGTTTCAATCCGGAGGGAGCCTCAGACTCAGAGCTCCAGATCCGGGCGAGTCTCTAGGGACCCAGACTCAAACGGGAGAAGCAGGACTGTCTGGCTACAGTCCCTCCAAGGTTTGCAGCTGTTGCTGGGACAGAGAGGCAGAGCCCCTGGGGATGGACTGAGAGCAGCCATAACTGCTCCCTTCTCCGCCCTGTTGATCCCGTAGGACCCGCCCCGCCCAAGCCCTGCACAGAGGCATTTGCCGGATAGCCTCAGGCAAAGGCTAGATTAGCACCTCCCTAGAGGACAAAAGTTCTTCCACTGCAGACACAGCTGATTATCACAGCCAGTCGGCCTGGAGGTCAAATCCCTCTAGTATTAACTATAACAATCAAGGCTTAACTACAACAAGACTGCGCACAAAGACCACAAGGGGGTGTACCAAGAAAGCGTAAAAAATGCAGAGACAAAGAAACAGGACAAAACTATCAAGGGAGGATATTGAGTTCAGAACCACACTTTTGAGGTCTCTCAAGAGGCTTCTAGAGTCTGTCGATAAACTTGATGAGATGTACAGGAAATCTAATGAGACCCTCGATGGTGTGATAAAGGACCATCTAGAAAGTAAGCATACACTGACTGAAATAAAGAATATTATACAGACTCCCAACAGCAAACCAGAGGAGTGCAAGAATCAAGTTAAAGATTTGAAATGCGAAGAAGCGAGAAACACCCAACCGGAAAAGCAAAATGAAAAAAGAACCCAAAAAAACAAAGATAGTGTAAGGAGCCTCTGGGACAGCTTCAAACGTACCAACATCAGAATTATAGGGGTACCAGAAGATGAGAGAGAGCAAGATATTGAAAACCTATTTGAAGAAATAATGACAGAAAACTTCCCCCACCTGGGGAAAGAAATAGACTTCCAAGTCCAGGAAGCGCAGAGAACCCCAAACAAAAGGAATCCAAAGAGGACCACACCAAGAGCAAAAGACAAAGAGAGAATCTTAAAAGCAGCAAGAGAAAGAAACTCAGTTACTTACAAGGGAATACCCAGACGACTGTCAGCTGATTTCTCAACAGAAACTTTGCAGGCCAGAAGGGAGTGGCAAGAAATATTCAAAGTGATGAATAGCAAGAACCTACAACCAAGATTACTTTATCCAGCAAAGCTATCATTCAGAATTGAAGGTCAGATAAAGAGCTTCACAGATAAGGAAAAGCTAAAGGAGTTCATCACCACCAAACCAGTATTATATGAAATGCTGAAAGGTATCCTTTAAGAAGAGGAAGAAGAAGAAAAAGGTAAAGATACAAACTATGAACAACAAATATGCATCTATCAACAAAGGAATCTAAGAATCAAGTGAATAAATAACCTGATGTACAGAATGAACTGGTGATTATAATAGAATCAGGGACATAGAAAGGGAATGGACTGACTATTCTTGGGGGGAAAAGGGGTGTGGGAGATGCAGGAAGAGACTGGACAAAAATCGTGCACCTATGGATGAACACAGTGGGTGGGGAGTGAGGGCGGAGGGTGGGGTGGGAGCTGGAAGGAGGGGAGTTATGGGGGGAAAAAAGAGGAACAAATGTAATAATCTGAACAATAAAGATTTAATAAAAAAAAAAAAAAAAGAAGTCAGCCATCTATGAACCAGGAAGATGGCCTTAACTAGACACCAAATCTGCTGTCACCTGGATAGATAGACAGTGAGGCTACTTATTGAGTCAGGGAATCTTGGAGATGAAGTAGAGTGAA
The DNA here is from genome assembly GCF_028538775.1 of Myotis yumanensis. Taxonomy (NCBI): domain Eukaryota; kingdom Metazoa; phylum Chordata; class Mammalia; order Chiroptera; family Vespertilionidae; genus Myotis; species Myotis yumanensis. The sequence goes on from NW_027223752.1 coordinate 64,303,956, forward strand.
ATAAAGAAAGTTTTTGTGCGTGTTATCTGGGGGAAAATACTGATCAGGATAAACATGTTCTTTATTTCAACAATAATTTAGAGGCATTGAATGCTCACTAGGTCCCAAGCATTGTGTCAGACTATGCGATTAAAAAGTGTCAAAATGAGACTTTTTACTGCTGAGAAAAACTAGGCTCAGAGATATTAGAAAAACTTGCCCAATATCATACAACTAATAAATGGAGGAGGCATGATTTTAACTAAAAATTATGCTTTTCCACCATGTCTTATTACATCCTAAAGAAAAATATTATTTAAATTACAGTTGACATACAATATTATATAAGTCCCAGGTGTACAACATATTGATGAGACATTTACTAGTATATACTTTTTGAAGTGATCACTCCGATATGTCCAGTATGACTTCTAAATAAAAGCACCCCTTACCCCTTGCCTTTCTTCCTACGGGATGATATAGGATTTCCATCGTCTAGATCAGGGGTGGGGAATGCCCAGACCTAAAGCTATACAAGGCCTGAGAAATCATTTAGTGTGGCCCTGCCAAGGAAACCATAGGTGGGACTCAAAATTCAATAAATCTATGAGCTTTTCCATAGAAACATAAGTTTATATTAAGTGAATTATATTAAGTGAATGATGTTATAAATACCCAAATGGCCCTTGGCAGAGAAAAGGTTCCCCACCCCTGGTCTAGATGATAAAATTTAACTATGTTATAAATACCCAAATGGCCCTTGGCAGAGAAAAGGTTCCCCACCCCTGGTCTAGATGATAAAATTAAACTATGATCTAAGCATGATTTTAACTGGGTCTGTTGGGTTTATAAATTATGGTCAACTAACTGCTTATAGTCTCTAGGTAAAATTTCCTAACTTTCCCCAGAAAGTGGTAATGGTACAACAGAGGGATCCCTGAAGCCAGAAGGTGGATTCCATCCCTGACTCTGCAGTTTACTGGCTAGAAAATGGTACCTCCCAGAGATGTATGTATGCATAAGCACAGACAGACATAGTAGGTATGTCTATGTAACCAGATCTATGAGACCAAAGACCTCAGTGGATGCAGTGATTCCCACTGTTTTCTCTAACACTGTCTGCAGAATGTTCCTTTCACAGTGAGGAGTTAGTCAACTGCATTTGGATCCAGAATTCTAAAATACTACAACAAATAAAGGTCTCCAAGTCCTACAGTCCTGACCCTGATGTGGTTAGTGTGTTTCGGGGACAGAGGTCTCTTGGTTGTGTAACATAGCACCATATGACCTTATCATCGCCTTCCCCTCCTTGACCTCTGTCTCATCATCTAGAAATGAAGGCAGATGCCATACTTCCTGAATTAATGTTAATCGCAGTCTTGTTCTCAGATCACTTCTAGCTAAATCAGCTGGGCTGCTTGTTAGAACACATATTGCCCAGGTCTCACTCAGTAGCTCCCAATTACAAGCTTGGGCAAAGGATCTAAGAATTCTGCCTTTTAACCCCTTCCCACCAAATAATTCTAATGCACACAAATGTGAGAATCACTGAACTAAGTTGCTTTTCAGATAAAGAATTCCAAGTAGGCCAGTGCTTTGTAAACTTTTATGCATCCCTCTGAGATCTTGTTAAAGCGCAGTGGGGCATGATCTGTATTACCGCTAAGCTCTCAGGTGATGCTTCTGGATCCCGGAACACATGCTAAGTAGCGAGGCTTTATGTGAAATGACACAGTCATACAGGTTGATTTACATTTTGAGATGAAAATGATATACATAATGACTCAAGGATGAGAGAAGTGCGTACACATGATTTGCTTGAGTGAAGAATTCGATTGATTGACCAGCTTTGGGTGACTTAGGTCCTTATCATAGAGAAGACACACATTTGAAGACAGCCCACTTGGTTAAGTCCCCCACTCTGTCCTTTCCTAGACATGTGATCTGCAGGTCAACATGTGATTTACACTTTCAGAGCCTTAGGGCAATAGAATACCCACTTTGCAGAGCCGCTGCAGGCATTAAATGTGATCACATGTATAAAATTCCCAGCCTCGTGCAACAATCTCAGACCCTCTAGGTTTTCTGAGGACCCTTCCTAAGCCTTTACTTAATTCCCTGCATGAGGCTGCTCAAGAGGACTCGTTCCTTTTCCACAGACACCCCACCTGGAGGGCAGCCGCCTCTTCACCATGAGAAAACACTTGGACTTTCCTTGGGCCGCTGAGTGATTTATCACACAGCTGCTCTCCTGGACTTGGAAGGCTGACGGCAGCCCTGCCAGAGGCAGATGGGAGAGCTGCAGTCCAGTTGCTTGTCAGCGATGTTCAGAGGACACATTTATAAGGCTTTTCACACTTTCCTGGCATCCTCCACCACCAGCCAGACACCAACCAAAGGCAGCCCGCTGCACACCACATGCAGGCAAGGGAAGCTGAGTGCACATGTGCCGGCCGAGGCCCCCAGCAGGGCTTCGTCTTTCTCTCCTGCCTCCTTTCATTACTCGTTTCTGTGTGGTTGTGGTCAACATGCCACCCGGCTTTTGTGCTAAGTCCTTTTAATTTTTTTGACAGGCACTACTGCCCTTCCTCCGGAATAACTCATTAAACAAGAAATGAGTTGCAGTAATGTGGACTTAATGTGAAGAGTTTTCAGCTCTCTTTATAGTCATGTGGATGGGTGTTATCAACAAATATTTCTTCAGCAATTGCAGCATCCCAGGTGCCTGAGGGAACCAATAACCAAATCATGTGTTAAGCTTCTTGCTCAAGCTATAGGAAGCAAACTCTGAAAATGATTTTCTTTTCCCCTGAGTCATCCTCAAGTTTTATTGTCATCCTCAAGTTATAGTGGAATCACCTGGAGAGATAGACAAGCATGCTACTGCCTAAATCCCAATCCCAGAGATTCTGATTTAATGGATTTGGATGCAGCTTAGGCATTGGGAATGCAGCCAAGATTGGGAATTAATAAAATCTGCCCAAAATCTTTCCATAGTGTCTCAATTTTTAATCAACATTAGTTTTCAAGAACACCCTTTATAAAACCTTTTGACCTACATAATCTATGTTAAACCTCAAAACAACCCCATGAAGCCATTATTCTGAATTTGTTATTATTTCATTTGTATATTTGTACATTAGCCTCAACTTGACTATTTTAAAAGATGGAGCTCAAAGAGGACAAGTTATATCCTCAGATAGACAGCTGGTAAGGGCAGGGATAATCCTTGAACCTATGGATCTTGGCTCCCACTAGTCTTTTTTTAAAAAAATATACTTTTATTGATTTCAGAGAGGAGGGGAAGGGGGAGAGAGAGAGGAACACCAATGATGAGAGGGAATCATTGAATATCTGCCTCCTGCATCCCCTCTACTGGGGATCAAGCCTGTAACTCAGGCATGTGCCCTTGACTGGAATTGAACCTGGGACCCTTCAGTACACAGGCCAATGCTCTATCCACTGATCAAACTAGCTAGGGCCCACTATTCTTTTAATTACTTTGTAATGCCCTTAATTCAGAGTTTGTCATTGACACCATTTACTGGAGCACAACACATCTTTACTTTAGATCAGGGGTCCTCAAACTACGGCCCGTGGGCCACATGCAAATACAAATATTGTATTTGTTCCCATTTTGTTTTTTTACTTCAAAATAAGATATGTGCAGTGTGCATAGGAATTTGTTCATAGTTTTTTTTTAAACTATAGTCCGGCCCTCCAACGGTCTGAGGGACAGTGAACTGGCCCCCTGTTTAAAAAGTTTGAGGACCCCTGCTTTAGATTGTATACTAGTAAACATTCAAAACAAAAACTCTCTGATTTCCTTATTGGCAGATTTAAGTAATATTAATAAGGAAAGAAGGGTAGTGCTATTGAGAATATAGGGCCTTTCTGGTGTGATGGCCAATAGATGCACTTGGCATATATATAATGTGTTAAGTGCCAAGAGACATTCGACACATGATGCTACTTACTGGGGAAGTCAATGAATGCCGGCCGAAGGCTAGTCACACAAAGCTCATCTCCAAGTACCATAAATCATCTCAAAAATAGGCCACAGCACTTTTCCTCCTGTGATGAAAGACATTCCGAGTTCTTTGGAAGGTCGCACAGATCCTTGTTTGAAGACAGAATCATCTGTTGATTCCTTTAAATACAGAGATTAGTTTGAAGGGTGGTTGTTCTCCCAAGCCAGTGGGATAATACATTGATTCGGAGTCTCCATGCCCAAGTTATTTTTCACTTTACAGGAAACAATGCAAATATTTAAAAAAACAACTATAACTTTTGGAGACATAAAATTACCATTTACCCACAACTCCTTGAGTGTTTCATGAACTCTGCCAGGAAGGAATGGAGCAGAATTGACTGATAAAACTAATTCTCAGCACTCTCTCTCTCTCTCTCTCTGAACCTTATTAGGGATCCTGAAGTGTAGATGTCATGCTTGTTTCTCAGGCCAGTGCCACAGCTAATGGTAAGCTGATGGTCAAAGAATGCCTAGTGATGCATGAGTCAGCATGGGTCAGCAACTTAATTAGCTTAGGACTGCTCATGGTATTGGTCCAGTTAGGCTTTAACAGGCATTTTTTGTTGCAGAAAGACACCATCCAATTAAATTACTGGTCATTTTGAAAACAGCTGTTTGAATTAATTCCAATACAGTGGGGCCTTGACTTACGAGTTTAATTCGTTCCGTGACGGAGCTCGTAACTCAAATTACTCGTATGTCAAATCAATTTTCACCATTACAATGACACGTGATGCTGGGCTGATGTGGCGTTCACTGTGATGTTCGCTGCGCCAACTAGCGGTGCGGTATCTGAAGCTGGCTCATAACCTGAATTTTAGCTCGCAACTCAAAGCAAAAAATCGGCCGAGAGACGGCTCGTATATCAAAAAACTCGTTAGTCGGGACACTCCTAAGTCAAGACCCCACTGTATACAGTTTGAAAACATTCTATTATTCTACTCAGTTTATATATGTGAGGCTATAGCATAAATGAAACTATGGGTACAGCTGTAAATGAAGTGTGCACATTAAGCTCACAAATAGGACTGTTAGAATTACCAAAATCACTCTTAAAAGCCCAAGATTTTGAACCTGAAAAAAATGACTATAAAAGGTACTTCTTAGCCAAACCTACCAAAGTTATCCATTAACTGAATCCTTAAGTGCAATTGAAAGCTAGTTCTTTTCACAGTTTCTTACTCTCAGAACCCCTGGAAACAGGTCTCCAAATGCAGACCCTGCAAAGCCCCTTTGAGATGTTGACCCTTTGGGAGAACCACTTACATAACTGTGGGGCCCAGGGCAAAGTGCGGGTCTCTTTGTTAAAAAATTATTAAGAATTTAAAAATGGTGACAGCAGAGCATTAAATCAAACATAGGGTCCCGTGTCATGAAGCAGTCCCTGTCCTCAGGGCAGCAAGACTCCAATAGTGCTCTTCCAGCTGCCCTTTTACTGAGTCTTTGGGAGTAAATGACACCTCATTATGTGTTGCCAATTGTTATGTAGGCAGATGGCTCCGGCTGTCCATGGGACATCTGCAGGACAGCAACAGAAGGAAAATATGATGGAAAGTGAATGTAGCATGTCTGTCAGGAGTAACAGTGGAAGGCAGAGGTTTTGTACAGCTGTTACAGAACTCAGAAAAAGGACAGTTGGCTACTGTATGCCAACATTATCCAGGGGAGAGAGAGCCCTGGATCTTCTCATCCCTAAATGAGATTATGTGGCAGCATATTTTTGAGATATTATTCCAATCTGTCCACCTACCTATACTTGAATAGATCTATACTTACCTTTTTAGTATTTCCAGCTTTCCACACCAAACCCAAGCTAACAGTTGTTTCTGTGCTCATTATGTCAGGGGAGACAGCTGCCAGAACAAAGAGATCCTAATAATCATCCTGGATTTAGGTACACAAGCCTACGTCCCACAGAGAGGAGTGGATTCAAAGCACAGAAATTGTCTGGCCAGAACCAAGCCAGTGGGGCTCCCTCAGCTGGAAATGCAATTCTCCTGGTGTTAGAAGTGAGGGTGAGGGAGGGAGAGTAAGAAGGCCAGTGTATCCCTGACCAAGAGGACATATTCCCCACATCCCAGGAATGGCTACCTGGGCAACAGGCTGATAGAATGAAAGGCAGGTTTGGCCCCAAGTGGGGGCTAAGGGCATGTGAAAGCTCCTGTACCTCATGGGAAGCACAGAATTGTCAGCAGACAGCTTGCTAGAAGGGACGGAGGATATATCACTGGCAACTTAGGCAGCCTGATGATGGAGGATCAATGGCCACGTGGTGTGAAATGTGACCCTCCCCACCCATTCTAACATGCATTGCTTTACATAGGAGTTCAGAAACCACTGGGATGAGAGGAAAATAAGTTAGGTTTCCTAGTAGCTTGGTGAGAGGGAGATGGAGAACAGAAATTAAATTTAAAACAGAGTGAGTTTTCTCGTACACCTGTGTTTTTAGACTGGGGTTCATTCTAACTACTCTGTGATCATACTATTTCCCAAGCTCAATCGGTTCCCATTGCTTTGACGCTGCTCTCCCTGATGATTTTGCTCTTTAATTTGGTTTTCAGTTTAGACTTTCCCAGCAGAAAGAACATGTTTGGACTGCCATGAATATTGTATTTCTCTTGGCAACAAAAGCTCTCAGTATAAATGAACAAAATTGACATTGTTCTGACTTATAAATTTGTCAGTCTCTTGTGAGTTTGGTTAACATGGCTAAATTCCCTGGGACCCGGCCACAAGGATATGCTGTACTGTCTTGATGGAATTTATGAATTTGCAAAATAGAGGGCCATGACTCTGCTAAGATGCAAATGCCCTGTGAAGGTCCATGACTGAAAAGGCCTTGACCTCTCTCTACTGGTATTTCCTGTTGAGAAATAATAGCATAACAATTATAAAGGAATTTATTTTAAAGCTATAGTAGTATAATGTAGTAGTCAAGAGTGCAGCCTCTGGAATCAGACTGTCCAGGGTTATTAAATTTTGGCTTTGCCACTTGTACAAATTGTGATTTAGCAGGTTCAAAGAAATCTAATAGGGACTGTTGTAAAAAATAAAGGCATTAATACACATAAAACATTTTGATTAGTGCTTAGCATCTGTTAAGTGCTATATAAGTGCTAATCACTATTTCTAGCTTTATTATTGTTATTATTTTAGTTGTTCCCTTCCAGCCTATGTTCCAGTGCATTGGTATCATTTCCTGTTGCACATAATTTACATTCTTCCTTTTGATCGAACACTGTGCCATACATACTTTACGTATTTCTATGGAGGCTTTAATTACTTTTTTGTGTGTGTGTGTGAAAGGCTTCATGAATTTGTGTGTCATCCTTGCGCAGGGGCCATGCTAATCTTCTCTGTTTCGTTCCAATTTTAGTATATGTGCTGCCAAAGCGAGCACTTTAATTACTTTTAATAATATAATTGAATTCACTAAACAGTTGAGCATTTATCTTCAAATGACTATGCTATGTTTCAGGGATATCAAAAATAATGACAATTTAGAAAAATTGGCAAAGGTGATAAACAGGTAACACACCAAGAAAGAAATATAACAAGCCCAAAGAGAGGCTTATCCTAACAAAACCTGAGGGAATGCAAATTAAAGTGGTTGTTACTATTTTTACCTGGCAGATTGGCAACAATATGAAGTTTGACAATAACCACTTTAGGGCAATAGGTACGCCCCTCTCCTGCTGGCCAAGTGTAAGCGCCGTCAGCCATTTGACTATTTATATTTAAAGTTCGCAGACCTTCTACACCCAACCATTTCACTCTTCCATATCTGCCCTCAAAAAAAAATACTTGCTGTGTGCTTCAGGAGACAGAAACAAGAATGTTCACTGTACCATTTATAACCATGAAAACTGAAGATCACGTCACTGCTCGCAATACTGGGAATAGTTAAATAAACGGTGATATATTCACTCAAAAAGAATGTGTTCTATCTGTCAATACTGAACGGACCACTTCCAAGGCTTGTTGCTAAGTAAACAAGCAAACAAATACTTTGTTAATAAGTTGCAGAAAAGCAAGTACAAGGAGATAGCATTTTTAAAACACACCCCCTAAATAAAATATATAGCTCTAAAATGTGTATGTGTAAGTATATATGTGTGTATATGCATATATAAGTGTGTGTGTGCGTGTGTGTGTGTGTGTGTGTGTGTGTGAATATATTGAAAAATGTCTGGGAGAGTCCACACCAAACTGTTAACAGTGTAACCGTGGCCACCTTTAGGCAGAAAACTAAGAGTGGCCAAGGGGGACTTTAGCTTTTTCTGTATTTTTAAATGTTTTTAAGTGTTCTTTATATAAATAAGAATAAACTTTTAAAAATTAAAAGATGAATAAAACAAGGTTCTTGAATCCCAAAGTTAGTATTCTATTGAGTAGTTGTATAACAATTTATTTAGCCATTGACCTATATTTGGCAGTTTAGGTTATTTCCATTCTTTTATATTATAGATCTTTATACTCTGCAGCTTCTTTTTCTTCTGTTGATTTATTTCTCTAGGATAAATTCCAAGAGTGGGATTACTGGATAAAATAGTATAAACATCTTTCTGGCTTGTGATATATTTTTCCACATCGCTTTCCAAAAATGCCGTGCTTCTCTTTCCCCATCATTACTACAAAAAATTGAGCGAGCTCTTTCTTCTACCACCTGGCACCGATCTACTCTTCTCTTGCCATCTCCTCGTTCTCAGGAATGGATACTTTTCGCTTCAGTTTTCAACCTGTTTTGGAATTGGCATCTCGTCAAGGACTGTCAGCTCGTCATCTTTCTCCTATTCCTAGTTCTGTATATTCCTGGAAGATAGATATGCTTAACATTCTCATTTTACAGATGAGAACACTGAGGCTCACAGAGGTTGAGTAACTTGCCTGGCTAACAAGTGGTAGATCCGTACTTTTAAAATCATGTCGCTATCCTCTCTCTGTATCTGGATGTGGTTCTCCACCAGTTTGGTGTGACTAGAGTTGGTCTGAACCCAAACACCTTTTGCTTACACATAGGGTCCTCTCTGTCATGGCTTTCCTGCTCCATCAGGTCTCTTGGTACCAGCCCATGTTTGTATCTTCACTACCTTTCTGCCTGTGTCCCTCTTGTTGGCCTCATTCTCAGATTGTCAATTTGAGTTGCACATCCTTAAATTCCTCTGTTTCATCAACTTTAACTGAAGTAGATGAAAGTTATACCAGTGGTTCTCATCCTTGGGGAACTAAAAACAAAGTGAACCAAACAAGCTGAGGCCTGGACTGTCCATTCCTGGAAATCCAGGTTCCTTGATCTGGACTATAGTCTGGGCCTGGGCCTGGAATTTTTTTCAATGTTCCCTGGGAACTTTGAGGTAAGAACCTCTGCCCTAGATGCCATTCTTGGTCCCCCTCCCCACTACCCCAGGTTTAGGTAGCAACATGGCTGGGTTTTGTTTGTTTCATAATAACTGCACTGTCTCTCTTAGCTATTACCACCACTCACAATCATTTACCTGTCTGCCTTGCTGTCCTTCTGCCTGTCCTGCTCTGTCTCTTTGTGTCCTTCTCTGTCCCTTGCTGTTCTTACCTTAGAGCCCTTGCCCTTGCTATTGCTGCTGCCTGCAACCGCTCCTTTCCTTTATCTTAATCCTGTTGAGCTAAAGGTTTACTTCTTCCATGCAATTCTCCTGCATCTCAGCCCACACAGGAAGCTGTTTCTTCCAAACTGCTATTTCAGTTCTCTCCTGCTTCCTTCAGTTCAGTGGTTCTCAACCTTGGCTGCACATTAGAATCACCTGGGAATCTTTTTTAAATTCTGATTTCTGGGCCTCATCCTCCGGAAATTCTGTTTCTTTGTTATGGGGTGGGGCCACAACATTAGTAACAAAGAAACAGAATTTCCGGAGGATGGGGCCCAGAAATCAGGATTTTAAAAAGATTCCCAGGTGTTTCTAATGTGCAGCCAAGGTTAAGAACCACTGTTCTAGTGGCTTTTCTCTAATGATAGAAGGCAGTATATGGTTTTCATGTGTGGACAGAAGGAAGCCCTCTTGATAGTAGTTAAGAGCACAGGATAGAGTCAGGAAGACTCGTATGTCAAACTTCAGGCTGTACTTAACCACTCTAAGCCTCAATTTTCTCATGTATAAATTGAAGATAACAGTAATATATATAACATGAAGCTTTGACAAAAGTATATAAAGCACTTAACATAGTACCTGCTACATGCTAAAAGTGTGATACATACTATTAGAAATGGAATATGTGATAATAGATGGATTTCTTTCAACAAAAGTAGTGGAGTTGAGAATTTATGCATCCCAGTGAGCTATTTCCCGTATAAACTGCCCTGTAACTGTTTGTTATATGAATGAATGGAAAATGCCCACTTATTCTGATGGTGCTACATTGCCCAGATCTTTTCCAGAAATCTTCTTTTGGAGTTGCCTGCTGAGCCTGTTTATGGATCAGAAAGAAAAAAGGGCCCTATTACTCTACTCTTTGCTTCTGTTTACCAAAAAAGGTAATCTCCAGTCATTGTCCACTTTATTTATTTATTAGCTTCTGTGCCAAATGACCTTTGCCTATCTTTTTAAGTTAAATCTGTCCCAAGAAGACAATAAGATTATGCACAAAAAGTGTTATGTATTCCTAAGGGAGTTTCAGAACAGAAGTTCTCAAAGAAGTTCCCCAAGGAGATTGCAGATCATTTGAGAACAGGGGCCTTATCTACAAGCAGGGTTCTTACCCTGGAGTTAACTGAAGTTATGTTGCATGTAACAGACTTTTGTTGTATATATTTTTCCTAGATAGAGGGTCTGTTGCTTTATTATTTTTAAAGGTATTTATGACAAAAAGGGTATAAGATCTTTTAAAACATACTTTATAGGTGTCAAGGCTCATAGGAGAGTGTTATAATCAATATATATAAAAGGCTAATATGCTAAGTGTCTGACCATCCAACCGGTCGCTGTGACAAGCATGGACCACCAGGGGTCAGATGCTCAACTCATAAGTGACGTGCACTGGCCATTTACAAAGAAATGGCACTGTGGCCGTGGCACCCACAAAGCAACACTCAGCTTCCCCCAGGTGGGACATAGGCCCCACCACCACCCCAGAGCGACAGCCTATCAAATGGCAGTCAATGCTGCGAGACCCCATGGTACAAAATGCAGCCCACAGCCCAGCCCAGCCTGGAAATGGTGGCTGTGGGTGCCAGGTAATGATGTCATGTAGCAATGCCTGACTTCCTCTCCCTAGTGATGACTAGCCTCCTTGCAGTTTCTTCAGCCCAGGAACATGACTTGCTTTATAGCCAGGTGGAAACATTTACACTTTAACCAAATGTCTGCGAATAATTTTTCCATGCCTCATCTCATTTGATCCTCACAGAAGTCCTGGAGTAGGTAGATAGGAGACTCTGTGGAATCCTATTTTCTTTTCATTAGCTGGAAAATGAAGATTTAGAAAGCTTAGAAACTTGACCCAACTGAAAAGAAGTAAGAAATGGTGGACCTTGAAAATGACCTCAGGTTTTCAGGTTTTCTCACTGTGCAGGATATAGTCAAACATTGCTGCAGTTAAATATTTTACCCTTTGTTCTCCCTGCATGATCTACAATAATAATCTGCTTCATGTTGATATTTACTGCTGTGTTGCTGACAATTACCTAAAAGAGAAGTTGGGGTGCTTCACTGGGCTGGAAAAAGTTTAGCTACATCAGAAATCAGGTCTAATTAAGCAAGTTTATTCTATATTTATAAAAGGCTAAGTTGACTCATGCATGCATGATACATATAAATCTCTCTCTGGCACCAATCACATGCATGTGCTTCCATCTGTCATTGTCAATCATGAATTTAGTTGACACTTCTATTATAGAGAAAGGGTAAATAGCGATATTAAAATATTTCTTCTAATTAATTTCCTTTCAACATGCACAAATTTGTGCACTGGGCTACTAGTGTTAATAATAAATGTAAATGTTTAGAAGATTAAAAATATGCTATCTTTTATATGCTAAAGCAGTGGTCGGCAAACCGCGGCTCACAAGCCACATGCGGCTCTTTGGCCCCTTGAGTGTGGCTCTTCCACAAAATACCACATGCAGGCACGCATGTACAGTACGATTGAAACTTCGTGGCCCATGCGCAGAAGTCGATTTTTGGCCTGGGCAAGTCTATTTTGAAGAAGTAGCATTAGAAGAAGTGGGGGTACATTCGCTGAGGTCGACCTCTCAGATTGAGGACGTTTTTAGCAAAGGCCAGTTTAGGGGTACCCTAATTAAGTTAATAACAATGTACCTACCTATATAGTTTAAGTTTAAAAAATTTGGCTCTCAAAAGAAATTTCAGTCATTGTACTGTTGATATTTGGCTCTGTTGACTAATGAGTTTGCTGACCACTGTGCTAAAGTGATGATATTCATCTACTGCTATATCACACATTGTTATTTTATTGGTGTGGGATTGGTTTAAGTGAAATTATAAACATTTCCTCAACCCCTCTGCCTTGACATCACTAGTACGGGTTTTCATTGACAGCTGCTGGTATTCCAGTGTATGGGGTGTGATCTTGGAACAAAAGCTAGTTTTACTCTTTGAATGAAGAAGATTGGATTGTCAGGATTGATAGAGTGACTTTTCGGTTATGTTAGTGACACATTCTAACACGTTGAGTTAATTCAAACAAATGACACTGGGTTATTAATGGAAAGAACTGAGAAGTTTGCTTTCCGTTGCTTTTCTTCCAGTTCCCAATGCTATATTTTTAGAAGCATTTATTTTAAATGAAGAGAGTCCAAAGGAGAACACAATTATCAAGGTTAAAAAAAGACAAAATATGAACATGGGAATTGGGAGAAGGATTATTTTATCATTGTATTTTTATCCAGAGGCATGCTGGTAAACTGGCTCTCCAGGGGGAGAAAAACCAGCCCTGATTTTTAGTGTATTTCAATTTCTATGGTGTAAATACTGCCACCATGGGCAATTCCATGCTACCAGTGTGAGGTTACTGAATGGAATTGAAAAGAGATGCACAGGATTTGTTCCTGTGAATGAGTACAAGTTGGATCCAGTAAACCATGGTTTATAACACTTATAAACCTAAAGGTCCAGGAGAAGGGTTTCTAGGGGAGGTTTAGTTGTACAGAAGTACCCTTTGGAAGAAGCTCAATTTAAGAGCAAAAAATAATTAGGAATTCTGTCAGAGGATATTGAAGGAGACTAAAATATGTATATAGTTTAAAACATATTTCTCCTCCTCCACCCCCAGCCACTATAAGATTTTTTTCTCCCCTTTTTCTTCCTCCTCTACCTATCCCCAATATTTCTTCCCTCATTATATTGGCATACTCTCCAGGAGTCCGTCCTTTAGGAATTGATTGGTGGTGGGGTGGGGACAGGTTGGCTGCTCCCAGATGGACAGAGGAGGGGAGGTCTGGGAATAGTAGGATGTTCATAATTTGTATTCTGTCATGTTATTTTCCCATGTTTAAAGACAAAGAAAAACTTGATGAGGAAAAAGAAAACACTTGTAAAGTTTATAATTTGTGAATCAGTCAGTCTTTATAAACATAACCCTTTAGAGATGAAAAAGCAGCATAAATACAAACCAAACCCTTCCATTTTCTTTCCACTTACTTATGGGCATTTCTTAATATATACTTACATTTCTAAAGCAATTTGACTAATTAAATTTGAGTTAAAGCCAAGCTAATTGTTTGTCTATCCCAACTGATTCTACTTTGGCTATCTGGTCAAACTTGCCATATGACCATGAGCAAGTCATTTGCCTTTCTGAATTTAAGTTGTAAACTGAATTGTGTTTAAATTGTCTTCTAGCCAGAGGAGTTGGTGACACTTATATTGGATTTAGTAAGCAGCTTCACAATTTTCTCTTATGCAATAGACTAATAATCTCTACTTTTAAAGTGTCATTGACCTACTAGTTTGAACAGGTGGAGGCATTTTATCAGACTTGACCAGTTAACTGGGACTCTTCTGACAATAGGAAGAAGAGTTTATTCTTTAGAGTCCAGTTTTCTCTACTGGCTGTTTTCTCTGCTGCCCTCCCCTGACCCCTGACTTTGAGACTCACCAAGCTCACGTGCAGAAAAAAAACTCTTCTGGATTGGAGGACGGTGCTGAGTATGCATGAAGGGTCCTCCTCTGATGGCCATCAGCAATTCAAACTCTATCTCTAGACAATTCTAGCCCATGATGATTCATATTCTATGTGTTTCCTTCTCTCTTTTTTATTGAGTTTATTGAGGTGACATTGGTTAACAAAACTATACAGGTTCCAAATGCACAACTCAAGAAAACATCATCATCTGCTTCCATCGTGTGCCCATTGCCCAAAATAAAGTCTCTTTCTGTCCCCATTTATCCTTCATTTGCCCTTTTCTACCCCCACCCCTTCACATCTGCTATCACCATACTGTTGTCTGTGTCTATGTGTTGTATATATTGTGGTTAATCCCTTCACCTTTTTCACCCAGCCCTCCAACCCCACTCCCTCCTGACAACTGTCAGTCTGTTCTACATATCTATGCTTCTGTTTCTATTTTTTTGTTAAATTATTTTGTTCTTTATTTTGAATTGTGTTCTTCTTTTGTTCATTATATGAATTCTACATATAAGTGAGATCATATGGTATTTGTGTCTCTCTGACTGGCTTATTTCACTTAGCATAGTACTCTTCAGGTCCATCCATGCTGTTGCAAAGAGTAAAATTTCCTTCTTTTTTCAATTGAGTAGTATTCCATTGTGTAAGTGTGCCACAGCTATTTTATCCACTCATCTACTGATGGGCACTTGAGCTGTGTATAGATATTGGCTATTGTAAATAATGCAGCTATGAACATAGGGGTGCATATGTTCTTGGTTTTTTTCAGGTATATTCCCAGAAGTGGAATCACTGGGTTCCTTCTCTTTCTATCTGTTTATGACCTCCACCCATTGCCTCTAACTCAGTAATCCTAGTGGTCTAGGGAAAGGACAGGGTGAGTGGGCAATAGGCATGTCTTTCTAGCTCTTTGGTATTGTATTACTTGACTGTTACCTAACATATACCTGATTGTCCAGGAGACTCCTGGAAAATAATCATGGCAACACTAATTAATATTTATTGAATGCTAAGGACTTAACACACATCTTATTTAGTTTCTAACAACAGCATAATTCGAGCCCCCATTCTATCCATAAGGAAACTGAAGTTTAATAAAGTCAACCTATGGCCAGAATAAGTGACAGAAGCCAGATATGATATATAATTCCAGGACCTGTGCTCCTAGTCCTGACCCTTTTTGTGGTTGTATATGAAGTTCCTAAAATAAAGCTGGGAGTGAAAAGCAGAAAACCATATAAAAGCTCTAAGATTAGAGGATTAGATGGGTATTAGATTTCACAAGTTTTTCTAGCTAAAGAGAAAACTCAAACAGCTCAGATGAAGGGGCACACAGCTCTTTGATTTTCTCCTTTTACTTGCCTCCTTACCTGATCCCCTGAGCATCTTACTCAGGAGCTATAGGCTCTACCCTGGGATCAAGCCCTCTTATATTAAAGTAGTAGAGGCCCGGTGCATGAAATTCATGCACTTGGGGAGGGGGGTTCCTCAGCCCGGCCAGAGCCCTCTTGCAATCCGGGAGCCCTCAGGGGATGTCCGACAGAAGGACATCCTTAGTGCTGCCACAGAGGCAGGAGAGGCTCCCACCAGGGCCGCTGCACTCACCAGCCCTGATTCTGGCTCAGGGCTTCTGGCTGAGTGGCACTCCCCCTGTGGGAATGCACTGACCACCAGGGGCAGCTTCTGAATTGAGTATCTGCCCCCGGTGGTCAGTATGTGTCAAAGCAACCGGTAGTTCTGCTGTTTGGTCAATTTACATATTAGCCTTTTATTATATAAGATAGGTAGTTAGCAGTGGGGGCGGGGCGGGGGAGGGGAGGGAAGCAGTCAAAACTGCTTTCCCTATTATTCTAGTTTTCTGTCCAGGTATCGCTCATTTAGGTTTCTGAAGATGCTCCTTGTGAGCAAACATTGGCAAAAGTCCATCACAAAACTATTAGTATGTAGGACCTTCTCTACTGGGCAGAAAGACTGTAGATTATGACCTCATTTTTATCACCAAAGACTTTGAAACCCCAGTCTAAATGAAAGGAATAGGAAATGCTACATTGCAGAAATCGTCAAGCCTTTTGGAAGCTACAAAATCATGCATCTTAAATGGCGCCTCCCTGCATTCTTCCATTTGGAGACTGGAGGTCTCCTGAGATGTGCTGGAAGACTAAGAGCTGTCCCCCAGCTTGACTTCACCCTCCACTTTGAAGATAATGGGAACGTGATTGGGAGAAGCCAAACATTTTACTTTGAGGCTAGAATTTTTTTAATTGACAAGAAAGCATGATGGCACATTAAGCATGGGAAGACCATATAAAGAAATAAAAGGTGACTTTAAAAGAAGTTTTGACAAATTGTCTGTTTGATGGAGAGACTCAAGGAGAGAGTAAGTTTCATGGTTTAATGGATTAATGGGTAAGAGAGGGTCCAGGGGCGAGTAGAGACCAGGAGCATGTGTGTAGGGGTTTTACAAAACCTGAATCTTGTATGACTTACAGGAGCACTTTCAAAAAAAATATTATGAATGCAAAATTAGGTATACAGCCTTGGACAAAGCCCATGCAAGTGAGGAATTCTGAGATGAAGCTTCATTAGCTTCATAGAAAATCATTCTCTGGTTGAGAGAGGGAAAATGGGAGGATCTGTAATAGTGTCAACAATAAAAATAAATTTTTAAAAAGAATATAAAAAAGTAGAAAGCCTAAATAATCAAGTTTAATAAATTACTAGTATGCTACAGCCATCCAGTGAAAATGTATAAGGCCATTAAAAATCACATAGTAAATGAATATTTAATGCACAAAAACTAAAATAAACAGGGGAAAAAGGAAGAGTTGGGGGTAGAAAAGGGAGTAAGCTTTACAATTGTGGAATAGTCTCTATTGTGGCTACATTTCAGGGGGTTTTCAGTAAGCCAGAGCATTTCGTTAGCTACCAGACTCCTGTAAGAAGTTTAATCCTATTTTTAGGGGAACACAAATAAAGATTTTTAATAAAAAAAAATTTTTTCTAGCTGGAAACAGAGATACACCAGTGTGAGAAATTCTACAATAAGAAACTGAGGGTTAGTGAGACAGATGCAAAGGGGAGGATTTGAACAGGAAAATAAAATGGAAAGGAATTGGAGGGTCTTTACTAGGTGGTGTGCAATAGTCAGAGAGAAGGCCACATTTGTACATGGATCATCTTTAAGAAACGAATGCCTAGAGGTGCCCAGTGAAACATGGACCACCATGTGGTTTTCTTCCCGGAATCTGAAAGGGGAGATGAGGATTAATAGCTTCACAACCGAAGTTATTTTCCCCCCTCTCTTCAGTTTTCTACTAGTTATGTTTTTTAAAAAATTTAAATATGTTTTTATTGATTTTTTTAGACAGAAAAGAAGGGAAAGACAGATAGAAACATTCATTGGCTGCCTCCTCCATGCTCCCTACTGGGGACTGAGCCCACAAACCAGGCATGTGCCCTGACCAGGACTCAAACCCCTGACCTCTGGGTGCATGGGACAATACCCTGCTACCTATCTCCTCCCTTCTTTATTTTTTCTAATGATATCAATTCCCAATTGTCAAATATGTCTCAACTCAGGAAATAAGAGACATTTGTGAGACATGTAGAACATTTTATACCTTGAAAATATGTTAATCTTCATCAGATTTTTTTACAATTATTTTTAGAAACATTGAATGTACGATTAAACTAAATTGGTGATATCCTTCTTAAACTCTAGGACAACAGGGGGAAAAAGGTGGGATGTGGTGCCAAGTCACCAGACTGGCCATGGCTGTGGAGAATCTTAATTTTATGGAGTAGGGTTAATTCGGATGCTTTTATTTCTAGTCATAAGAATATTAAACCCATTGAGCAGCTGATAGCCTGCAGTTAGACTGGAAAAGAAAAAAAATGTCAGGACTTTTAGTGGTGACAGCACAATCTAGCAACAAATTCTGCATGATTTAAAGTAATAGAAAAGGGTACCTTGAGAGGAAGAACTAATGGACTTACAGACGGGCTCCTAAAAAACAAATGTCTAAGCTTTAAACTATTTTACCAGAAATGAGCAACAAAATATATTGCAGATCAAATACAGATGGGGGAAGAGGGGGTTTAAACAACAGAAGATTGGCAGGGGAGCTTGGGAGACAGGGAAATAGGTTCTCTCTGTCCTGAAGGGAAGCCAGTGGAGAGTGGGAAGACTGTTTTCTCTGAAGACTGGCACTCAACTCCTCATAATAATCAATAAAAGGAATGTTGGATGCCTACTCTCTGGCTCATGTGAGATTGTACAAAGTGCCTTGGACCACAATACTCATGCAGCAGGAAGGGAGTGTAAGAGGCAGGAAAGTATCTTGACATTCCTGCCCTAATGCAGGGAGAGGCAGTCTCTCACAGTGCTTTCATTCAGCCTCCTTTCCACAGAGTAGGGTAGGGGTGTGGGGGGGCACTAGGCAAGGGAAGGACATTTTCCAACATAATAGACATAGGTAAGACATTCCTGACAGAACAGGCTAGAGTAGCATTCATAATTTTAGTCCAGGAGATTCAGTGTTTTCATATGTATATGAGTAGCGTGCCTACCTTTCTTCCTTCCTCTCTCCCCTTCTAACTCTGTCCCTCTCTCTCCTCCCCTGTTTCTTCTTATATTAGAGGCCTAGTGCATGAAATTCATGCACTGGGGTGGGGTGTCCCTCAGCCCAACCTGCACCCTCTCCAATCTGGGACATCCCTCTCACAATCTGGGACTACTAGCTTCTAACCATTTGCCTGCCTGCTTGCCTGATTGCCCCTAACCGCTTTTGCCTGCCAGCCTGATCACTCCCTAACTGCTCCCCTGCCGGCCTGATTGATAACTAACTGAGCCCCTGCCAGCCCAATCACCCGCAACTGCCCTCCCCTGACGGCCATCTTGTGACAATGTGGGAGTGGCCATCTTGTGATGTGAGGGAGTGAGGGTCAGTTTGCATATTACCTCTTTATTATATAGGATTCCAAGAAATTGCTCAATTTGCACACTCTGGAGTCATGGTTTTACAAAGTATTAGGTTTATCCAATTCATTTCTCATCCAATATTATACAGGCAGTAATCTGTCAGAGGAGACAACTTGATTGTTTGTCCATCCATCCATCCAATAAATCTTTATGGATAGTCTTATAGGTGCAAGGTAGTATTTTTAAAACATCACAAGATACAATCCCTTTCATCAAGGAAAATATTGTCCAGTTCAGCTAAGATAGCTCTATAGCAAACTTAAATTAAGTGACAAATGAGTGATACTGACAATATAGGAGATTACCAAAAGACTTAGTTAGAACTCGAAAGGGAGGCTTAAAAGAGGAAAAGGGACTTGATTTAGAATCTGAATGATGGAGGCATTTTTAAAAGATATTTTTATTTGATTTTTTAGAGAGAGAGGAAAAGAGAGACATAGAGAGAGAAACATTGATGAGAGAGAAGCATCATCGACTGGCTGCCTCCTGCACACACCCTACTAGGGATTCAGTCTTAACTGGGGCTGACTGAGAATCAAACTGGCAACCTCTTCGTTCCTGGGTCGATGCTCAACTGCTGAGGCACACCAGCTGGGTGGGAGGATTTTATTTTTAATCCTTACCTGAGGACATGCTTATTGATTTTAGAAAGAGTGGAAGGGAGAGAGAGAGAGAGAGAGAGAGAGAGAGAAACAATATATTGATGTGAGAGAAAAACATCCATCTATTGCTTCCCCTACATGCCCCTACTTGGGGATCAAACAGCAACCCTTTAGTGTACAAGACAATGCTCCAACTAAATGAGCTACACTGGCCAGGACGGGAGGATTTGGGATATCTTAAAGGTCTGAAAAAGCCCTCAGAGGAAGGCAAGCACATGGAGGCCTATGTGTATGCTATGGACTGAATATTTGTGTCCCTCCAAAATTTGTATGCTGAAGCCCTAATCCTCAATATGATGGGGCTTTTGGAAGGTAATTATTTCATGAGGATGGAGCACTCAGGAATGGGATTAGTGCCATTACTCATTTGTGTTTCAATTACATCTCAATGAAACTTAAAAGTCTGGGTCAGTTTTATTTTCTTTGGCATGGTAGTCATTGCTATTCCTCTTTATCATGATTTTGAAACCCTTGTGCAGCATCTCTAGTCTGTCTCCAGACTTTCTCCTTGCCACCACATATGGAAGATAGGAATATAACATTGTAAAGTCAAATCTCCGAAAAACATCTTCAAGGAATAAAGCAGTATGCTCATAGAGCAGTATGCTCAGTTGAACACATAGAAATTCATATTACCTATATCAATAATGTCTGTGGAATTTGCAAACATTAATTTCCTAGTAACTGGAGACCTGGAATTCAAATTGAGCCAGCCAGCTGGACATGGATGAGCATGTGGATCACTTATCGGTCTTTAAAAAAAAAAAAAAGGTTTCCAGCCCCCATTCCTATAGCTTCTGATTTTGTAAGGCTGAGGTAGAATTCAGAGAATTTGTGTATTAAACCAAGATAAGAAACAGCAGCATTAGGAATAGGCAAAATTAACATTTTCACCCTTGCCTCCACTAGAACCCTCTGCCATCAGCAGGCTGCTGTACTCTCTCCCTCTCATACCTCCTCTCCTACTTGTCTAATTTCCACCTATGCAAATCATAGTGATCCACCCATTGCAAATAATTCCACCTCTTCTCTTATAAGTAACCATCTCTCCACTTTATTTCTTCTCACCTGTCTCCAATCAGTATAGCCTTCCTAATCCTTGAGTCAAAACAATTTGAAGATCCCAGACTAATCTCTTTCTCTGGGCTCCAAGTCACTACATGGGATGAAGGCCTTGGGGTTTCTAAACAGATTTATTTACAGAAACTCAGCTCTTTTGCATCATGCAGGTCTCTGTTGTCAGTTCTCTTATGCGGCACTTGCTTACTACACTGGACTCATCTATGGACAACGAGTACTACCCTGTTTTGGTTTTAGGGAAAGTTATTAAGGCCTAGAGCAAAGTTGTTTATTTTTGCCATCCAAATTTCTGAGAAGATATTGTAGATAAGCAATTCACCACTCTCTTTGATCTCAAGTTATCAGCTTCAAAGTATAACATTTTAAAATAATTTTTATGTGGTTTCTATTATTTTGCCTGCCTTGCATGCAATGAGGCTTGTTTTAAGAAATCTCTTCTGTTTTTGAGCATTTTTGTCAGATGGTCAAGTTATATGTTTGTCTTTTGTGATAAAATTCAACAACTCATTTATAGAAATAGCCCAGACTTCATTGATTATGATTTCAGACAGTGGTAAACTGAATGCGTTGCTCTTCTTTATGTGGCATTTATGAGAGTATGGAGTTAATTTCCTCTCAATCTTCCAGGAAGAGCATTGTCTTCTGTTTTTCTTCCCTCCCTTTTATAACTGCTATTTTAAAAAAAAGATTCCACTTTATACATTTAATATGTTTGGCAGGAGGGAAAATGGTTAACATTATTTCTTCTACATGGTAGAGGTAAACATTTATGTTCTTTTTGTCAGGATCAAGGAAAAAATGGTGTTAAAGGGAGGACATTTAGACAAGGGGCATAAATATGCCTCAGAGATCCACTTAAGGATACATAATTAATTTTATTTTTTGGTTTATTGTCTGAGAGATGGTAAAATATAGTAGGCATAGTAAAAAAAAAAAAAGGCAGTAGTAGCACTAAGTCTCTAGAATTGGAGAAACTGGTTTCCAAATTTTGCTTTTCTACCCTTGTAATCTTGGGCAAGATTATTTATTCTTTTATTTATTCATTTATTCATCACACGAGTATGTCTTGAGTATCTTCTATGTGTCAGACATTGTGAAAAGCACTGAGATTAGAGGAGCAGAACACAGTCCTTGCTCTGTTAATGTGTGGCTGACATGAGAATGTGACTCATAGATCTCAAACAAAACATTATGCTCCTTTTGTCAAGTAATAGGAAATACATAGCATTACTCATGAAGTAATTTTTTCATTTAAAATTTTTATTAAAAAATTAAATCATTTGTAGAAAAAAGAATACTATAAATGTCTTCACCCACCTTTAACTCATACCCAATTTCTTCAGTGAGTATATAGCGTGGGGGAAGGTGGCACCATTGTAGATTGAAAGACATGTAAACAACTTGTTGCAGCTTCACTAATAGTGGAGAGTCTTGGTTGGACTAACTCTCCCTCCAATTGCAATCATGAAATTTAGACAATATATTTTTTAAAAATATGTTAAGGAACTGGAGAGTGACCCAAATGAAAACTATGTGAAAGTCTATCCTTGAAAGACGAATTTCATGAGTGAGATTTGAAGATTTGCAGGCTCCTGTCTACACAGCAAGAGCAGCAGAAGCCACCATCTTACTGGCTTGAAGGATCAGACACAGTTTGTGGCAGGCAGAGAAGGAAGTCAGAGGGATAGTCCTGGAAGGGAGAGAGCTGCACAGTGGGAGAGCCCCAAACATACATGTATAAGATCACCTAAAATCTCGGATGATTGCTAAACTATACATAGCTAGGGAAGACACCAAG
The DNA here is from genome assembly GCF_028538775.1 of Myotis yumanensis. NCBI lineage: Eukaryota > Metazoa > Chordata > Mammalia > Chiroptera > Vespertilionidae > Myotis > Myotis yumanensis. The sequence continues at coordinate 64,326,605 of NW_027223752.1, forward strand.
GGTCTTTGAAAATTAACAGTAGCTGGAAGCTGAATGAATTGAGTGGAGAGTTGATTTGCTGCTCACCAAAAGGAAGATAGAGTTAAGAGTTGAGTCCAGCCAAATGGACTGTTTTCTAAAATAAGAATTACTCATCAGAACATAAGAGAATAGATATATTACACTGTATAATTCATAATGTCTGGTTGCCAATCAACAATTACTAGATGCAGAAAGAAAACATAAAAGGTACTCAAGAAAAAAAACATTCAGTAGAAACTGTCCCCGAGGGGATCTAGGTGATGAAAATTGCACACAAGAACTTTGAAGCAACCATCTATAATAATAAAAGCATAATATGCAAATTGACCAAACGACCAAACAGTGGAACAACCCACCTACGACCACACTATGACACACATTGGGGCCAGGCCAACCAAGGCGGGTGCAATGTGATTGGTCATGGGGCGATAGGGGGAGGGGGGAACGACCAATCACATCACACCCTCCTTGGTTGGTTGCCATCTGTGCAGCGCCTCCACGCCCCAGTTGCCTCCCTCTGCAGGCGACAGGCGTGGGATGTGATCACTTGGCTGGCCCAGGCCTCCTTCTGCTGCCATCACTGGCTGCCCTCAGAGGAAGGCCCAGGCCACCCTCTGTGGGGCGATCAATCAGGGGGCTCCATGATCCCCCAAAGAGGGAGTCCCAGGCCACCGACGGGCAGGCTGCGGTGGGTGGGTGGGGCCTCCCTCTGGGGGTGATAGATCGATCGCAGAGCCCCAGCCAGGGTTGGGGGAGGTCCAGGCTACCTGGCCAGCGGTGCTGAGGAGGGTGGGGAGGGCCTCCCTCTGTGGGGCCATCAATCCCGGAGCCTCACAATCGATTGCCCCAAAGATGGAGTTCCAGGCCACCTGGCTGGCGGCCATAGAGGGAGACCCAGGCCACCCAGCTGCTGGCGCTACGGTGGGTGGGTGGGGCCTCCCTCTGTGGGGCAATTGATCTGGTGGCCCTGCGATCAATCACCCCATAGTGAAAGACCCAGGCCAGTGACACTGTGATGGGTGGGCAGGGCCGGCCGGCGATAGCCTGCAGAGGGGAGGCCCAGGCCAGCCAAGCGATCACACCCCATGTCTGTTGCCTACAGAGGGAGGCGACCAGTGGGAGGGGTAGTGCCCTACAGATGGCAAGCAGTGGCAGCAATGGGGGCAGGGCCAGGGCAAGAAAAGCCCTGATAGGCCCTGATCACCCGCCAGGCCCATGCACTGTGGAGTCAAACTGGCTGGATCCTGGCTGATCAGCTCCCCCAATCTCTGGCAGCTCCTCCCCCCCCCCCCCCCCCCCCGCCAGCCCCACCCCCAATAGGCCCCTCCATTCCCAACCCTGACAGGAGGAAGGAGGGAGCCCTATTCCTCGTGGTCCCTCCCTGCAGCCGGTGTTGGCGACAGAAAATGTCTGAAGACCAACTATTGGCACAATGAACCTCTGAAGCTGAAAGAAGCTTGTGTCCTCGACAGAGTGTATCTGAGGACCTACTATTGGCACAGACCAGGCTGAGGGACAACCCTCCCCTCCCAGTGTGTGAATTTCATGCACCCGGCCTCTAGTATTAGATATGTCTAAAAACTTAGGGAAAATATACACACAATGAATGAAAAGAAGGGGAAATTTTAGCAGCATTCAAGATTTTTTTTTTTTAAATGAAAGAAAGCTTTCCAAGCCCTAGTGTCTCTCCTACCTGTCTAGGTTTGGACATCTCTTCTAAGTACTAGGCTCTAATTTACTCTCGCTAGGCATTATGGAGGCACAATCAATACTAGGTAGCATCGCCTATTTCAGTTGCAGTAAGTCTGATTTCAATGGGGAAGAGAGTGCGTAATGGTGTTGGTTGTGTGATGGTGGTGGGGTGGCAGACAGAACTGAAATGCTAACTGAATATTAGGATGTAAAAAGGGAAGTATTCTAAATTTTTGCTCTAATTAAATGAGATTATACATCTATGGTACTTCCCATAAACTTTGCCATTTCATCACAGCCAAAATTATGTTTCCTCCAGTGTTTCTTGGGAAAAGAAAGGATTTACACTTAGCAATATCTAAGAGTAAGAGTAAGAAGACTTAGTTCTAGATGTTAATATTCTAATCTATTTGGAGAAGTTAGATAAAATCCCCAAAAAACCAAGTTTTTTCTTCTCTAAAGCAAGAGGGAGATTAGATAAAATGACCTTTTTGTATCTATAACATTCACTATTTAATGAATTCCAGACCTGAGTTGGGTTTTATCCAATCTCCTATCTTAATCATTATAATACCTATCCTGCTTACTCTACAGAGAAGTTATAAAGAACAAATGAGATGACAATAAAAATAGCTGACATTTACTGAGGAATCACCATTTTCCAGGCACAGTTCTAAGTGCTTTCTTTTCATGTATTAACTCACCTAATACTAACAACAATAAGTAGGTACTATTTTTATTAGCCTCATTTCACAGATAAGGAAACAGAGTTAAATAGCTTGGCAAGTTCTCCAAGTTCACAGAAGATGTAGGATTCCACCCTGGTAGTCTGTGCTGAAGATGTGGGAATCAAGCATTTTCAGCCCCTGTTGTTAAGAAAGTAAAGTGGTACAACCACTACGGAGAACAATTTGGCAATAGTCCTAAAGCTAGATGCTCACGCCTACAAACTGGAAATTCCACTCATGGTATTCACTAAGAGAAACTCTTGTGTATATGTAGCAGGAGACATAGACAAAAATATTCACTGAAACATTATTTGCAATAGGGAAAAATTTGACCATCAATAAGTGAATGGATATATATATGAGAGTCTACAACAATTAAGTGAATGTGTATCAATATAAATAGATCTAGAACTATGTTCTCCAATATGGTAGCCACTAGCCACATAAAGCTCTTGACAACTTGAAATATGGTTAAAGATATATGTTAGAATAATATTCTGGATATATTGGGTTAAATAAAATACATACTAAACTTAATTTTACCTGTTTCTTTTTGCTTTTTTTGATATGGCTATTAGAAAATTTTAAGTTACATATGTGTGTCATAATTATATTGGACAACATTGATCTGATAATTTGACTTAAAATAAGCAAGCTACAAAATGATAGAAACTGCATGAAATAACCTATCAATCCTACAAAATATATTAAGCAATATTATCTACTATTCATGGAGCATATACATGCAATTAAAATACAAAAATATGGGCTGAGGTTGTACCCTCAAAATCAATAGTAATAACCATCCTTTAAGAGAAGATGAGGGGATAAAACTTGGAAAGAGAGAAAATGGGAACTTTTACTTGTAATATTCTATTTTATTTATATAAACAATATATCTGAAGCAAAAATAACTAAATAGTAATATTTGATCATTCTTGAGAGTGAGATTTATGTTTTGGTATTTTATTTTAACATTTCAAAAACAAAACAGAGTTAAAAATGAAAAGAAGACTAATAATTTTACACATTCAGCCACACACTCATTTTCATACTGTTATACTTTTGCCATCCTTCCAGTCTTTAGGCATCATATTAAACCAGAGAATCCAGCAAAGAGCTCCTTGGGGATATCCAGGTAAATATGAGGACATTAAAAAGAGAGGCTAATGAAAACTAATGATTTTTCCTGAGTATAGTAGTAATATGTGCTCATTGTAGAAAATTTGGAATATTTGAAAAGTATGAAGAAAAAGCTGACAATTTCCCTAAAGCCCATCACTAAGGGAAAGTCACTGGATATTTTGGCTAATTTTCTTTCAGTCTCTCTGAATATTTGAATTTTTAGTTTTGTTAATATCTGACAGATATTTTGAAACAAACCCTGGACAAGATTGTTTTGTCTTTAATAAAAACAATCCTTTGCCTTGGGGCTTCACATTGGGCTTATGATAATTTTTTAAAAAATTAAAATAAAAATAAAACCAATACCTAATATTCACTAAAGGCTGTACTCTGCATGTTAAGCATATTACATACATCATATTATTTAAACTACTTTCCAGTGTAGAAGCTACTATAATTTCCATTTTACACCAAAAAAAAAAAAAAAAAATTGGGCATAGAGAGGAGGCTGTAGGAGGACATGAAGGTGGGATTCAAACCCAGAAAGTTTGATAAATACAGAGCCAACTTTAAGTCTGCAAGGCAGGTCTCTAAGAGTGAGTCTGTGGGTTTATGCTGAGTGTGTGTGTGAGTGTGAGTGTGTGTGTGTGTGTGTGTGTGTGTGTGTGTGTGTGGTGGGACAGTGGCATAGAATACATTCTGCTGCCTTTACCCACTCCCCAAGCCACTTTCCAGAGGCCCCTACATCTTCATTACTCCAAACTCAGAAGAAAATCCGGACCATTCTAGAGATATGCAAAATTCAGATGGGAAGAGGCCCAAAGCCAATGTGAATGTGCAGTGGAGCTGAGGCTGTGAAAATGTATTCAGAGATTCTCTTTGCAGTCATTATCTCACTGTCAACAATTCTCAAACGGCTGCAATTGGAACAAAGTACCCCAGCGCCCTGGAGTGGTCAGTGTCTGAGTCTACTAGCATGTACTTCTTCCTGTGTCTAGACACATACACAGGTATAAATGATGGAAAGATAATTTTAACTCGCATTTAACATTTGTTGAGCCCTCATTATGTGCTTTGCCCAGGACTAAGAACATTACATGTTTATTTAATCTTCATAACAACCCTATAAGTAAGGTTCTATTATGATTCCAATTTCATTGATAAAGACACTGAGACCTAAAGAGGTTGAGAAACTTGCTCAGATTACAGATAGAAGTTACAGTGATGGGGTTGTCCACACTTTCAATCTAAGAACTACAAACCGCAGAGTTCATAGTCTTCCTCTCTCCTTTACCACTCCTCAGTCTATGAAGACTTCCTTATTTCCTTTTGCTGGCCAGTATGACATGACAATGTGTGAGGCCAGTAGAAGAATATTTGATATAGAATCCCCCTGACACTGATACAGCCAATCAGATGACTGTTATCTTTTATAAAGATATCTTTGCCTTCAGTTTCTCCCACCAGGCCTGCCAAGTTTGGATTGGGTGCCTGTTGCCAACTCCTGGTTCCACCTAGTTAGTGTTCAGGAATGGTCCGTAACCCCAAAAAGCAGACTTTAAATGGCTTGTTTTTGCATTGCCTGGTGCAGTCCTAGGAGGAAACTTGGACAGTTACCAGCTTATAAAAATAAGAGAAATTAGAACCATGCTTAATAGGAATGAGGCCTGCCAGTGATCAGAGCCAGGAATTAACCTTTTGAAATGTGATGTGAGATGGGGGTGGTGCAGGGGATGGGTTGGGAGAAGGATGAATCAGAGTGCGAAGGCAGCATTAGCCAAAGAACTGACCAATAAACAGATGCTGGGCACTTAACAAACTAGTAACTCCATAACTAATGGAAAGGAAGCTATTTTCAAGTCAATTTTTAAAAATTCCTGTCTCTTGGAGGCTGAGGAGCAGTCATCACTGGGGACCTTGACAGCTGAGATTACATGCTAATGCACCAGTTGCTGGAACTCAGTTACTGCCTTGGCCTTCAAGCGGCACTCCATCACAGTACCTGCCCACTGTATTATTGGTATGGGCCCCAACAAATCTTTGAATTTCATCACTGTCCCAGGTCCTCCTAAAGACTTGGGTCTCCATGGTAATGCATTCACATGATGAGTATACTAGTATTAGCAAGAGAGCACTGTTGTCCATGATAAGATGTAGTGAATTAATGGGGTGGAGAGACATCTAAGCTTGTATCTGAGACCTGAATTATTAATGCAGAGATAAAATGTACACAGAAAAAAGAGAGTAAAATAAAAAGGGAAGGGAACAAGCTCCTCATATCCTTACTTTCCAGTCCTTTAACCCAGATAAAGGAATGGGAATTAAGTGTGGTCAAAAATTTTTCATACAGCCTCATCTGTTTACATTGATTGTCTCTTCTTCCAAGGGGTGCACATTGCAGGAAGAAGAATTGTGTATTTTCTGGGAAATGAAATCAATGCACCAATATTTGACTGAAAATGACAAGGCAAGGAGGGAAATTGGACAGTTGTGTCTTTGAAATTGTTTTGCATGCATTTTCCCAGGCTCTAAGAGCAACATTTATCTGGGGGAAGGCAGCCCGCTCCTTGTACTCCATGTGCAGGCTTAAAATGAGTCTCCATAGTCATCCAAACATCATAAAAAGCTGTTCTCACTATTCTCACCCTTCCTGACGGGCCCTAGGAGTGGAACTAAACAGTACATCCATCAGAGGCAGCCTTGGCAGTCACGCAGATCGCTCTGAACAGGAGCTTTTCGGACTTGCTCAGGTTCTTCGTTCACAGACAGAAGAGCGGCATTGTACCTGCATCTCAGTCATAATACTGTCCCTGGAAAGTCCTTTAAGACTAGAACATAAAACAACTACTGACATAAAAGGGGTATAAAACCTCATGAAATGGGATTATCGGTCAAATCCAGAATTGACTCAGGGTACCAGCAGCTCCCACCAGTGACAACATTAAATTCCCAGCAATTAGTCAGAGATTAGACTAAAGGGGGGAGGATGTTTCTGGGTTGCTGAGGCCCCTCTGGCTCTCCATTTCTAAAAAATTCATGGACCCACTTTAGATACCAGAAGAAATGGGATGAGAAAGGGAGTGACTTCTGTAGCAGTGTAAGGCTGAGTCCTACCCATCACGTTTTCTTGTGGAGAACAGTCGGCACTTTTCCATCAACTGAACTTCCCATGCATGGTCTGCTGGTCAGCACTGCAGTTTTGTGGCCCTTCCTTCTACCTGAGTGTTGGCATTGCCACTCCTCCTGAACACCCCGTTCAAGGTTTCAGAAACCTTGTCCCTTTGTCTTCAGTAGTAATATATCCTTGGAATTCAGTGGATTTGCTTATTTACTTATTGGTTTCAATATATATATTTTTTTATTAGACACATGGTTCCTATGTTCATCATATGCAGTTCTACCTGCATACTATTATAAACATGTTCTACTGGTTACTTGTATAATTAAGGAAAAATTTTGCTTTCATTGTCAAACCTTTATTAAGTACCAAAGGACTTTCTCAGAGGGGAAATTGGTAAGATGAAGAATGTGGGTAAGAATGAGGCTCTGGAGTCAGACACCGGGGTTCACTCTTTGCTCTGTCACTTAAATAGTTGTGGATTTGGGGCAAGTGACCTCACCTCTCTAAGACTTTCTCCTCATCTAGGAAATGAGAACAACACTATAACAATATCTAGTATCTGTTTTGAGGCTTTCATTACACATCTGGCACAAAATAAGAGCCTTGTATTATTACTAAAACATATAGCATGGGCCATAATCTTGTGGAGTTCATAGTATATAGGGAAATCAGTCATTTAAAGATAAATAATCTTATCAAGACGAAAGTGCTATAATAGCCATGAAAAGAAGATCTAATAAAGCATAGATGAGGTAGCCATTCATTTTTTCAGAAAGGATCATGAGGCTCAGTGAGGAAGTATGTTTGATCTCACTTGGCTGAGAATTGAAGGGAGAAGGTACTAGGCAGAGGAAACAGCAAGAGAGGAGGCAGAGAGCCATGAAGCAGGAGAGGATGTAGTCATAGGAATTTGAGAACCCAGCCCACACGAAGGGATGCTGGCTTCCTGAATTTTGGGAAGGATTAACTTCTGTTTATTCCTGAGAGGCCTATTGAATAATCTAGTTAGAGTCAGGATGGACATTTACCTTTAGCCCGATGACCCATCTTTTGCATAAGATGAGCTGGCCAGGAAAGTAAGTGCGGAATGCGCTATGGAAGAACTGAGGCAATGGGTACTCACCCAACCTATCGGCTTGTCACATTGACCGAGTCAGTCACAATTTAATCAAACTTGGTTTTTGACTCATTGAATTCTCATTCAAGAGCACTGCATCCTAATTGTGTACATTGTCACTCACTAAGTCAGACACGGTATAGCAAAAAAGAAAAAAAAAGGCTTCCTGGACATATTTACCTTGAAATTGTTTATTTACTAGTTCGTTTGTTCACAGAACATTTTATGTGTCACACCAGCCCTCTCAATTTGTTTGGTCAGCCTAATTCTCTAGAAGGTCAAGGGATGACTTGTCCATCATAACGTATGTGTCTACTGTCTGCGATCTTGGCCCCTCAAATTCTGGCTGCCTTACTTGCTCTCTTATCCTGACAAATCACTGTCTTAGGGTATTTTTGTCCAGCTTTTGTAATTATCCATAATTACTCGTACAAAAGGTATGAGATATTTCTGTACTTAATTCTTTCTATCACAACCCTATTGTTCCTTTATAGATGTTTGTGGCTCCACCCATCTATATATAAGGAAGTATAGTACCTTCACCCTTTTTCTATCCTTACTTCTTATGTAGTGTTAGACAACTAGAAAACAACTAGCCCAGCCCAGGCAAAAAATAAATGTTGTTGAAAGAGTGAATCAATAAATAGATAAATGAAATTAACTCATTATGTAAAAATTAGTTGAGATAGTTTTTTTTAATTCTTCCCTTTCATTGTTAACCCACACCTTATTTTAATTTTTTAAAAAAGACAAATGAAGTACACAATAATTTGAGGCTACTCCCCTAAGGCCTATATTTAGTGAGATCTCAGGGACTGAATTTCACAAGTTTTTAGTCCATATAAAGGTATGCCAAAAACTTCATTGTTTTTTTTTTTTTTTTTACTCTGAATCATTTATTTGTTTGTCATGTAAGTGCTCACCCAGAAGTGATTTTTGACAAAAATCCCCCTGTATACACTTGGCTAATCTTGACTGGTATAAACAGTTCTTGTCATGTGAATTCCTATTTGGGAACATGACATAGCTGGTGAGACAGAGCTAGTTTGTTCATTGCCTGGTCTCATTTTTCAAAGTGTCTCTCTTGGAGTAAACTTAGAAATAGGAAGTCATCGTGTCATGCACTGAATTTCTGTCAGGGCCTGTTCCGTCATGTTTCTAGATCTCCCAACATTTCTTCCTAGGCCTAAAATGTCTTTCTCCCTTTTGCTTGTCTGGTGAACTGCTTCAATGCTCAAAAGTGTTAGCCCCTATATCCCAGCAACATCACATGTTTCCTCTTCTGGTTCTCCTTTCTTTCCTGGTACTCGATTACAGTGCTTGTCATTGCTGTGAATTATTTGTGCTTTGTTTCTCACTAGACTCTTACAAGGGCACAGGGTGTGTCTTACTCTTCTACTAACTCTGGTGTCCAAAATAGCAACTAATACTTATTAGAGCCTCAATACATTTAAAAAAAAAAATTCCCAGACATCAAAATCTCCTTTTTAAAGTGTAAAATTCAGTGGTTTTTAGTTTATTCACAAAGCTGTCCAACCATTACCACTCTATAATCCCATAATATTTTCATCACCCCCAAAAGAAACCCCATACCCAATAGCATTCACTTCCCATTTTTACCCTCCCTCCAGTCCCTGGAAACCACTAATCTGTTTTCTATCTTTATGGTTTTGCCTCTTCTGGATATTTCAAATAAATGGAATCATACAATAATATGTGGCTAGTTGTGTCTGGATTCTTTCACTTATCAAAAAAGTTTCAGGTCCATCCATGCTGTTGCAAATGGTAAGAGATCTTTCTTTTTTTTTACAGGACCTGGAGAGCATTATGCTAAGCGAAATAAGTCAGTCGGAGAAAGATAAATATTGCATGACCTCACTCATTTGTGGAATATAATGAACAACATAAACTAATGAACAAAAGTAGGTCCAGAGACATAGAAGCATTGAACAGTCCGTCAAACCTCAGAGGGAAGGCAGGGGAGGGTGGAAGTGGGCGATGGGTAAGTGATCAACCAAAGGACCTGTATGCATGCACATAAGCATAACCAATGGACACAGACACTAGAGGGGTGAGGGCATGTGCTGAGGTGGGTGGGGGGTGGTGGGAGCAGCTGGGGAGAGGTCAATGGGTGAAATAGAAGACAAAGGTAATATTTTAACAATAAAGAATTTAAAGGGAAAAAAATGCTCCCCAAATTGCTGTAAGCTTTTGATTAATTTCCAGAGTTCTAAAAAAGTTTACAGCAATCTGGGGAGCATTTTTTTTTTTTTTTTTTTTTTTCAAGAAAAATGATCCTTATAAGAAAAGCAAACTTTGTGGATATTTAATTTGCCTTCTCCTCACCCCTCCCCCTCCACTGCTCCAGCTCTGTGATAGCTTAAAGCCCAACAATTTCAATTATGGTGCAAACCATCAGCCTGGTAGCCCCTGGAGGGAACAGGATGGACCTGGAGCTCCTAGGAAGCCACCTTCCCAGAAAAGTGTCACCATTTGACCTTTTTGGTGGTTCTATGAACGACTCCACTTCAAAGTTGTCTTTCTTTGACCTGACGCAGAGTTTTCCCAGTGAAAACAGCCTTTTCCTTATCTATGACAAAAAAAAATCATAGATAATTATGGCTGCTCGAGGCAATAGATAGCATTTGGAACAAACAACCTATTTACAAATCACTTGTAAGGGTTTAGCACACACAGTATATAAAGGACTCTCCCAACAATAAAAAGACAATCAAATTTAAAATTGGATAAATGATTGGATAAACATTTATTTAAAGAAGATATACGAGTGGCCAATAAGCACTTGAAAAGATGCTTGACATCATTATTTGTTAGGTAAAGGAAATCAAAGCCACAGTGACGGGAGTATGGCAAAATGGGTGAAGGGGGTCAAAAGGTACAAACTTTCAGTTATAAATTAAATAAGTCAGGGGTATGGAATGTCCTCCATGGTGTCTATAGTTAATAATACTGCATTGCATATTTGAAAGTTGCTAAAAGAGTAAATCTTAAAAGTCTCCACCTTGTAATTATGTATGGTGTTGGCTGTTAACTAGAAGCATTGTGGTGATCATTTCACAATGTATACAAACATGGAGTCATCATGCTGTGCATCTCAAACTAGTAACTGGTATATGTCAATTTTACCTCAATAAAAAAGAAGTAATGAGACCTTATTCACATCCACTAGGATAGCTGTAATCAATAAGACAGACAATAAACAAATGTAGAGAGGATTTTGATAAATTGGAGCTCTCATATGAAGTATAGTAATCTCCATCTTGGCTAAAAACTGCTGTTTAAAATTTTAACCCTGCTTTCTGGCTTCTGTAAAAATTTGCTTGCTTCATAGGGAAAATAAGACTACTCCCCCTTCCAGAGAGGCCATAAACTATGCACCAGACAGAGTTGTCAGTGCCGGCGCCAGGCCAGGCCTTGAGATATGGTCTCACGGCCCTGTCCCAGCAAACAGGACTTTTTCTCAGAAGGTCTGGAAGTCTCATTCTAAATTTGGAAAACAAAGAGCTGAAAAACATATAAATTGAAAAGACTTCCACCATATTGGGCCCCCAGAATTTGAGAAGCAACAGTTCTTCTGGGCCTGCTAGCGCTAGCGAAAGTGAATAGGACTCCAAATAAATTTGGCTTATTGATTAAGGCGTCTTCTGATTTACAATATAACACATACACTGCAGGTAGGAATGTAAAATGGTGCAAAAACTTTGGCAAACGGTTTGTCAGTTTTCAGATCTTGGCTGTTGTAAATAACACTGCTATGAACATAGGGTTGCATATATTCTTTCGAATTGGTGCTTTAGGATTCTTAGAATATATTCCCAGATGTGGGATCACTGGATCAAAAGGTAGTTAAACTTTTTATTTTTTGAGGTAACTCCATACTGTTTTCCATAGTGGCTGCACCAGTGCACCAGGTTTCCCTTTTCTCCACATCATCGCTGGCACTTGTTTGTTGATTTTATTTATTTGATTTATCTGCTACAACCTGAAGACTCTGGGTTAATTAAGCCCTGCAACTGACTGCTATAGCAGGAAGTGAGATGGGACAGAAGTAGTTCTCAGTATTGTGGTGCTTCATATTGGCGGTCCAGATTTTTTTTGCTTAAATATGGAGGTCACCACCTGTTGCATTTCCTGTCGTATAATTATTTCCTGTCTTTTTTCTAGGTCTTTCAATCATGATCTTTGATCTTGTGTTTGGAATTATATACTTTTGTTCTTATGTTTTTGCCTGACTGGGGCAGCTATCTTGCCTTGAAAAGACTCTGTGAACCCCTTGTCTAATTATTTTTTTTTTATGCACTCGGTTTTTTCCAGTGCAAATATCTTAATAAATTTTGAACTCAAATCATAACCTTTAGTGTTCTTGATCCTTCTTGACCATCAGTCTTTGGGTATATTTATCTGATCTCTTGCCCTACTACTATTCTGTATCTTCGCTTAGTAGATGATGCTAAACCTCATTCCTCCTTTGCCACCCTGTAATGACACTTCCTTAGCAAGATATAAAAATCTCTCAATACTTAAGTCCTGTGGTGTGACCCATGAAAGATTATGTAACTAGCCTTTTGGAGACATACTAACTTTTCCTGACTCCTAGAACCCAAACACTCCATGAATACGTTTTAAATAGGTTGTTTATAAAGCAGCAAACATTTGTATATCAGGTTATTCTAATTCTGGAGATAGATTCCCATAATGAAAAGAATGATCCTTGTCTTAAAAGATAAACCATAGTACATTAAAATTTTGAAGTGTTTATTTGAGCAAATGTTTATTTGAATTGGGCAGAGACAAACCACAAATGGTAGTGAGCTCTGTAGTGGCAGAAGGTAAGGGAAGGGCTTTGTAGAGCAGATGCAGAAGCAAGCAAGGAAGTTACATGATTGGCTATAGTTTAAGTTACTGCCTTATTTGGGAAAGTGTAGTTGGCTGTGATGCGTTGTTAAGTTTTGATTTCTTAACCTTAAAACATTTATAGGAATTGATTCTGGCTTAGGTCTCAGTTTGCTCCCTTAGGCTGCCAACACATTGGAACCATCTTGTCCAATAGGATTTTTGTTTACTTATTTTATCACTTACATACATTTAAAATTATTATTAAAATTTCCTATTTTGGGTCCCTTGAAAATGCTTTTGTTCTTGTTATTTTATTGTGTCAACTCAGACTGTACTGTTTCTTCTTCTTTTTTTCCTCCCCAAACTTCTAGCTCCTGTGTCCAACCAAAAAGAGGTTAATGGCGGGGAGCGGGGGGCAGGAGACATATGTAACATTTTTAACAACAAAGAATTTTTAAAAAATAAAAAAATATATTCAATCTAGTTAAATAAATAAAATATTACTTTGGAGTTTTTCTTTTAATTGACTGATTGCTTTGCTTTTCGATATCTATGAGAGCACCAAGTAAACACAGTCAATTGCATTTAATTCATCTATGCAATCCAGAGCCTAATGGACTACTATCTAATTATCTTCATTGTCACAATAAGAGTTCACACAGATTATCTGCCTATCTACACTAATAAAAGAGAAACATGGTAATTGGCATACGACCGCTACCCTTCCCATTGGCTAATCAGCATATCCTTATGCAAATTAACTGTCAGCCAAGATGGCGGCTGGCAGCCATGCACTGAAGCGAGCAGGGAGGCTTGCTTGCTTCAGTGACTGAAGACTCCAACGTTCCCCGCCTAACTTGCCGGCCTCTCAGCTGCAAGTCTAAGCAACTATATACTATGTTGCAAATAAGGAGCTAAACAAAACCCCAGAAACCGGCTGGACTGAAAGCCAGCCAGACCTCAACATTGTATCAATGTTTTCAGCAGCCGAGGCCTCAGACCTAAAGCTGGCCCAGAATAAAAAAAAAAAGAAAAGAAAACAAGGAGCTGTTGGGAGCTTCAGTCACCCGCTTCCGGAAAACAGCCCTCAGCCCCTCAGCCAGACTGGCCAGGCACCCCAGTGGGGACCCCCACCCTGATCCAGGACACCCTTCAGGGAAAACCAGCCAGCCTGCACCCATGCACCAGGCCTCTATTCTATATAGTAAAAGGGTAATATGCCTCCCAGCACCGGGATCAGCGGAGCAGCGAGGCTCCTGGCACCAGGATCAGCGTGACAGGGGGCAGCACCCAAACCCCCTGATCACCCTGCGGCTCTGTGTGTGACAGGGGGCGGGGCCACAACCTCCCTATCCGCCCTGCTCTGTTCATGACAAGGGAAGGCACCCCAACCCCCTGATCAGCCCTGCTCTGTGCCTGATAGGGGGGAGCTCCTCAATCCCCTGATTGCCCTGCAGCTCTGTGTGTGACAGGGTGCGGTGCACCAACCCCCGCCCCCCGACAGGCCCTGCTCTGTGTGTGACAGGGTAGAGCCATAACCTCCCCATTGGCCCTTCCCTGAGTGTGACAGGGTGCAGCGCCCCAACCCCCTGATCCGCCCTGCTCTGTGTGTGACAGGGGGCGGTGCCCCAACTCCCCTATTGGCCCTACTCTGTGAGTGACAGGGGGTGGTGCCCCAACCCCCCAATCGGCCCTACCCTGAGCGTGACTGAGGGTGGCATCACAACCTCCCAATCCGCCCTGCTCTGTGAATGATGGGGCGGCGCCCCAACTCCCCAATCGGCTCTGCTCTGAGCCTGACCAGGGGCTGCACCTAGGGATTGGGCCTGCCCTCTGCCACCCGGGAGCAGGCCTAAGCCAGCAGGTCGTTATCTCCCGAGGGGTCCCAGACTGCGAGAGGGCACAGGCCGGGCTGGGGGACCCCCCTCCCCACCCCCCCGAGTGCACAAATGTTTGTGCACCGGGCCTCTAGTTTCTTTATAAGATACTTTATTCTTACCTTATAATCTCTTCATTTTTGCTTTATGGGATTTAATTTTGAAATAGCTAGAGAGGCATTATTGTTTTCAGTTTTGTACCCCACTCCAAATTTTGGGAGAGAAGATGGCTATCTATATGGAGATGCTTTTTATCAGATTTGACTCAAGGTTTCATTACTTAATGTCTAGCATATAAAAATACTGCTACCTTGTTGCTGCAGAAACCATTCTTGTTTTCCTTTTAGAAGTCATCACCTGGATTCACTTCAAGTACTTTAAAGGAGATACTGAGACCCTAGTTCTGTTTCTCTAAGGATTTATTTTTATTCCAGTCAGAGATGAGACCAGGAGACCTGGACAAAAATTTATGGTACAAATTACTATCGTCAATCTTAAATTTGTATATGGCCCAAACTGTGCTAAATAACTGGTGTAACCAGGATTGGTTTGTGGTAAAGGTCCTCATGCTGTTCATAAATGACTAATTCCCTCTTTCCTTTTTCTCTACTCCTCCTCTCTCTTCTCCTGCTCTTCTTCCTCCTCCTCCTTTTTTAAAAAGATATTTTTATTAATTTCAGAGAGGAAGGGAGTGGGAGAGAGAGAAATATCAGTGATGAGAGAGAATCATTGATTGGCTGCCTCCTGCACGCCCTTCACTGGGGATTGAGCCCACAATCCTGGCATGTGCCTTGACTGGGAATTGAACCATAACCTCCTGGTTCATAGGTCGACACTTAGCCACTGAGATACACCGGCTGGGCCTCCTCCCTCTTTCAATGCTATATAATCAGGCCCAGTACCTTGGAGGATAAATAAGCCATATTTTCCAGATGATGATAGTGAGGCACGGAAAACTCGGATCAATCTCATTCTTACCAGGATAAATTCAGCAGGACAGAAAGGAGCAGATGAGACAAGCATGTCTATGTGCTCTTCAAAGTTCTCACACAATTACAATTGAAGATTTGCTACAATTCATACTATTGGTGGGAATTCACATTTTAGCCTTCATCCAAATAAATAAACTTGTGGGTGGTGGGCAAATAAGTGACTTTTGAAAAATCAATATATTCTACATATTGTGGTTCTTATTTGTTAAGTATTGCTAGCCAAATTAAGTAAATGTAAAGTCTCTCTCAGGACTCTAGTGATAAAAATAAAATTATTTTTAAGCCCCAGGTGCTACCACAAGTATTGAAACCTGTTCAGCTTGGATGCTAGCAATTGCAACATGGAACATGGAAACTCCCAGCAAAGTCCGTTTCTAAGATTCTTGGTATAAATTAGAACATGATGAAGAGATAGTAGAATCAGTGTCTCTTGTCTTTGAACTTTATGCCTTATAAAGTCAGACCTAACTGCTGGGTAGAACCTCCCTGAGATCTGAGATTTGGATTAATATTTTTTAATAGAATGAAAAAAAGATGCCAATAATTAGCCTTCAATTTTTGTGATGATATCCACAATATATTTAGAGACCAGCAATAAAACCTACCAGATTTGAGACCTATTATCTAAAGAACATAAAAAATCCCAATAGTCTCTTACATGTTCAAGTAGAAAAATATTATGACTTTGTCATTTAATTTGATCAGTACCTTTGAAATTTTTCAAATGGTGCCAAGAAGTTTAAACAAAATAAGATACTCATCAGAAGAAACTTCCTACCCAGATTATTAAATCTGTACACTTCTGTCTAGTGTTTTTATTGTAAATGAACTGAACAAGAAGAACTAAATACTGTTAGGTGTTATCTAAGACAGCGTTGCTGGTTTACTTTTAACCTTCACCCAGAGCCACAGTTTTGATAGAAGACATGATTATTTAATCATGATCCTATGTTTTTAATTAGACTCTTGCCAAATGTGCACCACAACTTTCTTTTCAGCTATTCTGGCAAGGGCATAGAAGCATAAATCAACACATGACACCATTTGGTTCTCTTGGCTTAAGGACTTCACACAACTCACTTTGATATTGCTTATAAGCTTAAGATGGCAACTATTCTTTCCACAGTTTTAATGTCTTATTGAGCCATTACATGGCTCCCATCCTAGTCATGAGAATGGAGGCTTCTTCTTCTGATATGGAAACTAATCTTCAGACAAAAGTCACATCTAAATACTTGGTGTCTGTCCATGTTGCTTGTAGTCTCAAGATGCCAAATAATCATGTATCTCCTCCCAAGTTGTTTCCATCATCCTTGAGAGTTGATTATTTCTGTAGAACACAACCTGCTTTACATAGAGTCAAAGTTCTTGATGAAATTCTTTGAACAGCACTGATTAACACCAGCCTGAGATGCCCTACTTGTCCTGAGTCCTTCTGCATGTAGAACCCAGCTTTGTCGTTTTTCTCTCTCATGTAAACATAACCTCAGGCCTGGGTTTGATTTATTTCCTGCAGATAAAATAAAGAAATAAATAAACATAAGGGGAGCTCTAGAGACAAACTGGCCTTACTTTTCCCCTTAGAGTAGTCAGGATATTTTCCTATGAGTCACAACTCAGGGGACCAGTAATAGCTCTATACTCTCTGGATCATGGGCACTGATTATCCAGCTAGGGAACCTTCAGCCGCTGAGAGCGGGTTGTGCAGGGATCCCACTGCTGCTCCTGTCCCAGCCCTCCCACATAGTCCGCAGTGCTCCATGAAACAACTACCCAACCCATCATCATTCAGAAATAGTCACAGTTTGAATCAATTCAAGCTTGGAAATGATTCCTGAGTCATTTGGATCTGGATAAGGAACTCATTAAATGAAAATCCAAACTGGTTCAAATATTGGACCAATTAGAGTCTGATACAAACTACATACTGACATGGTTTTAGATTTTAATCTCTTCAGATACTGAGCAGACTCAACTCAATAAAAACATAAGCATTATCCAAGTATTTGGAGAATAATAAGAAGTGTCTCTTACCCATCTTCCCTGTTCCTCTCCCATTCCTATCTCTCATAGGTGTTCAACATGGTTGTGTTGTCTGAAAGAAACTCTGGAGCTGGTTTTTTGGCTCATGTGGGTCAAGATACCAGCCACACGCTACCACTAACAAGGCACAAGGAGCTTCATCATTCATTAGTTTTTACAAGCATCTCTTACTAAAGGCACTGGATTGAAAATTTGTCTTTCCTTGGATACTTGTTTGTGTATTTTCAAAAGCTGACAGAATTACAAGGCCTAAAGAACTATAGGGGTAAAGAAAAGCCAGGGTCACCCTAACCAGTTTGGCTCAGTGGATAGAGCGTCAGCCTGCAGACTGAAGAGTCCCAGGTTCGGTTCCAGTCAAGGGCATGTACCTTGGTTGCGGGCACATCCCCAGTAGTGGGTGTGCAGGAGGCAGCTGATCGATGTTTCTCTCTCATCAATGTTTCTAACTCTCTATCTCTCTCCCTTCCTCTCTGTAAAAAAATCAATAAAATATATATTTTAAAAAAAGAAAAGAAAAGCCAGGGTCTCAGTCACTAGAAACCACAGCACTTCAAGAAACCTTGAACTCCTTTGAGTATAGGCCAGGGAGAGAGATTGCCTCATTTACCTCATATTTAGAAGGTCTCTCTTATTTGAGTCTGATTTTCCTGCTCTGTTCCATTCTCAGCTTAGAAGACTGGTGAGAATTTAAAAAAATAAAAATAAGAAGACAAGTGAGGTAGACCAGGCTATCCCTCCAAGTGAAAAGTGTTTGTAAGGAAAAGCCATTCAGATGGCCGACCTTGGGGAAAATGTGAGGTAGATGAAGGGTGCCTAAGGGCGGTGGTTCTTAAACTTGGTTGGCCTCAGGCTCACTGAACCATAGTATCTTTGGATGGAGCCCTAGCATTTGTATTTTTTTAAATATCATCAAACTTTAAGACCTACTCATACTGTGCAGAGAACACTCACTCATCTACAGGACTGACTCTCATCTTCCAAACAGACAAGGTGGACCCCAATCAATCACACTTAGCAGAGTCAGAATTGGCTCACTCTAGCCACATAGAAAACACAGAGAGAACTGTGCTGTTGATCTTACTTAGCTCCAGACAGCACTGGGAGAGAATCTCATATGCTAAGACTGCCTAGTGATGCTTTGGCCAGAGCTATGGCATATCCAGCTGGGATGGTGCCTCTGCTGGGACAGACTTATCTTTCTTGTTTTGCTTGCTAGCTGCCCCTGACTACTCCAAAGCCATGCAAGTCCCACTGGTTTGTGCAGGTTTCAAGCCTCAGTTACCCACACACAAAAGGTTATGCAAACAACCTTCATTTGGCCACTATGTAAGGACCTAGGGGATCAAATAATTTATTTAAATGAAAATAAAATAGAGTGTTCCTTGGAATCCCCTTGTTTTTTTTTTTTAATATAATTGAAAAAGCAGCTGCATAATCTATGTAAAGTGGTAGGCAAAGCACAGATCCTGTGTTGAGGGGTCTTCAATCTTCATTGCTTCCAGGGGATACATCTCTTCCAATATAGAGCAGGAAGTCCAGTACTGCTCCCTCTTGACTTACCCTTTCAATTAAGCCTTCCAAGGTTCTTAGTGCTAGCAGAGTTGCTGGTTTCCCAGAAATTGGATTGAGTCCAGGGCTGAGCTCACTATGACTGCAGGAAATTCAACTCATGCTGAATGATTTGTGGTGTCTGCCCAGCCTGAGCTAGATGCAAGCCAGAGACCCAAGAAGCCAAAGGTTCCATGTCCTTCCACTGTCCTCTGGAGTCATATCCTTTCTGCCTTGCAGTTTCACTTGATGTTTCCCAGAGATAGCTCACACAATCCAAACTCTTCAGCTAAGCTTCGAGATAAGACTGAGCTGGAGAAGGCTAGGTCAAATCTGGTACTCTTTTTCCTCACCTACACCTTGCTCACTGTTTCTTCACACTTCTTAACCTCTATTTGCATTTATTTTACTTTCAGTTTATGATTTATTTTCTAGGAAAAGCCAGTGGGGGAACTTTTAAACTCTGGAGATTGATTGCCGCTGATCCCTTTAGATCTTAGTCCCCAGAACCTGGCTGAGCATCAGAAATATTTTGTGATTCCTAGACCCCATCCCATGCTGCTAAATGAGAATCTCTGTGGTGGAGTCAGGTAACAAGGTCATCTTCAGTGTCTTTGGTGATTACAAAGCACTCCTAGTATTCTAATCCCACCAGACTAGATTCATCTCTCTGCTGTTCCAGACTGAGAATTGAGTCTTCTGACTTATACCCCTTGATTTGCCACTAAATTTCCTTCATAACCTTGCCTAAGTCACTTAATTCTCATGAGCTTGAAGTTCCTTATCTACAAGGAGGTGTGAGTGGGATGGAGAGCTAGATTATATCAGTGATTATCAAATCTAACTCCACATGTTCACTTTTGGAGCTTTTGGATACAATGAATCAGGTTTGTTTCTTTTTTGCATCCTCCCCCAGCCCTCACCATTCCACAACCCTTCTGAAGCTTGGCACAGTCTGAAGCTAGGATGACAAAAGGAGATATATGCACTCTTTTAGCATACTGATATATGGGAGCCATTCTTGTAGGTGGTTAATCTTGACAAAGTGAACGGTCTTAGAGCCTTTTATAATCACCTTGAAGCTGGACTAGAGAATGAATGCTTCTTCAGAGCTTATTTTCTGTCTCCCCTCCAGTTACAGAACCTGGAGCCCTCCCAGCTCTACCAGAGGTCAATGATTCCATTTCAATGGGAGGTGAAGGGAGGGTTGGCAAAGTATGTGATCTGAAAGGCCTTGGGAGAGGGGAAAAGGAAAGAAAGCTCCAAAGGAGTTATCTTTGCTGATCAGAAAGGGGGTGGCATATGAAGGCCAACAGAGATAAGACCCCAAATACATTGAAGGGGACAGGAGTAGGGCTATCCAGAATAGAGTGAGAAAATCCACTTCAGGCTCCCCACTGCTTTGTGCTGTTGCATGGGTTGGAATGTCCCACTCAAATTCAAAGAGCTACAGTCTTCTGGATGCTATGCAAGTGTGGTAAGATCTTAAGGTCTTTTGATGTTAGAATGTACAGCCCACCCATAAGTACTAGGGAATACAGGTGATGATTCTTGGAGATTTCTTACTTAATAGGTCTGGAGTGGAACCTAAGTACCTGTACATTTTTAAATATCTGCAGGTGATCCTGACACACAACCAATGCTCAGATTTACTTTGAGTTGATTTTTATCTTTTCTTTCAACTTGCCCAATTTCTTATTAATCTCCCTCCCACCACCCAACTCTCTCCTGCCTTTGTGGGAAAAGATCCCCCTTTCCCAAGTCAGACTCCTTCCTGCTCTAGGGCACGTGGTTTGGCAAGCAGAGCACAAGCTGTATTGAAGTCTAATTGCCCTTTGGACAGGTGGCTTGTGTAGGTCACAACTTGCACAACTGTGACCAAAGGAGGAAAAAGACTATTGACTCTATAGGTGGCAGATTGGAGTTTCAGTCACAACTTCCACTTTCTAACTGTCTGAACTTAGGCAAGTGGCCTAATCTCTTTGAATCTCAGTTTGATTCCATGTCAAAGAGGGATAAAGATGCCTACTAAAATTACCAAATCCCATGGTAATACTAAGTCTACCAAATTGATTCTAAGGCTTCATTTGACTTATGAGCAGCATTTGACCCTTGTGATTATTTCCATCTTCCTGAACTATGTCCTCTGCTTAGTTTCTGGGCACAATTCCCTCTTTATTCCTTTCTTGCCTCTGTGGCCATTATTTCCACCCTCTTTTGCTGATTTATTTTTACCTTTCCAACTTCTAATTATTGGAGTGCTTAGGACTCAGTCCTCAGACCTCTTTTCTCACCAGTTTACCCTGATTTCCTAGGTTATCTCATCCAGTCCTATGACTTAAAATACCATTTTATGCTGATGATCATCCAAAGGAACTCCAACAGTAATCTTTCCCCAGAACTCTAAAATCCTAAATCAAATTGCCTACTCAACAACTCCATTTGAATATGTAATAAGCACCCCAAACTTAATATGTCTAAACCAAACTCTTCATTTTCTTCCCCAAACTTATTTTTTCCACAAGCTTCCTGACCTCAGTATATAGCTTCTTTACTTGTCTAGTTTTATAGGCTTAGAGTTTCTTTATCTCTCTCCACACTTCCAATCCATTAGCAAATCTATTGGCTCTACCTTAAACTATATATAGTACCTGGTCTCCACTGCTATGATCCCAGTCTCCTCCTCCATCATCTCTCTCTTCAGCTATTGCAATAGAGGAGTAAGTGATCTTTTCCATCCATGGTTTATATTCTCTATAGCATCCACAGAGAAGAGCCAAAATCCTCCCACAACATCCCTTCTCACCTAGACTGAGGGTTAACATGACATGCTTCACTTCTATTATCTCTCTGACCTCATAAGTCATTCAGCAACTTGTTCACTCCTCCCCAGACATACCAGCCTCCATGTTGGACCTCAAACATGCCACGTGTTCCTGCCTTAGGGCCTTTGCACTGCCTACCCCTTCTTAAGGAACACTTTCTTTCTACATCTCTATAGCTCATCAGCGTACTTCATTCCATTCTATGCTCAAAAGTCACCTTATCATAAAGTACTTCCTTAATTTAAAACAGGACATTATGCCAACTCCCACAACTCTTTGTTTCCTTATCTAATTTCATTTTTTTCTTCATAGAATACATCACGACTCGCCATATATGTAATTTGCTAATTTGTTTGTTGTCTGACTCACCTCACTTGGAATTAAACATGTAAGAGTACCTATATTCCCAACATTTAGAACAGTGTCTGGAACATAATATAGGGCCAATAAATATTTGTTAAATGAATGAATACATGAAAGGATGTCAGTGATAGAACAAATGAAATAATATGTAGGAAGGGTTTAGTACATGCCTGACACTTATTAGTATTCAGTAACTCTCCACTTCTAGCTTTCATCTCTCCCCCCAAATATTTATCGACTTTCCTCTCTAAGCCACTCAGTCCACTAGATGATGATGACAGGAAATGGCTCCGCTACAAGCTCACATTCTAGTTGCTATATGCTAATGGAGAGACACCATTAGAAATAACCTCCAGACAATGCATTAAGAACTGCAAAAGAAACATTGCTCTATGAAAGCATAGAAAATAGATCAGTCAAGGAAGGCTTCAAATGAGCTGTAGCATTTAAGCTGAGCCTTGAAGGATAAATAGGTACTTTTGTGCAACAAGGGGGAAGGATATTACTTTCAGAGAGATCTCAGGTGATGGACACAGAGATTTGAACCTACCCAGCCAAGAGCACACAACTTCTCAGCTCCTTGGTTTAAGAAGAAGAAGAAGAAAACAAAACACAAAAAACCCCCAGCAAAGTGAAATGCAGAGAAAGTGTAGAAATTAAAGCATAATTTTATGTATGCTGTCTCCTCACCTTGGTATAGACCACTGTATTTTTCTGAGTTCTCATACCTTTTATGTTTCTTTTGGCTCTACAACTTATCAGTAGGCCATGATTCCTTTATGATAGCACCGAAGAAGCTAGGGCTGAAATTAAATGAATCATCTGTTAGGCCACACAGAGCATTAATGGAGGATCTAGACTTAAAACCCAAGACTCCTGGCTGGTTGATAATTTCTGCAATATGAAGTGAAAGGCAAATGATTGCCTTCTCCAACTAGTTAAAAATATCTCCAAAATGGCATTCTGGGTCTAAGCATTTCATGTTGCTTTTTTTCTGAACTGGCAATATCCAGCTGTCATTTATTGAGAGCCTATATGTTATTCCACCAGGTTTCACAACAACCCTCTAGTAGTTGTTGTTATCATTATGATTTTGTAAATGAGGACATTATCACTTTAGTAGATTTTAAGTATCTAATTTGTCCAATGATACTTAAAAAAGAGGCAGCACCAGATTTTAGTAATCTTGTTTGTTTGATGCATTGCCCATTATTTTCAACTTTGCTTACATTTCTGAGATGAAATCTAACCAAATGTGCAAGTCAGTCTTCTATTTGTGCTTCCTCTGGGTTATCTGTATGGCAAGATAGGGCATTCTTGGCCTTGTACATGTTCTGCAGAATTGTTTATTCACTGGAAATTTCATCTTTCATTGTAACTTTATATTTATACATTTCTCTAGCCAAATTATATGACATGTACTCATGTACTATTTTTCTGCTTTTGCTGTCATATAAGTGCGGTTATCTGAATCACTCTCATGTATCCAATGATAACATTGCTAAATAGGAAAAAATGACCACCAATGGTAAAGTTAGCCTAGTCAATATGGTTAGTCTTTGTAAAATCATAAACAAAATCAGGAAGAAAAGATTTTCAAGCATTTTGCTGACAGCTCTTGTATATAACCCAATAATCACAAGGAGAATATAAAACATTTTCTTAACCTACACAAATCCTTTCTTAGAAAAGAAAAATAGTAAAATCCTATTAGCCATAGATTTGCCTCCAAACAGGTCCCTCTCACGAAGCCTAAATATGTCTTTATTCTTTAAGGTGTCTTTTTATTCTTAAATTTGGAGGTGAAGATGTTGTGGTGACTTGTTTTTGTCCTGCCTTTAAAGACACTATTGGTCAGTAGATTTGTTGATGGTATCCATAGAAAGCAACCAGATGCATTGTCCTGTCAAGGGGATATATGAATAGATGCAGAATTCTTATCTATTGATCCCTTGCCATGAGAGATGAGAAAATTAGCATACTTCCATTTTGTTTCAACTCGCCTACTTTCTAGTTTCCGACTTTTGTTAGTTATATGACTTTTCCAATTTAAATATTTATAACAGTTATGTTTTCTGCAATCATATTTTCATAATTTTTTGGTCCTAATTTTAAATCTGATTACTGTGTATCATAGTTGGTTTTTATAACTGCAGTTATTTATTCTCAAGTTTTAAATTTTTGACTCATATCTTCATTAATCTGGTTTCATTTTTAAGAAGTTTTTCTTTTTATTAAGAACAAATTATGTGTGCTATATAGTCTGTAGAATTTTCATGCTCGAGAATGCTGGTTGCCTTTATATTTGAAAAGCAACTTCTCTGAATATATAATTCTTTGGTCACTTCCCTTCAATTTTATGGGGAATGTTCCATTATTTTCTGATATCCAGAGTTGCTGTAGACAACTGAGGAAAACCCAACTTCCCCCTTTAATGTTATACTTCTTTTTTCCTGCTTGAATGTCTATATTACTTCTTTATTCTTAAAGTTCAGTAACTTCACCAGGATGTGTCACAGTAATCTTTTATATTCATTTTTCAAAATATTTCTGTTTACAGATTTAAATATTAATTTCAGAAAAGTTCCTTCTGGTAGGTTTTTCAATGTTTTGTTGTTTCTTTTTTTAAAATGTTCCTCAGGGACATGAAATATACTGCATATTTTACATATATATTGTCTTCTCCATAAACTATAAATAACTTTGTTGTTTTTCATTTTCTCTGCATATTTTTCTATAGGTTGTCTTATGTTATAAACTTAATTTTAAAGTATACTTATTATATTTTTATTATTTCATCATGATTTTCCTCTATGTAATATTTTTCTTTTCTCTTCCAACTTTATCAATTTGTTTATTATCCTCTGTTGC
The DNA here is from genome assembly GCF_028538775.1 of Myotis yumanensis. NCBI lineage: Eukaryota > Metazoa > Chordata > Mammalia > Chiroptera > Vespertilionidae > Myotis > Myotis yumanensis. The sequence continues at coordinate 64,351,785 of NW_027223752.1, forward strand.
TTTATAATCTCTTCTTATTAGCTCTTGTTAAGCACTTTTAAGTTTTCAAATTTCTTTGAAATTATAACTATTTATTTGAGTTAATATTTTTCTTTAGTTAATTCTTTCTCTTTTTTTTTGTCTATCTTCTCTCCACTCCTTCTCCCCCCTCTTTTCGACCCCAACAACAAACACCTCTTGCTCTTTTCTCCTTTCTCTCTGCTCTGTCTTTCATGTTGATCCTTTTCTGATGATTACATATCTGTGGTTAGAGCCAAGTATTTTTTTTAAATTTTTAATTAAAGTATAGTTGGCATATAACTAACTATATAGGGTATGGCAAAAGTAGGTTTACAGTTATTCCTATGAAAAATAATGCAATAATAAATAATAATACAATGAACTCTATGTTTCACATACTCACAACTGTCAACCTACTTTTGTCACACCCTGTAACAGTTTCAGGTGTACAACATAGTGAATTGACATTTCTATACCTCACAATTCTTAAAGAACTGAATGGAAAGAAATGGAAAATGAACTCGGGAAACCCATAGCTTCAGATCAGTTGGTTTTACTGGAACTCCTCTCCACACCTCATTTTCCCTTTTCTCTTGAGGCCCATTTCACCTCAGTTTTAGCCATAAAGAGGTTGAAATGAATCATGGGAAATCATCCCTTTCCTTCTATGTTCTTCCGTACCTCCTAATCTCCACACTCAGGAGGAGAGACTGTAGAAAAAATTAAAAGCTCTGCGTGACTTTGCCTTCAGCTCTGCCTCCCTACTTTATTTTTGGGCCAAGCAGGATCTCTATGGGAAAAGTCACCCACTCCTTGTGGGGCTGCCTCATACCCGTGGGTTTGATTGCTCTAATGGAAGGACCATTGAACAGACCCTTTGGAACTCTGATATTCACTTGCAGGGAAAGCTGTATCTTGCTAGAAGTCTGAGGACAAATCTGTGTAGAAGTTTGAAGACAAAGATGTTGGATGTCACTGTCTTCCCACATTGCAGCTTGAGTTGTAAGCTGGATTTGCCACTCCTTTTCTTCCAAAGGACTGGCAGACTGGATCAGTTTGGATTTTCAGACTTGAATATGTGGAGGCATTAAACAAAATGAATGAAGTACGCTTGTCACATTAAGGACAATAACTGACAATTATTGTCAACAATAAAATCCAAGCTTTCAAGAGAAAATTAGAACTTTTGAAATCTTGTATCTACCACTGTGAACTTGACAGCTTCTCAATACTTAAATATTTTTTCTGATGAGATTGGTCATGATTTTAAAAAACGTGATTTTTTTATATTGCATAATAAATGATGTCAACAGTTGTAAGATTGGCATGACTGGATAAACCAATATTTTCCAAACTCATGAATGGGGGAACAACTCCATTAAAAGTGCCAGGTAAATCAATGGATTTTAATGTAACAAAGTGTTAATTGATTCACTGTTATAGTTACACAGTTCCTTTAAGAAACTACTACCTAATGAGTTTTGGTGTAATATCAAAGAAATTCATGCATGGAGGGGGGGGTTCCTCTGCCTAGCCTGTACCCTCTCCAATCTGGGACCCCTTGGGGGATGTCCAACTGCCGCAATCCAGGACTGCTGGCTCCTAACCGCTCGCCTGCCTGCCTGATCGTCCCTAACTGCCTCTGCCTGCAGGCCTGATTGCCCCTACCTTGCCCCCCTGCTGGCCTGATTGCCCCTACCTTACCCCTCTGCCAGCCTGATCACCCCTAACTGCTTCTTCTCAGCCCTCAGGCTGGCCTCCCTCTGTGGGAGCCACCTGGGAGATCAGGGGAAGGCATCACCCCCATTACCCCGCTGCTGCTGCCACTGCTGGCCTGAGCCTCAACCCTTTGCAGCCGCCCATGGCTGCCTGACCCTCAGCCCTCACAGCTGCTGCTGCTTTGTCTGGAAGGACGTCCAGAAGACTTCCACTCTAATTAGCATATTACCCTTTTATTAGTATAGATTTGGGGACCATGACAACCAGACAGAACTTAAAGAAAACACATGGCCCTGGCCGGTTTGGCTTAATGGAGAGAGCATCAGCCTGTGGACTGAAGGGTCCCAGGTTTGATTCTGGTCAGGGGCACATGCCTGGGTTGTGAGCTTGATCCCCAGGAGGGGGCCTGAGGGAGGCAGCTGATCAGTGATTCCAATCATTGATGTTTCTGTCTCTCTCTCCCTCTCCCTTTCTCTCTGAAATCAATAAAAAAATATTTTTTAAAAAAAGAAAAAACATTATCTTCACTTTGGGCTTTGTCATTTTAAAATATCCTTTTTGCAGTATTTTAACTTCCCTCAACCTTCCTTTACCCACCCTTAAAATGCAATCTATTTTGAGGAAGATGATCAGGAAAGTGATTCTAGTGGGTAGAAGTTTTTTTTTTTGGAGGGGATGGGGTTGTGAAAATATTTAAAAATTGAGCATGGTGATGGTTGCACCACTCTGAATTTACTTTAAAAAACCAGTTCATTGTACAGTTTAGTTGACATGTACAGTATATGAATTATATCTCAACAAAGCTGTTCTTTTATTTATTTTTAAATAAAGGCCAGTCTTATAACCAATTACAGATGTTTTCAGAGGCCCCCCAGGATTTGCTACCGTGTCCCAAACCACAGCTGCAACTCCCAGTTGCCTCCAGTCCTGGTGGATCTGGATGGTGTGGTTTGCAAAGGAGAAGGTAGCAAGAGTCTTGTGGAATTTCTGCGGCCCCATTCCCACAGTCTCCTCATAGGCACCAGGGCCATTTCCACTGTGCCAGCTCTCTGCTTCCTTTAACCTGTTGGGCAAAAGAACCCTGCATGCTCTGGCCAGAAAGCGCGTTCTCTCTTAGGTGGCCTGAATACTTTTTTTCAGGTCATTTTATGGATTCAAAAGAATAAACAGAATGTGGGAAGCTTTTGTCGAATTCCTTTTACATGGTGCTTCCAGTCTCATGGGAAGTGAGATGTGGCTCTGAATTCATCCCAAAGGGTGTCTTTGGGCAAAAGCACCAGAACGGCACAACTCCTGCAGGATACCCTACCAGGGGTCCTCAAACTTTTTAAACAGGGGGCCAGTTCACTGTCCCTCAGACCGTTGGAGGGCCGGACTATAGTTTAAAAAAAAACAACTATGAACAAATTCCTATGCACACAGCGGCGGCAAAAACACCCAGCCGGCCGGATAAATGTTTTCAGCGGGCCGTAGTTTGAGGACCCCTGCTACACACTTCGCTGTCAGGACTCAGGGGGGCTTGAGGTGAGCGAGGCAGCGGTGCCAGCACAGGACCCGGGAGAAGGTAGCGCTTTCGACACTGCCCAGGCCACGTGGGCTGCAGCTGCACCTGCCGAGGTGGGCAGGGTGTTTCTGCTGTTTTGTTTTGGTCTGGCCTCCACCCCGTCAGCCACGGACCTGTGCCTGCACTGAGACTGTGAACAGTTCGATGGTCCTACTTTTTGGTGGATGGTAGACTCACTCCCAGCCTCCCGGAGACTGGCAGTTAGACATTGGCAGCTTCCAAGTCGCTTGTGGGAAGAGCGCGGTCCTACATCCAGAACAGACTCAGGCATCCTTGGCTAGGAGGCCTCCCTGGGCTAGGGACACCGGCGGTTTGAAGGCCAGCCATGCCCCGAGATCGTAGCAGGGGTCTCCTCTGGGGCGCTGGCTGGCCTGGGCTAGGGGCCGCTGGTGGTTTGAAGGCTGGCTATGCCCCGATCCAGGCGGGGGTCCCCTCATGGTGACCATTTGTCCTGCTCCCTCAGCTCCCTAGCCTGCTGTTCGGTCGTCCAACCAGTCGTTTCGGGTCGTTACAGCCCCTGGCTTTTTATATATTAGGATAATATCTAGAATTATCTGTAAATGCTTGTAAAATAAATTTTATGCAACCTATTTGAGGCCAGATTTTTTTCAAATACTTTATCTTAAACAATATATAGCAACAGATGGAACACGGAGAATCCAGCTGTCTTCTATTAAGCCGGACATCAAAGAGATTTGCAAAACTGTGAGACAGTGCCATACTTCTCATTACATTTTCTTGTTTTGGAAAATTTAACTATCTTTATTAAAATATATAGGGTGTCCAAAAAAGTGTATACATGCACTTTGAATAATTATGAAGGCAGTGTTTGTTAAAACACATTTAATTATCAGTATTGAGCTATCAGCTGTTAAAGTGTGTATATATTTTGGGGGACACCCTTTATTATTTATGTTAGCATGAATTGGGGTCATTATGGTTATTTTTAATTAAAGTAATAAATAATTATTAAAATTTTTTCATTCTGAGTACATTAAATATAGTAGATATAGTACACATAAACAAAAAATCTTTGGGGTTCTTAAGAATATAAAAGAATCCTTAGGCCAATAAGTTGGACAATCTCTGTGCTAGGTGCACAATGTAGTAGAGCAGTAAGTCCTGCAGGAATGAAAAATTAGAAGAATCATTATGGGTTGGATTTGGCTTTGTTCCAGTGTTAGACACAGCAACAGATTGATAAGATTCAGATGGGGTAAGCTGATGCAACACTGTGTGGGAAAAGGTGTGGTGGTAGGAATAGTCAGGTTAGGTTTGGAGGACTGTGAGTGTCAAGCAGTGAAGTCCCCTCAGGCTTCAAATCTCTCCTGACTTGCCTCTCTGACCCCTCTTCTACTATCACATTCTCTCTCTTTCTCTCTCTTTCTCTCTCTCTCTCTCTCTCTCTCTCTCTACAGCTTTTTAAGGACTGATGATTATATTGGGTCCATGTAGAATCCACACTCAACTCCCCATCTTCAGGTCCTTTATCTTAATCACATATACAAAGGCTCTTTTGTCATGTAAGGTAATGTACTCACAAGTTCTGGGGATTAACACATGGACATCTTATAGGACCATTATTCTGTCTGCCTGTTTTAGTCTGTTCAGGCTACTATGACAAAATAGCATGGATTGGGTGGCTTATAAACAACAGAAATTCATTTCTCACAGTTCTGGAGGCTGGGAGGTCCAAGATCAGGGTGTCAGTATGGTCACGTTCTATTTAGGAACCACTTCTAGTTCATGGCTCTCACTGTGTTCTCACTTGGTGGAAGAAGGCAAGGAAGCTTCCTCAGGCCTCTTTTATGAGGACTTTAATCTCATTCATGAAGGATCTTCCCTTAGGTCCTAATTACCTCACAAAGGCTCCATCTCCTAATACTATCACCTTGGAGGTTAGGATTCAACACATAAATTTTGGAGGTGGGGAATGCAAACATTCAGACAATAGCAGTACCATGGGGGTATTTTTGAGCAAGAAAGTGGCACAACGACAATGATATTGAAGGGAGGAAAATCCCCAATGATTACTCTGTATGGAACTGATCTGGCCGTGAAGCTCTTCCTAGGGACAATGTGGGCTTCAATGTCAAGAATGTGTCTGTCAAAGATGTTTATCGTGGCAATGTGGCTGGTGACAGCAAAAATGACCCACCAATGGAAGCAGCTGGCTTCACCGCTCAGGTGATTATCCTGAACCACCCAGGCCAGATCAGTGCTGGATATGCAGCTGTACTGGATTGTCACACTGCTCACATTGCTTGCAAATTTGCTGAGCTGAAGGAGAAGATTGATTACCGTTCTGGGAAAAAGCTGGAAGATGGCCCCAAGTTTTTGAAATCTGGTGATGCTGCCATCGTCGATATGGTTCCTGGCAAGCCCACGTGTGTTGAGAGCTTCTCTGGCTACCCTCCTCTGGGCTGTTTCACTGTTTGTGACATGAGACAGACAGTTGCTGTGGGTGTCATCAGAGCAGTGGACAAGAAGACAGCTGGAGCTGACAAAGTCACCAAGTCTGACCAGGAAGCTCAGAAGGCTAAATGCATATTATCCCCAACCCCTGCCGCCCTAGTCTCAATCAGTGGTGGAAGAACTGTCTCAGAACTGTTTGTCTCAATTGGCCATTTAAGTTTAATGGTAAAAGACTGGTTAATGATTACAGTACATCGTAAAACCTTCAGAAGGAAAGGAGAATGTTTTGTGGACCATTCGGTTCTTTTGTGTGTGTGACAGTTTTTAAGTTATTAGTTTTTAAAATCAGTACTTTTTAATGGAAACAACATGACCAAAAATCTGTCACAGAATTTTGAGACCCATTAAAATAAAAAAGTTTAATGAGGAAAAAAAAAGTTTGGGGCAGAGCTCTGCCTCTGTATTTTCAGTGCAATACAGATGATACATCCAGAAGAACATCTGCTGATATTCTGGCAGGCAAATCACTTTCCCATTTCCCGTCCTGCCCACATCTGCCATGTCGGTCACCAACAGGACAAGACCATAGCTACTAGAAGCAACTTCTTCTCTTCACTTCTTATCTTGGAAATGTTCCACGAAAAGAAAGAACACAGAATTGCCATATTAGATATTAGAAACCAGCATGGTAACAGGGCAGAGAATTTTCCCCTCTTATGGCTGACCTTTCACATGAAGCACTTTGTTAAATAATTTGGTGAGGTTTCCAAACCTTGAAGTCTGAGGCAACATTTCAATGAGTGTTGGGTCTCTACCAGTACTCAGAAGAGAGAATAAGCTTAAGAGCCTTTGGGTAATAATTTATCACGAAGGTTAAATTGTGAACGAATGCTTGAGTTAAACAAAAGAAACCCACAAGATGGATGTAACTCAAATATTTTCCAATGTAAGCTTCCTTTTGAAAGTAATTTAAATGTTTGTCTGCCTTCTCATCACATCTATGTGTGATATGTTGAGTAATTAACTAAAGAAGACAGAATGGGAATCCCTGCGGTATAAATTCCAGGAACAGCTGAAAACTCATCCAAAGGTCACTTAGAATCAGAACAAGCCCAAATTCACAAGCTAGTCTTGAACAGAATCAAGTATCCTATAAAAATAAGACAAAATGACAAGCCATTATTTCCACCCTCTCAAAATATTTCTAAAAAACAGGATGCTGTTTCTTCAGACAGGCATATAACTTACGCAGGGCATTCTTAACTACTGATGTTGACTATTACAGCATAACAGCGAACTTCGACATTTTGCAACTTGCATTGTGCAAAGTATATTATCTGTCCAATTCTCTTGGGTGTGTGCAGTTTACTATGTTTTTCCTATGCGTGTTTTCTTGGGGAAAGGATGTCATAAAGTCAGGACTGTTAAACAGAGCAGGCAACATTTGCTTTAACACTTTCTCTCTTCTCTTTTGCAAGATTTTCTTCTCTAGAGGAAGCTATCACAGCGCTTCTCCCTGCAACCTCACAGGCAACCAGTGATATTGTTACCTAGAGCTCCATACTCTCCTATCTTAATCCATTGGCAATTCTCTAAATTGCATCTTTTCCTTTTGGACCCAAGATGTTGTCCAGCTAATTGTAGACAGATGTGAACTAGCGGACTAGGTTCCCTTTCAGACAATGTAACATGTTTTAGCCTACCAGATACCCCCATACTCATCTTAGTTGTTTTTATAGCTAATAATTTGGGTAGTTTTTTGAATATGTAAATAGAAGGTGAGGTGACAACCAAAAAGCCTACATTTTGGGACCCTCGACCTCTCGTTAAGAGAATGCATGTACTGAAGCTTCAGAAAGTAGATATGAGAGTGAAGAGAGTTTCTAAAAAGACAATTTTAATATATTAAAGAAAAATATCTACTTCAAAAGTATGCTTTTGCTTCTGGTTTGCCATTTGTGGCGTCTACTTAGTGTCCATTAATTGTACTGAGGAGGTAGTTAGGGTCAGTTATGTGCCTAAATAGCTTGTGTCCTACCATGAGAATCACTGGTACTTGGCACTTATTTGGGAGTTTAAGAGGTAGAAACAATGGGCCTTGGGAGGCGTGAATCTGTAGCACGCCACATTCAGATCAGCCTAGGGAAACTTCTTGTTACAGTTCTTGGAATACTGTTCCCAACCTTGAGATCCAGAAATGGCAGACCAGTGCCTCAAGCTTTAACTAGGTACTGGGTTTGTTTAACAAACTCATTCTTCTCCATTGTTTCACACAGACCTACATACTCTGCAGGTGTCCCTTCTTAATACTGATTTATTTTTATTCTTTATGTACTAATTCTCTTAGATTAGTTGATATGAAATTTATATATTTATTGGGGTTAAAATTTGGGTTTTATTCCATGTGGATTTGTGGTTGGAGAGAACAGAACTGAAGTAGGAGTCAGAAGACTATTTTAGTTTTGGTAATGCTATCTGCTATCTGCTATCTCAAAAAATTCCCAAATCTATAAAGGCTTAAGTATAATAGAAGCTTATTTCTCACTCAGGAAAAGTCCAAAGGTGTATTCTTGATTGGTGAACTGCTCTTTTCCAAGTGGTGATTCAGGGACCCATGATCCTGACATCTTTAAGATGTGGCTTCCTAGGTTGCTATGTTTATTTGTATCAAGCTGAAAGAAAAGGAAAGAGCATTGAGTGAGTTTTTAATGGGCCACACCCAAAAGGGTGCATATCATTTTGCTCACCATTCTTTTGACTATAACCCAGTAACCTGGCCATAGCTAACCCCCTTCTCTTGGGAATCTGGGAATATTACAACCTATTTTTCAATGGCAATTGTCTCCAGATCTGTTGGCTTTATCATATCTAAATAATATAAAAACCTAGACTAAAACAATATAGGATGGAACCTCCATGCCCCCTGAAGCAGATGATAGCTAGAATCCTTTCACCTTCTAGTGATCTTTTGTCTTCTCATTTTAAACAGGAGAGCATTGTACTGTCTTTAAAATAGATACTTCATTATAATAAAATCTTTTATTGCTTACAAATACTTATTTTATTTTTTATTGAATTTATTGAGGTGACATTAGTTAATGCAACTATATAGGTTTCTGGCATACAATTCTATAATACATCATCTATATATTGTATTGCATGTTCACCACCCCAAGTCAAGTTTCCTTCCATCACCATTTATCCCCTCCATACTCTCCTCTTCTTCCTCTCAACCTGCTTTCCCTCTGGTAATCACCACACTATTGTCTGTGTTTATGAAGGGTTTTTTGTTTTTGTTTTTGTTTTTTTGCTAATCCCTTTGCTCTTTTCACCCAGTCCACCAACTCCCTTCCCCTCTGACAGCTGTCAGTCTGTTGTCTGTTTCTATTTTGTTTATTAGCTTATTTTGTTCATTAGATTCTACATGTAGGTGAAATCATATGGTACTTGTCCTTCTCTGACTGGCTTATTTCACTTAACGTAATATTCTCCAGGTCCCTCAGTGTTGTTGAAAAGGGTAAGATTTCCCTTTTATGGCTGAGTAGCATTCTATTCTGTAAATGTACCACTGATTTTTTTATCCACTAATTTACTGATGGGCACTTGGGCTGCTACCAAATCTTGGCTATTGTAAATAACACTGCAATAAACATAGGGTGCATATCTTCTATTGAATTAGTGTTTCAGGTTTCTTCAGCTATATCCCCAAAAGTGTAATTGCTGGGTCATAAGGCAGTTCCATTTTTAATTTTTTGAGGCAACTCCATAATGCTTTCCACAGTGGCTGTACCAATCTGCATTCCCACCAACAGTGCACAGGGTTCCCTTTTTACCACATCCTTGCCAACACTTGTCACTTGTAAATTTATTGGTGATAGCCATTCTGACAGGGGTGAAGTGATATCTCATTGTGGTTTTAATTTGCATTTCTCTGATGATTAGTGACTTCAGCAGCTTTTCATATAGCTACTAGAAATTTGTATGTCCTCTATGGAGAAGTGTCTATTCAGGTATTTTTCCCACTTTTTAACTGGATGGATGGTGTGTTTTTTTGGTGTTGAGGTTTATAAGTTCTTATAAATTTTGGATATTAACACCTTAACAGATGTATCATTTGTGAATATGTTCTCCCATTCAATGAACTGTTTTTTCATTTTGTTATGGTTTCTTTTGCTGTGCATAAACTTCTTAGTTTGATGCAGTCTCTTTTGTTTATTTTTTCCTTTTGTTTTCCTTGTCCACAGAGACATATCAGAAAAAACCTACACTAATAAAAGACAAAGATGCTAATTGACCGTACCTTTGCTATGCCCTAAGCCACACCCACCAGCCAATCAGAGCGACTATATGCAAATTAACCCAACCAAGATGGCGGCCAGCAGCCACGGAGCTGGAGCAAGCAGGAGGCTTGGTTGCCCCAGCGATGGAGGAAGCCAAGCTTCCCGCCTGCCCTGAGCCGGCTGTGGCCTCCGCTCATGGCAACAAAGTTTCAATTATAGAAGACAAATAAATCCCAGTTACCTGCTTCCAGCCAGCCTCCACTGGGACCTTGGGTGGCTGGGGGTTGTGGCCAGCCTGCAATCAGCCATCAGCCCCTCACCCAGGATGGCCACACTCTCATGGGGTGAGGGTCCCTGCTGGGGGGCTTGGCCAACCTGCAAACTGCCATCGGCCACTCACCCAGACTGGCCAGGCACCCCAGCAGGACCCCCCCACCCTGAACGGGGTTTGGCCAGCCTGAAAATGGCCCTCAGCCCCTCACCCAGACTGGCCAGGCACCCCAGTGGGGACCCCCACACTGAAGGTTCTGTGGCTATCCTGCAAACAGCCATCAACCCCTCACCCAGGCTGGCCAGGCACTCCTATATAATAAAAGGGTAATATGCAAATTGACCCTAACAGCAGAACAACTGGTAATGACTGGTCACTATGACACACACTGACCACCAGGTGGCAGATGTTCAATGCAGGAGCTGCCCCCTGGTGGTCAGTGCACTCCCATGGGGGGAGCTCTGCTTAGCCACACGCCAGGCTGATGGCTGCCAGCACAGCGGTGGTGGCGGGAGCCTCTCCTGCCTCCTCAGCAGCACTAAGGATGTCTGACTGCAGCTTAGGCCTGCTCCCCGCTGGCAAGTGGACATCTCGCAAGAGCTCCCGGGCTGCCAGAGGAATGTCTGACTGCCAGCTTAGGCCCAATCCCCCCAGGGAGTGGGCTTAAGCCAGCAGGTGGTCATCCCCTGAGGGGTCCCAGACTGCGAGAGGGTACAGGCTGGGCTGAGGGACCCCCCACCCCCCCGCCTGAGTGCACAAATTTTTGTGCACCGGGCCTTTAGTATTGCTATAAGAGATGTCCAAGATTTTACTGCCTATGTTTTCTACTAAGATTTTTACGGTTTTGAGTCTAACATTTCAGTCTTCAATTCATTTTGAGTTTATTCCTGTGTATGGTATAAGAAGGTGGCCAAGTTTCTTTTTTTTTTTTTGCACATATCTCTCTAATTTTCCAAACACCATTTATAGAATAGACTGTCTTTATAGAATAGACTGTCTTTATCCCATTCTATGTTCTTGTTTCCTTTGTCAAATATTGACCATAAAGGCATTGGTTTATTTATTTCTTATTTTTTTAAAAATATATTTTATTAATTTTTTTTACAGAGAGGAAGGGAGAGGGACAGAGAGTTAGAAACATCGATGAGAGAGAAACATCAATCAGCTGCCTCCTGCACACCCACCACTGGGGATGCGCCCGCAACCAAGGTACATGCCCTTGACTGGAATTGAACCTGGGACCTTTCAGTCTGCAGGCCGACTCTCTATCCACTGAGCCAAACCGATTAGCGCAAGGCATTGGTTTATTTCTGGGTTCTCTATTCTGTTACATTGATCTATATGTTTGTTTTTATGCCACTACTATGTTGTTTTTATTACTATAGCCTGTAGTAGAATTTGATATCAGGTAGTGATTCTTCCAACTTGTTCTTCTTTCTCAAGGTTGTTGTGACATTTAGAGTCTTTTGTGGTTCCATATAAATTGTTGGAATATTTGCTCCAGTTCTGTGAAATATGCCATGAATATCTTGATAGGAATTGCACTGAATCAATAGATTGCTTTGGGCAGTATGGATATTTTAATGATGTTAATTCTTCCTATCCATTGACATGGTACATGTTTCCACTTATTTGTATCTTCTTCGATTTCTTTCTTCAATGTCTTATAATTTTCTGAGTACAGGTCTTTTATATTCTTGGTTAAATTTGTTCCTAGGTATTTTTTATGCTGTTATTAATGGGATTGTTGTTTTAGTTTTCCTTTCTGATAGTTCATTGTTGGTGTATAGAAATGCAACCAATTGCTGAGTATATATATTTTATATCCTGCTTCTATACTAAATTCATTTATCAGTTCTAGTAGTTTTTTGGTGGAATCTTTAGAGTATACAGTATCATGTCATCTATAAACAATAACAGTTTTATGTCTTCCTTTCTAATTTGGATGCACTTTTATTCTTTTTGTCTGATTGCTGTGGCTAGAACTTCCAGTATTATGTTGAATAAGAGTGGTGCAAGCAGACATCCCTGTCTTGTTCCTGATCTTAAGGGTATCACTTTTAGTTTTTGCCCATTGAATATGATGTTGGCTATGGGTTGTCATATATGGCCTTTATTACATTGAGATATGTTTCTTCTATTTTCAGTTTGTTGATAGTTTTTATCATAAATGGGTGCTGGATTTTATATAATGGTTTTTCTGCAGCTACTTATTATGATCATGTGGTTTTTATCCTTCATTTTATTTATGTGGAGTATCCCATTTATTAATTTTCAGATATTATACAAACCTTGGATCTCTGGAATATATCCCACTTGGTCACGGTGTATGATCTTTTAAATGTATTGCTAGACCACATTTGCTAATATTATGTTTAGGATTAGCATCTGTGCTCATCAGGGACATTAGCCTATAATTTCCTTTCTTTGTAGTGTCTTTATCTGTTTTGGGAATTAAAATAATCCTAGCTCCATAAATGAGTTTGGGAGTCTTTCCTCCTCTTGATTTTTTTTGGGATAATTTGAGAAGGATGACTGTTAGTTCTTTTAATGTTTGGTACAATTCACCTGTGAAGCCATCCAGTCCAGGTTTATATTACTGGGAGTTTTTTCATTACTGCTTCAATTTCATTAGTTGTGACCTGTCTATTCAGGTTCTCTAACTCTCCATGATTCAATTTTGGAAAGTTGTATGTTTCTAGGAATTTATCCATTTTGTCCAGATTGTCCAATTTTTTAGCATACGGTTTTTCATAATATTTTCTTATAATCCTTTTTTTTTTTCCTGTGGTGTCAGTTGTTAATTCCCCACTTTCAATTTTTATTTTATTTATTTGAGTCCTCTTTCTTTTTTTCCTGATGAATCTGGTTGAAGGTTTGTCAATCTACTATATATTTTCAAAGAACCAGCTCTTGGTTTCATTGATGTTTGTATTGTTTGTTAAGACTCTCTTTTGTTTATTTTTGCTCTGATCATTATTATTTTCTTTCTTCTACTCACTATTAGTTTTGTTTACTCTTTTTCAAGTTCATTTAAGTGTAAAGTTAGGCTGTTTATATGTGATTTTTCTTGTTTTCTGAGATAGGCCTGTAATACTATGAACTTCCCTCTAAAGACTGCTTTGGTGGTGCTTCATAAATTTTGGTTGTTGTGTTCTCATTTTCATATGTCTCATGGTATCTTTTGATTTCTTTCTTGATCTCATTGTATTGTTCAATAAGATGTTATTTAGCCTCTAGTGTTTGTGTTTTCAGTTGTGTGTGTGTGTGGTGTGATTTCTAGTTTTATACCATTACAGTCATAGAAGATGCTTGATATTATTGCAATCTTCTTAAATTTATTGAGACTTGTACTGTGTCCTAATATATGGTCTATCCTAGATAATGTTCCACATTCACTTGAAATGAAAATATATTTTGCTGCTGTAGTGTGAAATGCTTTGAAGATATCAATGAAAACCAGCTAATCTAACGTATCAGTTAAATCCACTGCTTCCTAATTGATTTTCTGTCTGTAAGATCTATCCATTGATGCCCATGGGGTGTTAAAATATCCTACTATGACTGTATTATTGTTGCTTTCTCCCTTTATATCCATCAAGATTTGCTTTATATCTTCAGGTGCTCCTATGCTGGGTGCATAATGACAGAAAACTTTCCTAACTTGGTGAAATCAAAAGACACACAAGTCCAGGAAGCACAAAGTTTCAATCAAGATGAACCCAAAGAGGCCCACACTAAGACACATCATAATTAAAATGGCAAAGGTTAGAGATAAAGAGAGAATCTTAAAAGTAACAAGAGAAAGACAAATATCAACAGGGGAACTCCCATAAGACTGACTGCTGATTTCTCAACAGAAATATTTCAGGCCAGAAGGGATTGGCATGAGTATTGAAAGTGATAAAAAGCAAGGAGCTACAAACAAGACCATTTTAACCAACAAGGCTATCATTTAAAATTGAAGAGGAAATAAAGAGCTTCCTAGATAATAAAAATATAAATGAGTTGTTACCACTAAACTAGTATTAAAAGAATAAAATGGCAATAAATATGTACTTATCAATAGTCACTTTAAATGTAAATGGCTTAAATGCTCTACTCAAAAGACATAGGGTAGCTGAATGGGTAAGAAAACAAGACCCATCTCTATGCTGTATACAAGACCTACCTCAGAATGAAAGGTACACACAGACTAAAAGTAAAGGGATGGAAAATGACATCTCATGCAAATGGAAATTTTTTAAAATGCTGGGGTAACAGTACTCATATATGGCAAAATAGACTTTAAAACAAAGATGATAGTAAGAGACAAATAAGGACACTACATAATGATAAAGGAAACAATCCAACAAAAGTGATAACCTTTGTAAATGTTTATAATAACATCTCAGTCTCCTGAAGTTATCCAGTCTTTGATGCTACGGATTTTCTGAATCAGGAGTTACATAAAGGAAATTGCACAGAAGGTCTTTATAAGAGTCATTGCTTAAGTGGAGGCAGGAAAAAATGTTGGCTCTGATTAGGGACACCTTTCATTTTTCTCTCTTACAAATGAAAAATGAAAATAATTCTAGTGTGCCTTGTTTGGACTTATTTTTCTACTCTCCTTAGCTCTTCTCTTTTCATGGCTTTTTTGCTGGAAGCCGATCCACCCTGGCTGCTTGAGGCAGTCTGTGCAGGGATGTTTCAAGGGACCTTGAAATGGAGATGAGAAACGCCCTAGGCTTTGGAATGGAATGGATGGGTTTAAGATCAAATAGGATAAATGCATATGTAAGAGGACAATAGGGGAAGGAACCTGGCTAGGAGAAGAAAGGTTGTTTCCCCAGGTGAGGATTTTTATCAGTAAACCCTTTAACTGAGTGTCAGAGGGGTGATTGGTCGCTTTGATCTTTGCTTGGAGTGACCTCCTTCAGTTACTTCCTTGTAGCTTAGTGGAACAATAGAGTAACCTTTGAATGGAGATGGGAAGCCCCCTGGCCTTTTGTATAGAATGGATAAGATTGGGACCAAATAGTATAAATAGAGATGTTAGATGGCAACACAGAGGAACCTGGCTATGATGATCACCTGAACACTGCCTCCGTGTCATTCATTCTTCGCCGACTCTGTCCACACCTTTGGGAACCCCTGGACCCGCTGGGGCTGGACCCCAGCAGCTTTTGGATCCAGAATAGGAGAAGGTTTCCTCCTGGTACTGTGGTTGTGTAAGTTTGAGATGTATGTTGAAAGGAATCAGAAAAATATTGGAGTAAAATTTATAGGGAGTATATTCCTACAAAATGTAAGTATATTCCTATAAAATGTACATGAGCATAGTGTTTTGCATGTAGTAGGTGCTCAATAAGTACTTTTAAATTAATAATAAATAAGCACATGCTTTTGCTATTATTATATTACATAGCATTTGGGTTTAATTGTGTTGTCCTTACCCCAAATTCATATGTTGAAGACCTAACACTGATACCTCAGAATGTGATCTTAATTGGAAAGAGGGTCGTTTCAGAGATAAGCAAGTTAAAATGGGGCCATTAAGGCCCTAATCCCATATGACTGTGGCTCTTATAAAAAATGGGGGAAATTTGAAGACACTCATACAGGGAGAACCCCATGTGAATATCAAAGCAGAGATCTGAGTGATGTTTCTACAAATCAAGGAATGCCAAAGACTGAAAGAGTACCACCAGAAGCCAGGGAGAGACCTGGAACAAAGTCTTCCTCACAATTCTCAGAAGGAACCAATCCTGCCTACATCTTGATCTCAGACTTTCAGTCTCTAAAACTGTGAAATAATAAATTTTTGTTGTAATCTTTCTAAAAAGGCACATGGGGTATAGGACAAAACAGAAGAAATATATCCTAGTATATGAAGACATGGGAATTTTACTGAATATTTACTGAATGAATGAACTAAATTCTAATCTAGCAGCTTGATTCTTTGTGTAGTCTTAATCTATCACTTGATCCTTCTTTGCCTTTATGTTTGTTTGAAGAACGATTATTCTACCCCTCTCCAAATGCACTTCCTAAAAATATTGTGAAGAATCATTTGATTTAAAAAATAATTTTGGAAATTGCACTCAGTTACTATAAAAGTTGTAGAGAAGGATTATGTGTGAGGCAAAATTACGTAAGCATTTGCGTAAGGAAATAAACAGGGAAGTGCATTTCAGTTCAGGAATTAATATTTCGGTTCAAGTTGTGATCAAGGGTACCACAGTTGTTGGAAATCAAGGAAACAGTTTAGAGTCTTTTTTTCCAAGAAGTTCTGTGTGATTTTTCTTACTTTTGTTATGTTTGGTTCTGAAAATGCACCCATTCACAAAACCTCTGGGCAGTTGAACAAAACAGATGTATAATCCTCTGAAATGGGCCAGAACTCAAGTTGAAGTACAGTTGGCTGGACATTTAAGAACACAATGAAAAAAGGCTCACCTTTCTCTTCCACAGGAAGTTGCCAAGTAAAACTTTCCAAATTCTCGAGAAAAAAAAAAGATGCTTCTGACTCATCTTCTGTTTGCCTTTAAGTCTTGCTCAAAATATTTCATTTCAAATGGAAAAAGGAAGGCTGAAGGAAACAGTAAAAGTCAAGGTACTAATTTTGTGTCAAGGAAAACACACCTGTGGAATCTCTGGGCTTTAATTGTATAAAAAAACTGGGGGGGGGGACCCTAATTTATTCAATGCCTTAATTTGAAGATGAAGGTAAGATGTTAAAGAATAGTGAGACTGAGGCGCTCCTCTGGAAAGGTGGCTTTTTCTCTGTGTCTCAAAGACATTTGAAAAAATTGCAAAACCTCCCACCAGAACCACTTCTATGGTTGGAGAAACTGCCTTTTCTGCACACTTCAAATCTCTCAAACAATGGAAATTAATACCACCCTCTCCCCCCAAAAAAGTGCTAGCTCCAGATATACAAAGATTAAAATATTCAAAGAACCCTTTGGGAGGGTGTGAGTTTGCTTGTTCTGTCTTGTTTCAGTCAACACAATTCTGAAAATCCTAGAGACCCTTCCCTCAAGTAATAGGTTTAGGGGAGTAGCACTCTCTCTCACCACAAGAACTAAATTGATATCAACTGCAGGGCCAAGAATTCTGGGACATGAGAGAACATGAAACAGTTAAATGCTGGTTATACCATTTAGCTCAACTCTTTCACTTTGAAGATGCGGTTGCTGAAGCTCAGAGATGGAACTGCATGCTGGAACTGATCTGGAGGTCCCTTCTTCAGGTAACATGGAACAGGCTACCTCAGACTGCACTCCAGGACTTGCCCATCCTCTTGCTGCAATGATCAGGGAGCTGTGAATGTCTCCGTAGGTCTCACTAGAATCCTTGCCTGGTTGACTGAGTCTGACAGGAAGATTTGGGGGTCTTTATGACGACCCCCTTCCATCCACACCTCTGCCCTATAGATTCTAAAATACAAGGGAGTTCTGGGTAAGGCCTTGAGCAGTCTGTGGAATAGAAACTGAAAAGGCAAATGGTATGAACCTTGCATTTCCCCTGTCCTTCACTTTTATTCCATTTGAAAATGTTTTATTTTGAGCAGGACTCTAATAGAATAGGAGTCAGAGGCATCTTCTTTCTCTTGAGAATTTGGAAGGTTTCACTTAGCATCTTCTTCTTCATCTTCCTCTTCTTAAAGAATACCCTTCAACATTTCATATAATGCTGGTTTGGTGGTGATGAACTCCTTTAGCTTTTTCTTATCTGAGAAGCTCTTTATCTGACCTTCAATTCTAAATGAGAGCTTTGCTGAGTAGAGTAATCTTGGTTAAAGGTTCTTGGTATTCATCACTTTGAATATTTCTTGCCACTCCCTTCTGGCCTGCAAAGTTTCTGTTGAGAAATCAGCTGAAAGTCGTATGGGTGCTTCCTTGTTGCTAACTAACTGCTTTTTTCTTGCTGCTTTTAAGATTCTCTCTTTGTCTTTAACCCTTGACATTTTAATTATGATGTGTCTTGGTGTGGGTTTCTCTTGTTTGGGACTCTCTGTGCTTCCTGGATTGTAAGTATATTTCTTTCACCAGTAGGAGAAGTTTTCTGTCATCATTTCTTCAAATAAGTTTTCAATATGTTGCTCTTTCTCTTCTCCTTCTGGCACCCCCATGATGCAAATGTTGGTATGCTTAAAGTTGTCCCAGAGGATCCTTCCACTATTTTCGTATTTTTGGATTCTTTTTGCTTTTTGCTTTTCTGAATGGGTGTTTTTTGCTTCCTCATATTCCAAATTGCTGATTTGATTCTTGGCATACTCTACTCTACTGTTGATTCCCTATAAATTATTCTTCATTTCAGTTAGTATATCCATCATTTCTGACTGGTCCTTTTGCATGTCTTTGACATTCTCACTAAGATTAAACTGGAGGTTTCCAAAAGACATATCATACATCCTTCAAAGCAGTGAAGGAAAAAAACTTTTCATCATTCCCATAATAAAAAGAATAAAATTCTCCACATTCTATAGGTTCAAATTAGTTTCTATCTCTACATTTTATTTTGAAACAAGAAAACCGTATGGAGTCACTTTCTCAAGGCACTTTTGACTATGTAGACATTTGACACATGTACTTGAGGCAGCCATTTGGCACAGGTGAGTCAAAACACATTAAAATGGCATTTAATGCACAACCTTCATTCATTTAATTACCAAGAAATATTTGTAACAATTAACCCGAGATAAATTTCTATTTTTATGGTATTAATATGAGTGTTTTACTGAGCACTGAGAGAATCATAAAATATGCAATTAAGGATTTCCTATGAAGGTTGAAGTTAATATTAGTTGAACAAATTATTGCCCAAATATCCTACCTTTCCCAAATACTATATATATCAGAAAGTCCACAAAACACATACATGGCTATCTTTATTTTCAAAACTAAAAAATAAAAGCTATCATTATTAAGCAGAAGTACTATGTATTTATTTAAAGTATATGAGTATGGCTATTAGAGCTTTTATAAGAGAATTTCACACTTCGATCATTCATTCATGTATATTCTTAGAAAATGGGCAGTTGCTTTAATCAATAATAAATTAATGGCACCCAGCCAATGTGGCTCAGTGGTTGGGCATCAACTTCTGAATCAGTTGGTCATGGGTTCAATTCTGGGTCAGGGCACATGTATGGGTTGCAGGCTCGATCCCCACTAGGGGGCGTGCAGGAGGCAGTTGATCAATGATTCTAATCATTGATGTTTCTCCCTCTTCCTTCCTCTCTGAAATCAATTTATATATATAAAAGAACAATTGATGGCCTTTTCTGAAATGAGTTTGGTAAATACATGCCTCTTGATTGGACTTTGCCTGCCAGATGGTGTCTGGGTGTATCCCCCATCCTTACTCCTCCCTGACTCTTGCATCATTGCCTCATGCCTTGTTCATTTCCTTGCCAAGGGATAGCGTGAGGACAATTATGTCACACACTTCTTGATATTAAGAGGAGTTGAAATTTTAATATGGCTTGTTTTGGGGGTTGTGTGGAAAAGTCCACACATCAATAAACAAGGTCATTTATCCTCTCTATTCTACTCCTGTTCAACTCCCACCATTTTGTCAACTTTTGTTTTGCCCAAATGACTTCATGCCAAACCAACTGCCAGTATTTAGTTTGGTAATTTGGGTCTTTAATTGTTGAAAACCTTCTATTTAAGCATATGAATAAAAGCATACACATTTTCTTAATGTACTTCCAAGTATATCATAAATATTGTGAATGTTATTTATAATTTTCATCTTGGCCAAAAAACAATCCCTGCTTTAATTATAACAAAATTGGTAAATAAGTTTCTTAAGGAAAAAATGAAAAAGCATCGTGAATTGAAGTGCTAAAAAAAAATTAAATGGAGACATGAATCTAGAATTCTTTTTATTGACATATTTAGATTCATGTTAAACTCCCCAATGTATTAAAATATACATTTTTAACCATTTGTATGCCATACGCCTCTAGAGAGGCAAGCGGTGGACCTTTTTTAATTAAATTCAAAATATTGTGGCAGTTTACTGGTTAATTTTCCAGTAATTCACGACTAAGACACGGATTTTTAATACTTTTTTTCAGGTCAGTCAGTTTCATTATTCAATTGCATCTATCTGGTTTGCAAGATGCTGGGCTACATAGATCACTCACACACACACACACACACACACACACACACACACACAAACACATAAGGCACCAGTGCTGATCACAAAGGAGGTGAAATCTGGGAAAGATGGCTCTGTAATTAAGAACTTGAATTGATAGTGTAAGATGTAGTTTGTGTGTTGAAGTTAGAATATCTGTAGAATCAAATATGACTTTAAAAAACAACAACTTTATCATAGAAAGTCCAAATACTGTCACTATTGTTTGAATCAAGAAGAAAGTAATACCCCCATAGATGAGACATAGCAGTGCTTTTTTCAGAGCCATCCCATGTCTGCTCTTACAGTGCTTACAAATGGAAATAAATAACATTATAGTTCAGAAGAAATGAAACAACAAATAAAAAATGATATAGACACATTCCATCTCTGAAGACCTTGTGTTCTGCTATTATTATGAGAAGGATTGCTCTTTTCTGAATATCCCTATCCAGAAATGTCCCCAAGAAAATACCCCAGGCTTTAATAGGATAGTGGAATAACTGGAATCCAAAAACAGTTGAGCAGGGAGCAGGAGGTATCAGGGAGTAGAAGAGACATCTCAGAGTATCCCTTTGATGAGATGTGAAGACTGATGATGGATTGCTTTTACTACTGTCTCTCACAATTTAGTTTTACAATTATGTAATGAAAAAATGGCATTTTATGAGAAAAACAATGCTGTAATGTTAAATTAAGCATAGTTATGAAAGAGAGGGAGGCCTCCTGAATAATTTAACAGAGTGATTATTCAGCTCTTCTCCTTTCATTCTCTGTAATCTCTCTCTATGACCAAAATTTTCCTCTCTAATGATGGCTCAAATTCTTAGCTCTGTTTATTCAGAACAGACTTCCCTCTTCTTCTACAAACCGGCAAATAATATATCCCTTCCTACCCGACACTTCCTCCTGAACAGGCTCCAGTCACTTCAGACTCAACTGATCGTATCCTCACTAACCTCGCTGTAATTTCTGGTCATACTAAGAAGTGTTGCAACACTTCACACTTGACCTTCCCCATAAAGAATCCAAATCTCTGTACACTAAGAGACATAAACGCCAATGATTATTTTAGGCTTGGTTTCTCAAAGTGGTTTTTGTTCATGTAGCAAATAATGGTATAATTCTCTATACCCTCTACAGATATTTAAAAATAAAAAGTGTGGACTCTTCTCATCATGTTGGCAAAAAATTTATGTGGTAAGGTTATCTTCTATTAAAGCGGCATTTCCTTTGTAGATAGGTAGGTAGAAAATGGTTACTCGTAGATATGCAGATAGAGGGCAAAGAAACAAAGAAACATACAAAGAGCTATAGATGTTAGTGTTTTATAAAATGAAGGAATAAGTGGATGAGTGAGTTATTGGTTCTCAGTGGAGTAGAAAGGCATCTCAGCTGAGGGCTCTTTCTCAGTCTACTGTAAACATGGCTTGAGTTGTAGAGAACCATCCTATTTTCAATATTGCTCTATTTTTTTGATTTAAAATTTTTATTGATTTCAGAGAGAAAGAGAGAGGGAAAGAGGAAGAGATAGAAACATCAATGATGAGAGAATCATTGATCGGCTGCCTCCTGCACACCCCCACTGGGGATTGAGCCTGCAACCCAAGCACATGCCCTGACTGGGAAGCAAATCATGACATCCTGGTTCATAGGTCGACAGTAAACCACTGAGCCACGCTGGCTGGGCAGCCTCAATCATTTTTTAACATCAGTTTCTTCCAGTCTTTTCCATGTGGAATTATACCAATGCTCAAACTGCAGGATTTCCCACAAAGGAGCAGGTATCCTTAGGACGGTGATGGTGAACCTATGACACGCGTGTCAGAGGTGACACGCGAACTCATTTTTTTGGTTGATTTTTCTTTGTTAAATGGCATTTAAATATATAAAATAAATATAAAAAATATAAGTCTTTGTTTTACTATGGTTGCAAATATCAAAAAAATTTCTATATGTGACACGGCACCAGAGTTAAGTTAGGATTTTTCAAAATGCTGACACGCTGAGCTCAAAAGGTTCGCCATCACTGCCTTAGGGCAATTTCCTGATTAGGGTGGCTCTTCACAAGGCCACACTCTTTACCCCCTTTTTCTGAGGCAGTTGGTTCTAAGGGAGAGTGGTGAGTTGTGAATGCCATAAACTATCACAGGTCTGGGAGCTGGCACTGGGCCCGCCATGGCTTGATTCCAATCCTTAGCTTTCCTAACGATGAATGCTTGGTTCCAGGCTTATAAAAGCAACACTCTGGCAGAGACCGAAACTACACGCAAACTACAATTTCGGGGATTTGAGAAACCATAGAAATTGGTTTTTCTTTCCATTTCTAAAAGTGGACAAATGGAGAGTATTTTTAAGGGTAAAGAGATTTTCTGATTAAGTGGCTCCGTGACTAAAGCCTACTGTCACCAGGGCCAGTATTAACTGTCACGTCCCCAGACACCCCAGACACCAGGGGTAAGGAAATTGTGTTCTGAGTATTTCCTTGCTGGAAACCCTCTCTCCAACTCTGCCTTCCATCCCCTACTCCGAGGCAGCAATCTCGTGCTCTATTGTTTTCACTTTTCATCCCCTTCCCTCATCAAAACCTGTTTTCAGAAAGCAAAACCAGGACAGGGGCTGTGCTGGAAGAAGAACAAGAAGCATTTGTTTGGGGAAGGGGCACACCTAAAAACAATCCACAGGCAAATCCAAGACCAAAGTGGGTAGAGGGTTGAATGGATTATGCTTTGGGGCAAGGCAGAGGAAATAGGCTATGTATGCAGTTGTTTTGGATGAATTCCCAGCCTTGTGTTTATGTGCAGGGCGTCCTCCTTGGAAACTCAGGATTCCTGGATATTAGGCACTTTCATTGTTCTTATGGAGAGAACTAACACTTACCAAGCGCTTTTTCTGTGACAGGCACTGTGCTTAGGGCTTTACTTGCATTATTTTATTGAATTCTTGCCAACAAGCCTATGGTGTAAGCACTATGTTTATCTTTATCACTTGTTTAAGCTTCTAGCGTACTATGTATTGAATCCAGGCTTTGAATCTAACTCTGGCTGATTCTAGAGACAACGCCCACCCTAAACAGCCATATGGCCTCCATATGGTAGAGTGTTGGATTAACATAAAGACCATATTTGACATACAGCAACACTCTCCAGTGTCTAAGTGAATAGAATGGGTCCTTCTCAAAACCCTCCCTCATCTAAGGCTATTCTCCCAAGACATTCAGTGATCCTTATGCCTCCCTGAGTTCTGTGATGAGAATTTATCTATTTTGATATCTCAGTATTTAATTAACTAGCCTTGGCCTGCAGGATCTGTCTCTGGAATATCAGCTATGGGATGAATCTAATATACATTTTAATCAAATCCAGAAGAGCCTAATGAAGTCAGCCTCAAATAGGTATGTCCATAAAGAAAACTATTACAATGGCATGGGTGCTAACAATTATAAATTTTGTCATCTCCTAATAACATGCCACGTTGACCAAATTCTCCACCAGGATTCCTGAATCTCCAATAAATTGGACACATTGAGCAAAGTTCCTAAAATGATTTCTCCTAATTACTGGAGTGTGATGCTTAACTTCATTTCTAATTCCCTGAACTGTGTTCTAGAATACATCAATATTGAATCAATGTTGCCTTGGGTCTCATAAGCCCAGAGACTCATGCACTATCACACCCTTTATTTTCATTCAAACGTTCAACACAGAATCATTGATCATCTACTCTGGGCCATGCCTTGGCACCAAACAATGAACAGAGCCGGCACTGTCCCTCAGGAAGCTTATGGTCCAAAGTGGGAGCAGAGTCATGCTGCAGTGTGGAGGGTACTAACCATGGAAGAGTCCCATTCCACCTCCTAACAAACTTCACTTTCCAGCCACATTTTTAATCTTAATAAAAAACACTTTAGGGCCATTCACTCAGGTGAAAGTGCTCTAGGATCTCACTTAGTCACTCAAAAGTCCCCAACAATGGTCTCTTCATATTTTTCCTGTCTTTTTGCTTCTTGCCCTCCTTGTCCTATCTGGTCCTCTTGATACCCACCTTATTCTTAAAAAAATTTCTTCTTGGCTCCTACAATTCTCAGCTATCCTAATCTTTTTTATACCTAATGTCTTCTGATTTTTCCAGCCTAAAATTGTGTGTTCTTTACATGCTTTGATTCTGAGAATTTCGCTGTTCTTTTTCTCTATCCTCTCTCTGCTTCCCTTGGATAGATGGATGATATCAAAGCAGTATCTTTCCATCTGCTGCATATTTCCACAAAGATATCTCAATCATTACTTTAAACTCAATATTGTAAATTCAAAATCAATAATTGAATCTCTATGACATTGGGATGCACTGTCTTATCTCTACTAATGATGTCCTATATTTCAGTTCTACAAGTATTTGATTAATGAACAAATATTAGGAAAGCATCGTAAGCACATTTTTTTTTCTAGTCACTTAGAAGGCAGGCAGGGACAAAGTCTGCACTTTTTCATAATTGTTACTTTACTTTTCAAAATTTCTATCATCAACAGAGTTAAATGTATCCAAAAATATTCAATCTAAAAAATACACACTTAGCCAACACAATGATTGGCAAAGCAGTAGAGCACATGTTTGAGATGAAGGATGGCTCTAAAGATAAATAAAGGGTAATGGTCTTAGCACGGTGTCATATAATGAACACATGGTTTTACATCACCTATGAGAAAGACTCTGTCTTGTTCATGTACCATCTCTTAGATGGTTATAAAGAAGATGACATTCACATTATGGCTGATTCTAATGATTCACCTCCAGCAGAAAGGGAACCAGGAGAAATTGTGGACAGCCTGGGAGGCAAACAAGTGGAATATGTCAAAGAGGATGGCTCTAGGAGGACTGGCATGGTCATTCATCAAGAGGAAGCCAAATAGTCTATTTCATCAAGTTTGATGATGATTTCCATATTTATATCTATGATTTGGTGAAAACATCCTAGCTGTCATCATGAACTTGGCCAAATTTGTGGAACTATTAAATGTCTATTCAAGAACCAGTCTGGAACCTGGTGCCGGGTGGGTTCTGCATAATGGTGATCACATGTTCCCCTCATCCTCTGTGAGTCCCCATGCCCTCCTGGTGAGGTTGATGTCTGCTTTCCTCAACACCACATGAGCATTTCTTCACACCACACCCTTAACTGCAGTGATTGCAGAGACCATTTCCTGCTGCCCTCAGTGTTGGTGTTGGGTACTCACAAAATGTGCTGGAACGTCTCAGGAATCACTAGAGACATGAGGCAGTGGCATGTCTGCCTCCTGTGGAAGAGTGTTTTGGGTTTTTTTTAAATCTTATTTTAAAGTTTCTGTTTTAATTTCTGATATGGTAAATAGTGCCCAATACAACACACATATATAAAAGTTCTGATTGTAAAAAGTTTGAGAATTAATGGACTAGAAATGATACCAGTCAGGGAAATCCACAAATGTGGGAAATTCTACAATACAAACAATCTACGTCCCTGAACAAAGAAATTACAAGAGAAAAGTAAAGGGGGGAGAGGGAGGAGTAGAATCTACACATTAAAAGAGTACTAGGAAGCCCTGCTTAAAGTGTCATCCCAATATAGTAAAGTTGAGGGTTCAATCCCTGGTCAGAGCACATAAGGGAATCAACCAATGAATACAAAGAAACAAAAATATAAGAAAAATTGTATGCCTTTAAAAATTGCTGAATAAGACCAAATGTTACAGTTTCTTGCTTTATCATGAATGTTGGCACTGTTTATCCCATATGTATATGTCAGTTTCTGTGTATAAAAATCCTAATAAGATTTAATGGTTTGGGTCAGTCCATTTTTCTTTAACTGAAGAACTCCTAACATTCAGATTTTAAAAATGTCACTCTTGTATTTGTGTTTTAGTATGAAACACAAATATATTTCTTTATATCAAATGGGAGTCAACTGTAATACAATCAACAATAAAAAAGAAAAAATAGCTTAAAAACAATTTTTAAGAAAATATACCTTTTTCTCTTCTTTAAGGGTTGAATGGGAAATCAGAAGAAATAATGCATAAAATTTTGTACTCTCAGGTTTACAATAATACTTCAACATATTTTTTTTGCAAGCAATTTTTATTATCAGTTAGAAATTCTGAGTTAACTATGTCTCATTCTTAAGTAATAACATTTTAGGTTCCAAGATCTTTAATCACTGCTAATTTATAGATCAAAGTTTTCCAATATGAAGAGCTTGAGGATTCAGGTTTATAAAAAAATTTAAATAATACATTCCTCTTGGATCTGTGCTCACTAAAAACAACCAAACTCTCCCATCACTTTTTCCACAGTCCCTAGCAATATCCTACAAAGGAACTGAAAGGAGAGAAATTCCTTTGTTGCCCCTGCCAGTGCCAGGTCAGATGTCAGTTATCCCACTACTCTTTAGGACTGTGAATATCATATGTGTAAATAAGACTCAAAATTGGCTGAACTGTCTCATCTCATTGTTTAAACCTCACCCATGAGATGACTTAGATTGTGTTTATTCAACTGCAAACTATTTTCTGAATCCAAAGTAGAGAATCAGTCAAGCCAATTGTTGGGCTGCAAGAAGATAGGAAGGTCACAGGAAATCTGCAAAAGCAGATAGAAAGAAGCAAGTTTTTTCCCAAATCCCCAGTACTTCTTTCTTTAGGTAGTTCCATGGAATAAAGCATGAAATTAAGAAAATTAATAGTTTTGGCATTACAAAAGTACAAAGTCTTAAAATGCTAAGCAAAGATGCCACGGTAATTGTAGAAGGTAATTATACGCCTGATACAGAAAAATCCATTTTTTTCTCCTTTAAAAAAATAGTTTTCCTATTTTTCCCCTAATAATAAAAACACAGGGGTCAAAAACATGCCAAAGAGTAATGAACGAAAGGAGACAATGCCATTTAGGGATCACTTAATGTTTGTGTGGTCTTTCTGGTTTAATAACGTTCAAATGCTCAACTACTTGTTTCCCCATGATTTATTTTCTTCTATCTTCCTTCCTTTCTTTCTTTTTTTCTTTCTTCCTTCCTTTCTTCTTTCCTTCCTTCCTTCCTTCCTTCCTTCCTTCCTTCCTTCCTTCCTTCCTTTCTTCCTTTTTCTTTCTTTCTTTTCTTTTCTTTTCTTTTGTTAATCCTCACCCAAGGATATCTTTCCATTGATTTTTAGGGAGAGTGGAAGAGAGATGGAAAGACAGAGAGAAACATCAATGTGAGAGAAACACATAGATTGATTGCCTCCTTCACTCACCCTGACCAAGGACAGCGTTAGAGAGGAGCCTGCAACCAAGGTATGTGCCCTTGACTAGAATCGGACCCAGGACCCTTTGGTCCACAGGCCAATCCTCTATCTACTGAGCCAAACTGCTAAGGCTTTTCCTAGATTTTAAAAATACAACTGGAAAGATATGACAGGCCATTAGGCAACCTATTTAATGGTCAGAATTTTAAAACATCTACATTTGTTTCATTCTCTCCCCCCACCCCCTCTTTTATTTGGTCTCAGGATTCTTTTGAAATTTGCATAAAACAAATATTTTACAGTTTAGAAAAAAGTTAGTACAATTTTCTTATGCAAATTGTCAGAAATCCTGAGCTCAGCAAATTACTCAACCCAATGTACTGTTATAAAGTAGTTGTAGTAATTAGTACAAACATGGTGTATAGAATGTCCATTACCATGAGAAAAAGTCATCCATGTTAAGTCTGTGGTTTTGAATACTGCCTAAAACAAAGTTTGAGTTTGTTGGGCTTTTTTTTGCAATTCTGTTTCCATACTTTATTTTTAGTCTAGGAAAGCATTCAGGGTTAGGAATTTCCTTTTATTCAAAAAAGAAAAAGCGGCCATTTTACTAAGAAACATGCTATTGGACCATCTGAAGCAAGTCCATCAGTAATAGTTAATGCCCATTTCAGGTGTTAACATAGCTTCTGATAAAGATTTCTTACACATTACTAAACATCTGTTTCTAATTCGAGTAAATAGCATTGCTGAATTTTGGACTCAAAGAGCTGTGTGAAAGGTCTTTTTTTCATTACCTGTTTGGACACTGAGTTAGTTACAAGTTTGAGATGTTGGATTATTTTTTTTCAATCCCTCAATGCTACTCATTCATTTTGATTGTTTTGTGGATTACTCTACCTTGTGTTCATCAGGTTTCAGGTATTTTGTGGGTATTTTTTTTTTAACCAAAAAATGTCTAGAAAAGGCAATATGTGTAAAGGTGTTCTATCCAGATAAATATCAGTGATGGAACTGATCTAGAACTAATCAATATTTGTTAAATCTTCCAAATCTTTTTTTATATTGATGTACAGAATTGAAGAATGAGATAGCTAACTAAATCACTAACATAAAACAATTGCTTTCTGTATTTATTTATTCATTCAGTAGGTAAAAGATGCTTTGGACCACCTATAATAATAAAAGCATAATATGCTAATTAGACTGGACAGCCAAACGACCATCTGGACATCATTCTGGCTGAAGCCATCTTGGCGGGCCTGAGGCAGATGCGGTTAGGGGCAATCAGGCAGGCAGGCAGAGGAGGTTAGGGGCGATCAGGCAAGCAGGCAAGTGGTTAGGGATTATCAGACAGAGTGGTTAGGGGTGATCAGGCAGGCAGGTAGAAGGGTTAGGAGCAATGAGGCAGGCAGGCAAGTGGTTAGGCACAATGAGGCAGGCAGGCAGGATATCCTCTGAGGGGTCCCAAATTGTGAAAGGGTGCAGGCCAGGCTGAGGGACCACCCCCCCACACACCAACCCCCACCCTCACCACCCGCATGAATTTCATGCACCGGGTCTCTAGTCAGTATATAATATGTGCGAGTGCAGGATATATGACAGTGGAATCTTTCAGAGTCAAGGAGTTTATACCATTGGGGGTTTTTTGCTTGTTTGGTGTGGGGTTTCTTTGGGGTGTGTGTGTGTGTGTGTGTGATATATGGTGTTATTATTTTATTTACACACAAGCAGTGGGGAAGAAATTAGGAGATAGTGACCTCATTTGAACCTGAAAAATTCAGTTTGGGGAAATCATTTAGAGTATTAACCCCAGCAACTAGAGGGATCCCCCATTAACACATAGGCTTGGTAATGTTGCCAGATTTAGTAAAAAAATTAATTACTGGACATCCTATTAAATTTGAATTTTAGGTAAACAGTGAATATTTTTAGTATAAGTTTATCCCATATAATATTTAAGAAATATTTACACTAAAATTTTATTTGTTGTTTACCTGAAATTCTAACTTACTGGGGTACCCTGTATTTTTATGAACAGGCAAGCAAGACAAATTGCAAGTGGCAAAGAGGGGGCTGTGTCAGGGGTGACTGATGGAAATCAGCCCACAGACCATCTGCAGCTCCCAAAACTTAAGCGACTGATTTATAATCTATGTTGAGGGGTAAGTATATGACATTTGTTATTTTATCAATGTAGACAATATCATTTTTTACAGATATAATTCACTGACTAATAACTAAAGAGAGAAAGAGCTTAAGATTGATAGTAACTCTATCAATGTCTTTGATATAAATTTAAAAAGATAAAAAAATTTAAAATAAATATTATATTCTTTTAATGATTCACAACCCAACCTTCAAGGGATCTCAAAGTTGTTCTCTTTTAAACAATGAAATATTTTTTTTTTACACCTAACTATCCTGATAGAAATAAAACACTGGTATCCTAGATTTTCTCCTAACATTTAGGGACCTTTAGTAAAACAGATTTAGTAAATCTGTGAGGATCCATTCATCTTTAAGAAAGACAGATCAGCCATCCACTGCAATGAAAAGGAACTCTATCCCATGTAGGAAGCATAAAATAAGAATATTGTCTCAGTTAAGTTTAATGAAAATAATTTTGGACAAGACAGTGCCTTTGTAATCCTTCAAATTACACCATAGACTGGGCTTGGGTATAAAAGCAGAGGTTGTTTTTGTGTGGTTTTTGTTGTTGTTGTTGTTTTTATATATATTTTATTGATTTTTTACACAGAGGAAGGGAGAGGGATAGAGAGTTAGAAACATCAATGAGAGAGAAACATCAATTAGCTGCCTCCTGCACACCTCCCACTGGGGATGTGCCTGCAACCAAGGTACATGCCCTTGACCAGAATTAAACCTGGGACCCTTCAGTCCCCAGGCTGACGCTCTATCCAGTGAGCCAATCCAGCTAGGGCTGTTGTTGTTTTTTAATCTTAAGGTAACAAAAGGCCTTTCACTGTTAAGCAATAACTTCAAATTTAAATATGAAAAAAATTCTTAAAGTTGTCTAGTGTAACAGTCACAGTTAATCCAGAGGGCTGTGCTGTGGTTTGCACCAAATTAATTAAAATAGAACTGTGTTAGCCATGTTAATTTTGGCCTGCACTGTTATGAAATCTTTTCATCAATGCTTAAAGTTTTCCTGCATCTGTGGAATTTTCCCAGCTTCTAAAATCATGTGTAAACTTGTTTGTAATCTGTTGAAAGCTATTTGTGACCTTTCTTTAAGTTTAAAAAGAAATATAACTCCATTTGTTGGCTACGTCACCAGAGAACTCAGGACAAGGAGAAGACTCAAAAGAGAGAGGAAAGACAGTTTTTCCTCCTGACCTTTGAAATTGTCATGTCATGTTAATTAAATCTGAATTTCTTGTTAACAGCCATTTCATTGAACATTTCTGGGAAGTGTATTAAGTCAAGTGTTTATTGGAAAGCAGGTGTTTTCTCGCACATCTGTGTGTCTTCCTGTTTTCTACACAATATCAATTTTCCCTTTTCCTCTCCGAGTAACTCATTCTCACGACGAGCTCCTGACTTTTTACTCTTTAAATCTCCTTTAGTGAAAAGTTCCCATATCACAAATATTTGTTGAAGAAATAAGTAACTAATATTTGAAAACCATTTTTTTCCCTCAAGTGCACACTATTTGTAGCTTTATTAGTAATCATTTGAGTCATAGGATAAATAATGCTTTTTGGGAGACCCCCACATATATACGGCTTTTCACTTGCACTTTATTTAAAAATGTAATAAGTGAGACAGTCTATAGCTACATTTTTTTAAACTAGTGAAAAACGCCTTTAAAACTTACCCTATTTTAACCATTTCTCTTGGTCTCGAATTCTTTGTGTAGACTGGAAGAACGGTAAGAAACAAGAAAGAGAACCAAAGAGAGACGACTCCTCAGTGATCTGCACCTTTCTGTGATTTCTTCTCAGCCCCCCATGACTGTCTGTTGGTGAATATTCTAGCTCCCCTGTAAGGTTTCATCTCCTCTATCCTCTGTGAAGGAGTGCTGACCATCACAGACCCAGTGGATAAGCAGACCAGATCTGCGCCTTGGGGAATCCCATCGTGTGGTGCTGGGGAAGAGAAGAGCAATGCTGTGAAGCTTCTCAGAAAGACCATACTTGTCTTGGATCCACCAGAGAAATCAGCTATGCATCAGAGCTGGCTGGGGGCCTTCAACACCAAACCACCCAGCTTATCTTGACAAGGCCAGATGCCCATTTGCAGAAGCTGAAACAACAGCATGTGGGCAAGAAGCTCACACCAGAAAGTAAATTGAGTATGATTTGTTAAACCGCATTCAGTGAGTAGAACCAATCTTAAATCCTGCTCATTATCGTGGGGCCGTGTTGCAGAGCTCCAGAAGTGAAATGCTCCTCTGGAACATATTTGCTCTGATTAACTGGGATACTTCAGGATAACGCAAGTTCAAATGTTCCTACATTTTCCTTTAAATACTGAGCCTCTCCTGGAGGCTAAGTATCAAGAAGCTCAAGTAGAATCTCTTTATTTCTTCAGGAAGGAGCCCTTGGTAATTCACTGGCCTCTAATGTGAGCAGGCATAACGCTGAACAGCCAGTAAAGTCTCAAGCAAGTTTATTTTATTATCAATATTTCATCTTCAAGGTCCATAGTAACTTTTCTACTTAACCTCCATTTTTACCTCCACTACCTCCACTGAGGAATGAATAGTAATTACATATACTTTGGGAGATTGTTTGATGCACTATTCTTGGAATCATCTTGTGAAATAAATTTTCTTAGGTGGCTGTATCATCTTGAAAAATAAATAAAATATGATCACAACCTGACATTTTTACAAAGCCAAGAGCTCAACCCTACTGCTGCTTCACTTCATTGGATTTTTTTTTCTGTTCAAGGCTTTGCCCCAAACATCTATATAGATAAAAGCCTAAGCGACCAAATGACTGAACAACAGGAACAACCAGAACAACCGGTTGTTATGATGTGCACTGATCACCAGGGGGCAGACGCTCCATGCAGGAGCTTCCCCCTGGTGGTCAGTGTGCTCCCACAGTGGGAGCGCCACTCAGCTGATCAACCCGTCCCAGTGGCCCACCAGCCCAGCGGCAGCCACTCACTCCCTCAGTAGTCATGCAGGTTCAATCTTCAGAGAATGGGCCAGGCACCAACAGACCAGCCCCACTGGCACAATACAGCACTGACAGCCTCCCGGAAGTCGGCCTCAGGCACTGCAGCCGCTTCCCCTCCCTAGACACTCCACAAGGAAGAAACAATATAAAAGTGGCCCCCAGGTGGCTCCCAACAACCAGCACTGATGTCAGCAAGTTGAATCCGGATCCTGGGCCAGGAAGGGCATCCCACTGCCCTCTCGAAGGGCCGATCGTGTCCCGGCTCCTCCAACCGCCTCAGGACCCCACCTGTGCACAAATTCGTGCACCGAGCCTCTAGTATTTAATATACATGCATCAGGGAGAAACCA
Source organism: Myotis yumanensis (assembly GCF_028538775.1). Lineage (NCBI taxonomy): Eukaryota > Metazoa > Chordata > Mammalia > Chiroptera > Vespertilionidae > Myotis > Myotis yumanensis. The sequence continues at coordinate 64,384,927 of NW_027223752.1, forward strand.
AGATGGCGGCATAGGTAAACACCGGAAATTGCTGCCTCTCACAACCACTTCAAAAATACAACTAAAAGACAAAATGGACATCATTCAGAACCACAGGAAGGCTGGCTGAGTAGAAATTCTACAACTAGAAGGAAAGAGAAAAGCACACTGAGACTAGAGGAGGGGCGGAAGTAAAGTGCAAAGGTATGAAGGCGCATGTGGAAAGGGCTGGCAACTGAGGAGACGGTTGTCTTTTTCAATTGGGAGGGAGTATCAAGCTCCCGACTGCTCTGAACTCCAGTTCCGGGCAAGTCTCTGGGGACCCAGACTCATATGGGGAGAAACTGGACTGTCTGGCAGCGGTCGGAACTCGAGGGCGGCTTTCTCTTAGAGGTGCTTGCAGCGATTACCGGGACACTGACACGTGGAGCCTCTTAAGGTAGGACTGAGGAACAGCCATAGCTGTTTGCTCCGCCCTGTTGATTCCCTGAGATCCAGCCCCACCCAAGCTGTGCACAGAGGCTTTTGCATATGAAAGGCCTGGCCCTTTGCAACCTGAAAATTACCTAACAAACTGCAGCTGGGTCAGAAAGACCCAGAACTTCCAAAAGAAGGCCCAAGGCCCCACAGCAGCTTGCATTGCTTCACAGCTGGGCCTCATCTGGGCACCTCCAAACCCCAAACAAAGAAGAGGAATCTGCAGATCTCTCCATAGCTCCTGCTGGGTAGCCTCAGGCAGAGGCTAAATTAGCACCTCCTTAGAGATCCAAGAGCCAGTGTACCCAGTGGTCAGAGTGGGACCATCCAGATTACAACTCCTCAGATCCATAAGGGACACACTCAGGGGGAAGACTCAGTGAGCACCAAAGCCCCACTGAAGCAAGTCTTGCCCCAGAAGGGTGTCTCCAGCATAGAAGTTCTCCCACTGTAGACACAGCTGATTCTCACAGCCAATGGGCCTGGAAGTCAACTCCTCCCAGTGTTACCTACAACAATCAAGGCTTAACGACAACAAGACTGTGCACAAAGCCCACCAAGGGGTGCACCAAGAGTGTCCACCTCAGGTAATTGGGGAGGCTGAGCCACTGGGCCCTATAAGACACCTAGCACAGAAAGCCACTCTATCAACAAAGGGAAGCATAAAAAATGCGGAGACAAAGAAACAGGTCACAAATGACAGAAATGGAGGAAAGCAAACTACTGCATATAGAGTTCAAAACCACACTTTTAAGGTTTTTCAAGAATTTTCTAGAAACCGCCGATAAATTTAGTGAGACCCTCAAGAAATCTAGTGAGACCCTCGAGGATATGAAAAAGGACCAACTAGAAATTAAGCATACACTGACTGAAATAAAGAATATTATACAGAGTTCCAACAGCAGACTAAAGGATTGCAAGAATCAAGTCAAAGATTTGAAATACGAAGAAGCAAAAAACACCCAACCGGAAAAACAAAAAGAAAAAAGAATCCAAAAATATGAAGATACTGTAAGGAGCCTCTGGGACAACTTCAAACATAACAACATCCGAATTATGGGGGTGCCAGAAGAAGAGAGAGGGCAAGGTGTTGAAAACCTATTTGAAGAAATAATGACAGAAAACTTGCCCTACCTGGTGAAAGAAATAGGCTTACAAGTCCAGGAAGCCCAGAGAACCCCAAACAAAAGGAATCCAAAGAGGACCACACCAAGACACATCATAATTAAAATGCTAAGAGCAAAAGACAAAGAATGAATCTTAAAAGCAGCAAGAGAAAAACAGTCAGTTACCTACAAGGGAGTACCCATACGACTGTCAGCTGATTTCTCAACAGAAACTATGCAGGCCAGAAGGGAGTGGATAGAAATATTCAAAGTGATGAATACCAAGAACCTACAAACAAGATTACTTTACCCAGCAAAGCTATCATTCAGAATTGAAGGTCAGATAAAGAGCTTCACAGATAAGAAAAAGCTAAAGGAGTTCATCACCACCAAACCAGTATTATATGAAATGCTGAAAGGTATCCTTTAAGAAGAGGAAGAAGAAGAAAAAGGTAAAGATACAAATTATGAACAACAAATACACATCTATTAACAAGTGAATCTAAAAATCAAGTGAATATATAATCTGATGAACAGAATAAACTGGTGAATATCATAGAATCAGGGTCATAGAAAGGGAGTGGACTGACTATTCTCGGGGGGGAAAGGGGTGTGGGGGTGCAGGAAGAGACTGGACAAAAATCGTATCCCTATGGATGAGGACAGTGGGACGGGGGGGGGGGGGGGGAGTGAGGGCAGAGGGTGGGGTGGGAACCGGGTGGAGGAGAGCTATGGGGGGGAAAAAGAGGAACAACTGTAATAATCTGAACAATAAAGATTTAATTAAAAAATAAATAACAAAAATATATACGTGCAACATATACAAAAAATTAAATACTACAACTTTTGCAAGTATTTAAGCATATAAAAGCTTTTGATGTCATCTTTTAAAAATGTGCAAGAGAGTAGAACATTCTTTAAGGAGTTTCATGAGCAAAAACTTGTGACGACCACGGGTGTGTATTAGCCTCAAGGTGAGGTCGCCTGTCTGGCAGCAAGGCCTCTGCCCTCAGACTGCCCAGCATCTGCTTCTGGTCTTGTGCCTTCTCCATGTGTTATAAATAAGGCACATTCCCCCATACTGGTGATTACTCACACTCCCTGAGATCTGCTTTGTCCCTCTCTGGCCACTTCTCTAGTTGGGAGAATGGAACCTCGGATCAGAACTCAGCACTTGCTTTATGTCCAAGACACATCCCAGTCACATATACCAGGCCTTCAAGGATACCCAATCACCAAAGTAGTACTCAGTCTAATTTCCCACCTTGGCTCATGCATGAGGTTACCTGATTGCCATGGTTCTTGCTTGCTTGAGCTCTTCTCACATTCCTGGCTGACTCTCAATCCCAAGCTCATAGTTGGCTCCAGAGGTAATGGCTGTCCCTCCTCACTGAGGCCACTGCAACTTGGCAGTGGGACATGCCTCCTCAGGAGAGGGGTCCTATTGCCTTCTGTAGCGACAAATGGAATCCCAGGTGAGCCCCAAAATCGTTAGAAATAAGATGAGTCCTAAAACCAGGGGTCCTGGCAGAACACATGGATGCTTGGGAGCCAGACACCAAAGCAAATATCTTTATTTCTGCAGAAGGGTGCACATGCACAGGGTCTGGCAGCATGCACACCTATCCTATATAATAAAAGCCTAATATGCTAAGTGTCCAGTCGTCTGGTCATCCGTTCAGCCAATCAAAGGGTAATATGTTAATGATATGCTAAGGTTGCTCAACTGCTTGTTATGATGTGCACTGACCACCGGGGGTAGACAATGGACCGGTCAGCCAGTTACTATGCTGTGCACTGACCGCCAGGAGGCAGATGCTCCGACTGGTAGCTTAGATTGTTGCTGGGGTCTGGCTGATTGGGACTGAGAGAGATAGGCTGGACATGCCCTGGAGCCCTCCTGCGGTCCCTCCCTGGCTGGCCAACCTCCTGTGTCCCTCCCTGGCACTGATCATGCACTGGTGGGGTCCCTCAGCCTGGCCTGCACCGTCTCGCAATCCAGGATCCCTCAGGGGATGTCGGAGAGCTAGTTTTGGCCTGATCCCACAGGCCAGGCTGAGGGACCCCGCTGGTGCACGAATTCGTGCACCAGGCCTCTAATTGGATTATAAATGGAGTTGCTAATGTTAGAAAATCCTGTTACAGATATAAAACACATTATCACATACTGTATACTACTTTGTACCTCAATTCCAGCACTTTAATAACACAGAACATATTTTCTGCCCTTTGGGGTGATGCCCAAGCATCCTGACTTGGGGTAGATATGTCTAGATCAGGCCCCTTGCAGGAAATATCTTTCCAATCATCCATCTTGCTCTGGGCTGAGATCAAGGGAGTATGAAACCTATTAGTAGAAAGTTAGGAATAACAAACTGATCAAATATTCTCTTCCTTTTCAAAGAAAACACTTGGTGAAACTAAAGTCACAGAGGATCAATATCACCCAACCTAAAGTATTTTTAACATTATCAAGTCAAAATACCAAAATATTGGAACTAAATATGCAATCTTTCAAAGACTCAATCTCCATTTTTCTTCATCTACAATTGCGTATAAGACAGAGTTTTGTTTTTTGTTTGTTTTTCCTTTCCCTGTATTCCTTTCCTGGTGCATGATACATGCCAACTCATTCCCACTCCCTAACCCCAGCCTAGACTACCTTCTTGGGGTCAGGCATTCACCAAATTGGGATTACAGAAGTGGGTTTTTAAAAAAGTATTTCAGATATCATTGTGTTTGCCTTTCCTATAACATGCATTCAGTATGTTAAGCACCTCAAATTCCCTACTGCATTATAGTGAGAATGTTTGGAGTCATGTATGCATTTAAAGATAAAACATTGTATCTTCAGTCAAGTTCCTTAGAGGCAGAACCTGAGATGGGGATTCTTGATCAAGTGATTTATTTGTTGGAGGAGTGCCCCCAAGAGAAGGGGAATGAGACAAGCTGTATGTGCAGATGAGCTAAGTGAATAGGATCCTGGATGAATTGATTTTGTGTGAAAGCAATTCTCTGGGAAGAGAAGTAGTGAATTGTTAGCATCTGTAGGACGGTCAGGGTTGGTGAAGGGCATTTGTGCAGGGCACCGGTGGTGTCTATTCCATGATGTATTGCTAAAAACTGTCTCTTTGGGTAAGAGAAAATGCATCTTGGGAAGCAGATACCTTTAAACCTGGTGGAAATGGTTAAGCTTTGATTCAAATATACAATGAATTATTCTGGAAGGGTAATTTTCTATTAAAAATTTTGCTTGAAAATTAATTTGCTGGCATTGTGTCTCCTCAGAAAATCTAGTATTATATATATATATATAGGCTCTACTTATTTAACAAGTACTCAACTTATTAACATTGTATATATAAAAATGGAATGTCTGCCAAAACCGGTTTGGCTCAGTGGGTAGAGCGTCGGCCTGCGGACTGAAAGGTCCCAGGTTCGATTCCGGTCAAGGGCACATCCACTGGGTTGCGGGCACATCCCCAGTGGGAGATGTGCAGGAGGCAGCTGATCGATGTTTCTCTCTCATCGATGTTTCTAACTCTCTATCTCTCTCCCTTCTTCTCTGTAAAAAATCAATAAAATATATTTTTTAAAAAATAGAATGTCTAATGCTTTACAGGGGAGAATGAGCCTTCCTGGAATTTACTCACCAATGTGATAAAGATAATATACCTACTTAATTATTGAGGCTCAATCATGAGAATGGTCTAAAATAATTTGTAAACAGAATATTTCTTTAAAATACAATATAGGTATTATGGTAATGACAGGGATTAATAGATGGAAAAAAGAATATAGATAGATGATAGACAGATAAATGATAGATAGATAGATAGATAGATAGATAGATAATCATTAACAGGGAGAGGAATGGAGAAGAAATGTTTCTATATATTTATATTTGTGTTGTGTACTTAGTGTATTATTTTATAACTACCTCATCTCAACAGGTTGTTTTGTTTGTTGTGTTGTGTTTAGACAATCAGGGCCAGCCTTATAAAAAAAAAAAAGTGAAAATTAGGCAAAGTTCAACATCAGTGAGGAGCCAGTATCGTGAGCCAGAAATCTTGGCATCATCCTTGACTCCTCTCATTTTCTCACAACCCAAATCCAATTTGTCAAAAAAATTGTTGGCTCAACCTGTGAAATATACATATACATATATCTGGAATCCAGCCACTTTCCACCAGCTACCTCACTGTTCACACCTTGCTCTGAAACATATTTTACCTTGATTTTTGAAATACTCTCCGTCCCTGCTTCTATCCTTGCCCACTACAGTGTATTCTCAGCAGGGTAGCCAGAATAATGCTTTCAAAACCTGTCAGGTCATTGCATTTCACTGCTGAAAATCAATTGGCACCTCATTACATCTGCGTGTAAGCCAAGTTCCTTGCCATGACCTTCAGTGTCTTGCCTGACTTCTCTGACTGCATCTTCCCCCAACTCCCTCCACTTCTTGCTCTTCCTCAGATATGCCCAGCTCCATGACTGCAATGCCTCTCCACACGTGGTTACACACTACCCAATGCTAGAGAACAACATTCACCTTCACAGTCATTATAGGTGTGCATATTTACTACCACACATTGTCAGGTGACAAGGAAGTGTCTCAGGCAAGGCAGGCTATTTGGAACAGCAACAAGGCTGATTCCAATTTAGGGTTCTGCGAATTGTTTCCTCAGTATTGGAATTCTTCCCCTTCCCCCACATTATACATTTGTGAAACTCCTTCACCTCCTTTATGTCTTTGTTCAAATGATACCTACTGAAGGCCTACCCTGACCACCCTACTTAATATGCATCCTGCACTACCCCGCCCCCCCCCCCCCAACACAAACACATTCCTGGAATCCCTAAGCCTGCTCTATTTTCCTCATAGCACTTGCCCCCGTCTAACATGCTCTATTATTTACTTATTTATTATATTCATTGTTTACTGTCTCTCTGTCATGGTGATAAGGATTTTAGTCTGTTTTATTCATTTATGTATCCTGAGTACCTTGAATAGTGACTAAGACGTTAACTTTCCTAACTTCTTGGGTCTCTGTTCATCTGTTAGTGTTGAAGTGAGGATGCAGTGCTATCATACTGGTAAAGTCCTGTCGAGCACATAGATAAAGCTCTTTCAATACTCTTCCTAGGTGCCTGTTTCCCCAGTGTTGAAAGCAAGTAACCGCAGTCAGAAAAGAAAGTATCTGGATTCCTTGGATTCACATTTTCAAGACCAAGAGAGAGTATTTGTTTAAGGTCAAAGGTGGAACATTTGGAACTCCACAACTGGTGCCTTTCTAGCGGCAAGGTGCTTGCGTGTGTATGAGCTCTCTTTCTCTCCCTTTTTCTTCTGAGTCTCAGCAAAAATTCTCTGTGATGACTTCATCCTCAGGCAGATTCTCTTCTGAGGCAACAAAGAAGGCCTCAGGAACTTCAGACTTATTTGTGCTTTATAATTTAGTATCTTAGAGAAAATTTGTTTCTCCCTGGTCCTTTAAATCTCCACAAAATGGACTTCTTTGGGCCTACCTATGTCACATACCAAGCCTGGACCAATCACTGTATTAAGAATCGGCCAGTCTGGGTACCTGCTTACTCCAGAGGTGGAAAAACAGGGTGATTAAAATCTTAGCAATGGAAGGAGTATCAATTCCCCAAAAAGAAGATGCTGAACAAGAAAAAAATTAACAAATATTCCAATACTTAGAACAATACCTACACTATTGTGGCACTCAGTAAGTGAACATGTGCACTATAGTCTCATTTTTCTTGGTAATGCCTGCCAGTAGTTCATTATTCTTTTTGGGGAACTGTCTTTTATTTATCATTCACTTTTAAAACTTTTTCCTACTTTATTAATTTCTGCTATTACCTTTATAAATTCCTTCCTTCTCTTTCCTTTCGGTTTTATTTTGTTGTTTTCTTTTTCAGAATTTTAGGTGAATCTTAGTCCATTTATTTCTCATCTCTCATCCCTGTGGCCCTAAAGACAGTCAGAACATCTCTCAGTGCATTGGCAATTATGACTCATTTTACGACAACAAAAAGAAATAACATTTTAATGTTAAAATGGGGCAAAGGGGTGGACATAAGGGGAAAGGGTCAGTTGCACTCCTCACCACTGCTCTGTGGTCTGATGAAAGTCTCTAGAAAGGGCTCGTGAGTATTTTCAGGCACATGGTGATGATAAAAAGAAGACTAACACTTTTTAGTTGACTTTATGATTTTTTTTAAGTTCTCCATAGAAAAGATACATTCTTATTGCCTACACCTGGGCAGCTGGCTTCCACAGCCTCCAGCCCTCTTCCCTTGGGGAGTCACTGCTGACTTCTCACATAGTTCTCAAAAACTCACAGTGGGGGCATCCCATAAAACTCTGCCATCCTATTTCACCAAAAATTCCTCACACAGACCTGCCAGTTTTATCTGCTATTTGAGGAAAGCTGAGAAATCTCCCTGCCTGCCAGACAGATTCCAGAGACGGGAGGGTATTGTTAGGTGGAATTTGTCATGGAAAAGAGTTTAACCAAGAACGCTTCCATCAAGGTCAGCTAGTCCAAATGAGGCGTTCTCTCAATAATCCTCATATTTTCTTGATTTGATGTCAAAAAGGGGTAACTAGACACAGTGATTGTTGACTTTGATGCATCATAGTGACTTACATGAAGTGAAAACTCTACATTGGGAATAGACCTAGGTCCAAACCCTAACATCACCCCTGACTTTCTCTATTATCTTAAACAAATTACTAAGTTAGTATGCATCTCAAACTCCTCCTTTTAAAAGATGGGTCAATAATATCTGTCCTGTCTTTCCCAAAGGGTTGTTTTGTGACATGAACATGATTGGAAAGGACTGGGTAGTGTGGCAGCAAGATCTGGACAGAACCTTTTCTGCCTCATTACTCATTGAGATGCAGCCTTCTGCAGCTGGATCACCTGGCCTCCTATTCCCAAAGTAAACAAATGGACCTTTACTAAAGTGTATATTCCACATGTTCCTATTGGGTTTACGCATTGTTTATTATATTATTACCAGGGGCCCAGTGTACAAATTCGTGCACCTTAAAAGGAACTGTGGGCCATGAGGCTGCGGTGGGAACAGGGGTAGGTCTTGGCCCATCCTCTGTGCCCCCACCTGGCCCCTCCCAACATGGCCCCCAGTCCCCTGTCTGCCAGCAGCCCCACTCCCACCACTGCCACTCCCATGCGCTGATGGTGCCAGCCCCGCTTGCACCCATTGATGGCACAGAGCAATTGGGGCTGGCGCTGTCAGCAGGTGCGAGCAATGGATGCTGCCCTGATTGCCCCTCAGGAGCAGGAGGAGGTGGAGAAGCCCTGAGGGGCAATCAGGGCTGGCAGCCACCACTTGCACCTGCTGACAGAGCTGAGCAATTGCATGCAAGCGGGGCCAGCGCTAGCAGCAGGTGCAAGTGCCGGGCAGAACTGCGGCACACTGGAGCAAAGAATTTTCAGTAACCACCAGAGGCTCACCCTGATGACAGCAACTGGAGCCCCACCTTGGTCTGGCACCCCCACTCACTTGCTCCACCATTTCGCTGTGGCCAACACCCACCATGTTCCACACATGCCCCCTGGTGGTCAGAGCACAGCATAGCGACCAGTTGTTCGGTTGTTCCATCATTCGGTCTATTTGCATATTAGGGTTTTATATGTAGATATTATGTACTCATTGTCTATTAGCATGAAGACATGGATTTACTGGTCTTTTACATTTTTTGTGCTCAATGGCATTTTAACTAAGATGGGCCTAATACCTTGATGATGATGATGATGATGATTTATTTTTATTGAAGTAAGACATACTTACAGAAAATCACATAAGTCAAAAGAGTTTAGATCAATCGTTATTTTCATGTAATCATCATTCAGATCAAGAAATAGAGCAGGATCAACACCCCAGAAGTTTCCTTCATGCCTCCTTCTAGTTACCACCCAATCCTTCCTTCCAAGGATAACCACTATCTGACTAACATAGTCATAGATTAGTTTTCCTGGTAGCTGTTTAACAGGGTAGACATGCTACTTCCATGTCGTTTCTAATAGCTCTCTTATTTGCTATATAAGATGTTGATAATTTATCAGAATAGAGGTTGTGTTTCTTAAAAAAATATGTTTTTATTTCTTTCACGGAGAGGAAAGGAGTGTGAGGGAAAGATAGAAAGAAACATCAATGATGAGAGAGAATCATCAATCAGCTTCCTCCTGTACACCACCTACTGAGGATCTAGTCTACAACTCAGGCATGTGCTCTAACCAGGAATCAAACCATGACCTCCTGGTTCATGGGTCGTAGCTCAACCACTGAGCCACACCAGCTGCTTTTGATGATTTAACAAAGGATGGTGGAGAAGTTGGCAAAGTACAAGGCTGAGGCAGAAGATGGAATTGGAAATTATCTTCTCCATAAAATATTGTCAGTTAAGACCAGTGTGTCATTTCCAGCAGGCATATGCTCTTGTAATATTGATACCATTGTAAGTAAGTAATTATTAATAACTAGAGGCCCGATGCACGAAATTTGTGCAAGAGTAGGCCTTCCTTCCCCTGGCTGCCGGCACCAGCTTCCCTCTGGCACCTGGGACCCAGGCTTCCCTCGCAGCCCCAGTTTCATCCGGAAGGTCATCCGGAAGGAGGTCCGGTCTAATTGGCATATTATACTTTTATTATTATAAATAGGAATTGAGCAAAGGGGGAAGGGCAGGCATTATAGGCATGTCATTTAGGCAGCTTCACCTGGAAGCTGCAACTTTGCACTCCCCAGGGAACCACCAGACTATTCCCTGCAAAACACTGGGGAAAGGAATCTAATGAAAGGAAGATAGATGCATACCCAATAAAGTTGGGGCGACATAAGGAAGGTGCTTGCCTCTCAGTCAAGCCTGGGGAACCATGGATTGGCCAGAATGACCGTGGCCACTGCAAGCATGTGAAAATTTTAGAATACATAATCTCCTAAACAAAGGAATTCTCCCTTCCTTGGCATACTTGGCTGGTGACTCTTGGCTCTCTTGCATTTGTCCTTCTGGCCCATGGCCAGTGAACTCTACAGGCCATGGACTAATGGACTCCTGCAGGAAATACAAGCTAAGCTATCCTGTTACTGGACTGGACCCGGTTCCAACATGGAAAGGAAACTCTGGACACTGGCTCTGATTTGAGCTCTACTGAAGCCCCAGCTACATTTCTTCTATGACTGGACTAAGGGAAATGGAACTTGGAAAACCCAGGGGTGTGATTCCATGGAAATAAAGCTTTCTACTATATCTCATCCTCCCGTGCGAGTGTCAGGAAATTCTTTTTCTCAGGATATCACAAGAAATCCACTCCCATTAGCAGCCAGTGGGGACAGAGAAGAGGACCTCTCCCCTCTGTTAACAACATTTTTGGGAAAGCAAAGCTTAATGAAGTTGGAACTATTGTGTTTCTTTTGTCTCGGATACATTACAACATACCATTTATAGAAAATTTTTAAAAAAGAAGGAAAGCATTTTTCTGTGGTTTAACTTGGTACTTGTCCATGCTTGGAGAAAGTTAGAGATGCACAGTATAATATTGTCAACTTAGATTTTTTTTCAAAGGCCCTTTTACCACAATATTCCCGAGTACAAACAGAATCCAAATGCCAGATCTCGCCCAGGGCACCAATACATTTTCTAGGTGATGAGGAGAGTGCTGGGGGCAGAAGACAGGGGTAGAGGGTCGGGGGGAACCAGGTACTGTGTGCCAACTGCCTCCGGGCAAGAAACCTAGCTCCCTTTCTGTCTCTCCATATCAAATCCTCAACTGCATTCCATTGTCTGACTGAGCTGGCCACAGCTGAGGCTGTTTCCAAAATGAAGATGGAATCTAGCCATACTTGGATTTAGTATTCTCTAGAATTGCTCTTCCTCTGGGCATTGTTGTTAGGAGTATCATATTGCATAGGGGTTTAATTTGTCTAACTGGCTTTTGGGAAAATTTGCAAATTCTCCCCCCAAATATAAAAAACTGATGTAAGAGGCTTCTGTCATTATACTTTCTTGTGTGTTTTTCTAGAGCAGATAAGTTATATATCATCATAGCACAATACAGCTGCATATTTAAGCATAAGAGTAAAAGACTATGGTGACTTCTTGTTATACTCTGACTTAAATCAACCAACAATCTCTAAGAGCTTATGATATACCAGGCACAGTGTTAGATACAGATAAAAATGAGAAATAAAACTTTGTCCCTGCTCACAAGGTATTCACAGATAGGTGGCACAACAAATGCAAAGCCAGTAATTACCATATAGCAATTAGTTGTTGCAATGAAAGTATTGTGTCCAGTGTTTTGCAGAAGAAGAAATTATTAATTCTCATGGAATGTTTGATCTGGGAAAAAGTCACAGAGGAGGTATTACAGCATAATTTGCCAGCAAAGGCAAGGACCAGGTTGCCAGGGAAAAGAAATAAAAACACAAAGGCTCAGAGGAATGACAGCCCAGTGTTCAAAAACTTGAGTGACAGCAAAGTCATTTAAGCATAAGTGAAGGGTGGCAGTCAGTGAGACTAATGCAGACAGGTGGGGTCAGATCATGGTATGACTTGATCCTCTCAAGAGTTTTAAGCAAAGGACCAATGTGGTTAGATTGGCAGTTTAAGGATTCACTCTGGCATAGAATAAGCTCAATTATCAATTAACAATTATGGAAAATGGAGGCAAGAAGATCAATTAAGAAATAATGTGCTTTCAGGCTTAAAACGTGCCAAGCCTTTAGTATCATGGACACCCTCAGTCCCACCCTGCCCTATTCTCTTGCTCACTCCCTCTTTTCTATTTGTATTACTGCCTTTCTTTTTCCATACCCATATAACTCTTCCTCATACTTTATATAACACTATAGAATTTTTAGGAAGAATGCTTAAAAATATCCTGCATCATCCCACAGCCAATATACACAAGATACACAAACAACTTAGAAAAAGAAGAGAGGGGTTAATACAACCAATTGAAATAATATGTTGCGTTAATTTTTTTTCCATTATTGTAAATATCTTAGGGAATGTACCTGTTAAATAATAGTCTCTCTGCTGGCTCTGTTTAAGTGATGGCAGACTTGGTAGCAGAGCCAGATATGGTTTCACTACCATAACAAACAGAAAAGGAGAAAGTTTCTTATTCCCAGGGACTTGCTGGTGATGTCATTCTGCCCCAGAGAGTTTGCTTGGCCTTCAGCCCTTGGCTAATCATCTCTGACCCGTCACTAGTTGTCCTTATGGGCTGTGACACAGGTGATTATTCTGCATATTTCTGTAAAAAGTAGCTGGCTTCTTTGTGTCTGCTCCTTTCTGGACAGTATGGGTTTACAGGGGGATGGAGAGGAGACCATGTATGGTGGTGGAACCTGCTCTATTTCTGGATACACAGATGAGCCAGTCTGACCAGTTAGGATGAACAAGACTTTGAAGGGAACAAGAAGACTGCTGAAGGATCTCCTAATGGACAGGTGCAGATGAATCTAGTAGGTAGAAATAATTTGTGCTTCCAACGTAAGGTGTCTCACCCTTAGGTAGTATATAAAAAACCCCTGAGAGGAAAACTTGAGAAATTTGAAAAAAAATCTAAAATTATTATTATTATTGTTTTTAAGTCAGAACATTCATTTATTTAGAAAATTTAAATGCAATAGGAGAGTGTGGGATATTTGGGATATTTGTATTTATGAAATGGAAACTTTTGTTGTTTTCGGGGGGGTATTTTTTAAGACTGAGAAACACTGCTCTCATCTGCCTAACTCCCAATAAATAGAGGAAAGCAGGGAACAGCGGTCAGTCAGAGGGAAATAAAAGCTCAAATTCAACACCTGAGGCAGTAGTTTAATAATTTATTTTCTTCACTGTGGCTCACTTTTCCTTGTATGGCTAAGAGGAAGTAGCCTTTGGCTTCATGGGAAAATGAATCTAGCAATAAAAATTGGATATACTAGGAAACACGTGTAAAGCCTATTTACAATGAGCAATGAAATAAAATGTTTGAAGTTTGTTTTCAAAGAACAAGGAAAACTTGTATGTTTTCTAAGCAGGTTTTGATTTTTTTTTCTTCTAAAAAAAATAAAATTGACTTGCAGCATAATGATAAATTTAGGACCATGAGTTATGTTGCAGAATTCATGAGGTTTTATAAAGAGCTTTTAGAATCTTTTAATGTTTCATTTTGGTATAATGGAAAAAATACCAACTTAGCAGTCAGAAATTTCTGGGTTCAGAATCTAACTGAAATTTCCACTGCTGGCCAAGATGGAGTAACCAATTACAACCTATCTCTCCCATTGATTACAGAATACTCGAACAACACTATCAACCAACTTAATCTAACTGACACTTAAAGAAAACTCCAACAACAGCATTATATACATTTTTTTCAAGTGCACATGAAAATTCATGATGACAGATCATATCATGGGCCATAATGCACACCATTAACTAAACGTAATTGAAATCAAAGTATATTCTCTGACCAAAAGGATTTAAAATTAAAATAACTAACAATAATTTTCTGAAAAATCCTTGAATGTTTGAAAATTAAATGGCACACTTCTAAATAGTCCATGGGTCAAAAAGGAAGTCTCAAAGAAAACTGGAAATTATTTTGAACTGACTAAAAATGAACATGAAACATGTCAATCTGTGGGTTGCAGCTATATCTGTGCTTAGAAGGAAATTTATGGTACTAAGTACTCATATAGGAAATTATGAGGCATCGCTAATCAATAATCTAAGTATTATATTAAAGTACTAGAGGCCCAGTGCACGACATTCATGCACTGGGGGCTGGGGAAGCTCAGCTTGTCCTGCACCCTCTCACAGTCCAGGACCCCTTGGGGGATGTCTGACTGCCGGGGAGCGGGCCTAAGCTAGCAGTCGGACATCCCCTGAGGGGTCCTTAGCACTGCTGCGGAGGTGGGAGAGGCTCCCGCCACCACCATTGTGCTCGCCAGCTATGAGCCTAGCTCCTCCCCTGTGGGAGCACACTGACCACCAGGGGGCAGCTCCTGCATTGAGAGTCTGCCCTCTGGTGGTCAGTGTGTGTCATAGATAGCGGTCGTTCCGCCATTCAGTCGATTTTCATCTTAGCCTTTTATTATATAGGATTATATAGGATAAGAGCATCAAGCCCTGGCTGGGTGGCTGGTTTGGCTGGAGCATTGTTCCATACACCAAAAGGTTGAGCGTTCGATTCCTGGTTGGGATTCATGCCTAGGTTGTGGGTTCAATCTCTGATCAGGGTGCTTATGGGAGCCAGCCGATTGATGTTTCTCTCTCACATTGATGTTTCTCTTTCTTTCTCTCTCTCTCTCTCTCTCTCTCTCTCTCTCTCTCTCAAATCAATAGAAACATATCCTCAGGTGAGGATTAAAAAATATAAGAGCATCAATCAATAAAATTGATTAAGTAAAAAGTAAAGGAAATCAAAGTAACAAAAAGTTTATTCTTTGAAAGATCAATAAGACTGATAAATTTCTACCTAGGTTAAACAATTAAAATGGAAGGATATAGACCTGATAGATAGTAAAAGGATGGTAAGAGAATCTTATGAACAACTCAGTGTCCATAAATTTCACAAGTGAAATAAATTGGACCAATTCTTGAAAGAGAGAAACTGCCAACACTCAAAAAATATATAGTTAACCTAGATTTTCTTATATCTATTAAAATAACTGAATTTTATTTATAAACTTTCCCAAAACAGGAAATTCTAGGCCCAGATGGTTTCATTGGTCAATTCTATCAAACATTTAGGAAAGAAACAATACAAACTTTCACAAGCTCCCAACTGCTCTGAACTCCGGTTCCGGGAAGACTCTGGGGAAACTGGACTATCTGGCAACAGGCATAACTCGGGTCTTGAGGGAGGCTTTCCCTTAGAGATGCTTGCAGCAATTACCGGGACACTGAGACACGGGGCCCCTTAGGGCAGGGCTGAGAATCAGCCATAGCTGCTTGCTCCGCCCTGTTGATTCCCAGACCCTGCCCCACCCAGGCTGCGGCAGAAACTTTTGCATATGAATGCCCTGGCCCTTTGCAACCTGAAAATTACCTAACAAATTGCAGCTGGGCCAGACACACCCAGAACTTCCAAGAGAAGGCCCAAGGCCCCACAGCAGCTTGCATTGCTTCACAGCTGGGCCTCATCTGGGCATCTCCAAACCCCAAAAAAGGAAGGGGAATCTGCAGATCTCTTTGTAGCTCCTGCTTGGTAGCCTCAGGCAGAGGCTAAATTAGCACCTCCTTAGATCCAAGAGCCAGTGTACCCAGTGGTCAGAGTGGGACCATCCAGATTACAACTCCTCAGATCCATAAGGGACACACTCAGGGGGCAGACTCAGTGAGCACCAAAGCCCCACTGAAGCAAGTCTTGCCCCAGAAGGGTGTCTTCAGCACAGAAGTTCTCCCACTGCGGGCACAGCTGATTCTCACTGCCAATTGGCCTGGAGGTCAATTCCTCCCAGTTTTACCTACAACAATCGAGGCATAACTACAACAAGACTGTGCACAAAGCCTACAAGGGGGTGCACCAAGAGTGTCCACCTCAGGTAATTGGGGAGGCTGAGCCACTGGGCCCTATAGGACACCTAGCACACAAAGCCACTCTACCAACACAGGGAAGCATAAAAAATGTGGAGACAAAGAAACAGATCAGAAATGACAGAAATGGAGGAAAGCAAATGACTGGATATAGAGTTCAAAACCATGTTTATAAGGTTTTTCAAGAATTTTCTGGAAACTGCTGATAAATTTAGTGAGACCCTCGAGGATATGAAAAAGGACCAACTAGAAATTAAGCATACACGGACTGAAATAAAGAATAATATACAGAGATCCAACAGAAGACAAGAGGATCCCAAGAATCAAGTCAAAGATTTGAAATACAAAGAAACAAAAAATACCCAATTGGAAAAGCAAAAAGAAAAAAGAATCCAAAAATATGAAGATAGTGTAAGGAGCCTCTGGGACAACTTCAAACGTACCAACATCCAATTTATAGGGGTGCCAGAAGAAGAGAGAGGGCAAGATATTGAAAACCTATTTGAAGAAATAATGACAGAAAACTTCCCCTACCTGGTGAAAGAAATAGACTTACAAGTCCAGGAAGCCCAGAGAACCCCAAACAAAAGGAATCCAAAGAGGACCACACCAAGATACATCATAATTAAAATGCCAAGAGCAAAAGACAAAGAGAGAATCTTAAAAGGAACAAGAGAAAAACAGTCAGTTACCTACAAGGGAGTACCCATACAAATGTCAGCTGATTTCTCAACAGAAACCATGCAGGCCAGAAGAGAGTGGCAAGAAATATTCAAAGTGATGAATAGCAAGAACCTACAACCAAGACTACTTTATCCAGCAAAGCTATCATTCAGAATTGAAGGTCAGATAAAGAGCTTCACAGATAAGAAAAAGCTAAAGGAGTTCATCACCACCAAACCAGCATTATATAAAATGCTGAAAGGTATTCTTTAAGAAGAGGAAGAAGAAAAAGGAACTCTTACCATTTGCCACAGCATGGATGGAGCTGGAGAGCATTATGCTAAGTGAAATAAGCCAGTCAGAGAAGGATAAATACCACATGATCTCACTCATTTGTGGAATATAATGAACAACATAAACTGATGAACAAGGACTGATCCAGAGATGGAGAGGCATTGATTGGACTGTCGGGCCTTGGAGGGAAGGTAGGGGAGGGTTGGGGGTAAGGGGGAAAGATCAACCAAAGGACTTCTATGCAAGCATATAGGCCTAACCAATGGACACGGACAACGGGGGGGGGGGGGGGGGGGGGGCGAGGGCATGAGCGGGCGGGGGGGGGGGGTAAGGGGTAACGTGGGGATAAGGACACATATGTAATATCTTAATAAATAAAAAATATATTAAAAAAAGAAAAAATCCATTTCTAAATACTACCAATGAACATTTTGAAAATCAAATAAATTTTTTTAAAAAACAGTCACAAGCACAGAGTATATAATTGGCTTATAGAGGGCTCTCAAATATTTATTGAATGAGTAAGTGTGCAATTTTCTTTTTAAATGTATTATATTTTTGTTTTTCAATATATTTACATTGCAAAATGTATTCTTCTGGGTGTTGTGAACATGATATCGTCGAAAGAATAATTATTCACAGATAGTAGCAGTGGAGAATAAGCTAGATAGCTAGAAGCACATTAAATTTAAAAACCTAATGTCGGCCACCTTGGCGGGAAAAGTAATGATTGGTAAACCTTCAGTTTTCTTTTAAATAGTAAAGGCTGCCAAGTATAGCTACTTTCATATTGTGGCAGACTCATTGACTAAACAATGAATAAAATTCACTTAGCTACCTGACTGCTTAATGTAGAGAGGTCACATGGTACCCAGTTTAACAATTTTCTATAGCTTCAATGGAAGGTAGCGAGGTTTGCTGCTGTGGGTGGCTACACTGAGGTTGGATGTTCATGAAGGTCTATCTCAATTGTCTGGGGCTTGGTACCATTGACTGAGGTTCTTCAGTTATTCCCTGTGTTGCCTTGCTTTCCATATAGTGCCTCTAAGGACCTGCCACATCTCCAGGAGAAGAGCGTAGACTTCTGAAGATACTTTGATTTCATCTAAGAAGTAAATTAATGTACTTTTGGAAAAGCTTCTTAACTCCCTTTGTTAAAATCAATTGAGGTGTCCAGACTTAAATTTGGAAAACATGTTTAACTTTACAAAAGTATTTTCCAAAAAGTAACAAAGGCTTCTATTTTTTAAATGCAAAAAGCATGTTTTCGGGGAAATGTGTTTGGAAAGAAAAAAAAAAATTCCCCTGAGGTTATAAACATTAGGCCACTTGGTCCAGTCAGTGTATCCCCCTTCTTCCTTCCTTCTTTCCTGGCAAAGTGCTTTAAAATCAGAACTTATTATGTGTTATAGTATTAAATGTTTTTCTAGAGTTTCCTAGAGTGCTTGTGAAATATTTGCTTGAGAAATTGGAGGATAAAAAAAGGTTACAATAGCAAACATTTAGTAATATATCACTGTGAAAACATCCCCTATGGTAACTGATTTTTTAAAAGCTATGGTAGGTAATTTTTTCTGAGAAGAGAGAAAATCTAGAATTTTTTTTTTATTCCATTATATTTACAATCCATTATACTTAGACTTAAAAAGACATGATGGTAACAAAACAACTTATTTCTCATATTCAGGGGAGTTATAAAATTCCAAAATATACAATCAATTAAAAAAGATAAAAAGAGCCATCAACAATCAAAAATTTGACGTGATAATTTAGATTCTATTTGCAGCCAAGGATATATATTTGCTAATAAAACTGTAAACATTAAGTTGTTAGTGTTTAAGAGCAAATAAAATAAATATTGTATTCTTTTATGTGTATTTGAATTTTTTTTTAATTCCTGGCAGAAACTCAGGTGGAATCAACACTTTCATTAGGGCCATCAAATATAAAGTATTTTTTAAGCTAATAAAAATTAGTTTTCACTTTAACATTTTAACCAGAACTTTCACCCATGTATCTTTCTGCTTCAGAAGTTGAGGTACTTATTAAATGGTCTTGGATGCTTGTTATGATTGCACTGTATTTTATTAAGATGTTTGTAATACATTTAATAAAGTGCATGTTACCTCTAAGTTTAACTTATATTTAAGTGTATAGTAGTATTAATTTCTCAAACGTTTTTATGGTGAGTCAGGAGAGGAAACTAAAACAGGTAATGTCTCCTCCTATAAACTCAGAAGTATTCACTACCATTTTTTCCCTAACTTTACCAGGAAGAAAAATATTTTCAGTGTCACAAATGGTCTCAGAGAAAAGAAAAAAGCCCAAGGTGCCAACAGTAAATATGTTGTCCGAGTCATGGTAAATCCTTTAAGATTTTAGAATGATGTCAAGCGGTGCTTCATACAGAGGCCCTGTGGAGAAAACCATGAGCATTTTCTACAGCACCCTGATTCTCACCAAGGTAAAATTTATATATGTGGCTTTTGTCTAATGGGGTGGGTTAATTTGCTATAGAAGGCTCACAGAGTTTTAAGGAATATTGCATTGATGAAGATACTGTCAATCGACTAAAAGTGATAGAGGCAGTTCAAAATGAAAAGAGATGTTTAGGCTCCCAACTCCCCACAGGTATTTTTTTTCTTAAGTTTCTTTTTCTTAAACCTTCCTCTACACGCAAAAATATGGCTGCAATGGATATCTATTGCTATGTACTAAGCATAATGGCTTTAAACAATGATTTTTAAAATTTTCATGTTTCTGTAGATTGATCAATGGTTCTTTCTGTTCCAAATGAGTCAGCTGGGATCACTCCTCTGTATGCATTCAAATGGTGGTTAAGCTGAGCTAGAAGGTTCAAGAACTCTCTCACTTGCTGTTGACTAGGGTGTCTCCTTCCTTCCCTAGGTGGCTTTTCTCTCCATGTGGTGTCTCTAGAGACTCTCCACAAGGCTCATGGATCCAAGAGTGTGAAAGCAGAAACTACCAGGCCTTCCTTTCACCACCTTGTATTGGTCAAAATCAGTTATAAGGCCAGCTCAGAAGGAAGGGGAAGGAAAATGGATTTCAACCTTGAAAGGAGGAGCTGTATGCTGCACAGGGAAGGGAGGAATTGAAGGCCATCTTTCCATCACAGTCCACCCTCTGGTCACAAGTCTTGTTCCACCCACATGCCAAATATATTCACCCTGTATCCTAAAGCCTCATCCATCATGGCATATGTTTAAGATCAGTATCTTAACATCTAAACTAGAGGCCAGATGCACAAAATTTGGGCACAGGGGGTGGGGATGTCCCTCAGCCCGGACTGCACCCTCTCCCATCCAGGACCTCTTGGGGGATGTCTGACTGCTGGCTTAGGCCTGATCCCACAGCAGACATCCCTCTCACAATCTGGGACTGCTGGCTCCTAACTGCTCGCCTGCCTGCCTGCCTGCCTGCCTGCCTGATTGCCCCTAACTGCCTCTGCCTGCTGGCCTGATAGCCCCCTAACTGCTTCCCTGCAGGCCTGATCAACCCCTAACTGCCCTCCCCTGCCGGCCTGATGGCTCCTAACCACCTCTGCCTCAGCCCCCACCACTGTGGCTTTGTCCAGAAGACATCAGGTCTAATTAGCATATTACCCTTTTATTAGAATAGATTAGGTCCAGGTATGGCTGAAACTCCTCAGGTACTGTTTCTCAAGTGTGGCTACTTGGGAGTTGCTTCACTTAGTCCAGGTTTCTAGGATGTAAAAAACACACAGACACTCCCAGTCAAAAAGGGGGTGAGGGAAACAGGAGATAGAAAACTAAAATGGTTGTCAGGACTCGTACACTAAAGTCTGGGATAGTCCCTCAGGTGGTGACTTCCTAATCCATCACTCACCTTGCTTCTTGGCTCCTCCCTCTGGGATATTGGCCCCACCCTCTAGTCATTCTTTTTCTATAAGAAATGACAAGTGCCAAGGGCCTGAGTGGAATTTTTCCTCAAAATTCTTCTTTAAAATCAAACAGTTCTTTCTTCAGCTTATTTCTCTCTTCTTGTACATTATCATTATCAGCTATAAAAAAGCTAATTGGTACTTTCACCACTCTGTCTGGAAATCTAAGAGATCTATAAACTCATAAGGTTTATTTTCCATCTTCTATGTCAGAGCAGGCAAAAGTACTGACACACATTTTGTTACCACATACTAACTCCGGCCCTACATTCTCTTGCATTTAGTAATTTCCTTACTGCCTTTCCACCCTCTTCTTAGAGTTTGTTCACCATGTTTCTAGCCTTGGCTAATCTCCTCCTAACTATCGGTAGTATTTTTCTCTATCTCCTGTAACAAAGCCCACAAACTTAGCCCACAAACTAAGCAATAAACATGTATTACTATATAGTTCTTGACATTATAAGTCCAACACCAATCTCAATAAAATAAAATCAAGATGTTGGCTGAACTGTGTTTCTTTCTGAATGCTCTAAAGGGGGGGTGAAGGGTTTTGTTTCCTTTCTGAGATAGTCCCTCAAGTGGAAAAATACTTTTCATTATGAGTTTAGGATGATCTTTACAAAGAAAACCAAAACAAAGCCTTGTTTTTGACTAGCTAGTTATTCACTCCAGTTACAGTGGCAGAATGACTGAATAAAGATTCTGAGGTCATCAACAGTAAATTAACCAGCCAAGTGTTGGTGTGAATATTGCAGCACAGGTGATCGAATTTTCTCCATCAAACACAATCTTCTGTAATAAATATGTAATGAATAAATACTACAACAATAACTAACATATAAAATAAGATTGCAGTTGGCAGAGTCTCAAGGGGATTATTGTTAAAAGTAATTTGGAGAGTGGTACTTTGGTCCTTCTCAGCAATCCAGCTAGAAACTCAATTTCATAATGGCAACATGCAGTAAATGCACAGCTTAATATACAGTGCATGAATAGACTTTCATTCCATTTAGTCGATGCTCTTTTATTTTTTTTGAATTTATGGTAACTGGAATACAAATAATCTCCAACATTCCCCTTAATAAAAAGGGTAGTGGTGAGTACAAACACTATTGTCAGTGAATGTCTTTCTCCTCTAGGATGTTTATTAACTACAATATAACACACAGCCTATGGTTTCAATTGCAACTCTGAACTAAGGTTGAACTTTATTTGGAATTTAAAATGATCTATTCTTATGTGACATATTGTCTTCCAACAAAACATTGAATTTTTATTTCAGCAATCACATTTTTAATTCCCAAATCCCTTTTTTATTGCATATTCTTTTTCATATCCCATTCTTGTTTTGTAGCTACAATATACTACTTTTCTGAAGGTATTTAGTGTTGTTGTTTTCTTTGCTCTCTGCTTATGTGTTTCCTTTGGAATTTTCCTCTCCCTTGTTAAAGGGCCCCTCTTTTTTATTTGTAGGCTTTCACCATGTAGTGATACTTGACTCTTTTTCATGAATAGTGAGTTTTGGCTGGTGGTCTTCAATGTAGGTTCATTAAGTGGTTAGCCAAACTTTCATTAGGATCTTTTAATTGTATCTGGAGGCAAAAATATGGTAAAATTATCGCCTGTAGTAACACAAAGACAGAAAATGCAGCTAATGCATTCATGGCATTCGGTGAGACAGAATTTTTAAAGAATAAGTTGGCTGCTATTAGCTGTAATTGATGAAGTACTAAAAGAAAGAGAAAAGCTCAAAAATAAGGTGGTTGGTGTGCAAATGGAATTGAAAAGGAATATAGACCCTACAGTGGTTCTCAACCTTCCGGCCCTTTAAATACAGTTCCTCATGTTGTGACCCAACCATAAAATTATTTTCGTTGCTACTTCGGAACTGTAATGTTGCTACTGTTATGAATCGTAATGTAAATATCTGATATGCAGGATGGTCTTAGGCGACCCTTGTGAAAGGGTCGTTCGACCACCAAAGAGGTCGCGACCCACAGGTTGAGAACCGTTGCCCTAGGATGTACAGGGCTGGAGAATGAAATCGTTTCTCACCAAATCAAATGTGTTATCATTAAATACAACCTTAAAACAAAGAGCAAGGCCAGGGTACTGCTATTACCATGGTCTCAAGGAAAAGACCAATAAAGGAGTATAGATATATATTCATTTTTAAAAAATATGTTTTTATTGATTTTTTATAGAGAGAGGAAGGGAGAGAGAGACAGATAGAAACATCAATGAGAGAAAAATCATCCATTGGCTGCCTCCTGCACAGCCCCTACCGAGGTCGAGCCTGTAAACTAGGCATGTTCAATTCCTTCTACCAGGAATCAAACTGGTAACATTTTGGTTCATGGGAGGATGCTCACCCAACTGAGCCACACCAGTCAGGCCATATATATAGTCATTTTTTAGACCACTGAAAGAATTAAGGAGATGCCTTTCAGCTGAACCTAAGTATACCTAAAAAGAGTAAGGAAATGAGAAGCTTAATATGCTCAAAACATACATATATCAATAAACTAAGTCATAGGCATGGCACCTTGAGCATCTCAGGCTGAACTAGTTAGTGACTGTTTCTCTCACCTCTTATGGGAAGTCTTCCAGGCCTTTACTCCCCTAGCCACTCCCATACTTGGGTGAGCCCTGATTCTTTATTAAATCTCTTTATTGATGTAATACTTGTAATGAATCCGCTTTCCTCACGAAATCCAGACTAAAACACCTGGCTTCCCTAAAGAGTGAGGAAGAAAGGAAGGCTAACAAGGATGAGAAGCAAATTCTCATTGATAACTTACTATATTGCACTTGTTTCATGAAAAGCCATGAAGAGACACTGCCAATCATTTGGCAAGTACACTTGCTTAGCCACATGGTATATCTAAACAAAACGGTGAAAAACTGTGCCATAAAGATGTGTTACTGACCAGCCAGTGCACGGCTACTTTGTGAGGCTACTTTGAAGAACTGTTTTGTCTAATGGCTCCTTGATGGCAATGGCTACTTGGTCTGCAATAAAGCCTTTCCTATATACCTGTGACTTCTCATGTCTTCTCTGTCTAATACCCAGTGTGCAAGGGAACTTCCACAGTTAGCGTAGTCGAACAGGATCAAGGATCTGTGTTCCCACAAGGAATAAGTGCTCCAACAATTGGCACTGTGAGCAGGATTCTGGGTAAGTGCCCCGTCCACCCCGTAGGGGGGCATGTTGCCTTCAACTGGGCTGTGGTGTCTGGTAGCGGCAGTCCTGATGCCTTGGACCCCTCCAGAGACTTGGGAACAGGACACGGTGATGCTGGTGATGGTGGAGAAGACCAGATCCCCAAAGAGCAGCGGGGAGCTGTGTGGCCTGGGAGAGACTAAGCTTCCAGGAGCCAAGCGGAGGCAAGGCAGAGTGGAGCTCCACAGCAGCAGCCCTGGGAGCCTTCGCCTAGAGCAGAAGCAGGTGAAAGAAGCGAGACCTGTGACTGTGCGTAAGACAATGCCTAAGGCAATGAATGGGCCCAGGTACCCGGTACGGTGAACCCACCGCTGCAGACTGCAGTTTGCTCTATAGTGGCCTGGATAGATGTGCGGGCCCAGTTGCTCATGTAGACAGCTGTGGGGTTGAGCTGTCCCTATACAGTAGCAACTCTCTCCCATACCAGAGTGCATCTTGGGGAGATTGGACAGACGGTGTTGTGTCTGGAGAAAATGAGGATGGTCCCTGGTGCGGAGCCCCTACAGTTCTCTGGTATGGCCGGTAAAGAAGCCTGATGGCACCTGTTGAATGACTGTGGATTGCAGAGAACTGAATGACTCCTCTGACCTACTCCGCAGCACCAGCTATAATGGATTCTGTGGACCGCTAACTCTGTTGTTAGGGTGGAGACCACTGTGTAGTGGCCTGGCACTAGATTTGGCTGCCTGGGGCAAGCCTCCACGGTACCAATGTTCCCTTGTGTTAATAATGTTGTATTAACTTCTGGTTCTCTTACAGATTTGAATGCAGCTGCCATTAGTCTATGGCAGACTTTGGACTCGTGGGGTATTGACGAGTGTCCATCCCTCACATAGCACAGTTGTTACAGATCTATATTGGTCTACAGACCTATGTTGGTCTTTTGGGGTATTGGCAAGTGTCCAGTCCCCACTTGGTGCAGTTGTTGCAGACCTATATTGGTCTAGAGACCTATGTTGGTCTTTTAGGGTACTGGCAAGTGTCCAATCCCCACTTGGCACCATCGTTACAGCCATTGTGTCAGTTGTCCTGGAAGCGGGTGATGTAGGGTTGAAACCCAGAAGTAGAGAAGGGTACCTAGCTGCCAAGGGGGCAGTCGTCCAAATGTGTGGAGAAGGGTACACACCAGGTTTTGGACCCAGTTATGGAAAACTGGGAGCCAATACACTCTTGTTGAGAAACAGTTGGCAGCCATATGTGCTGCCTTGCAGGCCTGTGTGAGCATGCCCATGTCGGGCGTGGCACAAACTCCAACTTTAGCCAAGTAGGGGCCTAGTTGGAACAGAGGGCAGCAGTACCAGCCCTCTGTCATAGGAATTGAAAGCCCTGTGGGGTCCTGTGACATAAGAGACACTGTCAAGGGATGAGACTCTTATGGAGGAGGTACTCCCTAGTCCATTCTAGGGGGTCCGCCACCTCTCCCGGAGACCATGTAGTGTATAGATGGGTCTAGTAAGGAAGAACCTTGCTACATGGACAACTGTAGCAAGGTTTGGATACTGATGAACTATGTAGTTCAACTCAGGTATTGGGCAAAGTAGCCCTTAGAACAGACAGCTGGACTGTCTTTACAGGCTTAACTATGTAGTTGCCATGGTGGCACAAGCAATAGTGGCTAATAGGCAATCACCCCATGTGGGGTCAGGAAATGTGAGCTCCATCTAGGAGTGGACCCACGTAGCCTAAAGTACAGGCCATGCAAGTCCTTTCCCATGACCCCCTCCGAGACTGGTGAGATGAATTGTTAGGAGCATAGCATTGGGCATTCTTGAGTTTTACTATTAGGGCCGGAGTACTGGTCCTCATATAGTACAGTCTGTATTATTGTTGTAGGCTCTGTGTTCAAGGAGCTGGCAAATAAGCCAGGGTACCCCTTCAAGACCATCTGGTGTAAGGGGTGGAGTGTGGGAACCCTAATCAGAGTACACTGGATGTTCAAGGCCAATTTGCCATATGCATGTGCAAAGGTGATGACATAGCAGTTTTACTGTACGCAATGTGCAGGCATACTTTTCTCTAACCCAAATATTGATGTCACTATTTGGCAAGAAGCCTCTTTTGTCTGCATTAGTATAAAGATGTGTTACCGACCAGCCGGCTACTTTGTGAGGCTCCTTTGAAGAACTGTTTTGTCTGATGGCTCCTTGGTAGCAATGGCTACTTGGTCTGCAATAAAGCCTTTCCTATATACCTGTGACTTCTCATGTCTCTTCTGTCTAATACCTGGAGTCCAAGGGAACTTGCTCCACAGTTAGTGTAGTCGAGCAGGATTAAGGACCTGTGCTCCCACAGTGGGTCCTTTTTTTTTTAGTATAGTTGGTATATATTAGTTGTTTTTCTGGTATACAATATAGTAATTCAACATTTTTATACCTTAAAATGTGATCACCTCAGTAATTCTAGTAATCAATCATCAGTCACCATGTCAACTTATCACAATATTATGGACTATATTCCCCTTCACCTTTTTCACCCATCCCCCTACCCCACCCCACCCTCCTCTGGTAGCCATCCCTTCAGTCTCTGTTTCAATGTGGGTCATCTTATGCCAAATGGGAACAAATGAGTGATAGAATTGTGTTGTTGTTTTTCCCTGCCTCCCTTTTGTTATGTTAGTTGTTTGTAGAGCCGGTTTCATGACAATGGATTTTGGCTCAGGGAAGTCCAAATTTCAACAAGAAATCCAACTTTGGCTTGCTTAAATCCATTCAGTCTTCCTCTGTTCCCAGCACTAAGTTCTAAAGATGAAGAAATCCATTTTAATTCCATTCTTGTAAAATAACTGCTAAATAAACAAGCCAGTTAGTTTATTTGGCTAAGACTGTAGGGTTAATAATGTCCAAACCTTATATAATCTACACTCCTTTTCATAAATATCATAATAAAATGGTGACCTCATGGAACCAATCACAAGTCCCAGATTCTAGACCAAGTTCTACCACTAACTAGTTTTGTGGGCAAGTTAATCTCTTTGGGCCTCAGTTTCCACATGTATACAAATCAGGGATTGCTATATATTACAATATTCCAAATGTCCTATTTTTACAGGATGTTAGTAGCCACTATTTATTCAATTAAGTTTAAGAAATACTAACCTAAATAAAGTTCTAAATGTTTATTTCAGGACTTTTTAGCATCTTTATGCTGTGCCCTTTGAATCTCTAAGAGGGGAATATAATGTGCAGCAAACTCATTTCACCATTAACTAGTATTTTCATGAAACATGTGTCCCCCTGAATATACTTTTGGGAAATGTACTATTATTTCTAGCATCCAAATGAGTAAATTTATCAGTCAGGGTCCCAGAAAGAAACAGAGGGCAACTTCAAATGGGGACGTGTAAGTAAAAGAATATGCTAAATGACTATTTACAAAGATATAGGCAGGGTTTATGGAAACCCTGGAGCTAATAATACCTGGGAGGTGTTACTATCCCTAAGTGAACAGGGGCAAAGGCGAGGGGGGCGGGGACGGGAGGGGGGGACCTGAAATGCAAAAGTGTAGCTGCAATAACTGAAGGATGGCCTTCAATAAAGGATAACTACGGTGCCCTGGCAGGAAAGGAGGCCGGGGAAATACACACAATTTCATTTGCTTTTCAACCTCCAATCTCTTGCTGGTGCTTCTCATTTGTTGAAACCAACCAAAAGCCAGAGGGTAAAGGAACCTACCTACCTGAGAGAACTGAGAGAAGAATGGAAGAGTGGAGGGGGCATCCAGAGGGGCCCGCAGAAGCTACCAGCACAGGACTCCGTTCACAAGCAGGTAGATTAGGTGACTAAACGATGTCCTCAGGACTCAGTCTCTATCTCTCTGCTCTGCTTTCCTTTGGTGGCTTCATTCTAAGGCAGGCTCTTGCCACCTGCAGCACAGATGCCAGCAGCAGCTCTAAGGTTATCTCATTTAGCTTACAATTCCAAATAAAATAAAGGGGTAAAGAAAAGACTTACTATAGGCCAGGTGCTTTTGAAATCCATTTAGATATATCAACTCAAGTTAATTCTCATAAGTATCCTATACTAGTAAGGTAGCTATTGTATTACCTTACCTTTAGAGATGAAGAAACTGACATATGACTGGTAAGTGGAAAAGGAAAGCTGAAATTTAGATTCAGATAGTGTACCTCTAGAGTCTGCACTTTTAACCACTGCACTCAGTGCTTCTTGATAAATAAGCCCTATCTTCTAAGCATCCACACCATTTATCAGAAAGGATGCTGGGTCATGTGCTCACCACTGAATCAACCACCTGAGCCATGTGTCCAAGCCTATGACAGGAACCCATGACTGCTAGGAATTTCTCCCTAAAAAAGATGCCAGACAGATGTACAAAGCAACAATTGTCCATCATAGGCAGTGTGGACGTGAAATAGTTCTAGGGACTGGAACTACAATTCTAGTTCTGCCTGAGTTTGCCATTAACTTCAAACAAACTGCCTATCACTTCACTGTCAGCAAGGAGATTCTGATCCCATTTACCTCCAAACGTGGTAGTGAGAATAAGTGGAAAGATACAAGGATCTTTAAACAAATATCTAAATATATCTAATTAAATAGATATAAATATAACACATTATTATAGTAAAATGTAGTAGTAAGATTGAGATATGCCAAACTTGAGCTAATAACTTCTGAAGCTAATTTTTCAGTCAACATTATCTCTGAAAATTTCCTTAAAAATGACAGCCTTTAAAAAAAATATGAGGTAAGCCCTAACTGGTTTGGCTCAGTGGATAGAGCGTTGGCCTACGAACTCAGGGTCCCAGGTTCGATTCCGGTCAAGGGCATGTACCTTGCTTGCGGGCACATACTCAGTGGGGAGTGTGCAGGAGGCAGCTGATCGGTGTTTCTCTCTCATCGATGTTTCTAATTCTCTATCCCTCTCCCTTCCTCTCTGTGAAAAATCAATAAAATAGGAAAAACCTCGCATAAGGGTAAAACCGTCCGTTTGTAGAATGAGGAAAGAAAAGAAGTGCGGGGAAACTGCCATGGGGATGGGCCGGGTTCTTCTCTCCTTGCTTCTTCGCTCGCTTTCTCTGAAATCGCTTTCCGAAGCTGCCTCAGTTTCCTTTCTAGTCCCTCACCATCAGTGCTTTCCCCCTCGGATTCAATCAACACACGCCTCCTTTTCTCAGAGCTGCTGCTTCTGAGTAGTGTCCATTGCTGCTTAAAGTCCCTTCCTATTCCCTCATTTCACTTGCTAATGGCAAAAACAGCTTCAAAAGATTGCATTTTTTGAGGGAGGAAAAAGTAGAAGGATGGCGTTTACTTTTACTGAAAAAGTTAAAATTCTCTTTTATTCTAGTGGAGGGAAAAAAAAGAAAAAAACATCCTGCTAGCAGAGGATGGCTTCAATCCATCGACCTCTGGGTTATGGGCCCAGCATGCTTCCACTGTACCACTCTGCTTCTGTAGGTGTACATGGCTCCTGATTCCTATAGAAAGTTTCCTACGTGATCTCTGTTCTAATCTCTTTACACGGCGCAGTCTAATGTTTGGTAAAAAGAAAAAAAAAAATTCATTACTGTCTAGTCTAATCTGATTGGCTAGTTCCTGACGCAGCAGGGATTTTTAATTGGTTTACAAGTCCGTTTTCTACGGTAAACCAATAGGCATAAGCGGAGGAGTGAGGCGGGAGCCAATCGTGCCGTGGTGTGTTTGCATGCCGGCAAGCCATCTCTGCTCGGAGGAGATGGGCGGTTGGTGTGGCTTCCATTGTTCAGGATCTGGGGCGCCATGAGGGGCGACAGAGGCCGAGGTCGTGGTGGGCGCTTCGGTTCAGGAGGCCCGGGAGGAGGGTTCAGGCCCTTTGTGCCCCACATCCCATTTGATTTCTATTTGTGTGAAATGGCCTTCTCTTGGGTTAAGCCAGCACCTGATGAGTCTTCCTTCAGTGAGGCATTGCTGAAAAGAAATCAGGACCTTGCTCCTAATTCTGCTGAACAGGCCCCTATCCTTTCTCTGGTGACAAAAATAAACAATGTGATTGGCAATCTGACTGTGGCTCCAGGGACATTTGAAGTGCAAACTGAAGAAGTGCGACAGGTTGGATCATATAAAAAGGGAACAATGACTACAGGACATCATGCGGCTGACCTGGTGGTAATCCTAAAGATTTTGCCAACGTTGGAAGCTGTTGCTGCCCTAGGGAACACAGCCGTGGAAAGCCTAAGAGCACAGGATCTTTCTGAAGTTTTGACCATGCTGATCAATGAAACTGGCTTTGAGATCAGTTCTTCTGATGCTACAGTGAAGATTCTCACTACAACAGTGCCACCCAATCTCCGAAAACTGGGTCCAGAACTCCATTTGGACATCAAGGTGTTGCAGAGTGCCTCAGCAGCCATCCGCCATGCCCGCTGGTTTGAAGAAAATGCTTCTCAGTCCACAAAGTTCTCATCAGACTTCTGAAGGACCTGAGGATTCGTTTTCCTGGCTTTGAGCCCCTCACACCCTGGATCCTTGACCTACTCGGGCACTATGCGGTGATGAGCAACCCCACCAGCCAGCCTTTGGCCCTACATGTGGCATACAGGCGTTGCTTGCAGATTCTGGCTGCAGGACTGTTCGTGCCAGGGTCAGTGGGTATCACAGACCCCTGTGAGAGTGGCAACTTCAGAGTGCACACGGTCATGACTTTGGAACAGCAGGACATGGTCTGCTTCACAGCTCAGACTCTGGTCCTAATCCTCTCACATGGTGGCTTTAGGAAGATCCTTGGCCAGGAGGGTGATGCCAGCTATCTTGCTTCTGAAATGTCTACCTGGGATGGAGTGATGGTGACACCTTCAGAAAAGGCTTATGAGAAGCCACCAGAGAAGAAGGAAGGGGAGGACGAGGAGGAGAATACAGAAGAACCACCTCAAGGAGAGGAGGAGGAGAGCATGGAGACTCAGGAGTGACTCCCTTCTCTCCACCCTTTCTTACCCAAGGGGAAGATGGAGCCTGAGCTAACTGCTACTGGGCTCTATATGGTGGCATTTCTGAGGGCTGGGGGAGACAGGAAAGAAAATAAAAATAAACTACGGAAGGAAAAAAAAATCAATAAAATATATTTTTAAAAAACATATGAGGTAAAATAAATAAAGCCTTATTTTTTAAAGTGGTCTTGCAGACATGACACATGAATATTCCCTAAGAATTAACAAAGCACAATTACAAGTTTATTGATTTTAGCAAAATAAAATCACAAAAGTGGCTTCTTAAAAACTAATGAGTAATTTTTCTTGTTTCCTTGTCTCCAGAGCATTTGGCATTCTTTATCAACTGGTACATAAAAGAGTAGAAAAATAGAAGATTGTCATATTGTCCTTTGTATTTCTCTTTTAATATATCAGTATGGTAGTCTACCAGAAAGTAGTAGATGGCTTCAATTGTGGAAAGGAAGGTATCTGGCTTTCCTTTTTGATGGCGCCAAAAGCAAGTTTTTCTTGTTTTCAACTCAACTTGCAGCAACCCTGCCAAAAACAAATAAGAAAAGTATATATACATTTTTATTCTCAACCAAGGAAGTTTATTGACCCTAGACAGAGAAGAGGAAGGGAGGGACACAGAGAAAAAGAAAGAGAGAGAGAGAGAAAGAAAAAGAGAGAGAGAGAGAGAGAGAGAGAGAGAGAGAGAGAGAGAGAGAGAGAAAGAAAGAAATATCGATTGGTTGCCTCACATATGCACAATGACCAGGGATTGAACCCACAATCTAGGTATGTGCCCTGACCTGGAATCGAACCTGCAAACTTTTTGGTATATGAAACAACATTTCAACTAGTTGAACCACCCACCCACGACTAAATATTTCTTAATCACAGGGTGTGGTACAATTAAATGATTTCTCTTAAAAATTTTTTTTAAAGAGCACAGATAAAACCCCTTGCTCCCAATTTAAAGTAAGATATTTTTGCCCTAGCCAGTTTGGCTCGGTGGATAGAGCATCAGTCCACAGATTGAAGGGTCCCGGGTTCGATTCCAGTCAAGAGCACGTATCTTGGTTGCAGGCTGGATCCCCGGCCCTGGTTTGGGCTTGTGTGCAAGGCAACCAATTGATGTGTCTCTTTCACATTGATGTTTCTCTCTCTCTGTCTCTCCCCCTTCCTTCCACTTTCTCTAAAAATCAATGAAAAAATATCCTTGGAGGGAGAAAATGGCGGAGGCTTAGACGGACGTGTTGGTGCTTCGTCCCGGACCAGATAGGGGCGAGCAGCTGAAACGGGTAACAATCAGCCTGATCAAGCTGGGGAGGTTCAGCTGAGAGACAGTCTGCAGCCAGGAAAGACAGAAAACTCCTAAAAAATGCGGATGGTTAGAGATTGAGGCTGAAACCTCCCTCTGGGCGCCAGCGCAGCGGCGAGACCGCGCCATCTCAGGCAGCGTTTACCAGCATCCAGAGATCGGCTACTAACCCGGAGGCAACGATTCGCAAACAGCGCGACTGCAAGAGCCAAGGGAAGACCTGCACCCCTCCACGGAAAGATTCAAGCAACAGCGGCCTCCTGATCACCACACGCTCTGCCTGGGGAACAGTTGCTGCGTCTGAAGCCTCCCTCCACCAGCCAGAAGAGCCACCACAACTGTGAACAGCACCCATCAGAGGCCCTGCTATCAACAGAGGAGCCGCTGCTACCACAACCGCCCAAGGAGCAACCACAGACCGAGGAGCCACTGCCACCCAGGGAGCAGCCACTGCCACCCAGGGTCCAGCCACTGAACGATTCAACAACTAGTAATGTCAGTGAGATCAAACATGGGTAGACAAAGAAACCCCCAAAGGAAAGAAAAGGAGGACTCGCCAGAAAAGCAGCTAAGTGAGACAGAGATATGCAACATGACGGAAAAAGAATTCAGAGTAAGGTTCCTAGAGTACATGCACCGGATGTTCAAGAAGCAAGAAGAAACAGATGAAAAACTCAACTACGTATGCAAGAAGCTAGAAGAAACAGATGAAAAAATCAACAACTTAAGTAAGTCCCAAGAAGAAATGAAGAGCGACTTAGCTGCAATAAAAAACACCATTGAAAGTATCAATAGTAGACTGGGAGAAGCGGAGGACCGAATCAGTGAATTAGAAGACAAGGAAGCAAAACACACTCAAACTGTACTGCAAATGGAGAAAAAAATTAAAAGACAGGAGGAGAGCCTAAGGGAACTTTGGGACAACATGAAACGAAGCAACATACGAATAATAGGGGTGCCAGAACAACAGAAAGATGAACATGGATTAGAAAACCTATTCGAAGAAATAATATCAGAAAACTTCCCTGAGGTGGGGAAGAAAAAAGTCACACAAGCCCAGAGAGTCCCAAACAAGGTGAACCCGAAAAGACCCACACCAAGACACATCATAATTACCATGGCAAATGTTCAGGATAAAGAGAGAATCTTACAGGCTGCAAGAGAGAGACGGAAAGTAACATACAAGGGATCTCCCATTAGATTATCAAATGATTTCTCAACAGAAACACATCAGGCCAGAAAAGAATGGACGGAAATCTACAAAGTGATGCAAAGCAAAGGACTGAATCCAAGAATACTCTATCCAGCAAGGCTATCATTCAAAATTGAAGGGGAAATAAGAAGCTTCACAGACAAAAAAGGGCTAAGGGAGTTTATCACCACCAAGCCAGCCATGCAAGAAATGCTAAAGGGACTGGTGTAAAAGAAGAAATATCAAGCTCAGAAAGAAAACAGCCACACACACACACAAAAAAGAAATGGCTACAAACAAGTACCTTTCAATAATAACTTTAAATGTAAATGGACTAAATGCTCCAAATAAAAGACATCGAGTGGCTGAATGGATAAAAAAACATGACCCATACATCTGCTGTCTACAAGAGACCCACCTCATTGGAAAGGACTCACACAGACTGAAAGTGAAGGGATGGAAAAATATCTTTCACGCAAATGGAAAGGAAAAGAAAGCTGGGGTAGCAATACTTATATCTGACAAAATACATCTCAAAGTGAAGGCCATAACCAGAGATAAGGAAGGCCACTTCATAATACTAAAGGGATCAATACAACAAGAAGATATAACCCTGGTAAACATATATGCACCCAATGCAGGAGCACCCACATACATAAGAAAACTTCTGGAAGATATCAGGGGAGATATCGACAATAACACAATCATAGTAGGGGACTTTAATACACCATTGACATCACTGGATAAATCCGCTAGACAAACAATCAGCAAAGAAACAGCAATCCTAAATGACTCACTAGATCAGATGGACTTAATTGACATCTTCAGAACACTACACCCCACAGCTGCGGAATATACATTCCTCTCAGGTGCTCATGGGACATATTCAAAAATAGACCACATATTGGGCCACAAGCAAAGTCTCCACAAATTCAAGAAGATTGAGATCATAAAAAGCATCTTCTCAGACCACGATGGCATAATGTTAGAAATAAACTACAATAAAAACAACCCAAAATACTCAAACACTTGGAAGCTGAATAGCATGTTATTAAATATTGATTGGGTTACCGATGACATCAAAGAAGAAATTAAAAACATCCTGGACACTAATGACAATGAAAACACAACAATCCAAAACCTCTGGGACACAATGAAAGCAGTCTTGAGAGGGAAGTTTATAGCTCTACAGGCCTATCTTAAAAAACAAGAAAAAATGGTAGTTAATCATCTAACTCTACAACTCAAAGAATTAGAAAGAGAGCAACAAGAAAAGCCCAGAGTGAGCAGAAGGAAGGAGATAATAAAGATTAGAGCAGAAATCAATGACATAGAGACCAAAAAAACAATACAGAAAATCAATGAAACCAAGAGCTGGTTCTTTGAAAGGATAAACAAGATTGACAAACCCCTCGCCAGGCTCACCAAGAAGCAAAGAGAAAGGTCCCAAATAAACCAAATCAGAAATGATAGAGGCGAAATAACAACAGACCCCACAGAAATACAAATGATTGTTAAACAATACTACGGGCAACTCTACTCCAACAAACTAGACAACCTGGAGGAAATGGACAAATTCCTAGAAAAATACAACATTCCAAAACTCAATCAGGAAGAATCTAAAAACCTCAATAGGCCAATAACTATGGAAGAAATTGAAGCAGTCATCAGAAAGCTTCCAGCAAACAAAAGCCCAGGGCCAGACGGCTTCACAGGGGAGTTCTACCAAACATTCAAGGAAGAACTAAAACCTACCCTCCTCAGACTACTACAAAAAATTCAAGAGGAAGGAACACTTCCAAGCTCATTCTATGAAGCCAGCATCACCCTAATACCAAAACCAGGTAAAGACTTCACAATGAAAGAGAATTACAGGCCAATATCCCTCATGAACATAGATGCCAAAATCCTCAACAAAATCTTAGCAAATCGGATCCAGCAGTACATCAGAAGGATCATACACCATGACCAAGTAGGATTTATCCCAGAGATGCAAGGATGGTACAACATCCGTAAATCAATAAATGTGATACATCACATAAACAAATTGAAAGAAAAAAACCACATGGTCATATCAATTGATGCAGAAAAAGCATTCGACAAAATCCAACACCCATTTTTGATAAAAACTCTCAGAAAGGTGGGAATAGAAGGATCATACCTCAACATAATAAAAGCCATATATGACAGGCCCACAGCCAACATCATACTCAATGGACAAAAACTAACACCATTTCCCCTAAGAACAGGAACAAGACAGGGATGCCCACTCTCACCACTCCTGTTCAACATAGTACTGGAAGTATTAGCCATTGCAATTAGGCAAGAAGAAGAAATAAAAGGCATCCAAATTGGAAAAGAGGAAGTAAAACTGTCCTTATTTGCAGATGACATGATATTATACATACAAAACCCTAGAGACTCCATCAAAAAGCTACTAGACTTAATACATGAATTTGGCAATGTAGCAGGATACAAAATTAACCCCAAGAAATCTGAGGCATTTCTATACACCAAGAGTGAACTTTCAGAAAGAGAGATTAGAAAAACAATCCCATTTACCATCGCACCAAAAAAATTAAGATACCTAGGAATAAACTTAACTAAAGAGGTTAAAGACCTCTACTCAGAAAACTACAGGACGTTGAAAAAAGAGATAGAGGAAGACATAAACAGATGGAAGAACATACCATGTTCTTGGATTGGTAGAATCAACATCATTAAAATGTCCATACTACCCAAAGCAATCTATACATTCAACGCACTTCCCATTAAAATACCAATGCCCTTCTTCAAAGATCTAGAACGAACTCTCCAAAAATTCATCTGGAATAAAAAAAGACCCCGAATAGCTGCAGCGATCCTGAGAAAGAACAAAGTAGGTGGGATCTCAATGCCAGATATCAAACTGTATTACAAAGCCACTGTTCTCAAAACTGCCTGGTACTGGCACAAGAACAGACATATAGACCAGTGGAATAGAATAGAGAGTCCAGAAATTAGCCCGAACCAATATGCTCAATTAATTTTTGACAAAGGAGGCAAGAACATACAATGGAGCCAAGATAGTCTCTTCAATAAATGGTGTTGGGAAAATTGGACAGATATATGCAAGAAAATGAAACTAGACCACCAACTTACACCATACACAAGAATAAACTCAAAATGGATAAAGGACTTAAATGTACGACAGGAAACCATAAAAATTCTAGAAGAATACAAAGGCAACAAAATCTCAGACTTATGCCAAAACAATTTCTTCACTGATACAGCTCCTAGGGCAGTTGAAACTAAAGAGAAACTGAACAAATGGGACTACATCAAAATAAAAAGCTTCTGCACAGCAAAAGAAACCATCAACAAAACAACAAGAAAACCCACCTCTTGGGAAAACATATTTGCCAACGTCATATCTGATAAGGGCTTAATCTCCAAAATTTATAGGGAACTCATACAACTTAACAAAAAGAAGATAAACAATCCAATCAAAAAATGGGCAAAGGATCTAAATAGACACCTTTCAAAAGAGGACATTCAGAAAGCCAAGAGACATATGAAAACATGCTCAAAGTCACTAATCATCCGAGAGATGCAAATCAAAACAACAATGAGGTACCATCTCACACCTGTCAGAATGGCCACCATCAACAAATCAACAAACGAGAAGTGCTGGAGAGGATGTGGAGAAAAAGGAACACTTGTGCACTGCTGGTGGGAATGCAGACTGGTGCAGCCACTATGGAAGGCAGTATGGAGGTTCCTCAAAAAATTGGAAATGGAACTCCCATTTGACCCTGTGATCCCACTACTAGGAATATATCCCAAGAAACCAGAAACACCAATCAGAAAGGATATATGTAACCAGATGTTCATAGCAGCACAATTCACCATAGCTAAGATCTGGAAACAGCCTAAGTGCCCATCAGTAGATGAATGGATTAGAAAACTGTGGTACATCTACACGATGGAATACTATGCTGCTGTTAAAAAGAAGGAACTCCTACCATTTGCAACATCATGGATGGAACTGGAGAGCATTATGCTAAGTGAAACAACCCAGTCAATGAAGGAAAAATACCACATGATCTCACTCATTCATGGATAATAAAGACCATTACAAACTTTTGAACAATAATAGATACAGAGGCAGAGCTGCCTCAAACTGATTGTCAAACTGCAGTGGGAAGGCCAGAGAGAGTTGGGGGGCAGGAGGGAGGGGAGTAAGAGTTCAACCGAAGGACTTGTATGCATGCATATAAGCATAACTAATGGACATAAGACACTGGGGGGTAAGGGAGGGTAGGGGTTTGTCAAGGGCGGGGGGGAAAAAAGGACACTTATGTAATACCCTTTGTAATACTGTAAGCGAAAAATAAAAAATAAAAAATAAAAAAAAAAAAAAAAATATCCTTGGGTGAGGATTAACAAAAATAAATAAAATATTTTCTTAAATACATTAAAGTATATAAAGAAGCAATATAAAACACAGATTGAAATCTTATACCTGTAAGTCTTAGACCCAGTAGCAATGGGTAAAAGTAGTTAATATTTAAGGGATTCATCTCTCTCTCTCTCTCTTTCCCTCTCTCTCCTCTCTCTCTCTCTCTCTCTCTCTCTCTCTCTCTCTCTATCTTCATCCCAGGAGTGAGGATATTTCTTTCCCATTGATTTTTAGAGAGAGTGGGAGGAGGGGAAGGAAAGAGAGAAATATTGCCATGAGAAAAACACTTTGATTGGTTGCCTCCTGCTTGAGTCCCAACCCAGGCCTGGATTGAACCTGCAACTAAAATATGTGCCTTTGACTGGGAATTGAACACACAGCTGACGCTCTAACCATTGAGCACCAGCCACAGCAAGTCATCTCTTTCTGCTACCTACCACTGTCGTTTTTTATTTAAACTTGTGACAGGACTAAATTCACCAGTTTTCAGAAGGGTTTCATTTCCTTGATAAATTAACATTTAAAACATCATTTTGAAACTCACTAAGAGGGAAATAGGCAGGTTAATGGTCTTTAATGCCTCTAGAAGTATTGAAAATGTTGTAAGCAATTAGTACAATTAAAATCTTAACATAGGTGGTGGGGACCACTTTGTAAAGTATATGATTGTCTAACCACTATGCTGTATACCTGAAACTAATACAAAATAATATTGCATGTAAACTGTAATTGAAAAATAAAATTAAAAAAAAATCTTAACGTAGGATTTTGACATCATCAATGTAATTTATAAAAAGAAACAAACCAAGAGCAACTATTATAATAATGCTAGTTTCTATAATACATCTAATATATTCTAAAATATCTAATCTAATGAAAGGGTAATATGCAAATTAACCGTCACTCCGACACAAAGATGGCGGTGCCCATAGCGTCCCACGCTCTGGCTGCGGAGGGAGGGCGGGCTGCGGACACAATGCGGGGCTGCTGGGCTGGGGGCGTGCCCCGGCAGCTGCAGCACGGCTCAGGCACGCCCACAACCCAGCGGACACAACGCAGGGGGTCCTCTGCACATGAGCTGCAGAGGAAACACCTTTTTTGACTGCTCATTGGCTAAGCTCCCTGTACGCCGCCACTAGCAGTGTTCTTAGTAACTTGGGTAATAAGAATCCAAGAAGGTGATCTAGGGTTTTCCCACCACACTCCTGGAGGAAAAAACTAAGGTCCGCTGCTGGAGGGGCTAAGAAATGTCATATCCTGCCCTAGCCAGTTTGGCTTAGTGGATAGAGCCTCGGCCTGCCAACCACAGGGTCCGGGTTCAATTCTTATCAAGGGCATGTACCTAGGTTGCAGGCTCCTCCCTGGCCGGGGCCCAGGTCAGGGCTCATGCAGGAGGCAACCAATCAAAGTGTCTTTCTCATGGCAATATTTCCTCACATTGATGTTTCTCTCTGTCTTTCCCTCTCTCTTCCAAGCTCTCTAAAAATCAATGGAAACATATCATCAGGTGAGGATAAAAAAAAAAGAAAAAAAAGAAATGTCATATCCTATGAAAGACACATCTTGAAAATGCCTAAAGAAAGTTGTCATTTTTTCATGGTGAAGGGACTGGAGTCCATGTTGATGAAAACACTTTGGCGGCTGTGGCAGTGGCGGCAGCAGCAGGGTGATGGGGCTGGCGCCTTCCCCTGATCAGCCCGGTCACCTCTCGCAAAGGGAGGCCAGACTCCTGAGGGCTCCCAGTCTGTGAGAGGGGGCAGGCTGGGCTGTGGGACCTCGCCACCATGCACAAATTTCATGCACCAGGCCTCTAGTTAAATATAAAAACCAAGATTTAGTGACTATCATCACTAATATATCCGGTCTTAAAAATGTCCTTGGAAATATATAGACATATAGAACCTTTTAAATTACACTAAAATACACAGACATGAAATTAGTTAGAAAATTTATATTTTTAAAAGTTTGATATATACATTTAAAAAAATTTCTTGCCAGTATTTCTGGCAATCAATAACTTTAAGATAAATACACAAATTATTTTAGCAGTAAAACTTGAAAGCTGGTAACTGTAGATGGCTTTTCCCTCTTAAATTATTGCCTGAATTTCTTCAACCAAAAAAATGGGAATGAAAATCATATTGTTGTGAGGACTAAATGAGATCATATACTAGGATGATGAGCATTAACACACTAAGTATAGTTTGGGAAATGTTTATAATGTGAACAAATCTGTCACAATGAAGGGATAGAGCTGGCAATTTTTAAAACAAATTATGATATAATTCCCACTTTAATCATCTGGACCCTCTCCCTAACAAAAAGAAAACCATCCTTCCCACCACATCCCCCCAAAGCTTCCCATGGTGAATCTTCAAGAATGTATGTCAGTTCATGTGTAGGTTTACACTATATGATTAAATTAGACATTTAACCTTTAAATGTTTTATTTTGACAGTAGTAAAACACCCAGAGCTTTCCTCTGTAAAGTCTGACAAAATGATATGTTTTTACATTGTTAAGGGGATTCGTAACCTCAGCACTCATAGTAAGATAACAGAAACATTATTTTTTTAATATATTACTTTTGAGGGTTTAAACTGAGGTTTAGAGTTGTTCACATTAATCCCATGAAATGATAAAATGTTTTCAAGCCTATAGGCAATGATTTATAACAAACATGGGTTGTTTCTTGTGGAATACCTGGGCTTATCTGGAAAATGGTAGTTCCCAAATACAGAGATTGTAAATATGCACAGAGCCCGATTTCCCTGTGGTGAACGGTGGAGCCAGAGTAGGACATGCAGAGAAGACTGACTCTAGAAAT
The DNA here is from genome assembly GCF_028538775.1 of Myotis yumanensis. Lineage (NCBI taxonomy): Eukaryota > Metazoa > Chordata > Mammalia > Chiroptera > Vespertilionidae > Myotis > Myotis yumanensis. The sequence goes on from NW_027223752.1 coordinate 64,425,845, forward strand.
CAGTTTATTTCATGATTTTCAAGTAATTGAGAAATACTTTTTAAAAATGTAATGTAGCCCAGAATTAAAATGGATGGTACTTTCTATGTGATGTGGGAAGAACAAAAATTATTCTGTACAAATCTGATGTTAAGCCTTAAGCACACATGTGGACACTCTGAAAACAGATTTTGAATTGTACCTCAGAAATTCCTTATATAGTTTTTTCAAGTGTTTTCACTTACGTTCTTTCATTGGATCCTTTCAATAACCATATAAAGAAAAATAGCTTAGAAAAATCTTCAAACTGGGGAGTAATTTGCTGCTGTAACCATCCAAGATAATGTGGCCAGCAGTATTCCAAAGAGCAAGGTTTTAGGGTTCCATTTCCATTTCTCTATTAAACATCAGCAACAAGATTCTTCCAGGTCATATGCACCAGTGTGTGTGTCACACACACACACACACAATTTCTCTGTATCTCTCTTTCTCACACACATACACATAAGCACACACAGAACAGGAAAGCAATCTTACTAACATTTATGTTGATTTCACAGGTATGAACCATATAAATTAAGCTAACTAACTTTACTAATGTCACTCACTTTAGCTTGGTACTGATTAACACAAGTCAGACTCCGAAAAGTGCCATAAACTTTCTTTTCTAAATGATGTACTTTTGACAACAGCCTGGGAGAAGCTCTCCCAGGTTGAAACTGTTTTGGCAACTCTAATACCAACTAGGTTGGTAGCTAGCTCTCTTGCCTTATAATCACATATGGTACACAAATAAAGCCAGCAAAAAGCTGGAAATAAAACTAAAGCTTTTAGAAAAACTGAGAAAGCCTGAAGAACTGAGTAGGTGAAACAGAGCATGAGAGTTCATAAGAGCTCCTGTTCTTCATATTACTGATTTGGGGAAATAAAGCAACTCTTCTACTAATAAACCATTATTATTAGGAACTAATCTTTTCACTCTAAGAGAAAAAGAGATATAAAACAAGAAAGAAAATCACTGTAATGTTAAAGCTGCCTCTCTCTCTCTCCACACACACACACACACACACACACACACACACACACTTTTTTTTTTCTTGGCTCTGTCCTTTGAAGCAATGACATCCAAACAGTAATAAATTTACCAGATCTTGGTTTCTAATATCATTCCCCATTAAAAAAAGACCCACAGTTCCTTTGAATGACTGGTTATAGGTCTGGGGCAGGAGAAAAGTGCAAGTAAACTTTGAATGTTTAATTCTAGGTCTGAGGAAGGAAAAAGTGCTGAACCAGAAAGACTAATGAGGCCATGCCTCAAAGGACTTGAAGCACTCCCACTGTCAAAATCTGAGACAATCTGGGCATAAAAATATATATAATCATTATAGATTTTAACATACTGAATTAAAAAGGCATGTATCACACCACAGTGATCTCATAAATGGTACAAGGAGAGAGGACAAAAGAGGAGGCGAAAAAGGAAAAGCTCTTCCTTACATAAGAATGCCAGCCAACAAATATAGAAGAAATAATAAAATTAAAATTTTATCATTTTGCAATTCTCGATATAATTACTGATTTAAAAGCATCATCATCAGTGAATACAAAACCTCTGAATGAAAAGCAGTTGGTTAATAGACAGTCCATAGTCTTAAAGCATCACCTCACAGATTACTACTACTGTCAAAGAAGAAAATAAATCTTTAGAACCGAGAGATCTGGCAATCACCTTTAACCAAGAACTGAAAGTTATCACCAATAATGGAACAACTTATTTAAATGCCTCCTGTTCTGATGCAATAAGTAAACAACTTCACCTATATGAATAGGGTAATCATATAATTTATCAGTTAAATAGCCTCATTTCTAAGAGTAAAAAGCAATCTTATTAATAATTATACCAAAACAATAGTTATAAACTGGAATTGTCATGGGCAATCCTGGATTTATCCTTATCTGTAAGGATCCTTGCAAAAAATTTTAAACTGAATCTAATCACGATGAAACATTCAGACAACTGACCTGTCCACTTCACACAATTCTAAGTCATGAAAAACAAAAACAGGGAACTGTTCTACATTAAGAGAGAATGGAGAGATGTAACCACATGGAATGTGAGTTTACATACCACATCATACATCAGAGGAAAAAAACCTACAGAATATATTTTTAGATCAATTAGGGAAATGTGAATTTGGACTGTATATTAGACATTACAGAAGTTTTGTTAATTTCTTAAAGTGATAATGATACTATGATCATGCAATTATTCTTAAAAGATGTATATAGGCATTTAAAGGTGAAGTGTTGTAAAGCCTACATCCTTCTTTCAAAAGGTTCAACCAAAAAAATATTTATCTAAGTATACAACACACATAATACAGAAAAGAGAAATAAAGCAAATGTGGTAAAAGATGTATGGGTAGTTAATGTAATTCTTCTAATGTGTCTGTAGACATGAAGTTTTCTGAAATGAAAGTTGGGGGAGGGGGGAAGCAATACAAAACAATTTTTTTTCTTACCTTGAAGTCTCTCATCAGTGAATATTTTGTTTGTTTGGTTCCAGGTGCTATCTATAAATATAATTTTTTTCAGTGTTGTCTCTTTGCACTTGCTGTCATTCAAATCTTGTTCTTCAGTTTTCTTGCGTTTACTAGATGGCTTGTCAGGGTCATCATTTTTGCCTCTCACATTATTTTGAATCCTTTTTTGCAGATGAAACGAAATATCTTTTATTGAGACAGACTTAGGTCCAGGAAAAATGAGCGCAACCTAAAGCAAAGAAACTTAAGTTAATAGTGTGTGATTATGATCAGAATGAATAAATTATGACTTAAAACTTTAAGAGAAAAAAAATTGAATATTTAAGAAACAAGCATGTTTCTACTACATCCACTTCTTCAATACATATGGTAAAATTTTGACTCTTTCCAAGTAATTTATAATCATTGTATACTACCTAAAAGTTTTATTTCAAAATAAGTTATTCACCTGTGGATAGAAGCCTAGTTAATTGTACCTTGAAAGAGAAAACTAAACTTTATATTTCATAAGATCAAAGGCAAAGTGTGTGATATTTTGTAAAAGGACCATTGAAAAGTGCTCAATAATTAAATACCATTTTTACCTATATAATAGACAAAACAAATGATACACAGTCAATACTGGTAAGCAATTTGGCAACTTAAAGAGTTTTGAAATGTTCACACTCTTTCATCAAATAATTTCACTTATGGGCATTTAATAAAATAATCCTAAATACCCATATACCCACCACACCCATAATATTTATTAAAACTATATCTATTACAGTGAAAAATTAAAACTGAAAAATCTAACTTTCAAGGAAAAATTCTATAAATTATACTACTTCTTTTAGCACTTTACTGAGAATTTATACTCCTAGAGCCTTCAATGAAATGTCGGAATGGCTGCTATCACAAAGCAGGCATCCAGTAAATATCTGTGAAATGAGTAGATGTTGGTAGAATTATGAGTATTTTATCCCCATACTTTTCTGTATTTCCCAAATTTTCTTTAACAAGCATCATTTTTAATATTAAAAATAAGCTTTATAAAAATAAAAGAAACAAAAAATCTTGAATTTTTAAACTTCAAAGTTATATACAAGTTGCTTAAACATCCACAATCCATGCCAATATTCCCCCTGCACTCAATTAGCAAAGTCTAGGGGTTTTAGATTTTCTTGGATTATAAGATATCACATCACTTTACTGAACCTAGCACTGTGTTCTATTTAATTAACATAAATTATACCTCGCTGACAAACGAAGGAAATGCAAATATATTCCTAGATCCAAAATTCAGGTATTATTTACAAACACAATTTTCTATATAAACTCAATAAAAAACATACTTATGAAAAAGGAAAACCAAGTTCTTTTTAGAACTGAGTGTATGTATTAATTTTTAATTTTGTTTCTGATTAATAACACCAATAAATGATCCCCAATATACCTAAAATGGCTTACAAGTTTCTTTAAAAAGTACCCAATGCCTACTTCTTTTTGAGATCTATTACAAAATTGCTTTTCAACAAGGCCGGTAATATCTCACCAATGTGAAATTTCAACTATGTGAAAACCAATTAAGAATCTAGAAATGAGCAAGGAAGGCCTCTGAGCTGACAAAAGAAATGTTACAAAAGCCATATACTAAAGCTCTAAATTTAGGGGAATTTCTGAAAATTTTTTTTCACTCAGTCTTTCTTTTCTTCTTTTGGAGAAATTCCAATCATGTTTGTAATCTGGTTTCTCAGTTCGCATCAAATTAGACCACCTATGTGTCGTATAGGCAGGACAATAAAGTGGGGAGAAAGTAAAAGCAGGCATAATAATATTGGCAAAGTGTAAAAACTTAAATAAATAATTCAGAAAAAAAACGATAAAAAGCGGAAAGACTCAAAAAAGTCTAACAAATCTAGGATCGTCTGATATCTTCAGATACCAATGAAATGAAGTGTATGTTGTTTAGTGCTAGATATAAGGATAACCCTAGATCATTAAGAAAAGTATTAAATTGTGTTCAAGTAAGTTCAGAAAGACACTGGAATTTAAAGTTCATTTTTAGATTCAATGTGAACAGTTGCAAGAAATAAGCTACCTACTTCATGGTCCTCTTCTTCATATTCCGGAATACAAGGGTACGTGTAAATATTTACAAATTCAGGTGCTAACAGTTTCGCGTGTATAGCAGTACTTTTGCCATCTGTTTCATTTGGATGTTTAATGATGTCAATCTTCAGTGGAAGCTAAAATAAAAATAAAAAAAGACAAGTGAATAAGCCAAATATTAAAATTCTAATTATTATGTTAATACAAATGGTCTTTAGAGCTTAAACAGCAAACTCACACTACATCTTTATAAATATACTTATGGTTTGAAAATCATCCATTTCTACACCAGGGTATTAAGAACAATAAGAGTCATAAACCAAATCCAAATTTCTTCCTTGATATTGTTAATCATATGATAGAGCAACTATTTTAACTCATTTAACAGAGAATCTGCTCTTAAAGCAAAGCTCCAATGTCATTTTCATTTATGTTACAAAGCCATCGAGTCTAATCACTTCTATTTCAGCATCTGTGCCAATAATATTTTTTAGAATTCCTATAAGCTTCAGATTTGTTCATTTTATGACACATAAGAGGAAATACAAGTTTGGGCAAAGTTTCATATCTAAAATTCAAGTTAAAATGTTGTTCCTTATACATCCTTTGACTTCATATATCCAATTATCCTTAGTTGTGAACATCATCATTCTCAGAAGTGTCTTTTAACAACACAAATGAAATAATTATCAACTGAAAAAAACAGTAACAGAATGGACCTAGGAGGTGCATTCTATGGGTAAAAACATAACTCTCTCAAAATGACTTGGCCTATTTCTCTTAAAGTTTGATTATTTATTATGGGTTATGTCCTTTATGCAAAAGTAATATTATCTTGCATTTCTTTAGTTATATTTTTCTATTACTTTACTGATGTGGTTTGGTTTTCTGCATAATTCTTGTGCAAGTGCTGCACTCAGCCATGATTATGAAAATGAAAGCTTATTCATATCTCTCCCACTATACATAAGAACCCTCTCTGAGATGGACTTCGCACTGCAGGTTTCAAAGGATTTGTTATGATAAGCACTCTTCCAGCTCCTGTCCTACACTAAACAGGCAGCACTCTAGGTGTTTACCCTGAACACACAGCTATTTTACCCTGGAGTACAAAACAATTTTTTAAACAGCTTTATTAAAGAGAAGAAACCGACACAATAAACTACACACACTTATCTTGTACAATATAATGAGTTTTAACCTGTTACACTCTTGAACTCATCACTACAATCAAGATGATGAACATACCCATCACCCCCAAAGTCTTCTTGTGCTTCCCTCTGTCCCCAATCTCCATCAACTACCACCCACAGTCCTTAGGGAACCAATGATGTGCTATCACTATAGATAAGCTTGATTTTATTGATTTCTATAAAAATGAAATTATACAGTATATACTCTCTTCATCTAACTTTCTTCACAAAGTAATTATTCTGAGATTCATCCATGCTGCTGTGTGTATCATTAATTCCAGAACTATTTTTTTAAGAAGTAGTTGGTACATGCTACTAAATGATCTCAATGGCACATATTTTATCTTTCCAGATGATTATGTGAAAGAGGACAGTGTATGCCCCAGAAGGGCCATAAATGTTTACCAAGTAGTTTGCAATTTAGGGTTTCCAACCCAATTTCTTCTACTGTCTCCATTTAAGCCTAGTGATTAGTTATAAGTTAGGGCCAACTGGTTCAAATCATCAAAGCAACTTCCAGCTATAGAAAATTTACCATTTAAGCAGGCAGATCACAAATGATTTTACATCAGTCTACTTCTGGCTGAACTCTACATCAGACTTCCCTCATGATGCTCAGTCTCAGGTGAACTATATTTCCTTTCCCCAGGGTCTGTCATTACCAGGTCAGCATTACCTTTGCCCAGGGAAGGTAGGAAGAGGAAAGAAGAAAAAGAAAGCAGATCATGACCAAGTATTCTAGTACTAATAAAATCAATTTTCTTGTATGGCTGGTTAGTAGAGCTGAAAATTCCAAAGGTGATCAACATTTTTGACCAGCCGGCTACTTTTGAAAAGTATCATTTGTATCAAGGACATAGGACTGAGTGTTATTAATGTATTTTACAAACTATGTACCTAACCCAGTGGTCGGCAAACTGTGGCTCATGAGCCACATGCGGCTCTTTGGCCCCGAGTGTGGCTCTTCCACAAAATACCACGTGCGGGCGCGCACGTACGTGGCCCATGCGCAGAAGTCGGTATTTTGTGGAAGAGCCACACTCAAGGGGCCAAAGAGCCGCAGTTTGCCGACCACTGACCTAACCTATTATAGACTAAAATCTACAAGCACCGGTAGAAGACAATTATGCAAATTTTGTGCTCAAGAAGTATTCCTGGGACCTAGTCCAGGTATCTGTAGTTCTCTGGAAGTTAAGCCTGAAATTTCTGATTCTATGCAAAGCACAGACACAGATCTTATCATAGAAATATGTATTTGTGCTCTAGTTCACATATCTTAAAGGAAGATACTTCTTAAATAATGACAGGATAACACTAGAAGAGTTGCCCAGATGTAGTTCAAATACAGATGTTCCATTTTCAAACATGTAAAGAACACCAATATGTCCTCTAACACCTATGTATCCTATGAGAGATTTTTACCACAAACTTTTCTGCCCAAATTTATCAAAATGCCATTAGCAGAAAGCCCTAACTAAGCCTTCCCCACATGTTTATTACTTTCTCAAAGAAAGCCTTTTAAAGTCTAGGACTTTAATAAAAATGAAGCTTCCTTTTACCTTATGATTTTCTCCTATTAAAAAAAATACCAAGAGCATCTTTTAATTTTTTCATGCATTTCTCATGGCACTAAAAAAAATCAAATTCTGCATAAAAGGACAGGAATTTATGAATTTATTTCCAGACTAAAATTTAATGCTTGGGAGGTAGTTACTTACTAGTATTACGTAATTATCTTCCCTTCCCAAGCAGGCTATCTAAAAGCAAATGCTAAATAATTTGTAAAAATAAAAATAAAGTAGAAATTAGAAATAAAAAATTAGTTTTTATTATTAATATATATAATTAATGCATCAATTTTATAAATGGCCTTTAAAATATAGGCACTTTCAAAAACTGCATAGTTAAGTAGGCCATTTAGCGTTGATCAAACAGTTGGCATAGTGTTTTGAGTCATTTCTATTAAGTAGTGTACATTAGACCACTGATTTGGGAAATAATCCTCTATTATTAAATTTCTATGAGAATGTTAGCCCTGTCAATATCTCATTGAATTTTATTATTCTGATCTTCAATCCCTTTTGACCATAACAAAAAAGTTTTATACTAAAACTTTTCATGAAATACTTTCTTTATGTGGCTATAACATAAATAGATGATAGAATAATTCTGTGTACACTTCAAAAATAATACTTTGAAATGTAACTAAATTTTTATAAGATAATGGGAAACTTAAAAATAATTATTGTCCTCAAGTTCTCAGTTTTTCTGAAATAACTATAAAGCTGATTAGAGTCCATGCATACTTATTCTCAGCCAGTAAACTTTCCAATAGCCTGTAAGTATGATTTTACACCCCTGAGAAGACTGTGGACTTGACAAGATAATATATAGGCTAAACTGAAATTCAAGTAACAGAATATGAGTATTAAAGTATTCTTAGTTCAAATTTAATGAAACTTAAGATCACCACATTAAATGTTTTTAAGTGTAGTTACAACTTATTTTCTTACTAGCCAGTTCTAATGAGCTCATGTGTAATTTAGTTTCACTAATTCTAATAGGGAGGAGTCAAATTTTATACATTATTTGATTTACTCCTAGATCCCCAGTCACTGTTAGACATAATAATGTACACCTATCCTATATAATAAAAGGCTAACATGCAAATAGACCGAACAGCCGAACAACCGAACTGGTTGCTATGATGTGCGGGGAACTGTCGGCCACGGTGGGATGGTGGAGCAGGTAAGCGGGGGTGCCAGACCAATGTGGGGTGCTGGTCGATGTCATCAGGGCGAGCCTCTGGTGGTTACTGAAAATTCTTTGCTCCCACCCAGCACTCACACCCGCTGCCAGCACCTGGCATTGAGTGATAGGGGCTAGTACCAGGTGCAAGTGGCGGCTGCAAGCCCCGATTACCCCTCAGGGCTTCTCCACCTTCCCCTGCTCCTGAGGGGCGATCAGGGCCAGCAGCCACCTCTTGCACCCGCTGCCAGCAACAGCCCTGCTTGCACCCACAAGCCAGTGCCAGAGCTGCCACTCACACCCACTGCTGGCACCCAGTGCCGGTCCTGATCGCTCAGCGCCATCAGTGGGTGCAAGTGGCAGATGCAGGACCAATTGCCCCTGGGGGCTTCTCCACCTTCCCCTGCTCTGGAGGGGCTATTAGGGCAGCAGCTGCTGCTCATTCCCACTGACGGTGCTGGCCCCGTTCGCACCCTCTGCTGGCGCCGGCCCCAATTGCTCTGCACCGTCAGCGGGTGCGAGCAGGGCCAGCGCCGTCAGCACGTGGGAGCAGTGGTGGCGGGTGGGGCCAAAGATAATGGGCTGAGACCCGATCCTGTGCCCACTGCAGCCTCACAGCCCACAGTTCCTATCAAGGTGCACAAATTTGTGCACTGGGCCCCTAGTCTACACTAATAAAAGAGAAACATGGTAATTAGCGTACGACCGCTACCATTCCCATTGGCTAATCAGCATATTCTTATGCAAATTAACTGTCAGCCAAGATGGTGGCTGGCAGCCATGCACTGAAGCTAACAGGGAGGCTTCCTTGCTCCAGTGATAGTGAACTCCAACATTCCCCGCCTGACTTGCCGGCCTCTCAGCTGCAACTCTAAGCAACTATGTTGCAAATATAGAAGCTAAACAAAACCCCAGAAACTGGCTTTCAGTCAGCCGGGCTTCAGCCAGCCGGACCGCAACACTGTATCAAATACAGAAGTTAAAGGCCAGAAACCTGCTTTCAGCAGCGAGGCCTCAGAGCTAAAGCTGGCCCAGAATAGAAAAAGAAAAAAGAATAAAAGGAGCAGTTGGGAGCTTCAGTCACCCGCCAGCCTGAAAACGGCCCTCAGCCCCTCACCCAGACTGGCCAGGCACCTCAGTGGGGACCCCCACCCTGATCCGGGACACCCTTCAGGGCAAACCAGCCAGCCCCCACCCGTGCACCAGGCTTCTATTCTATATAGTAAAAGGGTAATATGCCTCCCGGCACCGGGATCAGCGTGACAGGGGGCAGTGCCCAAACCCCCTGATTGCCCTGTGGCTCTGTGTGTGACAGGGGGGGGGGGCCACAACCTCCCTATCCGCCCTGCTCTGTTCATGACAGGGGAAGGCACCCCAACCCCCTGATCAGCCCTGCTCTGTGCCTGATAGGGGGGAGCTCCCCAACCCCCTGATCGGCCCTGCTCTGTGGGTGATAGAGGGTGGCGCCCCAACCCCCCTCCATGGGCCTTGCTCTGTGTGTGACAGGGTAGAGCCATAACCTCCCCATTGGCCCTGCCCTGAGTATGACAGGGTGCAGCGCCCCAACCCCCTGATCCGCCCTGCTCTGTGTGTGACAGGGGGCGGTGCCCCTACTCCCCTATCGGCCCTACTCTGTGAGTGACCGGGGGAGCTCCTCAACCCCCTGATCGGCCCTGCTCTGTGCGTGACAGGGGGGAGCTCCCCAACCCCCTGATCGACCCTGCTCTGTGTGTGACAGGGTACGGAGCCCCAACCCCACTGATGGGCCCTGCTCTGTGAGTGACAGGGGGCAGCGTCCCAACCCCCTGATGGGCCCTGCTCTGTGAGTGACAGGGGACAGCACCCCAACCCCCTGATTGGCCCTGCTCTGTGAGTGACAGGGGGCAGTGCCCCAACCCCCTGATCGGCCCTGCTCTGTGCGTGACAGGGGGTGGCACCGCAACCTCCCCATTGACCCTGCCTTGAGTATGACAGGGGGCGGTACCCCAACCCCCCAATAGGTCCTACCCTGAGCGTGACTGAGGGTGGCATCGCAACCTCCCGATCCGCCCTGCTCTGTGCATGACAGGGGGTGGCGCCCCAACTCCCCTATCGGCCCTGCTCTGAGCCTGACCCGGGGCTGCACCTAGGATTGGGCCTGCCCTCTGCCACCCGGGAGCAGGCCTAAGCCAGCAGGTCGTTATCTCCCGAGGGGTCCCAGACTGTGAGAGGGCACAGGCCAGGCTGAGCCCCCCCACCCCCCACCCCCGCGTGCACAAATTTTTGTGCACCGGGCCTCTAGTCTATATATAAAAGCCTAAGCAACTGTTTGACTGGCCGTCTGACTGGTAGCTATGACGTACAATGACCACCAGGGGGCAGACGCTTCGCAACTGCAGTTCTTGGGTGATGCACCTGGAACCAGAGAAGAGGGAGCCAGATTCCAGGGTGTGTCACCCGAGAACCACCCTCTTGCAATCCGGGACCCCTTGGGAATGTCAGAGAGCTGGTTTTGGCCCAATCCCCGCAGGCCAGGCTGAGGGAACCCACCGGTGCACCGGGCCTCTAGTGTAATAATAAATTCTTTGATTACATAGACATGATGCTCTACAGATTTTTAGACTTTATATAATAGTAGTCTTGATAAGCAACAAAAAATATAAGCTATTTAATCAATTCACATATATTTTTAAAATCTGGCTTTAAATTACTACAAATTATAACAGAGCCTAATGAGTAGGTCTTAGTCTTTTCAATTTTAGTTTCATTTCATTTTAGTCACTGACAGGTGCTCCATATTCATGTATAGGATGGAGCTAAGCCCATTCTACGAAAGCCTAAACAAAAATGAAGTCTACCTAGCCCTTTGGTATATGTTTTCTCAGAGCAGTCCAAGGACCTGAGGTAGTTTTTGAAGCTCCTTCAGGCAGTCTATAAATTTGTCTCTTGTAGTATTCATGTTTATACCACATTTTTTCCAAGGTTGTAAGTGAATTATAATCAATAATTTAAAAAATAATTGATTTCATTAAAAAAAACACCATCTCAGACCCTAGTGTTTTGGCAATCTGGATCTTTTTTTCCAGAGACAAGAAAAACAAACAGGTTTCGTCTGTAGGATTACATTTCTATTAATATAATTCATTTTCCTAATGATGCTATTTATCAAGTGTATTAATTATATTAGAACAGGAAAATATGAGATGTCTTTTTAAAATCTATGTTCCTACTTTCAAACAATTAAATTTCTTACCAACCTTCACAAGTGGCATCTGCTCCATAGGTACATTTTCAACTGGGACATAACATGTATAGCAGTAGAACATTCTCGAACCACCACATTTAAGACATTTTGATCTTCCACTTTGCTGAGCTTTTTGAAGAACTTCTTGAGATGCTAAGCATAAGTTTTGAAGAGGATCTTCTGCAGCTGTGGAAGTAGTTTGTGGTTGTTGTATTTCCACAAATCGTGAATTATTTTCTTCCCTCTCTTTGAGAAATATAGGTGGGCTGAGAGACATTTTTCATTCAAACCGAAGTTTAACATCTATTTCTACAACACATTATCATAGGTGCACTGGAAAAAAAAATAGTGGGGGGCGGGGGGCAAAATAAAAACAAAACATTTTACTCACTGTCTCCACAAATAAAATTACTCAATTTAATTCACAACTGTGTGCTATTTTTAGAACAAAAGTTAACAAGTTTTTAGATCACTAAATTAGCATACTTTTGAATTAAATTTATTGGAAATACAAAATTAAAATGCAATAAACTCAAAACCATAAATTACCCTTTGGAGCGACCCTCCCATAAAAACAGAAAGGTGCTCTCTTAGAAAACTTATTTCAAATATAAAGTTTAGGTAACAACAATCAAAAACAGTACTTTTGTTTTATATTAGGAATGCAATGGCTTAATGTATCAGACAGGAATGTATTCAACCCTATAGGCTCTATGAATTGATATTACATCACATCTTATCTCAACCAGAGCTAATGAAAATACAAGGTTCCAATATAATCAGCAAAATTTAGTTGGTTATGTTCTAAAAGATACGTTCCTCTCCAACTTAAATTAAAACACACATAAAAAATAAAACTAAAGTCCTGGCCGGTGTGGCTAGTGTCCCACTGAAGGGTCCTGTGTTTAATTACTAGTCAAGGGCAAGTGCCTGTGTTTCAGGTTATAGTCTCAGCTCTGATGTGTGGGAGGCAACCAATTAATGCAGTGGTTCTCAACCTTCTGGCCCTTTAAATACAGTTCCTCATGCTGTGACCCAACCATAAACTTATTTTCGTTGCTACTTCATAACTGTAATGTTGCTACTGTTATGAATCGTAATGTAAATATCTGATATGCAGGATGGTCTTAGGCGACCCCTGTGAAAGGGTCGTTCGACCGCCAAAGGGGTCGCGACCCACAGATTGAGAGCCGCTGAATTAATGCATCTCTCTCACAATTGAAGTTTCTCTCTCCCCCCTACCCCTACTCCCTCTAAAAATCAATGGAAAAAATACCCTCAGGTAAGGATTAACAATAACAACAACAAAATATATAAATATATACACATATATATCAGACATCTATTAAAATATGAGCTGCATCTACTTTCAATTATTTGTAAAACATCCCAAAAGATAAAATATATACCCTGAAAAAGAAAGTACAATCTTTTAAAGTTTTGTAGAGTAACATTAATATGCACTCATTCTAAGAATTCCTACTGCTTTTTTTTACACCATTCAGATTATTAGTTCTAGAGATAAAATAGGAAAATGACTTTTCCACTTAAATATTTCCTTCAAAGAAGGATGATGGCTGCCAAAACTGTATTCAAATACTCTGTAAGCACAATCTCTTTTGGGTAGAAAGAGACTGGGGCCTTTTGATTTTATATGCATTCCAAAACTATAAAATGATTCTCCTATTATAAAGTCTTAAGGCATTGTGGGTTTAAATATGAGGCTCCAGGCACTCTGACAGGCAAAATACTGATTGCAACAGGAAATGGTCTCCCAAATAGAATATGAACAAAAAGTCCAGTGGAACATAATATACAAGATAATTTACCAACAAGAAGTTTAGTGATACTAATTTAATTACTCATCAGGAGTTTATCTACCTATAATAAAAAAAGCATTAACATGCTAATTCAGGGGTGGGCAAACTTTTTGACTCGAGGGCCACAATGGGTTCTTAAACTGGACCGGAGGGCCGGAACAAACGCATGGATGGTGTGTTTGTGTGAACTAATATAAATTCAAAGTGAACATCATTACATAAAAGGGTACAGTCTTTTTTTTTTTTAGTTTTATTCATTTCAAATGGGCTGTAGTTTGCCCACGGCTGTGCTAATTAGACTGGACAGCTGAACAACCTTCCAGACGAAGCCAGGGCTGCAAGGGCTAAGCCCCTTGCACGAATTTTGTGCATTGAGCCTCTAGTATATATATAAAAGCCTAAGTGACCATTACAACCGAACAACCAGAACGACCAGTCAACCAGCCGCTATGACACGCACTGACCACCAGGCGGCAGACACTCAACACAGGATCTACCCCATGATGGTCAGTGTGCTTCCACAGCCAACCTCCTATGGTCCCTCACCCCAGCCAGCCGGCCAACCTCCCACAGCCCCACCCACCCCTGGATGGACCCCGGATAGGCCTCAATAAACATTTTTGATGTGTACAGATCAGGTACAGATTTACATTTTCAATTTTTCAGAAAAAGTGCTATTTCAGAATAATAGTCCAATCACTTTTTCTTGTCTCACAAATGGAAGACATCATCTACTTCTGACCCCCACACCAAATCACCTACTCCAAAATGGCTTCTATCTTTGTGAATATGCCCTCAATGACTAGAACAGTGCAGGATATTAAGGTGCCACCTTTTCTTGAGCCTCAGATCCTTTTAAGATCACTTGAGAGTCTCACACCTTACTTGCAGCAAATGAATTTTACAGACTCAATGTTTTTCTCACAATTTCACGAGATTTGTAGATCAGCAGAATTCATCTACAGATACATATAAAGAAATCCTAAGATCAAAAACTCATTCTAAGTACAGGAGGCAGCCTTAAAAGTCTAAATTTGGGAAGAAAAAAAATGTCTAAATTTGGGTTTGTAAGGACTGCAGAGAAACATTTTTAGGCTGTACCAATCTTGAGTTACTTCAATCACAGGACTCCTCCTAAAACAAACAAACAAAATGGTTTGGACTAATTCATTTCCCTGGGTATTCAATGGAAAACTAATGGTGCATTTTTTCTAGGGCTCTCAACATGCACTCCTCCTGAGATGCCTCAGAAACATCCCCTATACTTGGGCTTCCATCCATATAACTAAATAGATATTAGTGGAACCTTATATAAATATTGTTCCCCTACAGAAATCAGATATAAATACCTGTGAGACAGTGAAAGGTGCATATTTATGACTCCCTCCCCTGACTCACCTACACATTCTCACTTATGGCTGATGTGGCCACAAAGAAGAGGTCAGCAGTAGTAGGTCATGGGCAGCTACCTCCAAAGGGCTCTGAAACCATATGACCAGCCAACAGCCTGCCTCAAATGTGTACACATTTTGTGTTGCAAATGTGATGATTCAAAACCTTCAAAACATACTTGTTAACACCAAATATATGCATGGGAGTTATTTGGAAAACATAAAGAGACTTTATATATGTTTGCTGATACAGTTCCTAGGGCAAGGGAAACAAAAGATAAAATAAACAAGTGGGACTACATCAAAATAAAAGGCTTTTGCACAGCAAAGAACCCATCAATAAAAGGAAAAGGGAGCCCACTATATGGGAGAACATATTTGGCAACAATACATCTGATAAAGGGTAATATCCAAAATATATAAGAAACTCATAGTTTAACAAAAGGAAGACAAATAATCCAAGTAAAAAAAAAAATGGGCAAAGGACCTAAATAGACACTTTTCAAAAGAGGACATACAGAAGGCTAAGAGACATATGAAAAAATGCTCAAAGTTACTAATCATCAGAGAGATGCAAATTAAATAACAATGAGGTATCATCTCACATCTGTCAGAATGGCTACCATCAACAAATCAACAAATGACAAGTGCTGGAGAGGATGTGGAGAAAAGGAACCCTCATGCACTGCTGGTGGGAATGCAGACTGGTGCAGCCACTGTGGAGAACAGTATGGAGTTTCCTCAAAAACTTAAATATGGAACTGCCATTTGACCCAATGATTCCACTTCTAGGAATATATTCTAAGAAACCTGAATGACCAATCAGAAAGAATGTATGCACCCCTACGTTCATAACAGTGCAATTTACAATAGCTAAGATCTGGAAACAGCCCAAATGCCCATTAGTAGATGAGTGGATAAAAAAAAAAGCTGTGATACATTTACACCATGGAATACTATGCAGCAATAAAAAAGGACCTTGTACCCTTTTGAGACAGCATGGAGGGACCTAGAGAGTATTATGCAAAGTGAAATAAGCCAGTCAGAAAAAGATAAGTATCACATGATCTCACTTATATGTGGAATCTAAATACAATAAACTGATGAACAAAATAGATCCAGATAAATAGATGCTTGATACAGACTGCTGAATCTCAGAGGGAAGGCGGGGGTGGGTGGGTTGGTGGGAAGAGATTAACCAAAGAACTTTTATGCATAGATGCATCACCCATGGTCACAGACAATAGTGTGGTGAAGGCCTGGGGTGGGGGACAGGTGCAGGCTAGAAGGGATCAATGGGGAAAATTTCAACAGTCAAGATTTAAAAAAACAACAAGTGGGTGGGAAAAAAAGACTATTCCTAAGGAACTAGCTGGTACATCCATCATTCTGCAACTTAGATTGAAAACAAATCCTCCTTCTACCCTATCCCACCAAAAAACGAATTACTCACCAAGTCGCATCAATTCTATCTCGCACGTAATCCTCTACTTTTAGTCTCAAAGTCAGGATTCTAGATAAGTCTATGGTAATCTCTTACATCTCTACCTCTGTGCACTTATTGATTCCACATATTTAACATGGAAAAATGTACCTTAACTTAGAGTACTTTTGAATGAAGTTATGTGTCCTAGCAGATAGTCACCCCTCAAGAGCAGAGCTCTTTACTCGTCTCACCTATCCCTGTGTCTAATGCAGCAGGAGTCAGTCAACAAATACTTAACCAAACCAAAACCATTCTAAAAAAAAAAAAAAAAGAAAGAAAGAAAGAAAAAGCATACTGTATGCATCTTGCTACTGAAGTTCCTGACAAACTAATTTTACGGGCCAAATGCAGCCTGGCAGACCTCTTTTTGCAAAACAGTTATTCATGGAAAGGCTCATAACTACAACCAAGTTGACTCACCTCCTAATGAAACATTACAGAAGACAGTCCTGTGTTAGAGTTTTTTATTAAACCCCCTTCCAATATTTCTTTGCGGGAATATTTTTAAGAACCTGGTCACATAACATATACAGATCTCACATCCACTCTTTAAATTCCAAGGTATCACCTTTTTCACGCAGGACCCAGGGCCCCTCCCAGACCACCCCCGGGCCGGCCGGGGCAGCCGGTACTTCCGTCCACGGTGCACGGTGCACGGGCTTCAGACGGAAAGCAGCCCTTAAACGTTGTGGTTTTAGTGGCGGCTTTATCCGCCAACTCCACGGACTTGCCATCTCAAAGTGATAATATATTTCCTTACTTGTCCTATATTCCCTCCAAATAACAGACATAGGTAACAGGCTCCTCTGCTTATTATGTAAGCATTATCTTAATATTTTAAATACTACAATGCATGGCACACTATGTCTGTGCTGAGTTTCTCCTGCCGCAAACCACTCCAAACACTAAAAATGCAAAGAATAAAGTAGGGTCCCTAGAGACTTAACTTTGCTAGGACAGACTTTCTTTGAGGCGGAAAGCACCGAAAATAATTGTTGGAGGGGGTGGGGGGAGGTTTTTTTTTCCGTTTTTTTTTTTTTTTTTTTTTTTTGAGAAAAATCTGGAAGTCTTTTTCCCAAAGGGCCCACAACAACCAAAAAAATGCAAGCGCCGCGCAGGGACCCCGGAACGACCTCGGCGAGGGCTCGGCCAACGGCGCGTCCACTCCCCGCGGCCGCACGGAGCCGGCCGGGGCACCGAGCCCAGAGGGGCGCGCACGCCGGCCCGGGAGACCGGAGTGGGACTCAGACCTGCCAGCCCGCGGTCCTCGCTCAGCTCCACGCGTCCTCCGCTCCCCGGGAGCCCGTGGCGAGCGCCCGCCCTGCTCGTGCACGAACGCGGCGGAGCGCTTTCTGGGCGACACCAGAGGGAGGAGCCGGCCGTTGCTAAGGCCGTTGCTAGGCCCGGCGCGGCGGCCCCGGCGGAGGAGGTAGCGGCGGGGGAGACGGCGCGGAGGGCTCGGACGGGAAGTCCCGCCTCAGCCAGTCGGTCCCGGCGTGTCTGCCTCGGCCTGCGGGAGCGGGGCCGGCCCAGCCGGGTCGGGGAGCCGACCTCTTAGCTCCCGGTGCCCTTCTCAGCCCGGCCGGGCCGCCGGAGGGGACGCGCGGTTCTGGGAGAGTCTCTCAAGGTCGAGCTGCAGTGAGTTTGAAAATGCCGGTCCCACCGAACGCGTGTCCATGCTACCAACCCCCAGATCCCCGTCCTGAGAACTCGGTGCTTGTGTGTGGCTCTGTCAAGACACGAGTTTGTAGTTTGATGGTTTGGTTTGCTTAAAAACTACACGGGCCTGAAGAGGTGGCACTGTTTTTGTGCACTTTCCCGGTTTGAAATTAAGCACCATGTATGGATAGATTTCCCGCTCCCTTCCCCCGACCCCCACCAATTCAAAGACAATCCAAGCCTAAGAAGTGGGTAACAACTGAGAGTTGGAAATACAAGGGCTAGATATTGTGTCCTGTGAATTCAGCAGGTGAAATACAGGACCGAACCTTGACCTGGAGGAGTTTACCATATCAAGTTAAGCATGGGTAGTACAGAAAATATGACTAATAAATGGTAGGGTTTTCAAAACAGCTCAGAATGGACTGGCCAATGAAGGCTCCTTGGTTGGACTTGAGTAAGGCCTTTGGCTCAAGCATGACTGCAGTCTCGAGTAGTGTTTGTCAAGGGGATTGTGTGGGACCCATTGGTGGAGGTCCTATGTGTAAGCAAGGAAATCTATTTAGCCAAAACTGCGCTTTTAAAAAAATGAAGTAATATAATGTGGAAATATTGGTGCATGGCTCTTGGTAAGGTTAAGCATTGCTTTATGGAGTTTTAAATTATTGCCGCAACCTTCGGGGCGAGGCTCAGGATCTGAAGGAGGCGCCGACGCACAAATGAAAATGCTATACAAGAAATCCGAATCTAGAAGGCATTGGGGGCCAGGTGGAACCTCTTTTCCTGAAGAGGCACACCGAGTCCTGGCCTAGTCCGCTTTTTGCTCAGTTTTAGGTACACATCTTGCCCTCAGTGAAGCACGGCAAGCACATACAGACAGACAGTCTCAAAGGTCAGTAAAGACCAGGAAGGTCCAGTAAACATTTACTTGGAGGCCATCAGGTCAGGAGGTTGCTTCGGGCCACCGCTATCTCAACATGAACAGTCGGTGCCTAGCGTCAGCCCTGCTAACGCTCAAGGTCCATCAGCCTCCCGCGTTCCTTGGTGCACGCTCATGACAGTATTGGCAAGCGGTGGCTTCCCACAAATTATGTATGTGTGTACACACACATACACACACACACACACACACAATTTATATAATACACCTGCATACACTAGGTCATGTTTATAAAGTCTATTTCTGATTTTGTGTTTTTCTTTAAAAAGTTTGAAGGCCACTGCTTTAGGGAGAAAGATGAACTTTCTAGGTAAGAGAAGTAGCAATAACGAAAGTCTCCAAGCCAAGAATAAATAATTCACATCTTTTTTCTCCTTTAACTGCTTTAGTTCAAGTGCACAGATTACAAAACAAAGGATATGATTAATTAATTGGAGTTACTATTGCTCTGCAGTAAGTTACTCCAAAATATGTGTCTTAAAACAACCATTTTATTATGTTCATGAATTGTGTGTTCAATAGGGCACAGAAGGATAGCTTTGTCCGATAACTCAGCTGGGAAGACGATGAATGCTAGCAGAGCTCCTGTGTGTGGTCTCTCCATGTGGCCTGGGGTCCTCACAGCATGGCAGCAGGGTAATGAGACTTCCTAGTGTAGGCCCAGTGCTCCAAAGTCAAATGTTGCAATGGACAAGGCAGAAACTACATGTCCTTTTTTGACCTAGCCTCAAACAGTAATATGGTGTCACTTCTCTCACATTCTTTTGGTTAGGAATCACAAGGCCTGTCCAGAGTTTAGGAGAAGGGACATAGAAGTTGCTTCTCTAAAGATTGTCAAAGAATTTGTGGTCATATATATTTTTTTAAAACCAACATAGTGAATTTACTGCTATCACAGAAAACCCCCAAATTTCAGTGGTTTAATACAATAAACTTTGTCTCACAAGAAATTGATTATGGGTGTTTTTAGTCAAATGAAATGTTAGACTTAAGGATACAGGTTTCTTTTTCTTTTTTTAGTGGTTCTGCTCTCCCCTAGGACTTGGAGCCCACAGCTTATCTGACAAGAAAGAAAGCTTGGTGAATCCCACAAAAAGTTTTAGAGATCAGCCCTAAAAATGCATATATCACTTTTCCCAGATTTCATTGGCCAGAATTTAGTCCCAAGTCCGCTACTATAACTGCAAGGGAGCCTGAGAAATGTAAAGAAACATATATTGGTGAGCATTAACAGTTTGCCACATTCTAGGCCTTTAACCCAAACCCTCTGGTTCCCAACCTCTCCGCTCTATTTTCAATTTTATCCAAAGGAAAATTCTTTCGGGTCTTTTAAATATTCTGTTATTTACTCCATATTTCAAAATATGGTTATACTGCAATTTCTTGATTTTTCAATCTCAGACATTATTCATTGACTTTCTCCTATGGAAGTCAATGACAAAGCTCTTTTATCACACCATCCCTAAGGGTTGGAACATTTCTTTTCATCTCCCCCCTCCCCCACTCTTTTTATCCCCTCATCTCTCAGTATAGTAATATCACAGTTTTTGTTCAAATCAACATTTGTAAGTATCAGTCAACCCTCACCACGTTAACTTTCCATGCAACCTGGTACTTTCCTTTATCTTAATAAATGCCATATTTATACTCACTCGTTTGTAATCTGCCCTCAAATACTCTACCAAAGTGCTAAAATGTCACAATCAAACACGTCAGTTAATCTAGAAGATTAATTTTTTATCCTCAAGATAGTCCTAACTCTAGTTCATTCAGTATTAGTTGCTTTTACAATCCAATACTGCTCTCCTGTGTTGGATCCCTTGTTTACTTTTTCTTTGTTTACTCCTTTGTTTTTATGAAACATATCTTCCAGTACCTTCCTGAGAAAAGATGAATGGGAGTATGGTAGACAGCATAATGACCACCCCCAAAGATGTCCACATCCTAATCTCCAGATCCTTATGGCAAAAGGAACCTTGCATATGCAATTAAATTAAGGATCCTGAGATGGGGAAGTTACCCTGAATATTTGGGTGGGCCAAGCATAATCACAAGTGTCCTTATAAGAGGAAGACCAGAGGACAGAGAGAGTAGAAGATGTTGCATTTGCTGGCTTTGAGGTTGGAAGAAGGAGCTAAGGAGTAAAGAAATGCAGGTGACTCCTAGAAACTAGAAAAGGCAAGGAAACAGATTCTCCCTTACTGCCTCCAGAAGGAGCATAGCCCTGTAGACCCGTTTCAGACCTACGATTTCCAGAACTGTGAGATAATAAACCTGTGCTATTTTAAGTGACTAAGTTTGTGCTCCTTCGTTATAGCAGCAATATGAAACTAATACAGGAAGAGATGGTGATTTTTTTTTTTTTTACTACTTTTCAGATCTGAAAAATGTCACACACTTAATAGTCTGCCTGTATTTAAATTTCTAGGTTGAAATCATTTTGCTGGAATAATCCTCTAAATTCTTATCTTTTGTCCTGTAATTCTTTTCTTTAACTTTTTACTTCTATTCCCAGATTTCTTCAGTTCCACCCTCCCACCCCCCCCACACACAAACATTTTGTTTAATATTTAATTAATACCATTGTATTTGTACTTTTTAAAAATTCTCTTTTGCTTTATAATATGCTATTTTGGTTTCAGGGATATATTACCCTGTATCTTTCTAAGAATCTTAAAGACATTTTAAAGGTTTTCGTGTATTCCTATTATCTTTATCCTCTCAGATTTTATTTTCAGTTATTTGTTTTGATTTCTAGGTTTTTGTTTTTATCTTTTTAAAATTTTTATAGTTATTCCTTAAATATCAAGTAATCCTTGGATTTCTATTCATATTGAAGAATGAGAATTAAATGGTGATAGAAAGCTCAGTGTGCCTGAACAGGGGTTGTCAAATAAATAGCTTCATAATAGGATCAGATTTTACATTGGAATATTCTCAAATGTCTATAGAATAAAGGCACTAATGAAGATAAGAGCAGAAATCAATAAAATTAAAAACAGATGTCCACTGGAGAAAAGCAACAAGGCCAAAATTCCTTCTTTGAAAAGATTAATAAAATTGATAAGTCCTTGGGGGGACTGACCAAGAAAAAAAAAGAGAAAACTCAAAGTACAAATATTAGGAATCAAAAAGGAAACATCCTGCAGATAGTAAAAACAATAAGAGGATAATAAGAACAAATACTTACGTCGAACTATTTGACATTTCTTTTTATTTTTCTTGAAAAACTCAATTTACTGAAACTGATATAAGTGGAAATAGCCTTCTTGAATGATCCTATATTAATTTTGAGAAATTTTATCTGTATTTGTCTGCTCTAGCTACCATAATAGAATACTATGGACTGGGTATTAATAGAAATAACTTAAATAACAGAAATTTATTTTCTCATAGTTGTGGAGTGGAGGCCAGAAATCCGAGATCAAAGTGCCATCAGGGTTGGTTTCTCGTGAGATCTCTCTTCCCGGCTTGTAGATGACTGTCTTCTCACTGTGTTCTCACATGGCCTTTGTGCATTCAGGGAGAGAAATATCTCTCTGGCATCTTTTCCTCTTCTTATAAGGACACCTCTATAGGATTATGGTTCCACCCTTATGACCTCATTTAACCTTGATATCTTCCCCAGAGGCAACATAGCCAAATATACTCACATTGGGGGATAGGGTTTCCACATAGGAATTGGGTTGGGGAGGAACACAATCCTCCTCCTATATCAGTGATGGTGAACCTTTTGAGCTCAGCGTGTCAGCATTTTGAAAAACTCTAACTTAACTCTGGTGCCGTGTCACATATAGAAATTTTTTGATATTTGCAACCATAGTAAAACAAAGACTTATATTTTTTATATTTATTTTATATTTTTAAATGCCATTTAACAAAGAAAAATCAACCAAAAAAAATGAGTTCGCGTGTCACCTCTGACATGTGTGTCATAGGTTTGCCATCACTGTCCTATATAATAAAAGGCTAATATGCAAATTATCCCCAGGGACAGGAGTACTACCAACCGGGACTTAGACGTGCGCTGACCACCAGGGAGCAGGGTGAGTGGGTGAGTGGGCGGCTCCAAGCCAAGATGGGTGTGAGCAGGGGCCCCTATCACCCCACCAGTTGCCCCACAGATTGGTGAGGCCTAGGCCTAGGGACCCTATCTGTGCACAAATTTTTTGCACTAGGCCTTTAGTTAATACTATAACAGTATCTCAATTTAAAACTCCTCCCTAACTTCAGATTTAGGTAGCATCACCAGCAAGGTCTATCAAACATTTAAAGAAGAAATAGAATTGATCTTTCAGATTTCCAAATTCTTTCAGAGAATAGAAAAAAACATTACCCAACTCTTTTTATTTTTATTTTTTTTAGGCCAGAATAATCATAATTCCAAATCTTAACAAGGACATTATAATAGAGAAAATTTCAGGTCAATATTTCTCATAAACAATTTGGTATAGCTTCATGATGAATGTTTCCTATTCCACTACCTTAAAAGATTGTGTATTCTGCAGTTGTATGTTCTATATGTTCTATAAATGTCAATTAGGTTAAGTTGCTTGATAATGTTCAAATTACCTCCTTACTGATTTATGTATCTACCTATTTATCAATTACTTAGAGAGATGTGTTAAGAATTCCAAATATAATTGTGGTTTTGACAATATTTCTCATTTGATCAATTCTTGCTACATTTATTTTGAAGCTCTTTTATTAGGTGCAAACACATTTAGTACTGATATGTTAGCACTGATATGTCTTCTGAATGAATTGGCCTTTTATCAATATGAAGTAAGCTTAATTAGGTATGGTAATACAGTGGGGCCTTGACTTACGAGTTTAATTCATTCCGAGACCAAGCTCGTTAAGGAGCTTGTTAAGGAGCTCGTTAACTCAAATTACTCTATCAACTCAATGCAAAAAATCAGCCGAGAGACAGCTGGTATCTCAAAAAACTCGTTAGTCGGGACACTCGTAAGTCAAGGCCCCACTGTATTCCTATCTTGAAGTCTACTTTTTCTGATATTAATATAGACACACCAGTTTTCTTACGATTAATATTCCAAATTTTTCAGTAGTTTCTTTTTAAAATTTCAGTTTCTCTTGAAATACACCATTATTTTCATGAACTATATTATAATCCAATATATATTGTAAAACCTTTAACATATTTATAATAGTTGTTTTAAAATCCTTATCTGCTAATTACAATAATTGCATTCTCAGTGAATTGGTTTGTATTAACTGTTTTCTCTTCATTATGGGTCCCATTTTCCTACTTCTTATATGTCTTTTAATTGTTTTATTGTGTATTGGACATTATGTGGAAAAAGTGTGGAGACTGAAGTTTAATTTAGTTCTAAGAGAGCACAAGCCTTTTTCTTACCTTGGCATTTAGAGTGAGAGGCTGTTCCTTTGAAATCTTTCTATACTTGTATTAAGCTTTAATGTTGGCTGCAGCTTTCATTAGATTGAGTTCACCTGTGATTAACCCACCTCCAGCATCTCTCTTCAAAGCCACCTCTTATATCTTGTCAGTATTTCATTGGAACGGATTTGGACTGAAGTTTTAAATATTTTTGGTTCACCTTTGGAGTCAACTCTGTCAGGGCCTTGGAACCCAAGTATTATAAGAATGCATTGGCCTATGTAAATGCTCTAACTTCCCAGCCCTCCTCCATGGTTGCTGCTTTTTTTTTTTTTTTTTTTTTTAACAATATTTGGAAGTGAGGTGTGGGGTAATTTTTTTTATTTTATTTTATTTTATTTTTTGCATTTGGGTGTCTTTCAGACTCCCGTTTGTTCCCTAAGCTCACACTGATGCCTAAGGCCCAGCCTGACTTCTCTTCGTCTCTGCAAAATTACTGAATCATGGCAAGCCAACACAGAGCTTACTTCTGGGTAAGGAAGCTGCAGCAGCATCGTGCTCACTTATAAAGGGCATATTTCTCTCTGAATTTCAGGTCATTAAGGCTTCCAGGTAAGGCAGCTTTATGGGTTTTTCACCTATGCAGTTGCATAGGGCCTCATGATTAGGCATCCCTACACTTGGTTTAATTATGTAATTGTTCCTGCTCACTGGCATCCTGCACTCTTCCCTAACCCCATAGAAAGGTAAGTTTTTTATTTGGTCCAGGTTTTTCTTGTTGTTACCATGGAAGCATAAGGTGTTTTGCATTCTCCTACATCCTAACAAGAGCCTTACTTCCTTTTAACTAAGAACTTTGGAATTTTATATTGAAATTAGCTGGAACTTTCCTACACAAATTTCACTTTCTTAATTCATTTTCTAATTCCCTTTCATTGAAATGTGGATATTATTATAGTGCTTTGTACTAGAAGTGATTTGTACTAGACAGACATTACAAGAAAAAAGTCAAAATTTAATTGGTTTTAATTTGGCTCCTTTATATTCTGTGCATTTTAAAATATACACATAGCTTTTTTCTAGCCAAACTGCTATAATAACCATCCCTGAACATATATCATGGACATTTTTTTCTCTACGCATATTGTGCTACTTCTCTCTAACAGTGGGGCCTTGACTTACGAGTGTCCCGACTAACGAGTTTTTCGAGATACGAGCCATCTCTTGGCCGATTTTTTGCTTTGAGTTGCGAGCTAAAATTCGGGTTACGAGCCAGCTTCAGATACCCCACCGCTAGTTGGCGCAGCAAACGTCACAGTGAACGCCACAACATCAGCCCAGCATCACGTGTCTCACTCGTTCACTTTAAGCGGTAGTTAGCTCTTAGTTGCAGCATCAGTGTTGTGCTCGCATTTGCGCTTGCAGTTATTTTGCAAAACTTCGTTTTTTCAACCATGGATCTGAAGAAAGTAAGTGCGAAGGACAGTGCTGAGAAGAAGAAGGGGATGATGTGCATTGAATTAAAGAAAGAAATTATCGAAAAACATGACCAAGGTGTGCGTGTAATCGACTTGGCGAAGCAGTACGAGAGCGTAGCACTTCTACGATCTGCACCATACTGAAGCAGAAGGAGTCGATACAGGCTACAACTCCAGCCAAGGGCATTAAAATAATTCCTAAACAGCAGACATCTATACATGAAAATATGGAGAAGCTGCTAATGGTGTGGTTAACGGAGAAGCAGCTCGCAGGAGATACCGTGACGAAGGCTATAATCTGCGAGAAGGCACGAGCTATTTACGCTGATTTGCTGCAGCAGACCCCAGGCACTTCAATGGACGAGGCATCGGGCGAGCTGTTTAAAGCCAGTCGGGGCTGGTTCGAAAATTTTAAAAAGAGGACTGGCATTCACTCCGTTGTCACACATGGTGAGGCAGCGAGCGCGGATATAAAGGAAGGTGACATCAACGAGCTCATCCAGAAGCACTCGGAGGAACTGACAACGCAGGAGCTAAAGGAGCTACAGACGCAGCAGCACACGGAGGTTTTGCAGGAAATAGATGACCTGGAGGAGGAGGAGGAGGTTATCTCTATAAGTGAGATAAAGGAAATGTTGGGAATGTGGGAGAAACTTTCAGACTTTATTCAAAAGAAACACCCAGAAAAAATTGCAATTGGGCATGCGATGGAGCTATTTAATGACACTTGCCTAACTCATTTCAGAAATATCCTGAAAGGGAGGATGAAACAGATCTCATTGGACAGGTTTTTATCGAAAACTCCTGTAGATGAAAGTGATGAAAGTGTGGCGAAAGGGGCAAAAATCAGCAAATAAGATTCAGTTATTCAGTTATTCAGTTCAGCCTTTCTCCTCCAACTCCATCAGCATCTTTAAGTCGTTTGATCTCCAAGGTAAATGCTGTACATTAAACTTAATAAAACAAGTTTATTGCACTACATTCTATTGTTCAGTATTGTGTTTTTATACAATATTCGTTATTTTTAAATACATTTTTCTTATTTAAAAACATTTAACAAAACAATTGTGGTGTTTTTTGGGTGTCCGGAACGGATTAATGGCATTTCAATTCATTGTAATGGTGAAAATTGATTTGACATATGAGTAATTTGAGTTACAAGTTCCATCACGGAACGAATTAAACTCGTAAGTCAAGGCCCCACTGTATTTCCTACCTTTCTCAATCTGACTAGGCCTAGAGTCTCATGCTTTCCATAAAATTTCCCTGACAGCTCTATGCATCTTTGTATCTGAACACTTGTTTTTGTGTGATTGTTATACATATCCTTTATTTTTTCATTACTATATTATCTGTTAATATATTTACTTATGTTCATCGTCTATTTTAAGTAATATTAAGAGAATGAAATATTATCTTCAACCTCAAATGTATAGTTATTTTTACAGAACATGGCCTTGTGATTTTGTAATCTTGATCATTTTACCTATTGATAAGAAATATGGGTTTTAGTAAATTAAAATGTAATGCAATCTTTTCAGACAATCAGACCATTAGGGTATTAAATAGGATATTCTGAATTTCTCTTATTTTTGTCTTCTCACTAGTTTTTTTTTTCTTTTCTTATTTAAAAAAATATATAAATACCTACATATTTCTCTGACATTCATCTACTCATTTATTAATTATTTAATGAACACTGAAAGTACTTATTATGCATTGGCCATAGGGGAGCCTCTGTATGAAATTTTGTCAGTTCTGCAGTGATTACACCGTAGTTTCTATCCTTGTAAAGATACAAATCTGCTGTTTGTTACCATAGCATGGTTCTCAACCTTCTGGCCCTTTAAATACAGTTCCTCATGGTGTGACCCAACCATAAAATTATTTTCGTTGCTACTTCATAACTGTAATGTTGCTACTGTTATGAATTGTAGTGTAAATATCTGATATGCAGGATGGTCTTAGGCAACCCCTGTGAAAGGGTCATTCGACCGCCAAAGGGGGTCGAGACCCACAGGTTGGCATAGAGAATATTTTTGGGGGCCAAGTTAGTCTTCCTAGAAAAAATGACTTTTAATTTGATATTTGATATAAAAGTTAAATAGGCCAAGAATGGGTTGGAGGAAGAGGGTTCAGGACAGGGAGCCTTCTAAGCAGCGGAAGAATGTGTACACAGTCTCTAAGGCAAAGAAGAGTAATATGTAGTCTCAATTAAAATTAATTTGTCTAATGAAAGGATACATTTTTAACTTACAAAGAAACTGCTAATAAAAATAGGGTTATTATTTATTACACTAAAACATCCAAATATTTAAAGTATTTTCACCATGTCACTAGTGTGGCTTTTTAAATACTTCATTTTCAAGAGGAGCATGTTATTACATTTTTGGCTCTGGATTTGTTGTAGACACCATCCCAGAGAGCCCAAAATATCCTATAACTCTTGTAGGAATTTGAAATGAGGACATTCAGGAGGATTCATGTGGAGCTTTTCTCTAGGAGTGGGGTATCAGAATTTGGGTTGGAGGCACAGAATTTAAACACTGATCTCTGTCACTTTTCAAAGTGCAGGGACTTTACAAAGTATTTTACAATATCTTATGGCTCTGAAAATTATGATAAGTTCAGTGTTTTTATTTATTTAACTAAATTATGTATAAGATTATGAACAATCTGAATTTATGTTAATATTGATTTTTCTTTATTAGGAACCTCCAAAGAACATTGAAGAATTCTTAAGGCTCCACAAGTTGGTGAGTAGAGCATCCCGTTTTATGTGCCAGTACATCTTTTAAAATATCAGTTCTGGAGGTGGAAAAAACTTTAATAATAGAAATTTGTATGGGTTCCATTTTCTTTTTGTTCTTTATTGAATTTATTGGGGTGACATTGGTTAATAAAATTATATGTTTCAGGTGCACAATTCTATAATACATCATCTGTACATTGTATTCTGTGTACACCACCCAAAGTCAAATCTCCTTCCATGACCCTTTATTGCCCATTTACTCTTTCTACCTCCTCCCCATTTTCCTTTCCCTCTGATAATTACCATAATGTTGTCTGTGTGTATGAGGTTTCTTGGTTTGTTTGTTTAATCCCTTCACCTTTTTAACCCAGCCCTCCAACCCCCTTCCCTCTAATAGCTGTCAATCTGTTTTCTATATCTATGAATCTGTTTCTATTTTGTTTGTTCATTAGATTTTACATATAAGTGGTATCATGTGATATGTGTCTTTCTCTGACTGGCTTATTTTATTTAGCATAATACTCTTCAGGTCCATCCATGCTATTGCAGAAGGTAAGATTTTCTTCTTTTTTTATGGCTGAGTAGTATTCCATTGTGTAAATGTACCACAGCTTATCTATGCACTCATCTACTAATGGGCACTTGTGCTGCTTCTAAATCTTGGCTATTGTAAACAACACTGCAATGAATATGGAAAATACATTTTAATGTAAGAAATTTTAATAAATATTTACCTTCTTTCAGTAAGCTCTATCTCATAGCTGTTCCCTCTTGTCAATATTCTATTCTCTTTTCCACTTTTAAAAATTCCAGTCCAATGTCCTATCAGAAGAATTATATAGACATTTCTATATTATTTTGCTAATGTAAGATTTTTGACTTATATATTTACACCTTGAAGAATATCTGACAGTTTTGCTTACTTACATCATTTACATTCACCACAGCTGAGACAGGTATTGCAGTGGTGTTACATCAGTGTTCTTTGATGTTGAATCAGGGTAAAATATTTAAAATGTGTTTTTATGCTGAAAGCTCCAGTTTCCATTATGTGTAACTATTGATTTCTGGAGTTATTGGGATTGTATGGGTTTTCTCTTGGGTTCATGCAGTTGTGAATCTGAAGGTCAGGTTATTTTTGTGTTGAGGAGTGTCAAAGGCTAGGGAAATGATGTAATATGGAAGGCAAAGATGCTTTTTTTAATGAGGTGTGTACATATTTTGAGTAGATTGGACTTTAATTTGCACTTATTTATGCTTAAATGTAAACAGAATTTGCTGTGACTAAACTGTTAACGAGTTTCAAAAATATCTATTTTCTATTCTTATATTTGTTTAAATAAGTGTTGTTTTCTTAATGTTTTAAAAAAAGGATTGAATTCCCTTTAGGAGTGAAATGAAAATGTTCTTAATTTACAAAAGTTTGTTTCAATCACTGTGGCAAAGCAGAAATTTTGAAATACTTTTAGGACAAGCTTTTTGCAACTATTTTAATTTAAATAATGATGGAAATGTGCTGTAGCTTAATCACGATGCTCTGGGTCTTTTTTAATGTCAAGGGAAAGGGGTTACAGTTAAAATTAAGCCAAACTCAGCAAATATTTATGGAGACATTTGGACCATACCATCATGCATGTTTGGGAACCTATGATTTCAGATGAAATTTTCTAAACGTTTGAAGTGAAAATATTAGTCACTCTGTTCAAATTAAGAATAATACTAATCAAATCAAGATCACAGGTTAATGCCCTTCACCAAAGATAGAATAAAATCAAACTTAAAGCACCATACTTTTTGCAAAGGACAACATCTATATTGATGGCCTTCCTTTTTTATCAGCTAACATTTGATAAAACAACATATCCAGTTGTACCATTTTGTCTTTTATGGGTGTATCTGTACATTTTTTCTTATTGTCTAGATTTCCCAACCAAATACTTCATTGTTTTTTCAAGGTTGGGCTATGTCTATGCATTGCCAAACTATTGTATATTTGAATACATCTAGGAATAAAATGACTATATATTTAATTTTTTGTTTGCTGGACAAAACTTCTACCTCATAGATATTAGTAAAAAACTAATAATTCCTTCAAATTTATTTAAAACATATTTTTGAGTACCTATTGTGTATCAGGCACATAGACATTTAGAATATATCAGTGAATCAAAACAGGCAAAGATCCCTGCCTTCATGAAGTTGTCATTCTTTTTTAATTGTGGCATGTTATAAACAAGTGAATAAAACAAAAGAAAAATTGAAATATATTCTAAATCACTTATGGCTAAGCCTGTCTCTGTTTAATTTTCCTAAAATATAAAAGCAAAGGTATGTATTTTCATAGTTGTGTAGTGGTTAAAATCTGAGGCTCTGGGGTCAGATTGCCAGGTTGCCTATGTTTAAATCCCAGCTCTGCTACTAATTAGCATTTAGTACAGTACCTGGAACTTCCATGTCAGCTTTTAGTTTCTTATACTTTACTAGGGGCCAGTGCATGAAATTTGTGCACGGGTAAGGTCCCTAGGCCTGGCCGGCAATGAGGGCTGATCTGTGGGGCGACTGGCGGGGTGATCGAGGGCCCCCACTGGCACCCGCCTTGGCTAGCCTTGGGCCTGAGGGCTGGGGGCAGCTCCTGCATTAAGCGTCTGCCCCCTGGGATCAGTGCATGTCATAGTGACCAGTCGTTCTACCGGTTGTTCTGCCCTTCGGTCCATTTGCATATTAGGCTTTTATTATATAGGATGCTTTATCATTTCTTACATCACCTAAAGCCCTCTCATTTTGGTCAATTTCCACTATCTCTATCTTTCTTTTATAATTTTAATATTTTATACCATCTACTCCTCTTTCCTCTCCTTTGTTATAGTTCTGTGTATTTTCTTACCTTCAATCATTTCTCTTCTCATTTCTCTGTTGACCAATTCCTACATTCTCTTCTTGTCTCTCCCCGTTCATCAACATTCTGTTTCTATTTTGTTTTTTAAAAAATATTTTTACATTTTTATGGCATCCTTTTGTTCCACTAATGTTGTGTCATTATCATTTCTAGTATTTATTCTATTCATTCATTTAATGATTTTTATTCACTACCTACTATTTGCCAGGTAATGTTCTGGACACTGACGACACAACAATGAGCAAAAAAGATAAATATTCCTGCCCTTGTGAAATTTACATCACTCTCCTCCTTCTGCCTGCATCTATACTATCACAGCTTTGTATTCCTTTTAAGTTATTTAGGTACTGAAGATTTGGTTTAGCCCTTTCCTTATATACTTATCAGAGTTGACCTTCCCTACTGTTATTCATTATTCTTTTTTCTGCTTTTATGTGATTTCTACCTGGTAGTACTCGTCTTAGGACATCAGTGTCAAATTTTGTTCATAGGGCTGCTAGGTTTGTAATATAGACCTGGAGGATACTTAGATCCCTACTGGATCTTTCGCAGGAGATCAAAGGTGCTTTACTATAGAGAGAATAATTATTTCTTTTCCATTCTCTTTATTCAGGGAATAGCTGTTTTATTTATTTGTTCATTCATCCATCCATCCATTTAGATGGCTCAAGTGATATGAGAGAACTGTATTTTCAAAAGTAGTTGCCATTCTAAATTGACCATGTTTGTCTCCAGGAATTGTATCCTATGATCATATCTTATTCTTCTGAGATCTTTGTATATTTTGACACAATAACCAGGTGGTTGAGTGTCTTCTTTAAAATATGTGTTTGTAAGATTTTAGAGGGTGTACTTATGTATCTGAGTAATATTTTTTATTCCAAAATGGCAGAAGGACCTAGATCTCTCTGGGAAAGTTTTCCGATTTTAAAAGCTGGATATTATTTAGCTACTTGTTATCATTAGAGAGCACCATTCATAAAGATATGATGATGACTGTAGTGGGCTTTTACTTTTCTACTTATAAAGAGCAGAAACTTATTTCTCACAGTTTTGGAGGCTGGGATACAAGATCAAGGCACCAGCAGATTTAGAATCTATTACAAAACTGGCTTCCTGGTTCACACACACAGCCTTCTTGTTGTGACCTCATATGGTAGAAGAGATGAGCAAGTTCTTTGGAGCTTCTTTTATAAGGGAACTAATATGGACCATGAAGGCTTCACCCTCATGTCCTACTCACCTCCCAAAAGCTCCACCATCTAATACCATCACTTTTAGGGTTAGGATTTCAACATACAAATTTTGGGGTGACACAAACATTCACACCATAACAGAAGGCATCAATTCTAGTGTCCAATAAACATAGGAAAAAGGGGGACAACTTGCCTCCAGGTTTGGGGCATCAGTAAGAACTGTAGCAGAGTGTGTACATCATCAAATTTTAGAGTTCAGTGGGCTTTGATAGGTCTAATTAGTCACCATATCATCCACTACCCTGGCCCTAACACTAATCCCTTTAGTGTTAGTGGCTTTTATAGGCTTTTAAAGGGAGAAAAAGGGAAGTGGAATGGACCAAGGCAAGTTTAAAATTCCTGATCTGGAGATTTCAGATTTATTCCCATTTAGCTAAATTTCCAGAATATTTTACCAAAATTTATTAAAGAGTTTTATATCATACAAGTTCCAGAACTCATTCTCTTACTTACAAACCCTTAATTATTTTGGCTAAATTTCTTTGTTTTGTTATCAATTGGTTATATTGAAAGATAATCTTTTATTTGGTTTGCAAATGTTAATATTGTGATTCCCCTTCTATTCCTATTATTTTCCTCTCTTTTCTTCATCTCCTTCCCTTCTTGAGTAGTTTAGTCCTAAAGCCATTTGGGGGCCAAAAAAAGGCAGGCATCCAAATTGGCAGGGGAGATAGGGATTCACTGGGATAATGTAGAGCAAGCTGTCTGAAGTCAACCACAGTGAGGAGAGTGTCCATGTTACACCGTATGTGTCAGAATCCAAGGGAATGAGGATGATATCTACACGAAGCCAGGGGAAGGGATGAAGGGTGATTGAGATGGGAGGTAGGCTATGGCCTGATATGGGAAGTCAGAACCCAAGTGGAGGTAAGGAAGGTATCCGTATAGAAGGGGCAGCCTGGCAAGAGGTGTCAGAGCCTGAGCAAGATGAGAAGGGCATCCAATAGAGAAGAAGCTACCAGTACATAGAAGAGATGGGTTAGTGATCATCTGAGAAGATAGATAAAATAAATACATATATTAAAGATAATGGCAGCTAGGTCTTTTATTGTTGGAGATGATAATTATAACATGGAAAGAGAGAAAATAGAATGTTTGAAATTGGAATTAGGAATACCAGTATGAGTTCATGGTTTTAAGTACACAGGAAAGACTGAGGAGCTAAAGCAGTGATTCCCAAAGTGGGCGCTACTGCCCCCCGGTGGGCGCTGCAGCCATCCAGGGGGGCGGTGATGGCCACAGGTGCATTTGGGGGTGATGAGTAACTGCTATTAAAATTTAAAAAAAATTAATTTCAAGGGGCTGAGTAATATTTTTTCTGGAAAGGGGGCCGTAGGCCAAATAAGTTTGGGAACCACTGAGCTAAAGACATCTGAAGAAAAATGTAATGTGTAATACTACACTAGATCCTTTTGCTATAAAGTGCATTATTGGTTCAGTTGATGAAACTTGAATAGAATCTGAAGATTAGCTAGGAAACATTGTATCAATACCAATTTCCTGAGTCTAATGATTAATTTTGCTTATATAGAATAATGTATTTGTTTTTAGGAAATACACACTAAAGTATTCAAGGATGGTAGACAAGCAACTTATTTTCAAATGATTTAGGACAAAAAGTTTTTATGAAGCATTTGAAACTTCTAAAGTTTATGAATGTTTCAAGAATTTTAAAGAATACATTTAATAAAAAATAATGCTGTGTAATAAAATCTCAGTTTTAGCTAATTGATTTAAGTTGTATTGGATAACATTTTTTTTGCAGGATTATTGGCCAGAGGAAATCATCTTTGGAGATCAAGATAAATGGGCATACATACTGAAGAAAATAAAAGAAGATAGTTCATTTGCTTCAATTTATACACACCTATGGGAAAATGTCCCTCGAAGACATGGTGCAGTCAGGATCATGGAGGCAAGATTACAGGAATGTTCAATTCTTTTGAAAAACCATGCCTCTAAAATTCTTGAGTGGGAAAATATAATTTCTGAGAAAGGTAAACTGTATTTTTATATGAGTAGAGCAATAGTCAGTTGTGTGTGTGTATGTGTATCTATGTCTGTCTGTCTGTCTCTGTGTGCAATCTCATAAATAATGAAATCCTAAGGTATAAAATATCTAAAAAACATAATAATAAATTTATTTTATTTTATACCTCTTTCTTTCCATATGGTCCAGTACAGAATTTTAGTTGAACATGAACATGTGGATTTAAAGAAAGAATTGCTAGGACAAAAACTCAAATAGCTGTGAACTTTGTTAAGCTGGAACAGGGGTAGCCAAATATCAGGGAAACACAATGGATTGTATAAACTGATATTGGTAACAGAGATAAGCGAGCCAGCAAGAGTCAGGTTATAAGAACATAAATACCTAAAACCCAAAGTAAAAGGGGTGAGAGTGGATTTACATGAGCTAGTTTAGCTTGTAGGAAGGTAGTGTTTAGTATTCAGAACTGAATAGCTACAGACTGGGTAAAAAGCATATCTGCTAGGAATGTTAATTTTTACTTCTTTTAAGTATTTGTGTAACTTTTTTATTATCTAATTAACAGTTTCAGTATCTAAAAGATTTTAGATACTAATGGTGATACTTGTCCTATTTTTCATTTAATGGGCAAACTTGTTCATGGGTAAGCCTTAAAAATGCTGATATTAGTTATACTTAGAAAGTATTTTCAGTGTATTAAATAAATTTAATTAGTCATATTATTTAGATATTTAATATTGTTTTATGGACCTCTATTTTTCAAATTTTGAGAATGTGTTTAAATACACTATTATTAAGTTTTATTTTAAATTTTATTTAATTTTGTATTTTTAATATAAAATATCTTGAACCATATATGTGTGTGTAATATATATATATACATATAGAGAGAGACAATATATATATAGAGAGAGAAAGTACACATGTGTACTTTAAAAACTAATTGTATGTATATTAATCATTCTCAATATGTAAATATCAAAGTTTGACTCAAGTCCAGGTTAACTGACTTCAGAGCCCCTAGAGTCTTTCACTGGGCCGTGTTTCAAAGTCCTGTTCCTACTGGAATTTAAGGTGACCATGAAACTACAATGCAAGTGACTGAACTATTTAAACAACATGGGCTTGTTCAGTAAGAAGAGATTGATGTAAGACTTTAGATATAGGAGTAAGTGCAAAAGACATACTAGTTGGAGCATGACATTTCTGTAAAACAAAAGAAACAGAAGAAATAATAGTAATCTACTCATTCAACGGCGTTTGTATATCTAGCATTATGCTTATCAAAATAGCTAGTTGATCCCATTGAATAGTTTTATATATATTTTATTTAAAGTACTTACATCTTTTTCATTTTTAAAGGAGATCTATATGTGTATACACATACACACAAGTTTACATATATATGTTGTGAATTCTTGTTTTTTTAAAGGTACTCCTGGAAAATTGGAAAAATATGAGGCATTTCTAAAGAATCACCATAAGAAAAAGATGATAATGGTATGGTATTTGTTTTCATTCTTGAAAAATTATATTTCCACAGAAAATATAATCACTGTAATTGCATAGATAACTTTTTGAAATTTCCTTATAGCTTTTTATCATCTACCTATCTCTGTATTTTTAAAAAATCTGGACTAATTTTCTTTACACACATAATATCAAAGTGTTGGCATTTTCATATCACTAGAAGTGATTTTTAAAATGTATATATTTCATCCTCTTATTATTTAATAATTTATGTTTTATACTTAGTGCAGGTCCCATATCAGTTCTCTTTCTATAGAAAAAATTAAGAATTCCTTTTACCAAACATTCAAAGAAGAACTAACACCTATCCTTCTGAAATTATTCCAAAAAACTCAGGTGGAGGGAAGACACCCAAGATCATTAGGCCAGCATTATCCTAATTCCAACACCACATAAGGATACTACAAAGAAATAAAATTACAGGCCAATATCCCTGATGAACATAGATGCCAAAACCCTCAACATAATATTAACAAACCAGATCCAACAATTCATTAAAAAGATCATACACTATGATCAAGTGGGCTTTATTCCAGGGATGCAAGGTGGGTACAATAACAACAAATCAATAAATGTGATACACTACATAAACAAAATGAAGGATAAAAATCACATGATTATATCAATAGATTCAGAACAAGCATTTGATAAAAGCTGGCACCTATTTATGATAAAAAACTCTCAACAAAAAATAGAGGGCACATACATCATAATAAAGGCCATATATGACAGCCCACAGCCAACATTATACAATGAGCAAAAACTAAAAGCTTTTTCTTAAGATTAGGAACAATATAGGGATGTCTGTTTTCACCACTCTTATTCAACACTAGAGGCCCGGTGCACAAAAATTTGTGCACTGGGGCGGGGGGAGGGTCCCCCAGTCCGGCCTGTGCCTTCTCGCAGTCTGGGACCCCTCGGGAGATAACGACCTGCTGGCTTAGGCCTGCTCCCGGGTGGCAGAGAGCAGGCCCAATCCCTAGGTGCAGCCCCTGGTCAGGCTCAGAGCAGGACCGATTGGGGAGTTGGGGCGCCGCCCCCTGTCATGCACAAAGCAGGGCGGATCGGGAGGTTTTGATGCCACCCTCAGTCACGCTCAGGGTA
Organism: Myotis yumanensis; assembly: GCF_028538775.1. Lineage (NCBI taxonomy): Eukaryota > Metazoa > Chordata > Mammalia > Chiroptera > Vespertilionidae > Myotis > Myotis yumanensis. Next base: position 64,463,286 of record NW_027223752.1, read on the forward strand.
GGGCCGATTGGGGGGTTGGAGCACCGCCCCCTGTCACACTCAAGGCAGGGTCGATGGGGAGGTTGCGGCGCCACCCCCTGTCACTCACAGAGCAGGGCCAATCAGGGGGTTGGGGCGCTGTCCCCTGTCACTCACAGAGCAGGGCCCATCAGGGAGGTTGGGGCTCCGTACCCTATCACACACAGAGCAGGGTCGATCAGGGGGTTGGGGAGCTCCTCCCTGTCACGCACAGAGCAGGGCCGATCAGGGGGTTGAGGAGCTCCCCCCTGTCACTCACAGAGTAGGGCTGATAGGGGAGCTGGGGCACCACCCCCTGTCACACACACAGTAGGGCCAATCAGGGGGTTGGTGCGCCGCACCCTGTCAAACACAGAGCCGCAGGGCAATCAGGGGGTTGGGGAGCTCCCCCCTATCAGGTGCAGAGCAGGGCTGATCAGGGGGTTTGGGCGCTGCCCCCTGTCACGCTGATGCCGGTGCTGGGAGCCTCGCTGCTCCGCTGATCCCGGTGCCGGGAGGCATATTACCCTTTTACTATATAGGATAGAGGCCTGGTGCATGGGTAGGGGTTGACTGGTTTCCCCTGAAGGGTGTCCTGAATCAGGGTGGGGGTCCCCACTGGGGTGCCTGGCCAGTCTGGGTGAGGGGCTGAGGGCTGTTTTCCGGAAGCGGGTGACTGAAGTTCCCAACTGCTCCTTTTTTTCTTTTTTTTTTTTATTCTGGGCCAGCTTTAGCTCTGAGGCCTCGCTGCTGAAAACATCGATACAGTGTTGCAGTCCAGCTGGCTGAAGCCCGGCTGAATGAAAGCCGGTTTCTGGGATTTTGTTTAGCTTCTTATTTGCAACATAGTACATAGTTGCTTAGAGTTGCAGCTGAGAGGCGGGCAGTGGCAGGCGGGGAACGTTGGAGTTCACCGTCACTGGAGCAAGCAAGCCTCCCTGCTCGCTTCAGTGCATGGCTGCCGACCGCCATCTTGCCTGACAGTTAATTTGCATAAGGATATGCTGATTAGCCAATGGGAAGGGTAGCGGTCGTATGCTAATTACCATGTTTCTCTTTTATTAGTGTAGATAGTACTGAAAGTCCTAGCCACAGCAGTCAGACAAGAAGAAATGAAAGGCATCCAAATTGGAAAGGATGAAGTAAAACTGCCATTATTTGCAGGTGACATGTTACTATATATAGAGAACCCTAAGGATTTCATGAAGAAACTATGAGGACTGATCAGTGAATTCAGTAAAGTAGCAAGATACAAAATAAATATCCAGAAATCAGTTGCATTTTTACACACCAACAATGAAGTATCAGAAATGGAAACTAAGAAAACAATTTCATTTCCAGTTTCATCCAAAAAATTAAATGCCTTAGAATAAACTTAACCAGGAATGTAAAAGGCCTGTAAATTATAAGACATTAAAGAAACAAACTGAAGATACAAATAAGTGGAAGCATATTCCATGTTCATGGATAGGAAGAATTAACCTAATTAAAATACTCATATTACCCTATAGATTCAAAACCATTCCTGTCAAGATACCAATGGCATATTTCATATAACTAGAACAAATAATTTAATAATTTATATGGAACCACAAAAGACCCTGAGTAGCACAGAAATCTTGAGAAAAAACAAAGTTGGAGGAATCACTCTACCTGATACCAAACTATACTACAAGACCATAATAATCAAAACAGCATGGTACTGGCATAAAAACAGACATATAGATCAGTGGAACAGAATAGAGAGCCCAGAAATAAATCCATGCTTTTATGGTCAATTAATATTCAGCAGTGGAGACAAGAACATACAGTGGGGTAAAGATAGTTTATTCAATAAATGGTGTTGGGAAAATTAGATACCTGTAGAAAAATGAAACTAGACACCAGACACAAGAATAAACTCAGAATGGATTAAAGACTTAAATGTTAGACTTGAAATCATAAAAATTCTAGAAGGAAACATAGGCAGTAAAATCTCAGGCATTTCTCATAGCAATATCTTTTCTGATATGTCTTCTCAGGCAAGGGAAACAAAATTAAAAAGAAACAAATGAGACTACATAAAACTAACATGTTTTTGCACAGCAAATGAAACCAACAAAAGGAAACGATAATCCATTGAAATGGGAGAACATATTCATTAATACATCTGGTAAAGGATTAATATTCAAGATTTATAAAGAACTTATAAAACTCAACACCAAAAAATAAAATAAAATCAATCCAATTAAAAAATGGGCAAAGGACCTTAATAGATATTTCTCCAAAGAGCATATATAAATAGTCAACAGACATATGAAAAGATGCTCAGCATCACTAACCATCAGATAATGCAAATTAAAACCACAATGAGATACCACCTCACATCTGTCAGAATGGCTATCATCAATAAATCCACAGACAAGTGTTGGCAAATATGGAGAGAAAAGGGAACCCTCATGCATTGTTGGTGGGAATTGAGACTGGTGCTGCCACTGTGGAAAACTTAAAAATAACCCAGTGATTCCAGTTCTGGTAATATATCCCAAGATACCCCAAACACTGTTTCGAAAGAATATATGCACCCCTAGTATGTTCATTGCAGCATTATTTACAACTAGAGTCCCAGAGTACAAAATTCATGCCCCGGGGGGGAGGGGTTCCTCAGCCGGGCTGCGCCCTCTCACAGTCCAGAACCCCTTGCCCCTTACCATTCGCCTGCTCACTGCTCCTTAGCACTGCTGTGGAGGCAGGAGAGGGTCCCACCACCGCTGCTGAGCTCGCCAGCCATGAGTCCAGCTTCTGTGGGAGCACACTGATTAACGGGGCTCCTGCATTGAGTGTTTGGCTCCTGGTGGTCAGTGCACATCATAGCGACCAGTTGTTTTGGTCATTCCACCTTAACGGTCGCTTAGGCTTTTATTATGTAGACTAGAGGCCCGGTGCACAAAAATGTGTGCACTCGGCGGGGGGGTCCCCTAGCCCGGCCTGTGCCCTCTCACAGTCTGGGACCCCTCGGGAGGTAAAGACCTGCTGGCTTAGGCCTGCTCCCGGGTGGCAGAGGGCAGGCCCAATCCCTAAGTGCAGCTGCTGGTCAGGCTCAGAGCAGGGCCGATTGGGGAGTTGGGGCGCCACCCCGTCATGCACAGAGCAGGGCGGATTGGGAGGTTGCAATGCCACCCTCAGTCACTTTCAGGGTAGACTGATTGGGGGGTTGGGGCACCGCCCCCTGTCACACTCAAGGCAGGGTTGATGGGGAGGTTGTGGTGCCACCCCCTGTCACGCACAGAGCAGAGCTGATCAGGGGTTGGGGCGCTGCCCCCTGTCACTCACAGAGCAGGGCCCATCAGGGGGGTTGGGGCACTGCCCCCTGTCACAGAGCAGGGCACATCAGGGGGTTGAGGAGCTCCCCCCTGTCACTCACAGAGTAAGGCGATAGGGGAGCTGGGGCACCGCCTCCTGTCACACACAGAGCAGGGAAGATCAGGGGGTTGGGGCTCTGCACCCTGTCACACTCAGGGCAGGGCCAATGGGGAGGTTATGGCTCTACCCTGTCACACACAGAGCAAGGCCCGTGGAGGGGGGTTGGGGCGCCACCCTCTATTACCCACAGAGCAGGGCCGATCAGGGGGTTGGGGCACCGCCACTGTCACACTCAGGGCAGGGCCGATGGAGAGGTTATGGCTCTACCCTGTCACACACAGAGCAGGGCCCGTGGGGGGGGCGGTGTTGGGGCGCCTCACCCTGTCACACACAGAGCAGGGCCGATCAGGGGGTTGGTGCGCTGCACCCTGTCAAATCGGGGGATTGGGGAGCTCCCCCCTATCAGGCACAGAGCAGGGCTGATCAGGGGGTTTGGGCGCTGCCCCCTGTCACGCTGATCCTGGTGCCGGGAGCCTCACTGCTCCGCTGATCCCGGTGCCAGGAGGCATATTACCCTTTTACTATATAGGATAGCGGCCTGGTGCACGGGTGGGGGCCGGCTGGTTTGCCCTGAAGGGTGTCCTGGATCAGGGTGGGGGTCCCCACTGGGGTGCCTGGCCAGTCTGGCTGAGGGGCTGAGGGCTGTTTTCCCACTGGCAGTTGACTAAAAGCTCCCAACCGCTCCTTGTTTTCTTTTTTTTTATTCTGGGCCAGCTTTAGCTCTGAGGCCTCGCTGCTGAAAACATCGATACAATGTTGCGGTCTGGGGCTGACTGAAAGCTGGTTTTGTTTAGCTTCTTATTTGCAACATAGTAATAGTTGCTTAGAGTTGCAGTTGAGAGGCCGGCAAGTGAGGCGGGGAACGTTGGAATCTGCAGTTCCTGGAGGAAGCAAGCCTCCCTGCTCACTTCAGTGCCTGGCTGCCGGCCGCCATCTTGGCTGACAGTTAATTTGCATAAGGATACGCTGATTAGCCAATGGGAAGGGTAGCGGTCGTACGCCAATTACCATGTTTCTCTTTTATTAGTGTAGATATCCAAGATTTGGAAGCAGCCCAAGTGCCCATCAGTAGATGAGGAGATACAAAAAAATCAGTGATACATTTGCACAGTACCTGGGTTGCAGGCACTACTCAACTGTAAAAAAGAAGGAAATCTTACCTTTTGCAACAGCATGCAATGAGCTGGAGAATATTATGTTAAGTGAAATAAGCCAGTCAAAGGAAAACAAATACCATATGACTTGACTTATATGTTGAATCTGATGAACAAAATAAACAAAATAGAAACAGACTCAATAGATGTAGAAAACAGACTGACAGCCGTTGAGAGTAGGGGTGGTGTACTGCGGAAAAAAGGTGAAGGGATTAAGCAAAAAAAACCAAACTCATAGACACAGATAACAGTATGGTGATTACCAGGGAAAAAGGAGGGTGGGAGCGATAGAAGAAGGTAAAAGGGCAATAAATGGTGACATAAGGAGACTTGACTGGGTGGTGAACACATAATACAGTAGACAGATGATGCATTATAGACTTGTACACCTATAATTTGTTAAGAGATGTTACCCCAATAAATTCAATTTTAAAAAAAGTTAAGAATTCTTTGTATTACCTTCAGAATTGCTTTGTCATTTAAAAAATCTCTTTGAGATTTTGAGTAGAATCAAAACTGGCTTTTAATTACTATTAGAAACTTAGTCCTTTTCAAAAATACATTTAAAATTATATAATGTTAAAGTTATAAAGATTTAAAGCGCCACCACTAGTCTCTCCACCTTAGTAAATGTTAATTTTTAAATTTCAAAATTACTTTTATTTTTTTTCCTGATTATTACTAAGGTAGTCATTTTTTAAAGTTAAAAGAAATAGATAATCACTAAAAAGATAAGAATTCTAATTTTATTATTTATAGATAAATTACATATACCTCTATTTAATTGTCACTTTGATTTCTCTTTAATTTAAAATTTTAGAAAAATTTGATTAACATTTACTTATAATGAAGTAAATGTATTATGGAATTTTTATTAATAAATATTTTTTCTACAGTGTTTGAAAAAAGAAATGAATGTAATTGCCCTTTTTCTGGATTCTCAGGTTTACATTATTATTTACAAAGCTGCCGTGACTATATTTAGAGCTAAAGACTGTGCTTGCCCATGAATATTAAGATAAATTTCTAGATGCCCTGACGGTTTGGCTCAGTGGATAGAGCGTCGGCCTGCGGACTGAAGGGTCCTGGGTTCGATTCTGGTCAGGGGCATGTACCTGGGTGGCGGGCACATCCCCAATGGGAGGTGTGCGGGAGGCAGCTGACCGATGTTTCTCTCTCATCGATGTTTCTAGCTCTCTATCCGTCTCCCTTCCTTTCTGTAAAAAATCAATATATATTTTTTAAAAAATTTCTAGAAGTGGAGACACATGGGAGAAGAAATCTAAGTTTTTGTTTTTTGTTTTTTGTTTTTTATTGCTTAAAGTATTACAAAGGGTATTACATATGTGTCCTTTTTTTTCCCGCCCTTGACAATACCCCAGCTTCCCCTACCCCCCAGTGTCTTATGTCCATTGGTTATGCTCATATGCATGCATACAAGTCCTTCGGTTGATCTCTTACCCCCCTCCCTCCTGCCCTCCAACCCTCCCCGGCCTTCCCGCTGCAGTTTGACAATCTGTGTGAGGCAGCTCTGCCTCTGTATCTATTATTGTTCAAAAGTTTATAATGGTCTCTATTATCCATGAGTGAGTGAGATCATGTGGTATTTTTCCTTCATTGACTGGCTTATTTCACTTAGCATAATGCTCTCCAGTTCCATCCATGCCGTTGCAAATTGTAAGAGTTCCTTCTTTTTTACAGCAGCATAGTATTCCATCATGTAGATGTACCACAGTGTTCTAATCCATTCATCTACTGATGGGCACTTAGGCTGTTTCCAGATCTTAGCTATGGTGAATTGTGCTGCTATGAACATCGGGGTGCATATATCCTTTCTAATTGGTGTTTCTGATTTCTTGGGATATATTCCTAGAAGTGGGATCACAGGGTCAAATGGGAGTTCCATTTCCAGTTTTTTGAGGAAACTCCATATTGTCTTCCATAGTGGCTGCACCAGTCTGCATTCCCACCAGCAGTGCACAAGTGTTCCTTTTTCTCCACATCCTCTCCAGCACTTGTCGTTTGTTGATTTGTTGATGATAGCCAGTCTGACCGGTATGAGATGGTACCTCATTGTTGTTTTGATTTGCATCTCTTGGATGATTAGTGACTTTGAGAATGTTTTCATATATCTCTTGGCTTTCTGAATGTCCTCTTTTGAAAGGTGTCTATTTAGATCCTTTGCCCATTTTTTGATTGGATTGTTTATCTTCCTTTTGTTAAGTTGTATGAGTTCCCTATAGATTTTGGAGATTAGGCCCTTATCAGAGGTGACATTGGCAAATATGTTTTCCCACGCAGTAGGTTTTCTTGTTGTTTTGTTGATGGTTTCTTTTGCTGTGCAGAAGCTTTTTATTTTGATGTAGTCCCATTTGTTCATTTTCTCTTTAGTTTCAAGTGCCCTAGGAGCTGTATCAGTGAAGAAATTGCTTCGGCATATGTCTGAGATTTTGTTGCCCTTGAATTCTTCTAGAATTTTTTTGGTTTCCTGTCGTACATTTAAGTCCTTTATCCATTTTGAGTTTATTTTTTGTGTATGGTGTAAGTTGGTGGTCTAGTTTCATTTTCTTGCATATATCTGTCCAATTTTCCCAACACCATTTATTGAAGAGACTATCTTGGCTCCATAGTATGTTCTTGCGTCCTTTGTCAAATATTAATTGAGCATATTGGTTCGGGCCGATTTCTGGGGTCTCTATTCTATTCCATTGATCTATATGTCTGTTCTTGTGCCAGTACCAGGCAGTTTTGAGAGCAGTGGCTTTGTAATACAGCTTGATATCTGGTATTGAGATCCCGCCTACTTTGTTCTTTCTCAGGATTGCTGCAGCTATTCAGGGTCTTTTTTTATTCCAGATGAATTTTTGGAGAGTTCGTTCTAGATCTGTGAAGTATGCTGTTGGTATTTTAATGGGAAGTGCGTTGAATTTATAGATTGCTTTGGGTAGTATGGACTTTTTAATGATGTTGATTCTACGAATCCATGAACACGGTATGTTCTTCCATCTGTTTATGTCTTCCTCTATCTCTTTTTTCAACGTCCTGTAGTTTTCTGAGTAGAGGTCTTTTACCTCTTAAGTTAAGCTTATTCCTAGGTAGCTTAATTTTTTTGGTGCGATGGTAAATGGGATTGTTTTTATAATCTCTCTTTCTGAAAGTTCACTATTGGTGTATAGACATGCCTCAGATTTCTTGGCATTAATTTTGTATCCTGCTACTTTGCCAAATTCATGTATTAAGTTTAGTAGTTTTTTGACAGGGTCTCTAGGGTTTTGTATGTATAATATCATGTCGTTTGCAAATAAGGACAGTTTTACTTCCTCTTTTCCAATTTGGATGCCCTTTATTTCTTCTTCTTGTCTAATTGCAATGGCTAATACTTCCAGGACTATGTTGAACACGAGTGGTGAGAGTGGGCATCCTTGTCTTGTTCCTGTTCTTAGGGGAAATGGTATTAGTTTTTGTCCATTGAGTATGATGTTGGCTGTGGGCCTGTCATATATGGCTTTTATTATGTTGAGGTATGATCCTTCTACTCCCACCATGCTGCTCTAATCTTTATTATCTCCTTCCTTCTGCTCACTCTGGGGTGTTCTTGTTGCTCTCTTTCTAATTCTTTGAGTTGTAGAGTTAGATGATTTACTACCATTTTTTCTTGCTTTTTGAGATAGGCCTGTAGAGCTATAAACTTCCCTCTCAGGACTGCTTTCATTGTGTCCCATAGGTTTTGGATTGTTGTGTTTTCATTGTCATTAGTTTCCAGGATGTGGTAACCCTGCATGAAGCAAGTCTATCAGTGCCATTTTCCAACATTATTTGCTCACTTCAGGAGTCTGTCACACTTTCTAACTGTTGCAATATTTCAGACTCCTACTCTCATATTTTTTATAGTGATCTGTGACTAATGATCTCTGTTACTATTGTAATATACTTTGGGGCTTCACGAACCATGCCCATGTGAAAACAAAATTAATTGATAAATGTGTATTTTCTGACTGCTCCACATTCCTCTCTCCCTCTCCAAGGCCTTCCTATTTCCTAAGACACAACAATATTGAAATTAGGCCAGTTCATAACCCCACGTCTACGTGTTCAAGTGAGAGAAAAAGTTGCATGTGTTCCACTTTAAATCCAAAGTCAGAAATAATTAAGCTTAATGAAGAAGGCATGTCGAAAGCTGAGATAGGCTGGAAGCTAGGCCTCTTGCACCAAACAGTTAGCCAAGCTGTGAATACCAAGGAAACCTCTTGAGGAAAGTTAAAAATACTATTCCAGTGAACACACAAGTGATAAGAAAGCAAAACAGCCTTATGCTAATCTGCAGAAAGGTTTAGTGGTCTGTATAGAAGATCAAACCAGCCACAACATTTCCTTAAGCCAAAACCTAATCCAGAGCAAGGCTCTAACTCGCATCAGTTCTAGGAAGCCTGAGAGAGGTGCGGAAGATGCAGAAGAAAAATTTGAAGCTAGCAGAGGTTGATTTATGAGTTTTAAGGAAACAGGCTATCTCCATAAGATAAAAGTGCACAGTAAAGCAGCAAGTGCTGGTGTAGAAGCTGCAGCAAGTTATCTAGGAGGTCTAGCTAAGACAGGCTGACTTCCTAGGGGCTAATGCAGCTGGTGACTTCAAGTTGAAGCCAATACTCAGTCACCATTCTGAAAATCCTGGGGCCCTTAAGAATTATGCTAAATCTACTCTGCCTGTGTTCTGTAAGTGGAATAACAAAGCCTGGATGACATCTATCTAAAACATGGCTTACTGAATACTTTAAGACCACTGTTGAGACTTACTGCTCAGAAAGAGACCTACTGCTCAGAAAAAGATTCCTTTTAAAATATTACTACTCACTAACAATGCACACGGTCACTCAATAGTTCTGATAGAGATGTACAAGATTAATGTTGTTTTCATCCCTCCTAACATAACATCCCTTCTGCAGCCCATGGATCAAAGAGTAATTTTGACTCTCAAGTCTTATTTAATAAATGCATTTTGCATAGTTATATCTGCCATAAGTAGTTATTTCTCTGATGGATCTGGGCAAAGTAAATTGAAGACCTTCTGGAAAAGACTCACAGGTCTAGATGCCATTAAGAACATTCTTAATTTATGGGAAGAGGTCAAAATATGAACATTAACAGGAATTTGGGAGAAGTTGATTCCAACACTCCTGGGTGACGTTGAGGGGGTTCAAAACTTCAGTGGAAGGAGTAACTGCCAAAGTAGAAATAACAAAAGAACTAAAATTAGTAGTGGAGCCTGAAGATTTGACTGAATTGCAACAATCTCATGACAACACTTTAATGAATGAGGAACTGATTTTTATGGATGAGCAAAGAGAGTTGTTTTTTGAGATGGAATCTATTGCTGGTAGAGATGCTGTGAAGATTGTAGAAATGACAACCAAAGATTTAGAGTAGTACATAAATGTAGTCGATGAAGCGGCAGCAGGGTTTGAGAGGATTGACTTCTATTCTACTGTGGGCAAAATGCTATCAAACAGCATCTCATGCTACAAAGACAGTGCTTGTGAAAGGAAGAGTCAGTCCATGCTGCAAACCTCATTGTTGTCTCATTTTGAGAAATTGCTACAGCCACACCCACTTTCAGCAACAGCCACCCTGATCAGTCAGCAGTCATCAATATTGAGACAAGAACCTCCCACCAGCAAAGATTCTAACTCCCTGAAGGCTTGGATGATGGTTAGCAATTTTTAGCAATAAAGTACTTTAAGATATGTACTTTTTTTAGACATAATACTATTGTATACTTAATAGACTACAGTATAATGTAAACATAACTTTTACATACACTAGGAAACCAAAAAATTTGTGTGACTCACTTTATTGTGATATTTGTTTTAATGTGGTTGTCTGGAGTTGAACCCATAATATCTCCAAGGCATGCCTGTAAATTAGATATAGATAGGTATCCTCTTGCTCAAAAACTTGAAAAAAATCTCCATGTTTTGAAGCAGAGAGGAAAATAATTCACTGTGGTGAATAGCAAAGCTACTTTCAGCTTTAATCTGTGAATATGGCATTTTATATTAATAGCTTTTTAAAAGTTGAACCATTTTTATAATCTTAGGATATACTATTTAATCTGTGTTTTGTAAGATACGATTATCTCTTTTGGCTTTGTTATCAAAATTATACTAACCTCAGAAAATGAGTTAGTTAGCTTTCTCTTTCTTTCCATTCTATAACTAGCTTGTGGGATATTGGGGTATCACTTGTTCCTTGTATGTTTGGTAAAAGTTGCCTGTGAACTTTTATTGATCTTTTATTATTTATATGTTGCAGAGGGTAATAGTTAGGTTGGTAGAAATGCTGTGTGGAAGAAAAAAAAAAGAACGCACTCACTATTTACCAAGACAGTGAAGTTAAATTTCAATTTTCTAATATAACAAATGCCTATGTATTTTGACATCATAGCTATGAATACAATGCAGTTACATATTTCATTTGAAAATAAAACTTAAGGAGAACTGTGTTAATATTACTTGACACCTCCAGAAATCATAAAAACAAATGCTGTGTGGAAGCCAACAAGTTCCATAAATATCAACTTTGGTAGATTGTCAAAACATAATACTGAATGGAAAAAAAACAATATACCAAAAGGATATGTACAGTTGATATCATTTCTCTAAATTTTAAAAATACACAAAAATGTCTATATTTTGTACATACACACATATATACATATGTGTGTAAAAGTATTTTAATGAAATGGAAGGGATACAAACAAGACAAATAATAATGACTATCTCAAGAAAGAGGAACACATGAATAGAACTAGAAATCATTGTGAAAGCAGATCCAAACTTTTATTATGTATATTTATATATAAACTTTGTATATTCTATTTAAAATAGTTTTAAGCAATACTAAAATATCAGCAGTAATCCTTTCTAGATGTGGGGGCATAGGAATACTGGTAATTATGGTATTCATTATAATTTCTGTGCTTTTTAATTTTTTAAATTTCTGACTTGATAAAAGATGGCTTTCAGAATCTATTGAAATGATCTTAAGATGAATTATACTAACAAAAGTTTTAATAATTATTTAATTGTTAAATATGTTATATCGGGGTTTTTAATCAGGATGTTAGCATGTGTTATTTATATTTTTGTGGTATCTTTCCCAGACTATATGATGAACACCTTGTTTTGTTATTACTCTGCTCTTTAAAAATGTCCAGTGTTTCTTTGCTCCCTGCAGAATAAAGCCAGGTCTTTGAGATTAACATTAACATCTTTCTAAATTTGACCCCTATCTTTATTGACCAGATGTATCTGAAGCTCTCAAGCATACAGCATTCATTATTTGTTTTTAAATATATTTTTATTTATTTCAGAGAGAGAGATAGAAACATCAATGATGAGAGAGAGAGTCGTCGATTGGCTGCCTCCTGCATGTCCCCTACTGGGGATTGAGCCCACAACCCAGGCATGTGCCCTTGATCAGAATTGAACCCAGGACGCTTCATTCCACAGGCCAACTCTATATCCACTGAGCCAGACTGGCGTGGGCTATAGCCTTTTTTTTTTTTTTTTACCATAATTGATTTTACTTTCCCTAGTCATTCTTTTTTATTCCTTTGCACACTTTTTAAAATGCCAATAATGTAATTCTCTTAGCAATCTTCTGGTAGCAATCTGTTATTATCCTTTCAAGTGTGTTTTCTATGTCATCTCCTCTACAATAATATGTATTCTATAGTGTGTGTATGTGTAAGATTTACATGTAAGATTAGGTATTCCTGGAGGAAGTAAGGATATAGAAATTAGTAAACAATCTATCAACATGTCTAGATGATCAAAAAATAATGTATATAAAAGGCTACTTAATCTCTATGTAAAGTAATATGGTAAACGAGGAGATAAGCCACATAGATGGTAAAAGTTGCCTGTGAACTTTTATTGATCTTTTATTATTTATATGTTGCAGAGGGTAATAGTTAGGTTGGTAGAAATGCTGTGTGGAAGAAAAAAAAAGAACGCACTCACTATTTACCAAGACAGTGAAGTTAAATTTCAATTTTCTAATATAACAAATGCCTATGTATTTTGACATCATAGCTATGAATACAATGCAGTTACATATTTCATTTGGATCTGTTGCTCTAGCTGCTAGGAGTGCTGTTAGGGCACTGTCAGCCCCTTTAGGGATTGCCTCACCTGTATGGAACTCACGAGGACAAGCTCTTTCAGGAACCACCCACATCCAATGGCTGATCAAGTTGGATGCAGAAAGAAGTGGCTATTTCAACCCAAAGCAGGACAACTATGATGGGTCCTTTCAGCTTTCGAGCCCTTCTTAGGATTATTGGAAGCTGTTAGACTTGCATCATAGCTGACTTCTCCATCTTTCCAACCTTACCTCTCCCTTGCCTTCCATAGATAATGAACCCAAGGCACTCCCAATAAACATTCTGAACACTAACTCCACCTCAGAGTCTGTTTGCAATGAATCCAAACTGCAGTAAGTAGTTTGTTTGCATTTCTGATATAGCCCTTATCTCTTTGTGTTCTGTGTGTGTGTGTGTGTGTGTATATATATATCTTATTCCACTCTGACTAGCTCTGAGGATAAGGGCCATTTTGTATTCTTGGCATCTAACATAGCAACAGCATTCTAAGCTTCAGTAGGAGATATACACACACATGCATTAACTGAGCAAGTTTATCAAATATAAAAATTCTTTTATTTAGGATTTTAAAGATTTGATTTTAAATGTTTTACAGCTTTCCGATGAAATGGAAACAGCGAAGAATATAGAGGTATTTAAAATTTTTTTTTTTTAATATTATGTATCAAGGAATTATGTGGTGGTAAAAGAATGTTTGTAATAACAGATTTGGCTATAGAGATAGGGATAGTAGGAGAGAGTTGGGAACAGATATAGAAGCTTTCTTTTAAAAAAAATTTGAAAATGTATTTTTATTGACTTCAGAGAGGAAGGGAGAGGGAGAGAGAGATAGAAACATCAGTGATGAGGGAGAATCATTGATCGGCTGCCTCCTGTGCACCCCATACTGGGGATTGAGCCTCAGTATGCACCCTAACCGGAAATTGAAGGAAATCGAACTGTAACTTCCTGGTTCATAAGTCTGTGATCAACCACTGAGCCACACCGGCCAGGCAGAAGCTTTCTTTTCCTGCTTAGTCCATTTTCTTATGTGTAGTTAAAATTCTTGATCATTTGATCAATTCTTAATCAATTTAGTTATGCAATATTATTTCCTTTTGCTTTTGGATTTGGCATGTGAATATATCAGGGTCTTAATTTCAGAGAAACAGATAGTATGAAGATTTTGCTTAGGTGGAATAAATATTCTTCAATTTTCATAAAAAGAAGTAAAATAATTGACAATTAAGTATTTTTCTCCTACTAAGACTACCAATTGAAAAGAGTGAAGTAATTACTGTTGTGTGATATTTCCTCTTTCTAGGGTTGCATCTTTGAAGGATTCAAAACAAATGAGCTTTCTCAACTACCCAGACACTTGGATGCTGAACGAATTTATCTCTTTGTTTTAAAAGCCCATAACTTTGATGTATGTAAATATTATTTTATTTTTGTATGATAAGTTTGGAGACTATGATTTAATGAATCAGAGCTTTATTTAAACATCTGACAAATTAGATGTTTAAGCAAGGTTTAATCCTTTGAGTATTAAGTCTGGCAGGAAAGACTAGTGATGATTTACATCCTGATCACCTGAAGAGAATGTATTAGACTCTGTGTTCCTGCCTCAGGGGCCTGAGGTTGCTAGTGTGCATTGGCTTAGCATGTGCTGGAGAGGTTGTGGAGAAAGGAGAACCCTCATTCACTGCTGGTGGGACTGTAGACTGATTCAGCCACTATGGAAGACAGTAAGGTAGTTCCTCAAAAAATTGACTCGAGTTACCATATGACCCAGCAATCCCTCTTCTGGGAATCTACCCAAAAATCTTGAAAACATTATAGATGCACTCCTATGTTCATTGTAGCACTGTTCACAGTGGCCAAGACATAGAAACAACCAGTGCCCTTCAATAGACAATTGGATAAAGAAGATGTGGTACATAGATACTATGGAATACTACTTAGCCATAAGAAAAGATGAAATATTGCCAAATGCAATAATATGGAAGGACCTTGAGGATATTATGCCAAGTGAAATAAGTCAGGCAGAAAAAGCTAAAGCACCAAATGATTTCACTCATATGTGGGATATAAAACTGAAACTCATAGACACAAGACAACAAAATGGTGGTTACCAGAGGGAAGGGAGTTTGGAGGATTGTAAGGGGTAAAGGCAGCCAAATATATGATGGTGGAAGATTATTTTACTTTGGGTGATGGGCACACAATGCAATATACAGATCATGTATCATGGAAATCTACACTTGAAACCTTTATAAGCTTATTAACCAATGTTAACCCAATAAATTTAATTAAAAAGAAAACAACAAAAAAAGAAATGCTTATAATAACTTACAAAGATTGAACTTATGGATTTGAAACTCAGAAACAGAAGGTTAAATAGCTACTGTTTTATGCCCTTTATTTCAGTGGGAATTCACTGAAGTAACCGAATTCCCCTTACCTCATTCAAACACATTCCTGTACATACAGGCACAGATTAAATTTCTTGATGAACAAAAGTATATATTAGCCCCTGTATCACACTGAACAGAACCTTGGCTAGAGACGATGCTCAGTAAAAATTTTATTGAGCTTTCGGCTTTCGGCTCGGAGGAGGCTCAGGTGCAACTTTGTTCGGTCGTCCCGAATTTGGGTTCATCCGACACCAGCTGCCTCCGCCATGCCGCCGAAGTTCGACCCCAACGAAATCAGTCTTCTACCTGCGGTGCACTGGCGGGGAAGTGGGCGCCTCGTCTGACCCGGCCCCCAAGATCGGCCCCCTGGGCCTGTCTCCAAAAAAGGTTGGTGATGACATCGCCAAAGCAACCGGTGATTGGAAGGGTCTGAGGATTACAGTGAAACTGACCATTCAGAACAGACAGGCCAGATCGAAGTAGTGCCTTCTGCCTCTGCCCTGATCGTCAAAGCCCTCAAAGAACCGCCAAGAGACGGAAAGAAACAAAACAAAAAAACACATTAAGCACAGTGGAAATATCACTTTTGATGAGATTGTCAGCATTGCCCGACAGATGCGTCACCGATCTTTAGCTAGAGAACTCTCTGGAACCATTAAAGAGATCCTGGGGACTGCCCAGTCTGTGGGGTGCAATATTGATGGTCGCCACCCTCATGACATAGACGATATCAACAGTGGTGCAGTGGAATGTCTGGCTAGTTAAGAACTACAAAGGAAAATGTTTCAATTAAAGATCATTTGACAAGCAAAAAAAAAAATATTTTATTGAATTGAATTGTGAATAAAGGGCCTATACTGGTAATATAGTTAAAAGGAGAAAGCTGAGCCACAAGCATACTTACATACACAAATAGAAATTCAAGAGAACATAGAAGTAATTTTTTCCAACCTAAGTCAATTTAGGAGAAAAAGTTCCAAGTCAGATAATCTGTAGGTTTTAAAATACATTATTTACTGGTACTGGAATCAAAGAAGTATCACAAATGTAGAAGGGGGGTGGTGTTGAGAAGGTGAGAACCATTTAGCTTTTTAAGCTGGGCTTGGGTTTGTTTTCTTTTTCCAATTTTCAATTTTGAGTTGTTTTTGACTATTGATATATTTTAAAGAATTTGGAATTTTCCTGGAAAAAAAAAGGAAGTTAGCGATAATGAACATAACCAAAATTAAGGCTAAGATCAATCATACAGTTAATTTACAGTAAAAAGCATCTTTGCTTGAACTATGCAAATAATTTAAGCAAAAATATTTATCTTTCCCCGTATTTCAATTTTCTACTTTTCTTTATGTACTTTACATATGTTCTTTGTAATTAAGAACCAAATCTAAGATGATGCTGTTACCAATGTAAGTGAAAGAGAAGTGCCCCCACAGAATTAGTGATAAATAATCTCCGCATAAAAGTTTGCACGATGTGTTTTTGTTGTTGTTGTTGTTATAGACTTGAGGAACAAGAATTTATATCAATGTATTTCATTAAAAGAAATCTTAAACTCTACTGAATCTGGCATTTAAAAACTGTTAGTTGAATAAGATAAAATGATCTATTGAATATACCTCTTTAAACCAAGATTTATAATCTGTAATAGTCATGGTAAATAGGCTTAACTTTATGTGACAATTTAGATCCATTGCTTAAAGAAAGCTCTATGTTTAGGTAAGGTGTAGAGTTATAATGGGGTTGATTGGGATAGAAGTCCATGATTGGTGACATCTGTCTTCATTGTAAAAGAGCTTGTAGCATATCTTGAATTTTCACTATTCTTGATCTATCTTACACTATAATTTCCATATGTCCTAGCCACGTGGTTGCCAAACTGCGGCTTGTGAGTCACATGCGGCTCTTTGGCCCTTTGAGTGAGCTCTTCCACAAAATACCATGCTTGCGCACACGTACAGTGTGATTGAAACTTCGTGGCCCATGAGCAGAAGTCGGTTTTCGGCCTGGGCGAGTCTGTTTTGAAGAAGTACTGTTGATATTTGGCGCTGTTGACTAATGAGTTTGCCGACCACTGTCCTAGCCAAATGTGATTGTTGAAATGTTGCTAATATTACAGATTAATTTTCAAATTATATTTTAATTAATTTATATATAAATTCAAAAACTAATACTTGATTCAGTTATCAAAAAACTTTTGATTATGTTTGAAACAAAATTATAACCATGTATTTTATGAAGTCTAAATATTGATGTAGTATGTATGATGAAAATTTGGTGTTCAAATTGAGATGTGCTATAAGTATAAATTATACAGTATATTTCAAAGGCCTAGTACCAAAAAAAATTGTAAAATATTTAATTAATATATTTTATTTTTTAATTTCTTCATTGATTAAGTTATTACATATGTGTCCTTATCCCCACATTATTTCCCATCCCCCCCACTCATGCACTCAACCCCCTGTTGTCTGTGTCCATTGGATAGGCCTATATGCTTGCATATAAGTTCTTTGGTTGATCTCTCCACTTACCCCCACCTTCCCCTACCTACCCTCTGAGGTTTGATGGTCTGATCGATGCTTTCTCTGTCTCTAGATCTGTTTTTGTCTATCAGTTTATGTTGTTCATTATATTCTATAAATGAGTGAGATCATGTGATATTTATCTTTCTCTGACTGGCTTATTTTACTTAGCATAATGCTCTCCAATTCCATCCATGCTGTTGCAAGTGGTAAGAACTCCTTTATTTACTGCAGCATAGTATTCCATTGTGTAGATGTACCACTGTTTTTTAATCCACTCTTCTACTGATAGGCACTTCATCTGTTCCCAAATTTTAGCTATGGTGATTTATGCTGCTATGAACATAGGGGTGCATATATACTTTCTAATGTAGTCCCATTTGTTTATTTTCTCTTTAGTTTCCATTGCCCTAGGAGCAGTATCAGTGAAGAAATTGCTTCGGCATATATCTGAGATTTTGCTGCCTGTGGATTCTAGTATTTTTATGGTTTCCCATCTTATGTTTAAGTCCTTTATCCATTTTGGTTTATTTTTGTGTATGGTGTAAGTTGGTGGTCTAGTTTCATTTTTTTTTGCATGTATCTGTCCAATTTTCCCAACACCATTTATTAAAGAGGCTGTCTTGACTCCATTGTATGTTCATGCCTCCTTTGCCAAATATTAATTGAGCATAGTGGTTTGGGTCGATTTCTGGGTTCTCTATTCTGTTCCATTGATCTATATGTCTGTTCTTGTGCCAGTACCAGGCTGTTTTGAGAGCAGTGGCTTTGTAATATAGCTTGATATCTGGTATTGAGATCCCACCTACAGTGGGGCCTTGACTTACGAGTTTAATTCATTCCGTGACAGAGCTCATAACTCAGATTACTCGTATGTCAATTCAAAAAGTGAACGAGTGAGACAGGTGATGCTGGGCTGATGTGGCATTCACTGTGACGTTTGCTGTGCCAACTAGCAGTGGGGTATCTGAAGCTGGCTCGTAACCCGAATTTTAGCTTGCAACTCAAAGCAAAAAATCAGCCGAGAGACGGCTAGTATCTTGAAATCTCGTTAGTCGGGACATCGCAAGTCAAGGCCCCACTGTACTTTGTTCTTCATTCTCAGGATTGCTGCAGCTATTTGGGTTTTTTTTTTTATTCCGGATGAATTTTTGGAAAGTTTGTTCTAGGTCTGTGAAATATGCTGTTGGTATTTAATGGGGAGTGCATTGAATCTATAGATTGCTTTGAGTAGTATGGACATCTTGATGATGTTGATTCTACCAATCCATGAACATGGTATGTTCTATAATTAATATATTTTAAATCAGATGATAACATTTTAAATATATAGTTGATTAGATGTGATTAAAATTTATTTCACCTTTTACCTTTTACTTTTTTAAGGTGGCTACTTGAAAATTTAATGTCACAATAGAGCTCTAGATTACATTTATATTGAACACATACTCTTTACAAAGCCTGTTTAATTAACATGTGTTATAATGTATTTTAATTTTATCCCCATCTGTCCTTTTTTGTAGGAAAAACTTTTTAAACTCTGGAGGATTTATTTTCTCTCAGAAGCCTCTATTGCTGTTTTGCATGATTCCTTTTGGTGGTGGTTTCTCCATAAATTTAAGGTATAATGACATTTTTTAAATTTCTTTTTTAGGTTGATTTGCAGCATATTTCTTTTTTCAGTAGAGGTCGCATTGGTAAAAAAAAAATTTTTTCCGGATCCTTTCACAGAGCTTGGTTTTTTAGTATTCCACACATGTAAGAAATCCTGTTTGAAATAAAGAGTTCTTTCACAGAATTAAGACTTTAATATGGATTTCAAAGAACCTGGGTCTTCATTTAATCAGAAAAAGATTAATGAAATCAAATAATAAAGTTGTAGCTTTATTGAATATTATCATTTGCTTATAAACAATAAATAAGAACCCCACTGCAAGTCAGTGACATTGAAGGAGGTCTTCATTTGGGAACCAGTCTGCAGATCAGATGGAGAGAGTGTCCTCCGTTGTTTTAGAAAGGTTGACTCTGATTAGGGTTACAGAGAGAAAGAGGTGGGCATCTGGGAAACAATAAGAGAATGGATGTAAACAGCTCATAAATCTTACTTTAGAAAATATATGAACCTAGAAAAGGTGGTGAATATAAATGACTGCTGTGTAGCCTCTGGATCTGGAAGAATGGAAGATAGAGCAACCCAGGGCATCGCAGTCTAAGCATTAAGAAGGTGTGCCACCCCATCAAGGACACCTACCTTTCCCCAGCTCAAGTTACCCCCAGAAAACTGTCGATGGATCCTCACAGAAATTTCATACCATGAATAAATGGGTGTTACCAATTTTATATATAAAGTATTCGAGTAGTGCTTTAATGTAATTCTAGGTAAGAGTATTTCTGATATTGTTAGGAGCTGAATGAGGCACAGGACGTGACATATCAATTCTACAAAGGTCATTACCTAGGGAAATTTGTGGAATCAGGAAATTTCATTATCTTAACTTTCTCTTCTAGATCTGGATCCTGAATTTATGTTTTCCCATGATAACAGAGGGAAACCTTACTTTCCCACTAAATCTGTTAAGATTATATATAACAAGTTTTTGAAGAAACTGTCTAGCATAATACTGATTTTATAACTCGAGTAAAATAAAACTGAGTCACATATAATTTAATTACCAACATAATAAGGAAAAAAATCATACTTTAGAATATAGCATGCTTTAGCATGCTGACTCTAAACTTGTGTCAGTTATTGTTATATGATTAATATAAGAGCAAATTTTGTTTCTTTATTGCCTGTAATTTAATGGTAGGCTGCTAATAGAAAAAAAATGATGTTCTTGAACCCAGAAAACTAAAATTGGAGTCTATTTTTCCCATTAGTTAGGGTGAGACTTTGGGCTATTTGAGAAAACCTCTCTGAGTTTCTCTAAAGGCAAAACAAAAAACAGGTAGAAAATAACATAAAACCTGTTTTTTTCTAGGATGGTTGTGTGTTCTAAAAGTGGCATGAGTAAAAAGACACATAATAAACTGTGAAATGCCATAGAAATGTAATAAGGGATGCAATATAATAGAGTTAAGAGATCTGGCTTTCAAAAACAAGTTTATGAACTTAGTAAATAATGTGACCTTGAATAGTTATTGACCTCTTTAAGTCATTCATAAAGTTTAAAAAATTACCTACTTTATGTGTTTACTGGGAGTGTTATGAGAAAATGCACGTAAAGTTTTGTTTTCATGGAACTAGGTATAGAGTGAGTGTTAAATGGATACATCTATTATTGTTGTTGTTATTATTATTATTATTATTATTATTATATTGATAGAGAGAAAACAGTGTCCTTCCAAAAAATTGCAAAGGGGGAACACTCCCTAACTCATTCTATGAAGCCAGCATTAACCTGATACCAAAGTCAACAGTACTATAAGAAACAAAAAAATCCTTTCATGAATATTAATGTAAAAATTCTCAACAAAATACTAGCAAATCAAATTCAGCAGCACATTAAGAATATTTCTCTATGACCAGTGGGATTTATTCTTGGAATGCAAGTATAATATAAGATGTTAAATAGCTTGATCTAATGGATAGATCAGTAACCTGAATATCCCAAACAGCTACAGGATATATTTTCTTTCCAAGCATACCATAACATTTACCAAAAAAATGGTCATACCATTTTCCTACTCTCTCTCCTGGTGAGGTAGATATGGTATGGACACATATTGCTCAAAGACATATTCTGAAAGTTTCTGCTTCGGTAAATTTCCTCATACATGTTAAGTGTAGATTGTGTATTTGAAACATGATAACTTTTTTGACTAATTACATATATATGTATACATATACACACACATATATATATGTGATCAAGAACTGCTATTAACATTATCATTATTATTTTTGCTATAATCTCCTTCCATAAATTTATTACACAAGTATGAGAGCTGTATTGGGAGTTAGGAGACCTAGATTCTAGTCTGGCTCTCAGTTACTTAACTGTATAACCTTAAATAATTCTCTTAATCTTTCTGAGTACCAGTGCAATAACTAAAATAGAAGAACTTAATGTAGGTGATATGCAACTTCCATTTTAGGTCTAAGATCCTGTACATTTGTAACTCCCAGCTCATATGGCTTGCTAATTTCATAAAAGACTACCACTAACATTGAAAATTTTTGGTATTTATTACCATAATGTATTAATGCCAGGGTGCTTCTACAATTGACATCATAAATTAATTTGGACTCTTTAATTCATCTTTATTGCTTAATTGATAGATTTGGACTCTAATTCATCTCTTCATTTCTTAAAGCAAGAATCTAGAGTGCTACATTAGGACTTTAATATAATATTGCCATTATTATCTATATATTTCTTCCTTCTTGCAACATCCTTATTTTGTTTTTAGTTTAGCTCTCATGTCACAATTTTACTAGTTCTAGTTATGACTGTTTCATCCCAATAATTGCTTTACTTTCATGCTGAGTTACTGGTAATGAAAGAATTGGAATGGTTATAGAACAATAGTAGGTAGCTAAGTCATTGGTTGCGTTCTATATGCCAACTACTATAAGAACCTTCATTAATTCATCAAGCATTTTTGTGTTTTCTATGTGCCTGGCACTGTGCTTGAAATACATCGTATAAAACATGATCCTGTCCTTACCTAATTTTAAAATATTACTTTAAGATATGTATATATTATCAACATTTGGCAGATGAGGAAACTAGGACTTAATTAACTTGCCCAGGGTAATGCAGCTAATGAAATAACAGCCAGGATTCAAATTCAGGTCTGCATGATGCCAAAACCCATGTTTATTCCACTGCAGCAACTGATCTGCTCTTTAAGAATAGATAAAATTACTGACATTAGGCAAACAAATTCTAGTTTTAAATTGTAATATTAATTATTTTAATTCCATACATCTTTTGTTTTTTAAGCCTGACAAAGAAAATCAAGATTTCTTGTTTGATAGGATTTCAGAAAGTTACGTGACACTTTTCATAAGCATACCTCGAAGTAAAAAGGATGCATTCTTTCAGGTAAAACACAGAAATTAACTAGTTATGCTAATTATTTTTGGAGCTAATGAAGTAGAAAAATAGTTATTTTACTTAAACACATATGAGAACATATTTTGTTACTTTGAAAGCAAGATTTCCTGAAATAAAGTAAGTTATGATACTGTTTTAATCCTTACCTGAGGACATGATTTTATTGTTATTATTATTATTATTGATTTGAGAGAAAGGGAGGGAGAGAGAAAGAGAAAGAGAGAATCATAGATCAATTGTCTCTCGTACTACAATTTAGTTATGTGCCCTGCTCTGTCCCTCACTCCAGAATATTGTATTCCCTTGACTAAAGTTCTTATAGAATCTCCTTAGTGTGATATAGGTCTTTTGTTTGCAGATTAATAATTTGAAAACTATTGACTTATTCTATGTATATTCTTGGTTTTTATATTTATCTAAAAATTGCTTATCAATTTTGTTTTTCTTTACAATATATGTTTTGATCTAAGAGGACTTGAAAACTTTATGTTATGCCTAAGGACTAAGTCCCTATTAAGTAAAGAACATGGACAAATTTATGAATCAAATGCTTGTTTTACTTTGCTCTAATATTAACTAATGAGTAGAGTTGATTAAAATAATTTATATTCTTTTTCGGGACGTGAAATTGAAAGTAAAAAGCATGGCAGATGAGCAAGAAATAATGTGCAAATTGGAAAGCATTAAAGAGATCAGGAATAAGACCCTGCAAATGGAGAAGATCAAGGCCCGTTTGAAGGCTGAGTTTGAGGCCCTTGAATCAGAAGAGAGACACCTGAAGGAATATAAGCAGGAAATGGACCTCCTGCTACAAGAGAAGATGGCCCATGTGGAGGAACTCCGACTGATCCATGCTGACATCAATGTGATGGAAAATACCATCAAACAGTCTGAGAATGACCTAAACAAGCTACTAGAGTCTACTCGCCGGCTACATGATGAGTATAAGCCACTGAAGGAACATGTGGATGCCTTGCGTATGACTCTGGGCCTGCAGAGGCTCCCTGACCTATGTGAAGAGGAGGAGAAGCTGTCCTTGGATTACTTTGAGAAGCAGAAAGCAGAGTGGCAGACGGAGCCTCAGGAGCCTCCCATCCCTGAATCCCTGGCCGCTGCAGCCGCTGCTGCCCAACAACTTCAAGTGGCTAGGAAGCAGGACACCCGGCAGACAGCCACCTTCAGGCAGCAGCCCCCACCCATGAAGGCCTGCTTGTCATGTCATCAGCAAATTCACCGGAATGCACCTATATGCCCTCTGTGCAAAGCGAAGAGTCGGTCTCGGAACCCCAAGAAGCCAAAACGGAAGCAGGATGAATGAAGAGAGGGAGAATAAATAGAGCTCTGCTGCTCATAACCCCTCCCCTTGGCCAGAGATGATGTCCTAATGTGAAACAACCCTTCCCCACCTCTACCAAGTCTCCTGTTTAATGTAATGGAAGCACAACCCCTCTCTCATTTTGCTGGTATTTCTTTCTGCTCTCAGCTTCCTTTTTCAGGAAGAGATGTGGTTCAGGTGCTAATAACAGTATGTCTGATAATCCCTTCTCTCACACTCACATTTCAAGCCCTGCTCTTGTTTGGAGCTAAGGATAGGGCAGAAGGCCCAGATGTGATTCTCTGTCTCTTCTACCTGAAGGCTGGGACCTAAAATTTGAGGGCTGAGGGAGGCCCATATCTTGTTTCATGTAAAGTGTGCCCCCTGTCTGTACTTTTGCCTTAGGCTTTGAAGGGACAACAATCTTCTTGATGGACTTTCCAAAAGGCTTGGTGCATATATCTTCCCAACCTTCATCTTATTCTCAAGGCCTAGAAGTAATTTGGAGAAGCCCTCTTTTTTATATTAATTTTGAAGGCCTGGCTGTTATTATAGAGTTCACCATCACACTGCACCCCTAGTCTTCTAGATATACAAAAGTTCTCAGGTACCAGGCTGTGTGTCTGGGGATCCTGAGATCTGCAGGCCTTTCTCCCATAGTCCTACTTTTCACAAGTCTATAGTAGAAGTTCCCCACAGTGAAATCAGGGAACTGGAGCTATACCCACTTCATAAGTCCTGCCTAACTTGCCACCTAAGTCATTGGGCTAAGGCTCTGCTAGAGGCTTAGATGGGCCCCAGGCTGACAACTATGTTGCTTTTTGTTCAAAACCATTACTCTGGCACCTACTCAATGATATATCTTAGAGGTGACAGTGAGATTCAAATGAGTGGCAATTACTTTACACATGTGAGTGGGTGGGACTTCTACATTCATCCTTCCTTCCCTTGGGTCTTTCTTCCTCTATAAGGCAACATCAGCTCAAGTCAGCTGCTGGCTACCCTCTTTCCTGTGGATTGTGCAGGTAGCCACCCCTCCCTAAAGAAAAGGCACCAGGGTCCCCAAGCCCTACAACTCTCTACTCCACCAAAGCCAGATCTCTAATAAAGTCACGCTCAGACTTAAGAGACAGGGTTGGGGGTTGCCTAACTGAAAAAGTTTTATCTCCAGGTCTCAGTCCCTGGTCAGGAAGGAGAGATATTTTTCTTTCCTTCCTTCCTTACTCAACTGCAGTTTTAAGTTTCCACAGTGTCTGTGTGTTCAAAATATAAGAGATTCCTCTGCTCTTTGAAAGTAAGAGTGTTATGTCTATACAAATCCTTTTAAATAAACATAAGTTCATTGGAGTAAAAAAATAAATAAATAAATAAATAAATAAATAAATAAATAAAATAAAATAATTTATATTCTTGAGTAATGTTAAATGAAGATGGTAGGAATTTCATTGGGTATTTTTACATTTAAACATCTAGTGTTTCAAAGCAGAAGCCACATTTAAATACTTTATTGTGTTGACATCTGTAAATCAGGAATACATAGGTATTTTGGAGTCGGGAAATGTTCCTTTTCCATGGGTAAAGCAAGTCTAAAATAAAAATAGTTAAATAGCCCTAACCGGTTTGGCTCAGTGGATTGAGCGTCGGCCTGCGGACTGAAAGGTCCCAGGTTCGATTCCGGTCAAGGGCATGTACCTTGGTTGCAGGCACATCCCCAGCAGGAGGTGTGCAGGAAGCAGCTGATCGATGTTTCTCTCTCATCGATGTTTCTAACTCTCTATCCCTCTCCTTTCCTCTCTGTAAAAAACCAATAAAATATATTTTTTTAAAAAAATAGTTAAATGTCCTTCATAAACAAACCTAATTTGTGAAATATTTATATTCAATCTTTACTTATCTTATAAACATACTAGAGGCCCAGTGCACAAAAATTTGTGCACTTGGGGGCGGGGGGTCCCCTTAGCTCAGCCTGTGCCCTCTTGCAGTCTGGGACCCCTCGGGGGATGACCACCTGCTGGCTTAGACCCGCACCCCAGAGGATTGGGCCTAAGCTGGCAGTCAGACATCCCTCTGGCAGCCCGGGAGCCCTCAGGGGATGTCTACTTGCCAGCGGGGAGCAGGCCTAAGCTGCAGTCGGACATCCTTAGTGCTGCTGAGGAGGTAGGAGAGGCTCCCACCACTACCACTGTGCTGGCAGCTGGCAGCCTGGCTTGTGGCTGAGCAGAGCTCCCCCTGTGGGAGCGCACTGACCACCAGGGGGCAGCTCCTGCATTGAGCGTCTGACCCCTGGTGGTCAGTGTGTGTCATAGTGACCACTCATTCCCAGTCATTCTGCTGTTAGGGTCAATTTGCATATTACCCTTTTAGTATATAGGTGCATGGGTGGGGGCTGGCTGGTTTGCCCTGAAGGGTGTCCCAGATCAGGGTGGGGGTCCTGCTGGGGTGCCTGGCCAGCCTGGGTGAGGGGCTGATGGCTGTTTTCTGGCTGGCCACAACCCCCAGCCACCCAAGGTCCCAGTGGAGGCTGGCTGGAAGTAGGTATCTGGGATTTATTTATCTTCTATAATTGAAACTTTGTTGCCTTGAGCGGAGCACACAGCCGCTGGCGGGAAGCTTGGCTTCCTCCATCGCCGGGGCAACCAAGCCTCCTGCTTGCTCCAGCTCCGTGGCTGCTGGCCGCCATCTTGGTTGGGTTAATTTGCATATAGTCACTCTGATTGGCTGGTGGGCGTGGCTTTGGGCATAGCAAAGGTACGGTCAATTAGAATCTTTATCTTTTATTAGTGTAGATACCTACTGTGTCACAAAAGGAAACCAGTATTGGACTTGGAATGAGATTTGGCTTCATGTCTGGAATCTGCTACTAATTTTCTGGGGGATCTTGTTAAGATATTCAGTCTCAGTTCTACAGCTGGTTGTCTATCAGGAAAAGATGATCAGATTTCTGATTCATAAATTATTGTTTTGTAGAACAATGATGTTCTCAAAGATAGACTGAAATTTTGTCTGCTAATACTGAGTTGTTTTTAATACATTTTATTGATTTTTTACAGAGAAGAAAGGAGAGGGATAGAGAGTTAGAAAAATCGATGAGAGAGAAACATTGATCAGCTGCCTCCTGCACACTCCCTACTGGGTATGTGCCTGCAACCAAGGAACATGCCCTTGACCAGAATCGAACCTGGGACCCTTGAGTCCGCAGGCCGACGCTCTATCCACTAAGCCAAACTGGTTAGGGCTAACATTGAATTTTTTTTCTTATTTGCAGGAAATAATTAATAGCTAGGATTTGGGCTAATTAAATCGTCTAAAGGTGACAAAAACAACTGTTTCTTTTCCATCGTCTTTCTTTGCTTGGGAACCAGGCCACCTCCCTACAGGTTTATCCCCTTCAGAGCAATTTAAATGGAAGTGGAACCTCATCTCTCATTGAGCAATTTCCATTATTTTAACTCATTCAGATAAGTGGGGGTTTTGTTACTATTAGCTCATCTGACTTATCATACCTAAGGAAGATAAATTTATTAATTTTAAAGAATAAAAACTTATCTTCAGATCTTATTATTTATACACTAGAGGCCCAGTGCACGAATTCATGCACAGATGGGGTTTGGCTGGTTTGCCCTGATCGGGGCCAATCAGGCTGTCCAACCTGGGGGAGGGGCTGCAGGCAGTTGGCCAGCTGACCCACCCCCTGGTCAAACTCCTGGTTGAATTCCTGGTCGACGGGACAATTTGCATATTAGCCTTTTATTATATAGGATATTAACTGAATCTAAACATATTTACTGTGGCTTTTACTTCCCTCTCTTCCCATATTGTACAAAGATATTCCTTTAGAAATTTTTCCCAACACAATTTGATACTTGATCTCTTTTTCCCTTAATATCCTGAATGTGAGGTGCTCACAGAAAACTTTTAGAGATTTCCCTTTTCCACCACGTGCAACTTTTAATTTTAATCATTAGTTTTATCCTCTTCAGAGCTATTTAAGTGGAAGTGGTTTTATGTACCACAAATAAAATATGTGATTCTTTCTGGTAGTAAAATGTTCATGGTTCATTCAATAAAGTTAAAAATATCAATATATTAGAGCATTCTCCTCTCTCATCCCTGCCCCCCTCCCAAAATAATCATTGAGTTCTTCAAATAAAACCATCACTTACAAGCAAATGTGAACAATACTGGATTCGGTGACTCTATTACTTTCCTATTGTTGCTATAACACATTGTCACAAACTTAGTGGCTTATAAGAGCAGAAATTAATTGTCTAACAATTGGGCCAGAAGTCCAAAACATGTCTTTTTTAAGAATTTGTCTTGCCCTAACTGGTTTGGCTCAGTGGATATAGTGTCAGCCTGCAGACTCAAGGGTCCCGGGTTCGATTCTGGTCAGGGGCATGTACCTTGGCTGCGGGAATATTTTCAGTGGGGGGCGTGCAGGAGGTGGCTGATCGATGTTTCTAACTCTCTGTCCCTCTCCCTTCCTCTCTGTAAAAAATCAATAAAATATATATATAAAAAAATTTGTCTTTATTGTTGACAGTATTATAGATGTTCCTTTTTTTCCCCATTGATCCCCTCCATCTTGCACCTATTCCTCCCAGGCCTTAACCACACTATTATCTATGTCTATGGGCTATGCATATCCTATGTAATAAGAGAGAAACATGCAAATTAACCATCGCTTCACTACGCTCAAGCCATGCCCACAAGCCACACCCACCAGCCATGCCCCCCAGCCAATCTGAGTGACTATGAAAATTATCTGACAAAGATGGCGGTTAATTTGCATACACAGGTGTCAAGCACGCCAGAAGATGACGGCGGCCATGGCTGTGGGCGGCTGGAACTTTCGCTGGTAGGGGAGGTGCGGCCACCAGTGCCTAGTCACGCCTATGGGCTCCCAGGACTTTGCCAGCAGAGAGAAGGAGGTTTTGAGGACTTGGCAGAGCGGTAGACAGCTGGACATAGAGCAGAGCAAGAGAGAGAGGGCGGCTTGGAGGGCGCAGCTCCCTCTGTCACCCCAGCCTCCTCATCACAGCTGTGGAAAGAGGGAGAAGGAAGTCCCACCCCCACAGAATCAGCCAGAATCAGCCATTGGTCAGACAGCTCTCAGTGGTCTAATAGACAGGACTCTCATTCACCTGCATCTCAGACCATGACAGTAGAGAGGTGGGACTGTGTCTAAAGAACAACTATTGATACAATGTAGCTCTGCAGCCGAAAGATGCTGGCATTATTGACAGAAAGTGTTTGCAGAGCAGCCTGTGTCAAATCCTGAAAGAAGGCAGTGCCTGCGACAGGATGTATCTGAACACCTGCTACTGGAAAAATGCCACTCTGATGCCGAAAAACACTGGCATTATCGATAGAAAATGTCTAAAGACCAGCGTGCCTTTGAAGTTGAAAGAAGGCGACGACAGAATATGTCTAGAGAACAGTCATCAACAAGTACTACCAATACCGGTACGAACTGCCTTCTCAGTGAAAATGGAGTACATGAGGATGCAATTCTCGAACATAGTTGTGGTGGAATGACTGCTCGATGTGAATTTTGCCTATCACTAAATTTCTCAGATGAAAAACCATCTGATGGGAAATTTACTTGATGTTGTAGCAAAGGGAAAGTCTGTCCAAATGATATACATTTTCCAGAGTACTTGGCATATTTAAAAAGATTAATGACAAAGGAAGATTCTGACAGTAAACATTTCATGGAAAATATTCGTTCCATAAATAGTTCTTTTGCTTTTGCTTCCATGGGTGCAAATATCGCATTGCCATCAGGATGTGGGCCATACTGTTTTAGAATACTCGGACAAGTTTATCACCGTACTGGAACTTTACATCCTTCGGATGATGTTTCTCAGAAGTTTGCTCAACTCTATATTTTGGATACAGCTGAAGCTACAAGTAAAAGATTAGCAATGCCAGAAAACCAGGGCTGCTCAGAAAGACACATGATCAACATCAACAACCTCATGCATGACATAAATGAATTAACAAAATCATACAAGATGCTACATGAGGTAGAAAAGGAAGCCCAATCTGAAGCAGCAACAAAAGGTATTGCTCCCATCAAGGTAAGAATGGTGATTAAATAAAATCGCAACAGTGACCTGGGTAGATATAATTCTCCCCGTATAACCGAGGTTGCTGTCATATTCAGAAACGAAGATGGAGCACCTCCATTTGAAAGGGACTTGCTCATTCATTGTAAACCAGATCCCAGTAATCCAAATGCCACTAAAATGAAACAAATCAATATCCTGTTTCCTACATTAGATGTGATGACGTATCCTATTCTTTTTCCACATGGTGAACAAGGCTGGGGAACAGATATTGCATTAAGACTCAGAGATGACAGTGTAATCGACAATAATACTAGACAAAATGTAAGGACACAAGTCACACAAATGCAGTATTATGAATTTCATCTCTCTGTGCAGACACGTTCAATCCTATTTTAAATGCAGAAAAATTAACTCAACAGTTTATCGTGGATTCATGTTAAAAAATGGAGGCCAATCGAATAAATTTCATCAAAGCAAACCAATCTAAGTTGAGAGTTGAAAAATATAGTGGTTTGATGGATTATCTCAAATCTACATCTGAAAAGGACAATGTGCCAATTGGTAAGATGATACTTCCATCATCTTTTGAGGGTAGTCCCAGAAATATGCAGCTCGATATCAGGATGCTATGGTAATTGTAACGAAGTATGGCAAGCCCGATTTATTCATAACCATGACGTGCAACCCCAAATGGGCAGATATTGCAAAGAAAAAGTTGAAAACAGACCTGACTTGGTAGCCAGAGTTTTTAATATGAAGCTGAATGCTCTTTTAAATGATATCTGTGAATTCCATTTAATTGGCAAAGTAATAGCTAAAATTCATGTCATTGAATTTCAGAAACACAGACTGCCTCACACTCACATATTATTGATATTAGATAGTAAGTCCAAATTATGTTCCTCTAATTAATTCCCTTTCAATGTGCATGAATTTCGTGCACCAGGTTACTACACTATATATATAAAAGCCTAAATGACTGAATGACCAAATGACCGGTCAACCAGTTGCTATGATGCACACTGACCACCAGGGGGAAGACCCTCAACACAGGAACTGCCCCCTGGTGGTCAGTGCACTCCCACAACCAACCTCCCAAGGCTGGTCAACCTCCTGTGGCCTGCTAGCCCCCCTGATTGTCTCCATGGGGAGGACGGGGGGGCAGCTGGTCAACCTCCTGCAAGTTCCTCCCCTCAGCCAGCCAGCCAACCTCCCATGGTCCCTCCCCTGAAACAGCAGCCCCCCCCCCCCCCATAGGCCTGATCGCTGACCAGGCCAATGGACCCCACCCATGCATAAACTCATGCACCGGGCCTCTAGTATGCATATTAGTTCCCTGGTTAATCTCTCCCCACCCTGAGTTTTTTTCTTTAAGTAAATTTATTGGAATGACATTGGTCAACATGATCATAGAGGTTTCAAGTGCTCTATGTTACAAGATCTTTATATTGCACCATGTGCCCATTTCCTAAAGTCAAATCTTCTCCCGTCACCCTATTTTAGCACCCCATTCTTCCCTTACCCACTTACCTCCGCAGCCCCCAAACAGCTGTTTGTTTTCATGAGTGTTAGTTTTATATCCCACATATGAGTAAAATCATATGGTTCTTAACTTTTTCTGACTGACTTATTTCACTTAGCATAATATTCTCAAGGTACATCTATGTTGTTGCAAATGGCAGTATTTTATCCTTTCTTATGGCTGAGTAGTATTTCACTGTGTATATGTTCCACATCTTCTTTATCCAGTCCTCTATCGCAGGACACTTTGGTGACCTTACTCTTAGTGTTGTGACCTTATGTTATGTTTCAGAATAATTCCCTTGAGTATTTCCTGCAATGGAGATTTCTAGTGATAAAATCCCTCAGCTTCTGTATGTCTGGGAATGTCTTTATTTCTCCTTCAGATTTAAAGGATCATTTACTAGATATATTATTTGTGGCTTGTAATTTCTCTCTTTCAGATGTTTGAATATTTGGTTCCACTCTTGTCTGGCTTTTGGAGTTTCTACTAAGAAGTCGGATGAAATTGTGATGGGTTTTCCTTTGTATTTCACTTCCTCCTTTTCTCTGACTGCTTTGATCATTTTTTCTTTGTCATTAATTTTTGACAGTTTTAATACCAACTTCCTTGAAGAATGCCTCTTTGGATTGAGGTAACTAGGTGTCCTGTTTGCTTCTTGGATTTGAGGATCTAGTTCTTTCCATAGGTTTGGGAAGTTGTCATCCACTATTTGTTTGAATATATTCTCTGTTCCCTGTTCCCTCTCTTCCTCCTCCAGAATGCCTATTATTCTAATATTGCTTTTTCCAATGGAGTCAGATAGGTCTCATAGAGCTCTTTCATTATTCTTTATGTTCAGGCCTCTCTCTCTTCCCTCTGTATCATTTCTAGATTCCTATCTTCAATATCACTAATTCTTACCTCCATCTGGTTGGCTCTGTTTTTTTATGCTCAGTTTACTTTTAATCTCCTTAATTGCATACTTCATTTCCAGGATTTCTGATCGGTTCTTCTGTAAAGTTTCAATCGTTTTGGAAAAGAACCTCTTTTTTTATTGATTTGTTTTCTGAGTGCATTGAATTGCCTGTCTATATTTTCTCGCATCTTGAGTATTTTCAGAACTGCAATCTTGAAATCTCTGTCATTTATATCATGTATTTCCATGTGTTCCAACCTGATTTCTGGGGATTTTTCATTTTCTTTCTGATCATCCTTATTACCATGATTATTCATGGTATTTGCTTTTCTCCTTTGCCTACACAGTTATCTCCGTCTATATATGGCCAATAGCAGTTTCCTCTGAAGAAGTCTTTATTACTATTTTCCAATAGATGGCACTGAATCACAAGATTTTTTTTACCTCTGTGATCTCCCAGCCTTGATCTCCACAACTTCCATAAGACAATGCAGCGACACTGCTTGAGGGTGGAGTTTGTTTTGACCTCATCATAATGGCAACTCCTGACCTCTATGGGGTCCTGCCCCAAGCACCCCACCTGGGGATCTGTCACAGAGGGAAACAGTGGTTCTACTGCAATGGCTCTTGGTTTACAGGTAATATGATCCTTAACCCACCTTTAAGGGTGAGTTTTGGGAGTCTAAGCAGCAAGGCTCTGTGGTTCCATTTATTTGTCTGAAACATCTCTGCCCAGCTCCACAGTGGAGAGCTGCATGGCAGAACTCTATGCTCTGTCAGGCGTCTGCTGGCTCAGTCACTGTTTGCTCTGCTTGCCCTGCTGGAATGCCCCCAGACCCCTGCCCCCCCCCCCCCCCTTGCAGCTACTGCTGGCTTCCTCCCTTCTCTTAGGCCAAGCCATGAGCTCCTGGCTGCAGAGCTGCATCTGTGGGTCATCTGCAATTTCTTCCCTTCTCATCTCCCCATTTATTCCTGGTTACCCACCTTTAAATGTTTCAATACACAGGTCTCTCAGGCAAACCTTTGTATTTAGCAGGGAATTCTTGTTTTTGTTTTTTTGGTTTTTTTTTAAATATATATTTTATTGATTTTTTGCAGAGAGGAAGGGAGAGAGATAGAGAGTCAGAAACATCGATGAGAGAGAAACATCAACCAGCTGCCTCCTGCACATCTCCCACTGGGGATGTGCCCGCAACCCAGGCACATGTCCCCGACCGGAATCGAACCCGGGACCTTTCAGTCCGCAGGCCGACGCTCTATCCACTGAGCCAAACCGGTTTCGGCAGCAGGGAATTCTTTATTGAGTTATAATTAGTTAACTTGTTCTAATTTCTGAGGGAGAGGCCATGGGGATCTCTCATGCTGCCATTCCTCTGACGTCCCCAGCTCATTTCCCCAAATGAGTCTTATAGGGCTAAAATCAAGGTATCAACAGGGCTAGTTTCTTTAAGAGGCCCCAAGGGATAATTCATTCCTTGCCTTTTCCAGCTTCTGCCAACATTCCTTGGCTTCTGGTCACATTACTCATATCTCGACTTCTGCCGTCACATTGCCTTCTCTTCTGTAATAAAATTGCCCTCAATTTCCCTCTTATAAAGATACTTGTGGCTTAAGGCCTATTGTACAATCTAAAATAATCTCTCCATCTCAAGATCCTTCACTTGATAATGTCTGCAAAGCCCTTTTGCTGTATAACATTTACAGGTTCCAGGAATTAGGACAGTTACCTGTTAAGGGCTTTTCTGATTCTAAAATTTTACATTATTAAGGCCTAAATGGGTGATTATAAATACTTATCTGAATGCAGAGTACCAAAATAGTAATTTAAAAAAAATTTTAATATAAAAGTATCATATCTTTCTATGTTTAAGTATTTCCTGAGAGAAATTTAGTAGTTTAGGGACCACTGGTAGAACCATATATTGATATCTGATAATAGTTTTAATATGTAAGTAATATAATCCTATATAATAATAGACAAACATGGTAATTAACCGTACCTCCAACACGATTCCCATTGGCTAATCAAGGTGATATGAAAATTAACTGCCAACCAAGATGGCGGCCGGCAGCCAGGCAGCTGAAGCGAACAGGAGGCTTGCTTGCTCCAGTGATGGAGGAAGCCAAGGTTCCCCGCCTGCTGCTGCCGGCCTCTGAGCTGCACTCTAAGAAACAATGTTGCAATTATAGAAGCTAAACAAACCCCAGAAACCTGCTTTCAGCCAGCCAGGCCTCAGAGCTGGAGTTGCAAGAGTGTTTCAATTATAGAAGCCAAACAAACCCAGATACCTGTTTTCAGCAGCCAACGTCTCAGAGCTGGAGTCAAGCCTCAGAGCTAAAGTTGGCTTTCAGTTCCAGTGACAGCCATAGAAGGTAAATAAATCCCAGAATAAAAAAAAAAAAAGGAGAGGTTGGGAGCTTCAGTTGCCTGCCAGCCTAAAAATGGCCCTCAGCCCCTCACCCAGACTGGCCAGGCACCCCAGTGGGGACCCCCACCCTGAAGGGGGTGTGACCAGCTGCAAACAGCCATCATCCCTTCATCCAGGCTGGCCAGGCACTCAAGCGGGACCTCCACCCTGATCCGGGACACCCTTCAGGGCAAACCAGCTGGCCCTACCCATGCACCCGTCCTCTATCCTATATAGTAAAAGGGTAATATGCAAACTGACCCTAACAGCAGAAAGACTGGGAATGACTGGTCACTATGACACACACTGACCACCAGGGGTCAGACGCTTAATGCAGGAGCTGCCCTCTAGTGGTCAGGGTGCTTTCACATGGGAGGAGCTCTGCTCAGCCACAAGCCAGGCTGATAGCTGCCAGTACAGCAGTGGTGGTGGGAGCCTCTCCTGCCTCAGCAGTGCTAAGGATGTCCGACTGCAGTTTAGGCCTGCTCCCCGCTGGCAAGTGGACATCCCCCGGGGGCTGCCGGGCTGCCAGAGGGATGTCTGATTGCCAGCTTAGGCCCAATCCCCTGGGGAGCAGGCCTAAGCCAGCAGGTGGTCATCCCCTGAGGGGTCCCAGACTGCAAGAGGGCACAGGCCGGGCTGAGGGACCCTCCCCCCCCCCCCCCCAGTGCACAAATTTTTGTGCACCGAGCCTCTAGTAATGATTATAATATACTAACTCACCTAAACAGGCTTTGATTCTTTAAAAATATGCTTTTTATTCTCTGATAATTATGTGACTTAACAGAGGTATTAGCTAAGGCCATATTGCAATATATAAATATATTAAATCAACAGATGTACACATTAAATGTACACAATATTATATGTCAATTATATTTATATACACTTTTAATTATTATCTGTACATTTTACTTTATAAAAGAGGATAACAATTGCAAGGTAAAACTAAATAAATATGTATTCATCAAACCTTATCTTAATTGTTAATTTCATCCTTTATCGAAGTTAAAAAATTTCCCCAAATGTTATCAAATAGGCAAACTGACTGACTTTACTTTTAACTCTTCTTTACGTTCCTCTATTAAAGTTACAAAGAGATAATAAATGGCCAAAAGCAAGCTATAACCAAAAAAGGGACATGTATATTTCACCAACTTAATAATTTATTTGGTAGTTGAACTATGTTATATGAAATATGAAATTATTCTAATATGTTTTTGGTAGGTGTATCCTGATTGTTTGACACAAGCTATCTATGTAGCATTCCAGGAAGCATTTCCAGAATCCACTGATCTCTTTAATGATGAATTTAAAGAAGATCTAGGGAATAACATTTATCTTTGGTTGTCAGGTATGATTACATCATTTAAGTATTGATCATTATCTTAGTACCTAAAACTTTTGGATTTTGTTTGCTTCAGTCAAAAGGATAGGTAGTTCTTTGCCTTACAAAACATGCTATATGGATACCTATATTTTAAAATAATAATGAGTAATCTCTTTTTAAAATTTTATAATACTAAAATTAATCAGTTATTATGTTTAGAAACCAAATAATTTTATAGGCAGTGTAACTATTGCAGAAAATTGAATTGCTATAGTCATGCACATACATTTATATTTGGAAGATACATATTTTAACCAGTTAACTGCCACGATATTTTGAATTTAATTAAAAAAGGTTCACTGCTTGCATCTATAGATGCTTATGGAGTACAAATGTTTAAGCTGCTTTTGAGAATAATATTTATAACATAATATTCAGTAAATTCTAGAGCTAATTGAGTTCCTCATAGAACATACAACCATTGATAAAATAAACTTGTTTTTTGAATTATGATGTGCTTGTAGATAGGAGTGGTAGGAATAAAAGGCTAAAGGGAAGTAAAATTCTATCCTATATAATAAAGAGGTGATATGCAAATTGACTGTCATGCACTTACAAGATGGCTACCTACCACCAGGCCGGCAGGGGGGTTAGTGAGGGACGACCAAATGACTGAACAGCAGGTTGCATGGGGTGACCAGGCTGGCAGGGGGGGCTGTGAGGGGTGACCAGGCCAGCAGGGGGGGCAGTAAGAGGTGACCAGGCTGGTGGGTGGGGGGCAGTTAGGAATGACTAGGCCAGCAAGGAAGGGGCAGTTGGGGATGAGCTGGCTGGCAGGGGGGGCAGTTAGGGGAGATCAGGCCAGCATGCAGAGGCAGTGAGGGGCGATCAGGCCAGCATGGGGGTGGGAGGGAGGGCAGTTAGGGGTGACCAGGCAGGCAGGTAGGTGAGTGATTAGGAACCAGCAGTTCAGGATTATGAGAGGGATGTCTGACTGCCAGTTTAGGCCCAATCCCTAAACCGGCAGTTGGACATCCCCTGAGGGGTCCCGGATTGGAGAAGGGTGCAGGCTGGACTAAGGAGACCCCTCCCCTTGCACAAATTTCATGCACCGGGCCTCTAGTTCTAGAATATTTAGCTAGAAATTTAGGTACTTAGATTTAAAACTAAGATATAGTTACATATTCCAGGAATGACCTTTCCAACATTTTTTCTAAGACATTGTGCTATTATGGACTACCAGAAGCTGTTGACAGTTTTCAAGTAGTGCTTCTTGTAAACCTTCCAGTTCAAGTTTTGACTGATTTTAAAAACTGTTTTGTGTCTATCTTTAGTAACCAAACCATTGCTATCAGAAAGTGTATCATATTTTAAGGAGAGAGAAACACCACAAATTTCTGTATACTGATTTTTCAGGATACAAAATTACTATACAAAATTAGTTGCATCTCCCTAACAATGAAATATCTGAAAAAGTTGTAAAGATCAGTTTCATTGACAATAGCATTAATAGCAATAAAATACTTAGGAATAAATTTAGACAAGGAGAATAAATAAACTTTACACTAAAAACTACAACACTTCAATGGAAGAAATTAAAGAAGGTACAAACAAAGGGAAATATATCCTGTGTTCATAGATTGGAAGAATCAATATTAAAATGCCCATGCTACTCAAAGCCATCTATAAATTCAGTGCAATTGCTATCAAAATTCCAATGGCACTTTTCAAAAATATAATACAGAATCCTAAAATTTATATGGAATGATAAAAAACCCTGAATAACCGAAGCAAACCTGAGAAGGGACAAAGTTGGAGGCCTCACACTTTCTGATTTCAAATTATGCTACAAAATTATAGTAATCAAAACAGTATGTTACAGGCATAATAATAGATACATAGACCAATGGAACAAAATCAAGAGCCCAGAAATATACACTCACAAATACACTCAACTAATGGTTGACAATGGAGCCAAGAATACTTAATGGGAAAAAGATAATCTCTTCAATAAATGGTGTTGGGAAAACTGGATAACCACGTGTAGAAGAATGAAATTGGATTCCTATTTTATTACCACTCACAAAAATTGACTTGACTCAAAATGGATTAATGATGTAAACATCACTAGTGAACTGCAAAACTGATATAAGAAAACATAGGGGGAAATCACTTGATATTTGTCTTGGAAATTTTTTTTAATATGACATCAAAAGTCCAAGAAAGAAGAACAAAAAAATAATAAGTGGAACTGCATCAAATAAAAAGCTTATGCACAGCAAAGGAAACCATCAACAAAATGAAAAAGCAACTTATAGATTATATTTTTAAATCATATGTCTATTAAGTATATTAATTTCCAAATATATAAAGAACTCATACAACTCGGTAGCAAAAAAAAAACCCGATTAAAAAATGGACAGAGGAACTAAATTGAAATTTTTTTTAAAGAAGACATACAGATGGCCAACAGATACGAAAAAAGGTATTCAGTATCACTTATCATCAGGGAAATGTAAATCAAAACTACAGTTAGGTATCACCTTATGCCTGTTAGAGTGGCCATTATAAAAAGGCAACAAATAACTAGTATTGATGTGGATGGGAAGAAAAGGGAACATTTGTGCACTGTTGATAGAAATATAAATTGTTGCAGCCATTATGGAAAATAGTATGGAGGTTCCTCAAAAAAAATTTAAAACAGAACTACTGTATGGCCCCACAATTCCACTTCTGGGGATAAATCCCAAAGAAATGCAAATAGAGGCTCAAAGAGATATCTGCACTCCTCTGTTCATTGAGGCATTATTTACCATAGCCAACATACAGGAACAACTTAAGTTACTGTCAGTTAATAAATGGATAAAGAAGATGGGTATATATAAACAATAGAATATTCTTCAGCCATGAGAAAGAAGGAAATCTTGTCATTTGTAACAATGTGGATGGACCTTGAGGACATTATGCTTACTGAAATAAACAGAAAAACAAATACTGTATGATATCACTTATATGTGGAATCTAAAAAAAGCCAAATTCATAGAAATAGAGTGGTATGGTGATTATCAATTGTTGAGGTGTAGGGGAAATGGGGAGATGTTGGTCAGAGGTTACAAACTTTCCGTGATAAGATGAGTAAGTTCTAGAGATATAGTGTACAGCATGGTAGTTATAGGTAATAATACTATATTATATACATGCTAAGAATGTAAATTAAATGTTCTCATCATAAAAAAGAAATGGTAATTATGTGACATAATGGAGGTGTTAGTTAAAATTATGGCAGTAATCATTTTACAGGTATGTTAGTATTATAATATGTGTCTTATCAAATTAAATCTTAAACTTACACAATGTTATATGTCAATAAAGCTGTAAAACCTTAAAATTTAACAATTTTTTAAAAGTTAAAGATATAAAACACACTATTTTGGATGTGATGGTCCTATATTAATGCCGTTATTTCAAAGAGTCCATGTTTCGCCCTAACCAGTTTGGCTCAGTGGATAGAGCGTCGGCCTGCAGACTGAAGGGTCCCAGGTTCCATTCCAGTCAAGGGCATGTACCTTGGTTGCGGGCACATCCCCATTAGGGGGTGAGCAGGAGGCAGCTGATTGATGTTTCTAACTCTCTATCCCTCTCCCTTCCTCTCTGTAAAAAATCAATAAAATATATTTTAAAAAAACAGAGTCCATGCTTAGTTACAAATTTAAATTTCCTACTTGTAAATAATGTTGGGATGCAGTCACAGCTCAAACAGTGGTTAATTTGGAAAAGAAGCAACAGAGAAGCTAACTTGCATTAAATGCTTGCTATGGACCAGATACTGTGCCAAATAATTTTACATCTGCCTTGGTGTCAGGCAGTATCTAAATTGAGTTGAATTTTGGGTCCCTTGTGTCAAATACATAGTTTAGCACATAGTAGGCCTTCAAAAGTGTTTGCTGACCCCTAACCAATTTGGCTCAATGGATAGAGCGTCAGCCTGTGGACTGAAGGGTCCCAGGTTCGATTCCGGTCAAGGGCATGTACCTTTGTTGTGGGCACATACCCAATAGGGGATGTATAGGAGGCAGCTGATCAATGTTTCTCTCTCATCAATGTTTCTAACTCTCTCTCCCTCTCCCTTCCTCTCTGTAAAAAATCAATAAAATATATTTATTAAAAAAAAGTGTTTGATGAATGTTATCTTTGCTTATATATCAGAACCTGGTAGGGTTTATTACAGAAATGGAAGGATTATTCAACACTAGACTGTACTAACCATTTCTTTTGTTTTCTGTATTCTGATGCTTTGATATTTGGGGTCTTGCTGGCCCTGGAAGGACTGCCCCTCCCAATGTTAGCCAACTCCTAGAGCTGTTAAATAACTCACTCATGAGCATGCTTTTCAAATACAAACCAACCAATCCAGAGCCCACACCTCAAACACCTCCTTTATTGGGCTCTCACTCTAGGCCACTATCTACTTGCCCTAATCATCCTAGGATCAGGTATCAGACAACTGGGAACAGCACCTATACCCCAGAGCCACTGCGATTATTCAAACTAGCCATTCATAAGCCTATTTACTCTGCCTCATCCATTTCTTCCCATAGAAACCACAATAAAGGCTCCTACCCACAGTCTCCGCCCTGACCAACCCCTGTGCTTCCTTCCCTATGTGGCCTCCCATGGCATGGAGTACCCCCTCCTCTTGGAAACTGAGTAATAAACTATCATTTCACTGTAAATCATCAATGGGTTGGCCTTACTATTCCTCAAATTTTATATTAATACATTATATTTCAAGACAATCTATCAAGAAGCATTCAAATTAAACAAACTGAAAGCTGTTGCATTTTTATCTACATAACTGAATCTAAAAACACTCAGAAAATTCTAATTTGATAGCTGAATATAGCAAATAATCCTCATTGAACACTCACTACAGAGAAAATATTGATTATATTTATGAGTATAGTAATAATGTTGATGTATAGTAATAATGTTAGCTCATGGTTCCCACTTACTGAGCATTTTAACATATATTATCTCAATAACCTTCAGAACAAACATAAAATACACAAATAAATTTATATCTATATATATTTTTATTGCTCAGGCTACAAATGTTTATTGTGGTTAAACAAATTATTCAACCCTACACAGCTTTTGGAACAAAAGTGGAACTTTGTAAATGAAATATATCTTACTACTTTTGGGGTACTTTAATTGATTCTTAAATACTATCCTATATGCCCTAACTGGTTTGGCTCAGCGGATAGAGCATCGTCCTGCGGACTGGAGGTTCCCGGGTTCGATTCTGGTGAAGGGCATGTGCCTTGGATGTGGCACATCCCTAGTGGGGGGTGTGTAGGGGGTGGCTGATCGGTGTTTCTCTCTCATCATGTTTCTAACTCTCTATCCCTCTCCCTTCTTCTCTGTAAAAAATCAATAAAATATTTTTAAAAATACTATCCTATATAATAAAAGCCTAATACGCAAACTGTCCCCTCGACCGGGAGTTCGAATGGGAGTTCAACCACTTGCTATGATGTGTGCTGGCCCCCAGATGGCGACCAGTGGCAGCAGCAGGGGGCAGGGCTGCTGCCTGGCTCTCAGGCTCTGAGGGAGCTGGGCGAGGGCCCAATGACTCA
Organism: Myotis yumanensis; assembly: GCF_028538775.1. Taxonomy (NCBI): domain Eukaryota; kingdom Metazoa; phylum Chordata; class Mammalia; order Chiroptera; family Vespertilionidae; genus Myotis; species Myotis yumanensis. The sequence continues at coordinate 64,505,167 of NW_027223752.1, forward strand.
GGCAGAGGGGGCGTGCAGGGGCTCGGGAGCCCAGGTGGTGCCCAGGGCCCAAAGGTCAACTGGAACCCTGCCCTTCCACGCCAGATGCTCAAGCTTCGATTGCCGGCCAGGCCTAGGGACTGCACCCATGCATGAATTTTATGCACCAGGCCTCTAGTTTTTAAAATAATAGGAGATATAGATAGGGGAAATTTGTAAACAATTATCACCTATGCTCAGAGGCAATCATGTTAACATTTAGGCTGTAGTCACATTACATAGAAGGTAAAATTGTTCTTCACATAAAAACATGAATGCCTTTCTATGTTAACAAATATATACAAGGTAACTTTACTGGATACTGAAATCCACTGTATGGATATGCTGTTGTTGGATATTAAGGTCCTTTCCAAGTTTTTACAATTGTTAGCCTTTTATGTTCATGTGTGAGCTTAGCATATGCCTATGAATCAAAAGAGTACATATCAAGCTTCAGCTGTTTTCTAATTCATTGATTAATATAATAAGACATTTCTATATAAAAGTTCCCTCATTAGAAACTTGAGACTGACAATCCTCCCAGGACTGTTGTGAGAATAAAATGTATAATATTCATAAAAAGGCTTTGACAGATCAAAAAAATTTTCAAAATCCTAATTTCTTTGGCTGACTGTATGTTTTATTATTAACAGGTTTGAAACCTCAAAAAGGTTTTTGGACCCATTGGAAACTGAAAGACCTGACCACAACAACTATACATGGTACCAAGAAGGCACCTGCCAAATCCGTATACGAGAGGATTATAAGGAGTCAGGAACGCATAATGAATAGTAAGTAAATTTATCCTAAATTGAAGCATGAAATTGCCAAGATCAAGTGTGCTAAGTTAGTTATTTGTCAGAATTTTCTAATGATTTATACTTTGGTGAGGATCTTCAAATAGCATTTGATTTGTACACTGATGTTATAGTAGTTTGAAGATTGCTTTACATTTTAGTTTTTCATTATAAAAGTTACATATGCTTACGTCCTTTCATCATTTTGCCCATATTATATGTTTATATTGATTTTTAGGAACTTTTCAGGTACACAAGAAATATTCTTACTTTTTAGCTATATTGCTAACTGGTTAATAATGTATTTACTAATAGATAAGTTTAAAAAAATTTTCCAGTAAATTTAAATAATGTTTTCCTTAGAATTTCAGTTTTGTGACATGTTTGTCAGGACTTACCTAATATTATGAAAATATCTATCTCAGTGTTCTCAACCTTCCTAATGCCATGACCCTTTAATACAGTTCCTCATGTTGTGGTGACCCCCAACCATAAAATTATTTTCATTGCTACTTCATAACTGTAATTTTGCTACTGTTATGAATCGTAATGTAAATATCTGATATGCAGGGTGTATTTTCATTGTTACAAATTGAACATAATTAAAGCATAGTGATTAATCACAAAAACAATATGTAATTATGTATGTGTTTTCCAATGGTCTTAGGCGACCCCTGTGAAAGGGTCATTCGACCCCCAAAGAGGACGCCACCCACAGGTTGAGAACTGCTGATCTATCTTCTCTTTCTAGTACTTTTTATTTCCATGTTTTATTTAACATTTTATTCCATCTGGAATTTATTTTGTTACAAGGAAGATAGTTGTATTCTAGTATTTTGTTTTTTCTAATTGCTCATTTATTAAATAGTTCACTTACAGGCTACATGAAATATCAATTCACTTGGATATATTTGTGTATTCTCTTCTGTTCCTTGAGCTACATGCCAAATTCCTGCACCAAACTTCTCAGTTAATCTTGATTAATAAGCACTGTAAGACAAGGTTATTTCTCTCTTGTTTATACCATATCTCTAATACAAAGCATAGGCCTGGTGCTCAGGCCTCATTTCTGACTCATTAAATCAGAATCTGCCTCAGGATTTTTTTAAGCTACTCAGGATGATTTCAACATGCAGGCAAAGTTAAACCACTAATGTCAAGGGAAATAACTTTTTAATCTTGATACAGGACAGAGGACAGAGGGACTAACCTACTCAACCTACTCTTCCTATTCTGAAAATTATTCTTCAGTTAATTTCTGTTTCTAAAATTAATGAATTATTGCTCTTGGGATTTGTGCTGTCATTTTCCCCACTCCTATCCTCATAGATATCATCCTATCTGATTTCTATCTTTTAGTAGTTACATGAAATTTCTTGCTTGCTGTTGACAAGAGTTTTTCCAGAACTTCATACATAGTTGTTGTTTATTTTTGTTTGTTTGTTTGTTTGTTTTAAATATATTTTATTGATTTTTACAGAGAGGAAGGGAGAGAGATAGAGAGTTAGAAACATCGATGAGAGAGACATCGATCAGCTGCCTCCCGCACATCTCCCACTGGGGATGTGCCTGCAACCCAGGTACATGCCCTTGACCGGAATCGAACCTGGGACCTTTCAGTCCGCAGGCCGACGCTCTATCCACTGAGCCAAACCGGTTTCGGCCATAGTTGTTGTTTTGAATGGAGAGGTACTTTACCATCTTGACCTAAACTTGTATATCTGTGTTTACTCCCAGTCTCATAAGTGAATAACAACTTGGCTGAACTTAAAATTAAGGGGTTTGAGGGAACTCTTTATTCTGTTAAAATTTTAACTTACAGAAGGTGATAAGAATAGAATAAGGAACTTCTATACTGGTATATCCCTGATCCATCAACTGCTTAAATTTTACCCTATTTATTTTATCATTCTTTCTCTTATTTTTTCATATACCATTGAAAGCTATAAATTTCTCTAAACACTGTTTTAGCAACATTGTATAATTTAGATGTGTTGTATTTTCATTATCATTTAATTTAAAATATATTCTAATTTTCAGTATAAATTCTATTTTCACCCTTGGGTTATTTGGAGATATATTGCTTAATTTCCAAATATTTGGGGATTTTCTAGATATCTTATAGTTACTTAATTCTAATTTAAACTATACTCTATATGATTGATTCTTGCTTTATGGTACAGTGCATGGCCTATCTGGATGATTTAATGTGCACTTGAGAAGAATGTACATTTTCTAGTAGTTTTATAAATCTTAATTAGATCAAAGTATTTGATAGTATTATTCAGATCTTCTATATCAAGAGTTAGCAAATTATATCCTGTGAACTGAATCTGGCCTATACCCTGTTTCATGTCCTGTGAGCTAAGAATGACTTTTACATTTTTTAAGAGTTGTAAAAAGAAGTAGACTATACCACACAGACCACATTTGGTCCACAAAGACTAAAATACTGACTATCTGAACCTTAATAGAAAAAGTTTGCTAACTCTGGTTCTATCTCCTTACTGATATTTTATTTTTTTTTTCTTACTGATATTTTAATTACTTATTCTATTAGTTAGTGACAAAGGATATTAAAATCTCCAACTCTAATTTGGAATTATTTATTTCTCCACCTGATTCTTTTGATTTTTGCTTTATCTTTAAGTTATTGGGCACATACTCATTGTTATAATGCTTACCTTTAATCATTTTGAAATTTTCTGTCACATCTACAATAATTCTTCTTGTCTTGAGTTCTATCTAGTCTATATATATATACTAGAGGCCCGGTGCACAAAAATTTGTGCACTCGGGGGGGAGAGGGGGTCCCTCAGCCTGGCCTGTGCCCTCTCGCAGTCTGGGACCCCTCAGGAGATAATGACCTGCTGGCTTAGGCCTGCTCCTGGGTGGCAGAGGGCAGGCCCAATCCCTAGGTGCAGTCCCTGGTCGGGTTCAGAGCAGGGCCGATTGGGGCGTTGGGGCGCCGCCCCCTATCATGCACAGAGCAGGGAGGATCGGGAGATTGCGATGCCACCCCTAGTCACGCTCAGGGTAGGGCCGATGGGGGGTTGGGGCACCGCCCCCTGTCACACTCAAGTCAGGGTCGATGGGGAGGTTGCGGCGCCACCCCCTGTCATGCACAGAGCAGGGCCGATCAGGGGGTTGGGGCGCTGCCCCCTGTCACGCACAGAGCAGGGCCCATCAGGGGTTCTGGGGCTCCGTACCCTGTCACACACAGAGCAGGGCCGATCAGGAGGTTGGGGCACTGCCACTGTCACACTCAGGGCAGGGCTGATGGGGAGGTTATGGCTCTACCCCGTCACACACAGAGCAGGGCCCGTGGCCGGGGGGGGGGGGGGGGGGGGGTTGGGGCGCCGCACCCTGTCACACACAGAGCCGCAGGGTGATCAGGGGGTTGGGGAGCTACCCCCTATCAGGCACAGAGCAGGGCTGATCAGAGGGTTGGGGCACCTTCCCCTGTCACGAACAGAGCAGGGCGGATAGGGAGGTTGTGGCCCCGGCCCCTGTCACACACAGAGCTGCAGGGCGATCAGGGGGTTTGGGCGCTGCCCCCTGTCATGCTGATCCCAGTGCCGGGAGGCATATTACCCTTTTACTATATAGGATAGAGGCCTGGTGCACGGGTGGGGGCCAGCTGGTTTGCCCTGAAGGGTGTCCTGGATCAGGGTGGGAGTCCCCACTGGGGTGCCTTGCCAGCCTGGGTGAGGGGCTGAGGGCCATTTTCAGGCTGGCGAGTGACTGAAGCTCCCAACCGCTCCTTTTTTTCTTTTCTTTTTTTTTAATTCTGGGCCAGCTTTAGCTCTGAGGCTCGGCTGCTGAAAGCAGGTTTCTAGCCTTTTTTTACCTTCTGTATTTGAAACAATGTTGCGATCCAGCTGGCTGAAGCCCGGCTGACTGAAAGGAGGTTTCTGGGGTTTTGTTTAGCTTCTATATGTGTTACAGTGTTTCTTAGAGAGCAGCTGAGAGGCCTGCAAGGCAGGTGGGGAACCTGGCTTCCTCTGTCACTGGAGCAAGCAAGCCTCCCTGTTCACATCAGCTGCCTGGCTGCCGGCCGCCATCTTGGTTGGCAGTTAATTTGCATATCTCAGTGATTTGCCAATGGGAAGGGTAGTGGCCGTACGGCTAATTACCATGTTTCTCTTTTATTAGATAGGATATATATATATATATATATATATATATATATATATATAAAGGTAGTGACCATGACGACCGAAACAACTGGTCAACCGAACAGCAGGCTGCGTGGGGCAACCATGCCAGCAGGGCGGCTGTGAGGGGCTACCAGGCCAGCAGAGTGGACAGTTGGGGGCAACCAGGCCAGCAGGGGGGCAGTAAGGGGCAACCAGGCTGGCAGAGGGGGGCAGTGAGGGATGACCAGGCTGGCAGGGGGGGCAGTTAGGGGCAACCAGGCCAGCAGGGGGAACAGTGATGACCAGGCCAGCAGGCAGGTGAGCAGTTAGGAGCCAGCGGTCCAGGATTGTGAGAGGGATGTCCGACTGCCGGTTTAGATTCTAAACCGGCAGTCGGACATCCCCCGAGGGGTCCCAGATTGGAGAGGGTGCAGGCTGGATTGAGGGACTCCCCCCACCCCCCCCCCCCCCGCCATCATAGTTTAATATAATAGAGCCAACTCAGCTTTCTTATGCTTATGGTTTGTATGGTGTATCTTTTCCTATCATTTTACTCACAACCTATTTTTGTTTTTGTGTCTAAAGTGCATTTCTTGTAGAGAACCTTTAGTTGCGTTTTTTTTTTTTTAATTTAGTCTGTCAATTTCTTCTTTTTAATTAGAGTGCTTACTTCATTTACAATCACCATAAGTGTAGATTTATTTTTACCATGTTCTCTTTTTTTCATTTTTACCTCTCCTGATTTCTGTTCTTCCATTTCCCCTTTACTATCTTCTTTCAGTTAATTAAATATTTTTAGTATTACACTTTATTTCCTCTATTACTTATTTGCCTGTATCTCTTTGTAAGTTTTGAGGTTGCCTTAATGATTACAAAATGCATCCTTAAATTATCAAAATACTACTTAAAGTTAATATTGTCCTACTTCACTAAAAATATAGCAACTATATGTGGAGTAGAGTGAAAAATGGAACAAAAACATGGGACAATTGAAGGGCTCCCTCATTTGTTTCTCTTTTCTTTGGGATTACTTTCCTATGTTGCCTGTTGTCCAACACATGAAAACCATTGTTTCATTTATTTTCTCTAAATTGTCAGTTTTTTAAGAAAGTAAATTGGTGCCTGTTACTTCATCATAGTTAGAAGTAGAAGTGATTATACATATATTTAAAATATCAAGAGAAGGTTTAAAAATAGCCTTCTATATTTATTCACATATTTATCATTTCTGGTTCTTCATTCCTTGATATAAATTTGAATTACCATCTGTTATCATTTCCCTTCAGCCTGAAAAATGGCCTTTTGACAGTTTTCATAGTTTAGTTCTGCTAGCAATGAATTTTCTCAAGTTTATGTATCTAAAAATAATGTTCATTTTGCCTTACTTTTGAAGGATATTTTTGATGGATATAAAATTATGAACACTTTTCTTTTGCCTTTCAGCAAGATATTGTTCTGTTGTGTTCTATTTTGTATTATTTTAAGTGAGAAGTCAGACACTATTCTTGTCATTTCCACTATGTCTAGATCAGAAGCATTTTCAATAAAGGACAAAATAGTAAATATTTTAGATTATGTTGGATACACTTGGTCTTTGTCACCTAATATTTTTTTTAAAAAACTCTTTAAGAATATATTTTAAAAAACAAAACACTCTTAGGTTGGAAGCTACATGGAAAATAGGTCATGAGCTGGATTGGACCTGCAGGCTGTAGTTTGTTGATTCCTAGTAGATGTAATGTGCTTTCTCCCTTCTAACTACTGTTAAGATTTTTCTCTTTATTCTTGGTATTTAGCAAGTTGTCCACAATGTGCTGATGCACTTTTTTTGTGTTCATCCTCCTTGGGGTTTCTTAAACTTGTAGTTTAATGTTTTTCACCAAATTTGGGAATTTTTTTGCCATCATTTTTTCAAATTCTGTTCTATTTCTCTCTGGGACTCCAATTTACATGTATTGTATTGCTTAATACTGTACACAGCTCACTGGGATTTTGTTTGTTTTTTCAACCTTTTTTTCTTCTGTGTTCTTTAGAAAACACTTATTTCATTTCAAGTTCACTCATTTTTTTCCACCCATGGTTTATTCTACTCTTAAACCCAATAAATGAATGTTTTATTTCATATATTATACTTTTCAGTTAAGAATTTTCATTTGTTTTTTTTATAGTTATTTTTATTCTGAGGTTCTCTTCAGGCCATATTTTCCTTTAAGTCCTCAAACATATTTAAAATAGCTGCTTTAAAATTATTTTCTGATAATTCCAATATTTGGATAACATTGAGATGGATTTTATTGCCTATTTTTTCTTGACTATAAGTCACAATTTCTTGTTCCTTTTCATGTCTAATAATTATGTATTCTGAGAATTTTGAATGATACTTTGAGGAGACTCTGGGTTCTGTTATATTCCACTGAACAATAGTAATTTTTGTTCAAGCAGGCAATTTCTTCAGCTGGACTCAAAGTCCAGAGACTATGTCTTCTGCGGTGGTAAGCCACTGAAATCTCAGCACTTTAGTTATCCAGCTATTCCTTTTCACCTTTCCACCCTATTGCTCTCCCTCTACCCAATGCATGAGTAATTCAGACAACAGCCAGAAGTTTGAATAGAGCTTATAATATGCAGATTTGGTACTTCCCTTCTGCAACCCTTTTCTTTCTGTGATTTCTAAAAGTTCCTCATTTTTCAGTCCTCTGGCAGTCTTAAGTGAATAATATTTCTAATTGACTCCTCAAACCAGGAGTACTTCTACCTTATGTTTGCATTCCATCTACTTATATGCCACATAGACTAAGGAGTTCTGTCAGTCAAAATGCTGTAGCTGCATGAACACAAATTGTATTTATCACAAGTTCCTTTCCTCTTCAAAGGTTCGACTCCCTTCCAGTTTATGGTGGCTTTTGGCATTTTCTTGTATATTCAAATTATTTTCTTTAATATTTTCAAAATTTCATAACTTTTACCTATTGGAAAGTCAGGCTGATGTACATTAAATATTTTATTTAAATATTGAGCTCATTTTCCAATTTAAATATTAAATTCTCAAATCACATTTTCCCATAAAACCAGAGATGTTACTTCATTATCTTCTATTATTTAGTCTGGTAAAAAAAAAAAGTCTAAAACCAACCTATTTTTATTTCCTTTACAGTTAAATTTTGGAATTTTATTTTTTACTTTTTTACTTTTGCATTTTTTTATTATTTTTTTTTGGTTTAGATGTTTCCGGGAATTTTTTTTTAATAAAAAGACAATCAGTAACATTTTATTTTGGACACTTGTTCAGTATTTCACAGGTCCTCAAGTTTTGAAGTAGGTTAAATATTAGCATTGTATTTTACAACCTAAAACTCAGGCAGAGGTTATGTATTTATTGCAAACCACAGTGGGAGTCCTATCATGGTCAAGAATAACACAGTCTCTCTGATATTTCAAATTAATCTCTGATACATAGATTTAAGGGTGATAGCTTGCACATACTCATTTTAAAAGACCAGATATTACAGAAATTCTACTTTGGGTTATTTTGTAATTCCTTTTTTTTTTAAAGCATGGAATGCTTCACAAATTTTCGTGTTATCCTTGCACAGGGACCATGCTAATCTCTGTATTATTCTAATTTTAGTGTATGTACGCCAAATCAAGCACTATTTTTTAATACTTAAATCCATCCCACAATAATTATACATATTGTGGAATAACCTACTTGTTCCCACTTCTTAAAATTGCAAAATTAACACATTACTAATTTTGTTCTTTTCTGGTTTTTGGGATGGATAGAGCAGAAAGATAACCAGGGAACTTTCCTCAGAGCATTAGGCTGTCTTTAAGTGCAGGCGCTATATTCATGGCACCATATATGATGATTTAGGGTAATAGGAAAGCAGGTATACAAATGGAGCCAAGACCAGAAAAGATGCCTGGATCTAGGATTTTTAATTAGACTTTAAAATTGAAAAATGTCACCAAAATATATATCAATATTAAGAACAATTTCTCTAAGTTTTTGCCAGTGACAAAATTTTGTTAGAATTCCTGGATATCCCTAAGCTTCATTGTTGCAGAATTTACCAGGCAACTGGAAAATACACGAGTACTCAGAGATTCAGGAAAAACCCTTTATTTGCAGATGTACTAGTACAGTGACTCAGGGGAGACAGTTTTCCAAAGCCTGAGTGATGAGTATGGAGGAAGCCTTCCTTTTATATCAGGCTTCTAGACTTTTTCATGGGCTTTGTGGTCCCTCTGTGGGTTGGGATGGGGGAAGTGAGATTACACCCAAAGGTCTGGCCTGGCTGGCGCCAGCGCTGACAACCCCTCCGGGAGTTGTGTATAGTTCATGGTTTATGGCCTCTGGAAAATGAGAGGGTTCAGGAAACAGGTTCTGTAAGGCAGCTTACATTAGTAGATTTCCCTTCATCAGCACAGGCCTAGTAAATGTCTTAGCTAAAAATTTCAAGTGAGACAGAAACTTACATGGACCAGACAGACTGAAGATAGAGAAAAGTATCACTGTTTTAGATATTTAAGAAACAAGTTTTTTTTTTTTTTACCAGTGGAAGGTATCTCAGATGTTGAGGAAAAAAAATCTTTAGAAAAAGGCTTCTTATTCTGTTTTCACATGGTATACTATGATAGACTAAATGTCTTCTGTTGCAGCATAAAAACTGAATATATTTATAAATTAATTAAATAAATAAATAAATAAAAAGCCATTACAAGCTGTTCGTTCACTAAATGTTACATAAACCAAGAATAGTTTTCTATTAAGGAGTGAAAACTGAGATAGCTAGATGCAAAACATCAAGTCCCTAGGAAAGACCACAGTTTTCTACATCACGTTTTAGCCCTGTCAGGGGCTTACCATTCTACCAGGTGCTCCTGGACTTTAGAGGCAAAAGTGACCATGAGTGAAGGGATTCTCATTAGATTCCCAACATTTCAATGCAGCTTTTGCTTTTCAAGTAAGTTTCTGCCAGTGGGATGGAGATCTCTCAAGACCTCCTCTTATGTACTTTCCCATCATATGGTAAAGTATATTTATTATTAAAAACCTTGAGAATTTGGTCCCATTTCATAGGTTTCAGATATATATCAATTTTTATGTTTATCTTCTGGTGCTGATACATATTTTTCTATTTATATTTTACAGTTTTTTAACTCAGAGCTAGGAGATTAAAGTGGCTATGTTTATCTTGCTACCTTACACAGGGGTCTCCTTTTAGGTTTGTTTCTATTACAGTGGAACATTGGTTCTTGACCTAATTTGTTCCAGGAGACTATTCAAGAAGTGATTTGTTTGAAAACCAAGTCATTTTTCCCTATTAGAAATAATTTAAATTGAATTAATGCATTCCAAACCCCAATGATTTCCTGTTTTAACCTTTCTATTTATATACAGTGCATGTCTAATGTACTGTTTAATCTATAAACAAACACTTCTTAAATTTATTGGACCACAGCCTATAAGCCTTAAACAAATTACTTTCAGCAACGTTCCAGGGGTGTCTTTTAGGAAGTCAGTATGTAGCACCTTCCCTTTTGCACATATCACTGCTTCAGAAATGCTAACTGCTTTTCATTTATCCAAATCAAAAATAGTTTCTCTACCTCTTCAATTGCCTGTGATCATTGTTTCTTTCACATCCTTACCAGCATTAGCGCTCATGATGGCCTCTTTATGTTTAAAAGTGTGTTAACTGTCCATTTTCTCAGCAAAAAAAAACAACACAAAAATATTCACAGCATAATTTCCTGAGATGTTAACAACTCAGGGGTTAGTAGTAAACTGATTGACATTCTCTCCTTTGTTTGTGGCCTGAGAGAGACACTTTTTGTCATGCTGATGGATCAGCATGAAAGGGTTGTCAAATCCAGAACCAAAGCTTGTTCAACAACCAAGATATTTTTTTCTGTGAACAACTTGGTCAAGAACCAAATTGTTCAAGATGAGAGATTGAGAACTGAGATTTGACTATGTTATATTTTATTCAAACCTGCAGGATAGTATAGAGCAGTGGTTCTCAACCTTCTGGCCCTTTCAATACAGTTCCTCATGTTGTGACCAACCATAAAATTATTTTCATTGCTACTTCATAACTGTAATGTTGCTACTGTTATGAATCGTAATGTAAATATCTGATATGCAGGATGGTCTTAGGCGACCCCTGTGAAAGGGTCGTTCGACCGCCAAAGGGGTCGTGACCCACAGGTTGAAAACCGCTGGTATAGAGAATATTTCTCACATGTAACAACTATTTGCATTTTGCCACACTTCCTTGTCATGCCTTTTATTTACAGCTCTTTTGTCCTATCCCTAAGTTAGTCTCCCCATTCCCAGAGGTAATGACTATATTGAAGTTTGTGGGCATTCTTTTTTTCTATACCATGTAATACTGTTTTTAAGATTTTTACATAAATAACATATGAAATTGTTTTACATTTTAATATTCACCTATAATCAATATTCAATAATTGAAAATAATCATATGTAATCTAAAATGAAGAATTTTTCTAGGTGGTGCACTAATATGCTTGAAATAAATTTAATACTGTACTTATAAAGATCATTTTTATTTGAAAAAACATAGGAATTATATTTGCTTCTAATACATTTGATTTTTATATTAATGGAAAATTTTTATAAAATGTATCATATTTTATTTACACAAATATTTTAAAAATATTTTCTATTTGATTCAAAAACATGACTAGATTTTTCTTTTCTTTTTTTTTTTTTTGATGAGGTCACCTAAGTCTGGAGGGCAGGTTAGAGGTTTAATGAGTATTTCTTTTCATATGCTGCTCATAATTAAATTTTAATAATTTAGGTTTAACTTGGAGACATCTTCAGTTTAAAGCATGCTCTTGATAAAATGTGTTAACTTAATAAAACCTCATTAGTAATATTCCTATGTGGCAGGTCAGTTTGTTGTCATTTATAAAACGAAACAACTGAAGCATAATATAACTTAGTAACTTGTCTAAGTTCACATAACTGGTAAGTGTTGGATATGAATTCAAAGCCAGCAAATTCTGTCCTTAGAGTCTGAACTCTGAACCACTTCTCATGCTGCTTGCCTCTCAGTCATTTAATTTTATAGGTTTGTAAGTATATAAAGGCTTAAATTTTTCAACATAGGATGAGTTGCAACTTATGAGGATTACCATAGCCTCCGTCCTTCACTCATGACTAATGTGAGTTTTCAGATCCTTTCCTGGGATCAAATTTTAATAGGTGAGACTGAAGGAAGAAGGATGTTAGTGGAAGTGCCAAAAAGGGAGAAGACTGGGGGTGGAGGGTGGGGGAACTCACTGGTTTCCTAATTTTATATATGGAGTACTCTAGTGAGCAATGTTTAGAGAATTGAAAAAACCTACACTCTGAGTCTAAAGTGGTCCAGAGGTACAGTGACAGCAAAGGGTTGGAATTTCTAAACCTCTTAAAGAAACTGAGCCTCATTGGGGAAGCACAGGCCTGCTACACACCATATTTTTTGGTAGGGAAACTGAAAGGGCAGTTATACTGTTTCAAAAAGGCAAGGATTACTTACTGAGGTTTTTGCTGTAAACTTCTGCTTAAATTATCTGTGACTACTGGGAACTCTGTTTAAGGTAGAAGTTCATTCAAACCTATGTGTTCATTTGAGCTTTGGGCCTCTTATGTTACTCTAGAGCCCTAGTCTACTCTTAAAGCTACCTTCGGACTTTTATATTAGTAGTCAGTGATTGCCTCTCCTCCACATAGTGATTCAGAGATCCAGACTATTCCCTTCAGGGGTCAGCATCCTACAGAACCCCATAGTTATTAAAAGCAATCTGCATCAGTAGAATAAAAGAGGGATGGGTGTATATACTCTTAAAAGTCTTGGCTCAGAAGTTACCCACATCTCTTAAAATCACATACCATTAGTGAGACTAAGCCTTAGCTATACCTAGATGTAAGGAGGGCTGGCAAATAAAACCTGTGGCTCTGAAGCTGCTACATAGTGACAACTCTACACCATGGGAGGGGGAGCACACATTTTGGAGGACTGAGTGTCTGCAGACACTCAGTTAAAGAAGAATGCAGTGATCTTTACGAATGAAGTGCTTTTGCTATGGCCAGTAACAACATCTGAGCTGTCAAACAGAAATTTTGGAGAATTTGTGTCCACCACTATGACCTTGACAGATTTTCAAACTTAAAGACTTCCCTGATAAGTCAGTGGTGATATTAACAAATATGAATTTTTGATATTGTATAAAGTGTGTCAAAATTTAGATCTGCATAACTCCTTGGACCAATATTTTCCAAATGACCAATGCATTATATTAAAAATAATTATACATAGATTTTAAAAAGTGTGACAGCTCAATGAATTTTAATGTAATAGAGTACACAAAGCACACCATTGTGGTTTTAAATTCCACAATGCTGCCCGCCTTTAAGAAACTATAACTTCTCAAGTTCTTGGGTAGCATAAAGAATATTCATAATTGCCCTAACCGGTGGATAGAGCATCAGCCTGCACACTGAAGGGTCCCAGGTTCGCTTCCGGTCAAGGGCATGTATCTGGGTTGCAGGCACATCCCTGGCAGGGAGTGTGCAAGAGGCAGTTGATTGATGATGTTTCTCTCTCATCGATGTTTCTAACTCTCTATCACTCTCCCTTCCTCTCTGTAAAAAATCAATAAAACATATTTTTAAACAAGAATATTCATAATTATATGAAAAAGTTATTAAAATATTCCTTTTTCCAACTGTTTATCTGTATTATACTGGATTTTTGTTATATATTTCAAAATATAAAAGTACTTTAAAAATCATATCACAATAGCAGTAGATATTGGAATGCGGCTGTTTCTACTCTCAGATGTTAGAATTTTTTTAATGGGAAACTAAGTTATTCCTCTGAAAATTTCTTCTTGAAAGTAGTTCTTTTTTTAAAAAGATGCTATTTATGTGAACATGAAATGGATTTATTACTGTTCTTTTTAATGAACTAATAAATAAATGCTTAAGGAATACTAATAGATACAAAAACCAAATGAACAAACATTCTTTAGTGTCTTCAACTGTTCTTAAGACTATTCAGTCCTTGGGGTTGAAAAGTTTGGGGACCACTACCCTATAGGAAATTGCTGTGCCTGGGCTTGGCCCCTGGCATCTGAGCACTCCCATATCCAGGTTAACAGTTTTACAGTTTCTTTGTGGCTTATCCCCAAACTAGACTCAGTCATCATTGTGGAGGATGCCCCACATGTAAGACTCAGATAAGTTTACTCAGGATATAAATATATTTTGATTTGGAGACTTTTCTATAGATTCTAATATTTCCTTGGGTCTGATATACAGTGGGGCCTTGACTTACAAGTTTAATTCGTTCTGAGACCGAGTTCGTTAAGGAGCTCGTTAAGGAGCTGGTTAACTCAAATTACTCTATCAACTCAATGCAAAAAAATCGGCCGAGAGACAGCTGGTATCTCAAAAAGCTCGTTAGTCAGGACACTCGTAAGTCAAGGCCCCACTGTATTTAACTTGCACATAAAAGACTTGAATGTCCTTGAATGTGTCATAAAACCCTTCTTAGCCTTATATTTCCACCTGAAAATAAAAAGGTGATTAGAATAAATTATTTCTATATTCCCTTTTCCAACATTTTCTTTACTCTATACCAGTGATGGCGAACCTATGACACGCGTGTCAGAGGTGACACGCGAACTCATTTTTTTGGTTGATTTTTCTTTGTTAAATGGCATTTAAATATATAAAATAAATATCAAAAATATACATCTTTGTTTTACTATGGTTGCAAATGTCAAAAAATTTCTATACGTGACACAGCACCAGAGTTAAGTTAGGGTTTTTCAAAATGCTGACACGCCTTGCTCAAAAGGTTCGCCATCACTGCTCTATACCTTATATCCATAGGTGCTGATAATCTTCCAAAGTGATTGTTGACTATTGAAGTGGAATTAGTAATAGAAACTAGTGGCTTACATTGATTATTTTAGCATTTTTACCTCTCTATAGTTTTCTCCTTCTCTGCCTTTGTGTGTATCAATACCTTAATCTGTGTGCTGTAGGAATGCCAAGGCAGGTCAAGAGCAAAACAGGGTAAAACATAAGCATTTACATGCATGTGTGCATAATATGGCTTTCAAGGAATAAAATCACTTGTGCTCCATGTATCCCGATGTCTCAGAACTGCCGCTTCTAATCCAAAACATATTTAAAACATTGTTTTTTCTTCTTGACATCTGAGGTGCTTACTGTCATGTGGGTTAACTTTTCTACAGAATTTTAAACTAAGAGAATTTTCTTTTTTTGTTTTCAATGAAGTAAATAGACAGCTGATAGTTAAAATTTGCCTTCCAAACAAAGAAGTATACCTCCACTTTCAGGAGAGGGATGTAAGCAGTTATAGAATCCAGTATCTGGAATGACACAGGATTTACAAGCCAGCTCCCCTTAACCAGTGAATTGTTAGATTACTTACAAGACTAAAGTTTTAATGTTCATTCTTCTTATAATGGTACAACACCATATAACCTTTTAAACTAAGATGAGGATCATTTTAAAAAATGTTTTTATACCTGTCCCCTAATTTTTGAACCCAGTTTTCCCTCTTTATCTAGACTTTAAGGTTAAAACATTAACTCTATGATTTTTAATGAACTATAGTTTAAACTACAAGCAAATTAAAAAATCTTTACACTCAGTTAACATGTAGCTTTTAAGTACCTTATGTGCAAATTACTTCACATGGTACTGTGGGGAGATGAAAATAAAAAAGAAAGGTAGTAATTACTCATTCGCAGTACACGTTGCTATTCAACAAGTGATGTGTTCCAAAAATACTTAAACTATTAGCCAGATGGATGAGCTAGTTAAACTTTAATTTGCACCTCTGTCATTTTTCAGAGACTCTTCACTCTTCACTGTCACCAATGCTTAGAGACATTTAAAAAACAACCCTTAAAACTTGGAAATAAGGTAGCTCTCTGAAAATTAAGCCAGTAAAAGCTTGACATTGTGCTTTTCATTATACATCACTGAAAGAAAACCAAGAAGTTTGCATGGTAAAGAGTGAGGAAACTCCCAAGACACTAATAAGATGGCCAGAGATATAAACTCCCAATGTGGTACTAATTTAATAAGTTGTATTATTGTATTGTTGTTGGTTGTATTTTATATTATATGGAGAAAGATTGTATGAACACAAGTTGGGAAAACAACATGTGTCATAGGATAGAGGAAGCACAAAGAAATAGGACCTGGCATTGTTTTTACAGAACTATCCAGATTTGATCATTGTGAATTAGGTTTCATAATAATTTGATTAATATGTCTTTTTAAGCCATTTTATTTCTCTGTGCTTTAATGTCATGCTCACCAAGCAACTTTCTAATTACTCATTTAGCTTTTAAGATAATTTCCCATGGTCTGCCATAGGGTGACCTGCAAATCCCTGCCCCAGATATGTTGGTCATTAATTGGTAGCAGTGGTCAGAGGTGCTGGATGGTATGAAAAAGCAATGGTTTTTCATTGTATTATAAAATGATTTAATATCATCTATTGAGTGACATGGAAATACTTCTGAGAGAATCACTAGTTTGAACAAAACATCTACATTTGTTTCAATATTGACGTAATGCTTTGTAGTTATGTATGCTCATTATTTTGTTCCTGAACTGGAATTCATTTATCCATTTGTTCACTGAATATTTACTAAGGGCTTACTTACTATGTGCCAGAGACTGCTAAAGATGCATTGGGATATGTAAGTGAACAAAACATGTAAGGTCCTTTCCTTGTAAAACTTATGGCCTGGTGATGAGATAAACACAATGGACTAAGGAAACTTTAAGGTTTGTTGTTGAGCAGTGAGAAGATTGGACAGGTAAGGTAAGAGCCAACTGTATGACAGCTTTGGATGCTATTTTAAGGAATTTACTAGTACTTTCTCATTCTTTCTGATTCCTTGCTCTGTGGGAAACAGTCGTGCTATGGGGAGGCCCATCATGGGGAAGTGGTGTTATGAGCCAACACCCAGTGAGAATCTAATGTTGGATCCCTCTCTAGGTTGAGCATAGAGATAATAGATGACTGCAAGCCTGGCCAACACCTTGATGCAGCCTTATAAGAGACTAGAGGCCCAGTGCACAAAAATTTGTGCACTCGGGGTGGGGGAGGGTGGCCCCCCAGCCCGGCCTGTGCCCTCTCGCAGTCTGGGACCCCTCGGGAGATAACGACCTGCTGGCTTAGGCCTGCTCCCGGGTGGCAGAGGGAATGCCCAATCCCTAGGTGCAGCCCCTGATCAGGCTCAGAGCAGGGCCGATTGGGGAGTTGGGGCGCCGCCCCCTGTCATGCACAGAGCAGGGCGGATAGGGAGGTTGCGATGCCACCCTCAGTCACGCTCAGGGTAGGGCTGATTGGGGGGTTGGGGCACCGCCCCCTGTCACACTCAAGTCAGGGTCGATGGGGAGGTTGAGGCGCCACCCCCTGTCACGCACAGAGCAGGGCCAAGCAGGGGGTTGGGGCACTGCCCCCTGTCACTCACAGAGAAGGCCGATCAGGAGATTGGGGCGCTGCCCCCTGTCACTCACAGAGCAGGGCCCATCAGGGGTGTTGGGGCTCCATACCCTGTCACACACAGAGCAGGGTCGATCAGGGGATTGGGGAGCTCCCCCCTGTCAGGCACAGAGCAGGGCCCATCAGGGGGTTGAGGAGCTCCCCTCTGTCATGCACAGAGCAGGGCCGTTCAGGGGGTTGAGGAGCTCCCCCCTGGCACTCACAGAGTAGGGCCAATAGGGGAGTTGGGGCACCGCCCCCTGTCACACACAGAGCAGGGCCGATCAGGGGGTTGGTGCGCCGCACCCGGTCAAACACAGAGCCGCAGGGCGATCAGGGGATTGGGGGGCTCCCCCCTATCAGGCACAGAGCAGGGCTGATCAGGGGGTTGGGGCGCCTTCCCCTGTCACGAACAGAGCAGGGCGGATAGGGAGGTTGTGGCCCTGCCCCCTGTCACACACACAGCCACAGGGCGATCAGGGGGTTGGGGAGCTCCCCCCTGTCACACACAGAGCCGCAGGGTGATCAGGGGATTGGGGAGCTCCCCCCTATCAGGCACAGAGCAGGGCTGATCAGGGGGTTGGGGCGCCTTCCCCTGTCACGCACAGAGCAGGGTGGATAGGGAGGTTGTGGCCCCGCCCCCTGTCACACACAGAGCTGCAGGGCGATCAGGGGGTTTGGGCGCTGCCCCCTGTCACACTGATCCCGGTGCTGGGAGTCTCGCTGCTCCGCTGATCCCGGTGTCGGGAGGCATATTACCCTTTTGCTATATAGAATAGAGGCCTGGTGCACGGGTGGGGGCCAGCTGGTTTGCCCTGAAGGGTGTCCTGGATCAGGGTGGGGGTCCCGCCTGGGGTGCCTGGCCAGTCTGGGTGAGGGGCTGAGGGCCGTTTTCAGGCTGGTGGGTGACTGAAGCTCCCAACTGCTCCTTTTTTTCTTTTCTTTTTCTTTTTTTCTGGGCCAGCTTTAGCTCTGAGGCCTCGCTGCTGAAAACATCGATACAATGTTGCGGTCCGGCTGGCTGAAGCCTGGCTGAATGAAAGCCGGTTTCTGTTTTGTTTAGTGTCTATATTTGCAACATAGTACATAGTTGCTTAGAGTTGCAGCTGAGAGGCCGGCAGCGGCAGGCGGGGAACGTTGGAGTCCACCGTCACTGGAGCAAGCAAGCCTCCCTGCTCGCTTCAGTGCCTGGCTGCTGGCCGCCATCTTGGCTGACAGTTAATTTGCATAAGGATATGCTGATTAGCCAATGGGAAGGGTAGCGGTCGTACGCTAATTACCATGTTTCTCTTTTATTAGTGTAGATATATATATACACACACATACACATATATTTCTGCTTACATTTCCATATAATCATGTTTCACCCTAACTTTTACAAATGAAATAAAATTAGTCTTATTATGAATTTTTTTGATATTCAAACATTGAATCGATTCATATGAAATTTGAGTATGGACAGATATTCTGCTAGGTCCTAAGAAAATAAATCTGAAAAACATAGTTCCTCTTCTGCCCTCACATGTTCACAAGACTCCAGAAGCTGATCTAGGAACCTAGACTAGTAAGGCCCTTGAGTCTGATAGCAGTTAAAAATATCATTCTTGGTCTGGCCACAGTGGCTCAGTAGTTGAGCGTCGACCGATGGACCAGGTCACTGTTCAATTCCCGGTCAGGGCACATGCAAGGGGCGTGCAGAAGGCAGCCAATCGATGATTCTCTGCCATCATTAATGTTTCTGTTTCTCCTCTCTTCCTCTCTGAAATCAATAAAAAAAATTTTTTTAAGAAAAAATCATTCTTGGCATCTCCCCAGAGTAGATCTTGGAAAGGGTAGCTTTTTAGCTTCCTGCAGCCTCGTTAGACAGGTGAGCCACAAGAAAACCAATTGAATTTGTTGTTTCTGTTTATTTATCTGTTTCATGTAACTCTCACCTATAAATGTATTACCATATCTATATATATAAAAAGCCAGCAATCAGAACACCGTAATGACCAGAATGACCGGTCACTATGATGCCCACTGCACACAGTGAACCAGCCCGATCGGGGAGTGGGGCCAACCAATCACCTCCCAAAACCCCTTCCCCAAGCTGACCCTATCCCTGATCACCCTCTCCCACCCCGATCGAGGGTAAGCCAGCTGGCCAACCACCTGCAGCCCCTCTCCCTGGCCAGCCCCACCTCCAATGGGCCCCCACCACCTGATTGGCCTGTGGCCCCTCCCCCCAGCCAACTCAGCCCCCAATTGGCTCCCCACACACCAATCGGTGGTGGGGCCAGCCAGCTCACCACTCACAGCCCCTCTCCAGGCCATCCCCACCCCCAATCGGCACCCCCACTCCAATCAGGGGTGGAGCCCATGGGCCAATTGCCCACACCCCTCCCCTGGATCAGGGCAGGCTGGCTGGCCAACTTCCCGCTGTCTTCCTCCTCCCAACAGGCCCGGCCCCAATGTGCCCTTATTGAATCCGGTCAGCCTGACTCCACCCATGCATGAATTTGTGCACTGGGCTTCTAGTAACATTTATATAAAGCAAAGGAACTTAAATGAAAAATATTTTGAAATTAAAACCACCATGGTGAGCATGTCAATAGTATAATTTAGATAACTTTTGACCTCCTATTAATGAATATATCAGGTGCCAATGGAAGAGTTATGAGTGGAGATTTGTTTTCTGATAAATCCATTATCTGTAGCCTGATTTCAGACCTTTATGATATTCTGGGCCTCAATATCCTATTTTGGGCATTGTACTCTTGCCATCTAACAGGGAAACCACTTTTAGTGCTGCCATCCAAATGTCCAGATTTCTAGAGATTAGAAAAATTACTAACTTTAAATATGCATGTTTTTAAAATATGGTATTTTCTACTGATAAACTCAAATATAGTCTAACTTTAAAATTCTGTGAGTTCTTTTAACTTATACGATTCAATTTAATTGACAAGAGTATGTGGCAAAACATATTTCACATTTTTGGATTGTTCCCTGTGAGACATCTATTGTGAGATTGCTGCAGGCTGTCATTTTTGTCTGTCATCCAGGATTTGCTGGCCCAAGTGTTGTGTACTGGACTTGGTGTTGGTCACAAGGGGGAGGGAACTTGCGGTGAGCCAGCCGGTTTTGTTATTGCTTTACAATTAAAAGCATATGAAACAGATACAGCTTATTAAGGTTGTTTTTTATAAATAACATAAACTTAAATAACAAAACAATAAAGTTCATATACAACTTAAAATAGAGTTTAATGCTGTAACCACCAAAAAGAAAAAGCATGATTATTTGTGGGGAAAACATTATTATAAGCCATATTCCTGAATATGAATTATACAAAAGATAGATTATATTACTTGAATTTTAACTTTTAGGGATTATAAAATGTTTTTTTGTGGCAAGTGAGATGAAGTACAGTATTATTACCATTATTGCTATTTTATATACAAAATTTTTGAAAACATCCTTGTAGCAATACCCTTTCAATTTGAGCAGCATTAGGAATTTTGTTCCTGTTAGTAGGCACAAAAATGTTCTAATCATATACTTTGTATAACTATTCAATTCCATAATAGAATTTTTGAGAATATTTCTTCTTTTCTGATTAGAGTTTAAGTGAATTATAATTTTTCACTAGAAAGCATTTCAGCTACTGCTCATCTTTCATAGTTAGCATTGGCTTGATTATCTGACAAATCATTCCAGCAGCCTTTAGGTCTGACATATCTTATATAACATCATCTGCATTATTATTATTATAGCAGCCATTTAATAAGCAGAAAAGAATATTTAAATAATCATTATCAGATAATCAAATCTAACATACTCTTAAGGGTAAATTAATTTAAGAAAAAAATTACTATTACTAACATCATGATTGTACAACCAGTTTTACAATTTTTTACAACTTTTAGTTACTAAATCTGATTTTTGTGTTTATTTTTCAAACCTTTTTAATGCAGTCTCTTAAAATAAACATAATGCGCAAGTCCAGCTTGATCAGTTTTTCAGTAGTTTTCCAGCCTTTCTTGGTTACTTAGAGAAGAGAAAAGAAAAGAAAAGAAAACAGTCCACTTAAAGAAATCTCCCTGCTGGAACTGGTTTCTTATATAGCATATATGATTAGGTTATTGCCATAGGAAGAAAGTGAGCTGTTTTTTGTTCTTTCTTCGTTTTTTTTCCTCTTACAGGCAACCCCTTTTGACTTAAGGCAACAAACATTTCTCCTCCACCATGTGTCCATTTAGCTGATGCATATGTGTTATAATGGTTTTCCAGGATTAATTCTTTGAAGTTGCAATCTTCATTGCACTCTTTCTGTTAAAACAACAAACAAACATTAGCCAAATGATTTTTAGAGCGGCTCAATTAAACAAAGAGTAAGCAATAATATTTGGTAGAATTAAAGCATATATGACTTTTTTTAGTGGGCATAATTGCAGTTTACACATTTGCAAAAAAATAAGATCTTAAATTTAAAAATAAAATGATTCACATTTAGTTATGCTACATGGTTTCAAACATGTAGCTTTGGGCAGTCAGTTGCTTCTGTTCTTTAATAATGGGAGTGATTTCCCCCTAATTAGCAGCTCTCATTTTACTGTGCCTGCCACTCATTCCCTAGTCACCACTGAAACTTTGATATGACTAGCAGAGCCTCTGCCTTCCTCAGCTGAAAGACATATTTCACAACCTTTATTTCCTACTACACTGTCTGCAATAGTGATGGAAAATAAAAGATGAATTTATTTGTTCATCCATCTAATTATTCATTCATTCAGTTAAACCTGTGTTTTTATGTAATTAACCTGTGCCAGGTATTGTGCTGGACTCTGAGAATACAAAAGAAAGCTAGCTATACTTTATTACTGTAGGATGAACTGTTACATATTTTACATTGTAATAAAGTAAGAACAATGGTAATACTTGCAGTTCAAAGCCCATAATTTTGGGATTGATAAACAAACTTCTGAATTCCCCCCCGCCCCAAGAATTTCCATGTCAGCCATGTGCAAATTGGGTGAACTCTAACAATAGAGCTTTAGTACTGATGGATGGAAATTTTAGATTTTAAATATCTAAAATGCACATGGAATGTTAGAGCTGGAAGAATCCTTAGAAGTTCGCTAGTTTAGTTCATTTCACAAATGAAGAAACCATGTTCTTGGTAAAAATAAGTTTGGAAAATTAAGGCTATGCTATCAATTATTAATACCTTTGCATAGAGTTTTCCTTCCTTGTTCATTGCAAGAAAATATTCACTTTCCACCCCTTTGATTGCCACAATTCCAACTTCCACTGTCCTGATTTCCATAATATCTGCAAGGAATCACAGAAAAACATTTCAGTTATTTACTCAGCTTTGCACATTATGCAAGAATGGCCGTTTGTCTTTATTTCTGTTCAATTGGAAGTTAAGATTATTAATGTGATTATTTACTTAGCACATACACACAAACACCAGATCACTACTTCTTATTATATATGCGCAAACTACTGATTTTTTTTATTTTGTAGAAAAATATACTTATTTGGATTCAATGAAATAGTTACATACATGAATTTAGCTTTTTCTTCTCTAGAATCACATTTCTAGTTTACAAGAATAATAACATTAAAAAATAGCTAAGAATTGTCCAGCACTTATGTATTAACACATTTACTCACCACCCAGACTATGAGGCATGTACTCTTGTTATCCCCAGTTTACAGATCAAGAAGCTCAGGCAGAGAGAAATTTAGTAATTTGCCCAAATTCTCTCAGCTGGTAAATGGCAGAAGTGGAATTTGAATTGAGATGGCCTGGCTCTTAATCGTTATATCCTATATAATAAAAGCGTAATATGCTAAGTGTCCAACTGTTCAGTCGACCGCTCGACTAGTCACTATGATGCACACTGACCACCAGGGGGCAGGTGCTCCAACTGGTAGGTTAGCTTGCTGCTGGGGTCAGGCTGATCAGGACTCTAGGGCTGGATATCCCCTTAGGCCTTCCCATGGTCCCTCCCCGGCCAGCCGGCCTTGATTGGCCTGATTGGGCCCCAATCAGGACTGGGCGAGATGGCTCCAATCAGCCCACATCGCTGGCCAGGCCAAGGGACCTCACCTGTGCACGAATTCGTGCACCGGACATCTAGTAATACTATAAAAGCATAATAAGCTGACATCTTTATTTTTCTACTTAAACTATCTCTTTAAAAATATTGCTAACAGAATATCTCTTGAATATACTGAAATTTAATAAAAATCCAGTCAAAGCAATTGTAAATGATGGTAAACAGAGCCTAAACTTCAAAAAAAGATTAATAGTCAGTTTTGTGATACATGAAAAGATAATTTAAAACAAAATTATGAATCCTACTCATATGTTATTTTATAAATGTGTACCTAAGTAATTTTGAAATTAGTTTTACAAAACTTGTAGTTCCCACAAGAATGTTACACTATTATTTTGCATTATGTATATTTTCCTTAAGTGATATATTTTAATGACTCATACTAAATACAGTCAAACCTCAAGAAATTTTTAAAGATGATTTGGGAATTAAAAGTTTAGTGAACCTTTTTATGTAATTTCCATTAATTATACTTTCAACATGAAGGTGCAAACATGAGACATTCTCTTTCCTGCCCCTCACACAATACAAAGAAAATTCCAAGTCAAAATTATCTGTATAAATTGAGATTCCAAAAGCTATTTTATAAAATATTCATTTAATAAAAGGAAAATCTGATGTTTTACTCTATGCCTTTAGTTCATCCTCTTATTCTTTTTGCTTTGGTTTTCTTATCTAGAGAATAAAGTTGTTACTCTTTTCATCGGGATTAATGTAGCCTGGCTAATATTATCTGTCTCATATATGTGCTGCATATAGAAGCCACTTTCCAGTATACTGTGCTTGGCACCTGTCAGGGCTCATTTAATTGAGCATTCAGAGCTGCTCATCCAAAAACTGGGCTCTATATATAAAATGCAAAAGAATGGATATTAATCTTTCTAGGTGTTTATATAGTCAGGATGCATAGTACTGTACTATAATTTTAGGATACAAATTAAGGAAAATTGCCCTGGTTTCTGAATTCCGGAAGTTAAAAATCTAATATAGGCAGCAAACACATCTGTAGATATACCTTAATTGAATGAGAAAAAAACTTTTTGGAAAACACAGCCCTGAAAAGAAGGCTCCGGGAAACTTTAGCAATTGTTTACAAACACATGAAGGCTGTGATACTGGTGCAGTCATACAGCATTTAACGAATCTTCACTGAGAGCCAGTCTGTTCGAGGTCACTTCAGAGACAACCCGTGCCCTTTGGGAGCACTGTATCTGGTAACTAACTCTTCTTTGTGTGCATGAAAGGAATAGCTAAGGGAAATCATTTACAATGCCTCTGAGTCTGATTAGGTTATATTTGTACTAATACCATGAATGATACTGAAAAAATTCACTGATTTAACCTATTTGCAGTATATTCTAAATTGCAAATGTATCTATTTAAGAACATATGGAGCAGTGGGTTTCTAAACCCACTTACCACTGCAAAATTAAATGGAGAGGTCAGTGTTTTCCTTATCGTCAATCCATTTACTCCTGCTTCCCAGCCTTTATTCAATGTTATATTTTTTCGTAGATAGAAGAGTGCTGATGAATAGGCTTAGGATATCTTCCATGCTCAATTGTAATTAGGGAATGGAATCTGTAATGTTTGCTGGCTTTTCTTTTATAGACCAGTGTTCACACAATGTAACTATGATAGAGGAATTGTTGATTATGATATGCAGACAACTTCTCTTTCAGGTCCAGTCATGACAATATGCTTATATTGTCTCACCTCCAAACCCTTTTTTTCTCTATCCCCTACCTGTCCATTGCCCATCTTATTTTTGTTGCACTCTGATACTTCATAGGTGATGAATATTGTTCACTTTATCCCTCCACATGTCGGGGTTTATTATATTATTAAGGGTTTAGATTTTTAACAACCCAGTTCACAGTGAGCAATATCTGAACTGGTAGGTGCCTTATCAATGTAGATCCACAGATGGCAAATAGGCATATGAAAATATGCTCAATCTTTAAAGATTCTATCTTTAACTGGGATTAAAATAGACCTGAAATGATAAGGTTCCTGATTCAGGGATATTCTTAATTGTTTGATGTATTTAAATAATATCTTTCACTAGGAAATCAACAGAGTTAAAAGTAGAATGCCTGGGAGAATATTAAGTAGTGTTGGCAGAATCAATACCCTATCAGCCCTGACTTTCTAGTCTGTTCTTCCCTTGTGCTGTGCCCTCTTTTATTCAAAAGAACAAAAAACAAACCCTAAGAATGAAGAAACTACAGTGACGACTCTTTTGTTCAAATGCAGAATGGAAAAGTAATGTTCCTACAAATCCACAAAGATCTGTAGAAGAATGAACTATTTAAGGTTATTATATCCTGCCCTCCAACCCCACAAGCCAGGCAGTTGCTTGGAAAATATAAATAAAAATATATAGTGTGTCAATATTAAGGTGGCTATCCAAATAAGTTAATTGTACATGGTTTTTATTTACTGTATATTTTTTCTTTATACAAGAAAAATATAAGTTTATACTTTCTGGTGAGCCTAGATTTATGAAAGGCTACATACTGTATAATTTCAACTTTGTGAAATATAGACAGTTATGAGGAGTGATGTTATAATAGAAAAATACATTCTGGGGAGGGTTCACCTACACAGACAAGAGTTTGGGGAGAGATTAGAAGGGATGAAAATGTGAAGAATGGGATTTTTAACACAATGAAACTATTCTGTATGGTGTTGTAATAGTGGATACATGATGTTAGACATTTGTCAAAACACATGGAACTACATATACTAGTAGAAAAGAGTAAACTTTAGTGTAAACTATGGACTTTAGTTAATAATATGATTCATTATTGACTCTTCAATTTTAACAAATGTTCCATATTAATGCAAGTTGTTAATAATAGAAGAACTGTGAGGAGAGGTTGGGATGATATAACGGGAACTACTATCTACCCAATTTTTCTGTAAATCTAAAACTTTCTTTTAAAAGTATGTTAATTTAAAATACAGTCTAGATTTTAATTAACAATATAATATGATTGAATGTGCAAGACACTTTTTATACTGGCATTTTTATTACTTATTCTTGTCCCAAATATGTAGTATATCTGGTGTTTATTATTAGTTACTGCTAATAATGTCTTCAGTGATGGATTAAGATCTGCCTACCAAGTTTATGACTTCTCTTTGTGAAATATGGACAGCTATGAGGAGTAAGATTATAATAGAAACACACTTTGGGAAGTTAGGAAATACAAAATTCTGTATACAGGTGACTGTATATGTGTATTATCTCTCAGGAGCTTTGGGATGGAAAAATCACTAAGGTCCAGTAATATTTAGAAGCCTGATGTCATAAAAATATCTGGACATGAATAAAATGTATATCAAAATTCAATTAGAATTTTCTCTTACTACAGAAAAAGAAAATGAATGATACCCAGCAGTATGTGCCAATTGCTAAAAAGAATAGGATGGAAAATCACTTCAATAGAAATTCAAAAGGAAGATGTATTGAATATCCCAGGTGATCAAGGGAGGAGTTGAGGAACAGACAAAACTTGAGTGAGATCTTGAAGGATGGATAAGGTTGAAATAGGTGCGATGGAAACATAGGGTGGAAACATCATTCTAATTGGAAAAGTTTACGTAAGACCATTGAGTCAAAGATTCCAAAGTCATGTTCAGAAGAGAGAAACTACAGCTGTCTGGAGTAGGAAGTGTCTCTAAGTAATAGAAGAAGGTGGAAAGGAGTTAAGACGAGATTGTTGAGGGCCTTTATTGTCAATTTAAGGAATTTTAACTTTTGTTTGTAGACAGTGAGTCATTGGAGGTTTGAAATTTGAAAAATGTCAATATCCCAAGAAACTAGAAATACCAATAGAGGATATATGCACCCCTATGTTCATAGCAGCACAATTCACCATAGCTAAGATTTGGAAACAGCCTAAGTGCTCATCAATAGATGAGTGGATTAAAAAACTGTGGTACATCTACACAATGGAATACTACATTGTGGTAAAAAAGGAGGAGTTCTTACCATTTGCAACAGCATGGATGGAACTGGAGAGCATTATGCTAAGTGAAATAAGCTAGTTAGAGAAAGATAAATATCACATGATCTCACTATGAATGAATGAGCAACATAAACTGATGAACAAAAAGAGATCCAGAGACAGAGAAGCATCAATCAGACCGTCAAACCTCAGAGGGAAAGTAGGGGAGGGTGGGGGTAAGGAGGAGAGATCAACCAAAGGACTTATATGCAAGCATATAGGCCTAACCAATGGACACAGACAACGGGGGGTGAGGGCATGTGGGGGGGGCGGTATGGGAGGTACCGTGGGGATAAGGACACATATGTAATAACTTAATCAATAAAAAAATTAGAAAAAAATGTTAGAATATAAATTGTGTTTTAGGAAAATTAATTGGATGTGCAGTGTAGATAGGAAGAGAAAATGACAAAAACTGTATAAACCCAGCTTTTATTTTTCCTATGTTAATACTGTCTGTTGATGTTCACATTGACCTATAATGTGTTATTGTGATTTTTAAATAAGTTAATACATAAACATTTTTAAAATGTCTCACTTTATATTTCTAATGTAGGAAACAGCAGTAATTATAACCCATATGGAATAAAGCTCTTTGAAATCCTCAATAACTTTCAGGATTTTAAAGGGATCTCAAGAATAAAAAGTTTGAAAACAGTTTTTGTAAATTAATTCTATTTTTCTTGGGTGTTTAGTTGCAGTTTGACTGCACTTTATATATTGTACCCATATATTTGTGGGTTGAATATCTTTGGCTATTTTTTGTATAGCACTCTATATACATGGGCTTATAAATTAAAACTCCACTGCACATGCATACAGAAATCCCCAATGCGCTCCATAATGTCTGGAGAATTTCTTGCAAATTATAATTAAATTATGTAAGTAAATAGTAACCTATGTTAAACATTCATGTTTGATCAGCTTGGTTTCTAGTTTAATGTTAGTATGGCTTTAATTAAAGAATAAGGCTAAGGTATATATTTATACCGCTATGACTTTTTACACGATTATAAGGATAGCAAAGAATTTTTCTAAATATATGCTGTAGTTGTGACATATTAAAATCCTGTATCTCAGTCTTATGTCTTTCACATATCTTGCATATAATTACTGCAGTTATTATTGTATGTGTGCTTGCTGTTTTAAGTTCAAAATAATTGCCCTCAAAGAACAGTAGACTGATGATTCTCTCTCCTCCTAGTTTCCCTTAGATATCTTCAGTCCTTCTCTTCCTTGCAAAAGGAAGAGATACCCACTTTCCAAATGTTTTCCTTAATTAGGGCTGTTGTAAGATCTTCATAGACCTTAGGTACTGCTATTTCCTGAGACTAACCTACACAGATTAAATATTAAGATACTAGAGGCCTGGTGCACAAAATTCATGCACAGGAAGCAGGGGGTGTCTCTCAGCCTGGTCTGCACCCTCTCGCAATCCGGGATCCCTTGGGTAGGGTCCCTAGGCCTGGCCAGTGATCAGGGCCTATCAGGGCTTTCCTTCCCCCGGCTACTGGCAGCTGGCCCCACTCTCACCACTGCCACTGCTTGCCATCTGTGTGGCACTGCCCCCCCACCACCACCGGTTGCCTCCCTCTGCAGGTGACAGGTGTGGGATGTGATCGGTTGGCTGGCCTGGACCTCCCTCTGTGGGGCGATTGCTGGCCACCCCCACACATCTGCCACAGCATCACTGGCCAGTGGCCTGGGCCTCCCTCTGTGGGGCAATTGATCACCAGGCCCCAGATCAATTGCCCTGCAGAGGGAGACCCTGCCCACCCACTACAGTGCTGCCAGCAGAGTAGCCTGGGCCTCTCTTTGTGGCCACCAGCTGAATGGCCTGGGCCTCCCTCTGTGGGACAATGGTGGGGGCCCCCCAACCAATTACATCGCACCCACCTTGGCTGGCCTGGCACCAGTGCGTGTCATAGCTTGGTCATCTGGAAGGTCATCCAGATGGTCGTTCTTCTATTCAGTTGTTCAGTCAATTTGCATATTATGCTTTTATTATTATAGATTTCTCATCAGATACAATATTTTATAATTATTTCAAAGTTTTGTATAAATTTTTTTTGAAATTATTTGGCCTAAAGGAACCAATTGAATTTACCATTATCTATAATTTTTTGTAAGTATTGTACATTCTTAGGATCTCTTACAAAATGAAAAATTATCAAATCATTTTCAAATTTTATGGAAAAAATTATAAATTTTATGAATTTGACTTAATGGTATGTTTTATATGTTAAGTATTTGCTAATCTTTGTTTTAATTTTCTTTTCAATTCTCATTGCTAATACTTAATTTTAAAGGTTTAAATATATTTGTAGGCCCTTGAATTTCTCACAGTCTCTAGGGTCTTTGCCTGTGGGCCAGTTGAATAAAATGCTCTTAACTCTGGAATCTTCTCAAAAGACTTCTCCAGTTCCCTTTAACTAGTACCACATTTACTCTACTCAAAGTGTAGAGTAAATCTCATTTTCCTCAATTTAACTCTTGTATTCTAACTTCTAATGTCTTTATTGGCTTTCTCTCTTCAGGCTCATCATTGAGCTCCTAAGTGCTAAATCCAAGAGTTTTTTTAGATAATGATAACTTTCTTCTATGCATCTTTTGGCACTCTGGACATCTCATAGTCTGTCCCTAAACCTCACTGTTTCTCTAATCCTGCACTTCTCTGATTAATTTATTCAAAAATGATTAATTTTGTGTAACCATATCTATAGATATTTTTTGCTAATTTATTATTTATTTAACTTAAAAGTCTTTTTTTTTCATGTCACTGTCTGAAATACATTTTATATTTTTAGTTTTAAGTATATATTTTAAATTCATCTGGAATTAACATGGGGGTATGGTAAAGATGAAACTCTAAACTGGTATTTTTTCCTGAAAATAGCCAGTTTTTTCACCATTACTTATTAAATATTCCATTTCTTTTTTACCGATGCAATGCCTATCTTTTGCCTTTTATTGGTCATCTTGTTTTGTCCAACTGATTTATCTGTCTGCTGTATACCCACATTATTGAACATTACCAATTTTGAAGTGGCTCATTACATTTATTGGTAGCTCTGATCCTAGGTGTTACTAAATGTGTGTATATAGTCAGAATAAATCAATATCTTTTCCACATAAACTCTTTCAAGTAGATAAAGATACTGGTCATGCACTCATTGGGCAAAGCATCTGCAGCTTCTTCAGCCCTTCCTCATTCAACATGGACTCCAGACTCTTCACCAGCTATATATCATTGCCTTAAAACCAGCTTCTCAGCAGGAACTAGACCAACATAGATATAATAGTCTAAGACAGATAATTAGTCATTATTTCCCTTAGTATGGACCTTAACCACTGTAATGTAATTTCACCATTTTTAAGGAAAAATTGTTATCATTTCATTATTTTGAAGTTTTGATATAATAAAAAGTGTGTCTATCAAAAAAGAAATTTTATTTCAGATTAGTATATTTTCAAGGGTATTTTTTATAAAAGCTGTTTAATTATAACAAGTCATATCTATAACAATAAAAGCATAATATGCAAATAGACCAAATGGCTGAAGAGCAAAATGACTGTCCAGAGAACCTTCCGGATGAAGCCAGGGCTGCAAGGGCCGAGCCCTTTGCATGAATTTCATGCATCGGGCTTCTAGTTTTAGATATAGAGACATATATCAACTGTTCCCTTTTAACAAATGATGAGTGCTTCTTTTTAAATTAATTATTCAATAAAGCATGGGTTCGTGAACAAATAAATTTCAGAATCATATGTGATATGTGCAGAATTTAAAATGTATTAAAATAAATATAAATTAAAATATAAATGTCATAGCATTAAAGATGTCAAAACATACTTTCTTACTCTGATCTGATATTGGAATAATTCTAGTCTGTTCTTTAAAAATTAGCTCACTTATTTTTACAATCTTACATAGTTTCTAACATGATATAGGAGAGATACTATCATTCTGCTATTTGCAAATAGTGCTTCACAAATGAAGTATTGCTAGTGAACAGAATCATT
Organism: Myotis yumanensis; assembly: GCF_028538775.1. Lineage (NCBI taxonomy): Eukaryota > Metazoa > Chordata > Mammalia > Chiroptera > Vespertilionidae > Myotis > Myotis yumanensis. The sequence continues at coordinate 64,536,833 of NW_027223752.1, forward strand.
ATACACCCCACCAAAAAAATAAAGCAAATTCTAGTATGATTGTCAGAATATATTCTGCAACATACAAATTATTTAACAAATATTTGTTGAGTATTTACTATTGCTGAACCCCATTCTAAGCACAGGTATTTACTGACCTAGAGAAAATTATCTAGAAATGAATTGTGGAATTATCTTAATGTTTCCTATTAATGTTTAAGTCAGTAATTTCTATGCTTCCTATTGTTAATCGACAGCCTGTTAAGGTTGTAAATTTAACAGCACATGACAATGAATGAACCTATTTATATAATAGTGAGAACAACTGTGATTTGATTAAATAATGAAAGAATGAGTAAACTGGGTCATGAGCAAATTTATCTCATCTTTCTAATTACCAAGCATCCATATTTGATAAAACTGTGAAAGCACTCAAACAATTTTTTCTAAAATGGAAAAAATATATAATTAATTTTAGAAAAACTAGATAGAAGTTGGAAAAGATTTGTTTTTATGCCTTTAGTTAAATTAATCCCCCAAACACCTTGGAAACTTCTGGGTAGTATACATACAATTTATTGAGGAGTGAGTTGAATTTCTTAATTCCCTTACTATTATATAAATTATTTTAAAACCAGTGACATACTGGTGGCTTATATTGAGGTTATAAAATGCCCAGGACTTCATTCATGTAAATCATATCTCCTATGTTTTGTTGTCATGCAACTCATTTTTTCATTGCAGTTTGGATCTTTATATTTCTGTCTGATTTTGAGTATTCCTGGCTATCATACTTTTTAAAGTTTTAATTCAAATACCTCAAATTTTGTATGTAAATTGACAAGGAATAAATTATAAATAAATGATATATGAATATATTAGAAAATTTTGACACCAACATATTAGCTATTCCTTTCATTTAGTTGTTATTGGCAAATTTGAGATATGTCTTAATCTCTAATATACAATGCATTTCTTTTGCATCTACTATTAATCATTGAACTATGCTTTTTATACCATTTTAAGTTAAACATTTTAACCCCACCCCTTCTTTCATTAGGCATACTGGGTTTTCTGTTCTCTCTTTGTCTTATCTCCTTAAATCTTCAAGCTTATGACAACACATTGTCATTCATTATGTCATTCATTCTTTCATTAAATCATATATAGGAATTTTTCTCCCCAATTTCATGAGCAAAGAATATTCATTGTTCCTTTATTTCCTTTCTCCTCTTCTTCCTAGCAATATAATTTTTAGCTTGCTGCACAAAATAAACATTACATTTCCCAGTCTCCCTTGCAGTTCAGTGTGGCCATGTGACCAAGTTCTAGCTAGTGCGACATGTGAAGGGTCTCATAGCAACAATGAGAAATCTTCCATAAGAGATAGCCAGCAGGAGCTCTTTGTACCCACTTTTTCTTTTTTTATTCCATTCTCCTGCTGGAAGTTAGATTCTACCTTTGATTGTGAGAACAGGGAGATTGTGAAACAGTGAGATTGTTGAACAATGAGCTGAATGGAGCTTGGAAATTCCCAGATGTTTCTGTAGAACAGAGTTATCATGTCTCCAGATGTTTGTTGGAAGGAGAAATAAATATTAGGTTTGTTTAAGCCAAACATAATCTTACCTAATGCAGTTCAATTTCATTTTCCTGTCAAAAACATTGTTCATAAAATGTACATAAAAATTCAGGAGCCCATTTTTTTTAGTTATTCTAAGCCAAGAACCAGAAATAGAAGTCCTGTTTTCAACACTATTGTTAATAGGCAGTTTATAGCTGTTCCTTTAATTTCTAAAGTCATGAGATAAACTAGAAGAAGAAATGAAAACAATACCTGTGCTCTCATGTCTTTCATTTTCCTATTCAGAATTTCAGTGTGACTAAAGATCTCAAGTTTCTTTGATGTTGTCATTCATTCCCACATGTGTCAGCATTCAGTGAGCTTGATGAATCTTCACTAGTTTTCCTTTACATCTTGATACAATGTCAGGAATACCCCAAGCAAGCCACCTAGTAAATTGTGTCAAACCTGTGTTCAATTGCTTGCTAACCAGTAAATAACCTCATTTCAGAAAGCTTTTCTGAATGCTCCTCATTGTTACATAAAGCATGAGATGCGATTGTCAATCTTTCAGAAAGACCAGATTTACCATTCTTAGTTAGAACATCATAACTGTTCATTTGTGAGAAAGACAATTGTTGAGATGCTTAACTATGTTCAGCACTCTGGATATAAGTTGTCTTTCTTTACCTTATCAATTTATTTTATTGGCCATATTCTTAATGGTAGTTTGGATTCCCTAGCCTCTTTAGATTAATTTTCTTCTTGGCTTCCTTCCTGAATTAGTTTTTTATCCCTTTAAAAATGCTTACCTTCTCTAATAAGCTGAAACATAGAAAAGAGTGCCTCAAGCCTTTGTACTTTCACATATAGCCAAGAAAAATAGCTTATAAATTCTACACGTGATTAGTGACCATTGCAGACACAAGAACAAACACAATAGATACATCCCAGGTCACTTCAAATTGCTCCCTTGTATCCCGTATGTCCTGGAATTTTTCCCCGAAAGCTGTTGAGCTCCTGGAAGCATTTCTTTCAATGTTCTGGATGGTTCCCTTGTCAATGCCTCTATACTTTGTTAATTATCTAGGAAGTGAAGCATAATGCTGGATAAACCATGATGTCAAACATAGCTTCTTTCAGCAACTATGATAGAATGCAAATACTCAACATACTTGACAGCAATGATTGAAATTATTTCTATCTCATTTACTCATTTCTCTTGCTATGTCCATTTCCCCAACTTCTAGGCCCAGTGGATGTTTTGGCTAAGGAATAAGGATAAGAAGTTAGAGAAGTCAAGGATCATTTCAAATTTGACTGATTTTGAGAATGACATGCAAAAATTAGGGGGATGCTGTTTTTATTGGGTTGGAACTGATAACATGTTTGAGTTTTATGAAGACATTGAGCTTGATGTGATGGCATTTTTCTGTATCTTCCTAAATTTGGCATAAGCAAATCACTCTGTGATCCAAATCCACAATAAAGTTCTAGTTGTGCTTATAATTGTTTGTTAGCAATAAAAAAATCATTTTGCATGGCACAAAAAAATCAGAAGATATCAGACTAATAAAAACATGGTGATAATGTTAGTGTTTCAATTTTTTAATATTTAATATTTACTCAGTGTTCCCAATGTTCTCAGTGTTAAAAGAAGAGTATTTGTAGGTGTAACTCAATGTAACTTCTCATGTTCTCTCCTATCCCTACTTCCCTCTTTAATCTGCAACCACATCCTGGAATTTCATAATTTTCCATGCTCTGATCACAACACTAAGATCTTCAGAAGATGAAGCAAATCAGAATGTCTCAGTTTGACTATGATTACATGCAGGGCTTAAATTTTACTAGCATGAATGATATTAAGACATGTACTGAAGCATAATTATCGTTTCTATTTAATACCTTCCTCTGTTAAATGGAACATTGAACACTTTCGTTGTACCATGAGAGTGAGAATTCCTTGGTGTGATGTGGATAGAAAGTTCCTCAGTTCTCTTTCCTTATCATTATATCTCATTTTTAATTTGCTTATTATTATATCTTCCTAATACATTATAAACAATAACTCTCAATCATATTATTGCTATTATCCACCACTTTTAAAGGCTTGGCTTAGTTGTGACCAAGATCTCCATAGTTGAGTTCAGTCAATGATGCCAGTGGTTGTAAGTGAGATTCTCAACTACTTTTATTCTGCTATTTAGTAAAATCAGGGTATTTAAGTAAATAGTTTATTGAATTCTTAGTGACACCTAATAATTTAATCTATAAGTCACTGTTTTGACATTGAATACAAAAACAAAGCAATTTTTACTGTTCTGACTCTATGAAAGGTAATAAAAATTGTTGTACTATTAAAATCCAAATGATTTGTTAGTCTGAGATTTTTAGAATGAAATAAAATAATGGTTATATCATACACAATTTATTAGAATAAACTATAAAATATTTTTATGATTAAACTAATTTTAATGCTTCAAATAGAATAGAATACATTTAATTTTAAGAGTATCTCTGAAAGTAGCAGTTTTGTATATAAGATGGTACTCAGTGAAATGAATGATATATTTACCTCAAACCAAAATGATCCTTTAAAGCAAATATGATTGAAAGCAGAGTAACACAGTATTATATTGACCAAGATAGATAAATTGCTTATAAGAAAATAAGTGACTGATGTAGTATTTAAAACTTGTTTCATTCTTAAATTTATTTTAAAGATGGTTTACGAGTCATGTATTTTCTTGTAAGTAACTTCTATCATGAACCAAGTTTCATCAAATTATCCTATATAATAAAAGCCTAATATGCTAAGTGTCCGGTCATCCAGTTTTCTGTTCAACCAATCAAAGCATAATATACTAATGATATGCTAAGGCCACTAACTGCTCACTATGACGTGCACTGACCACCAGGGGGCAGATGCTCTAACCGGTAGGTTAGCTTGCCGTTGGGGTCCGGCTGATCGGGACTGAGCGAGAAGGGCTGGACATGCTTGGAGCCCTCCCATGATCCCTCTCCAGCTGGCCAACCTCCCGTGTCCCTCCCGGCCCTGATCATACACCAATGAGGTCCCTCGGCCTGGCCTGCCACCCTCTTGCAATCTGGGACCCCTCAGGGAATGTCGGAGAGCCAGTTTCAGCCCAATCCCACAGGCCAGGCCAAGGGACCCCACTGGTGCACGAATTTGTGCACCGGACCTCTAGTATAAGATAATATCCAATTAAGAAGATGTAGCTACCAATATTCTGTTTCAAGGTGTCAACCTAAAACATAGGCAGATGATCTTAAGTGATATATGCATGTTATTCAAAATTTACTTTCTCAAAAGTTATAGTAAAGCAGATAAACACACAACAAACTATCTTAGGTTGAATTAAATTTGTGCCATCAAGTAAGCAGAGTGACTACTTAACATGGAAGACAAATCTCTCTTTTCACTTTTAGGTAGCTATTAGGTGCACATGCTGAATTTGCTGTCTGGAGGCAATGATTCAGTGTTTGAGTTGGGAAAGAAGTGAGTTCAGCTTCCCCACATTTCTTTATTGACTTTCACTTGGAAGGTGACACAAAAGACTTTGTAGAGGTAGTGACTCCAACAGGTTCCAGGTTCTCTTACTTTTACCCATGAACCCTAGAATCCACTATTGTAAGATAACACAATTGATTCATTGGTTGATAATGCTAATCTTGTATTTGGGTCACTTTTTTAAAAAGCATGCCCTGTAGCCCTGTACAGGTGGCTCAGTTGGATGTCTCCTGTACATGAAGATGTCTCCTGTACATGAAAATGTTGTGGGTTCAATTCCCAGTCAGGGCACATACTTAGGTTGCAGGTTCAATCCCCAGTCAGGGTGTGTATGGGAGGCAACCAATTGATGTTTCTCTCTCACATTAATGTTTCTCTCTCTCTCTTTCTCCCTCCCCCCACTCTCTCTCTCTCTCTCTCTCTCTCTCTCACACACACACACACACACACACACACACACATACACACACAAACCAATACAAATCAATAAACATATCCTCAGGTGAGGATTTTTTAAAAAGTATACCCTGTAAAGCCAGCAAGAAAGAAACACAAATAGATAAATTATTACAGAAACTCAGAAAGTGTAATTCCCATCAAATCAGCATGAAAGTCAAAACAGTTGCAAATGATTGCACAATTGCTAGTATCAAATATAACTGAAATGTCCTGAAACAGAGAATTGATTCCACACCATCTTCATCAGTGCAGGATAAATCAATTACAGCTCTTATCAATCTTCTATCTATTCCATAATGATGTCCAAAACTACTTACATGACTTGTCAGGTTAAGTAAAAAGAACCATGCCATTCACTTAGGGATTTATTAAGAAAATAAATAAACATTAGACAATCTTTAGAAAGTACATAACATGTGGTACAGTGATGGCAGTGTTTTCTTTTGAAAGAATGTAAGTTGCAACAGCTTATTTCAGCGGGGTTAAAACCATGCCAGAATGAAAAGCAAACTATCCAGTTGTGCAACAAATAGGATGATTCCAGTGGCAAATTACTGAAAAATGTCATTGGAACAATGTTGAACCATATTGCACAGAAGTAAATTGCTATACCACTTTGCTGACTTTCTCCTTCTCCTTATGGCCTCTGGAACACCAGAGGACCAGTTTCTCCAGTGGGCCAGGGAAAACACGTTCCCTGCACCAGCTGGGAGGAAATACTCTTTTGTTTGCTCTGTAATCACTGTAAGTTTTCAATTTTTATTCAGAAAGAATTATTTAATCATGTCGAGTATTTACATCTGCTAAATACAACTTTACTATGTTCTAAAAGTGGCTCCGAAATGATCAGAATAGATGTGGATACTGTAATCCCAGAATATATGAGAAAAACTTCAGAAATGGAAATAATCTCTTTTTACTCCTAAGAAGTCTCTCATTTTCTGGCTTTTCCTGAAGTCTAAAATATCTTCAATAGGAAACCAAACTTTTCTTTATATAGGATTAGGGATAAGGTTCAAAATATAGATGTGTCTGGAGAGCAACACATACACATACACATAAACTCAGACTATGGGTGTAAGGACTATACCTTCTGTGAGAGGAGAGTTGGATTTTGCTAGAAGGGAATGAGCACAGTGGCACCACGAATGAAACTGAAAGGGGATGTGGTCATAAAAGGAAGAAGATGTGGAAACTTTCATTAATATTTTACTTTCAGCTAGCTTCAGGAGTCAAGACCTCTCAGATTCCATCTAATTCATAGAGTCACCAGCTCACAAGAGAAGCCACACATCCACTTTGTCCCTCTACTTTAACTATTACTAGGTCCTGTGAAGTATTGTTGTCTGGTATATATTTAATGTAATCTTTCCTATTTATCTCTCCTTTTTTAAATTTTATTTTTGACATTATTACAGATGTTCCCAATCCTCCCCCTTTTTGCCCACCTCCACCCAGACCCCGCCACCCCTCCCTCTGGCCATCACCCAATGTTTTCTGTGTCTGTGGGTTATGCATATATATTCTGTGTCTGTGGGTTATGCATATATATTCTGTGTCTGTGGGTTATGCATATATATTCTGCTAATCCCTTCACCTTCTTTCCTATTTATCTTTGTAACTTGTATTGAAATGTTCTGCCACCCAGCAATAAGATAATTCTAGATATTTCGTTTTTAGGTTCTGCTGGTAATCAGCATTGATAAACTAATGCATGATTTAAAGCCATTTTGGCCCTTGGCTCTCTTTGGAATTTTTAGGCACACAGTTTTTGCTAGCAGTCTAAATAATGAGTTCTAATGCGGAGTAGTTATATTTTTCATACAAATGAAACTGAAATGAAAAAGAAGAAAGTAATAAAAACATTTGGGTTTATAGAGGAAGACAATATTTAAACGGAGATCCAGACACCCTTTCTATACCACCAAATGTGTATCTAGTACTTCTTTTCTGTTTCCATTGCCATCATGTTCGCCCAGGCCTTTATTATTTGTACCTCAGCAATAATTACAGTTCCTTAAGCCTCTCTGTCTTTATATTTACCCTTTTCTGTATTCATGAAGGACATGCTGGAAGGGTTACTCTTTCACTCCAAATATCCTGAAACTTTCAATGGTGCACTCTATTAAAAAGCAAACCAAAATATTTTACTTGGATTTCAAAGCCCTCCAAAATCTGACTCCAGCTTACTTTTACAATTTTCTCCCATTGTTCCTCTACAACTTACATGAGCCTTTGGCCCCAATAAATTGTTTTGCTTATTGTCTTCCTCTATCATACAAATTGCTGGGCACTTTTCCTGCTCTGCTCACCAGTTCCAGTAACTACATAGAATCTCTATTTCAGTTTTTCCCAAACATTGCCTCATGGACTGGTTCCATGGAATCAAGTGATGAACTCTTTAAAAACTTTCAAATGCTCAATTCCAACTCCTCAGAAAGTCTGATCCAATGGGTCTAAGGTGAGGCTTAGGAATCAGTGTATTAATAGCTTTTATTTACTTGAGTGACGCTTTTCTTTCAATGCCAAACTTAAGTTCAAGTTTCTTCATAATATTTTACCTACTTTTCTTACATTAAGACCACACTGCTATACTATGAATTAGCACTCACTTCAATTCTTCTATTGTTATTCATAATTTTAGCCCTTTCCCCCTCTAAATTATAAGCAATTTAGAAAGACAGTCTTATACTCCTGCAAATCCCTGTTACTTAGTATAGGGATTTGTACTTGGCAGGCCCTCATTAAATGCTGAAGTAGATAGAATGATACAGAAACCCCGTATTAACTAGTGTCATATTAAAATTAGCAAATGAAAGTAATTATTCCAGTATTAAGGAATTAATGTGTTTTAATCATATCAGAAGAACTAAGGTTAAAAGATTGATTAACCAGAAGTATTTATTAAATTTCCTTCTAATTTTTATTATAGTTTTGGAGTCTATCTAATTCAATAAGTAGCATTAAACATTATGATTAATTTAAACAATAGTTCATCTTAGATTATATTTTATAGTACCAACTCAAAAGAGTTGAGAGAATTCCAAACATCTTTCATTTACTAACCAGTTATAGGTCTTTCTTTTTTGGTTTTGGCTAAACCTCTCTTGAATTTATTTATACTTTTAGCATGCAACACTTATATGAGTAACAACTTCCATATGTTTTGGTTTTGTGTAATATAGCATATCTATTTATCTGTCTTGCTCCTAGCATATTATGACTTTAAGAAGTGTATGCTAGTTCCAATATTTTATGAATTGACTAAAAAGTTTCTCTTATTAATATTTATATTGTTATGATTTTGCAGACATTGAATATAGTCCATCTTAATGTGGACCTTAATAAACATTTACTATTCTAGTTGATAGCTTATATTTTTTAGCCTATATCATGTATGTCTTACATCATTCATTTATTCATTCTAATTCCAGAATGCTTCCACTGTACTGTGTAGTCTTTATCGATACTAAGTGAAGAGGATGACATCTGTATTCCAGATGTAGATATACCATGTTATTTACACAGAACTATTAGAACATGTCCTGTTTTGTATCTTAACTTTATTCCTGATGATGCCCATTACTTTATTTGTCTTTTGGCTACAACTTCACATTAAGATAATATCTTTAGGGAAACATCCAAAGTGATTTCTTGGTGCCTTTTTTTGTAAGGAAGTTCTTGTTCAAAGCCCTTTATCTTATAAATATAATTTAAATTGTATTTCAAAATCTATTACATTCAAACTCATCTGCCAATTTTCTGCTGACCTATATACATATGTTCTGCCAGCATTTTAACATCATTAGCTTATTTCACTAATTTAAAAATGTTAGTATAATTTACAAACTTAGAATTTTCATTATATATTCTCATTGTTAGAAATATGTTGACTAAGTTGGGTCCTTTTATTGATCCCTGAGGAATCTCACTGTTATATATTTTTGTTCAAAATATTTATTCATTCAAACTTTTTTCTTATTTTGAATTTGTTTCTTTTTCTTTAACCAGTGATTCTCAGGATAATTGTCTAGAAATGGAGGTGGGGGCAGATACTGTTGGGCAAAGAATACCCTTCAGGTTTCAGGATTACTGGGACTTTTTAAGACCACACATATATTCCATGAAGATTCTGATACTTCCCCTCTTCCCGTCTTTGGAAAGTTATCCCCTGCACAATCTAGCACTCAAGGGACTTACCACTGTAAGTAGCCAATGATACCAATAGATGTGCTTGAAATAAGATACCTTATTTCTTGACCACATCAAATAATTGAAGGTCAAAAAAATTGTCTTCATGCTTTTTCTTCATAGAGCTTTAGTAAAGAGATATAATTTTCCCCTTACAGAAACTGCAACGTTTATTCTACAAATATCTTGAATACTTCATAGCAGCACAGTAGTGACATAGGGAAGATGAGGCAGAAGGAACTCTATGAGAAAGGCACAGAAGTATAAAACACGTGGCATGTTGAGATTAGTGTGCTGTGCTTAGAGCAGCGGTTCTCAACCTGTGGGTCGCGACCTCTTTGGGGGTCGAATGACCCTTTCATAGGGGTCGCCTAAGACCATCGGAAAACACATATATAATTACATATTGTTTTTGTGCTTAATCACTATGCTTTAATTATGTTCAATTTGTAACCATGAAAATACATCCTGCATATCAGATATTTACATTATGATTCATAACAGTAGCAAAATTACAGTTACGAAGTAGCAACAAAAATAATTTTATGGTTGGGGGTCACCACAACATGAGGAACTGTATTAAAGGGTCGAGGCATTAGGAAGGTTGAGAACTACTGGATTAGAGCATATACGAGTCAGACTGCCAAGAAAAGAAACAAGAAATATAATTAGGGACCAAATTATAAAAAAACTTACGTAGCTAGTTTAGTTTGGATTTTTATCCTGTGAGGATGGGAAGCAACTGAAAGGTTTTAAGATGCTTCTGTTAACAGTGTGGTAGATGGATTGGCAAGAGGCAAGACTATGATAGTGAAGAAATAATAACACTGTTCTAGGCAACAGCACTGATCCAAGACAAGGATGATGGGAGTTGGGGATTGGAGGTCAGTGTACTTGTTTTCTCAAATAAGTTGTATTTATATAAATAGTTAATATAAATCCTCAATCCTATTTAGAGTGATTTAGGACACAGTCTCTTAAAAGGCTTCAAAGTGTTGTTGATACATAGAAAATCTGATAATGCTATATCTACCACAGCACAGTCCCAATGTGCCAAAATTGACTTTATAAATGCCTAAGTTAGGAACTAGAGAAAAAAATGTTATTGATTATTATGATGTAAAATCAAGTTTTTAAAAAAATATTTTTATTAATTTCAGAGGGGGAGAGAGAGAGAGAGACATCAATGATAAGAATCATTGATCGGCTGCCTCCTGACACCTCCTACTGGGGATTGACCCTGCAGCTCCATCATGTGCCCTAACCAGGAATGGAACTGAACTGTGAACTCCTGGTTCACACTTAACCACTCTCAACTACTGAGCCACACCGGTTGAGCTAAAATCAAGTTTATCAGTAATGAATCATCTTCCAGAATACAGTCATCTCTTTATAAATTCCAACATCTTTACTAGACTGAACTACTTTATATTCTGATACCTCATTTGTTTATCTTTCCAAGTTGTGTGTTAATTAAAAGCATAATAAGTGAAGCAAGAGAAGGAGGGACAGAGAGCAGTCATGGAATCTGTGAGCAAAGCTATATTAACGTCACTGTGACCTTCCCCTGTGCTTTCCAGTTCTGTGCCATTGAGAGTGGATGGTGCACAAGAAATCAGGAGATATGAAGTTAAAATAGAATGAAGAGATAGTAGTAAGCTATATTTGCCCATTCTGGAAAAAAAATAGTGGGACTGGATTAAAGATATTTCTGGACAAAGGCTGTGTGAGAAAAGAAAGAATAGTAGAACAAACCCATATTAAGACATCTAATCTGAGACCACTTAAACTTTTAGACATATATATTAGGGGCTCACTATTCATCCTTCAAAATCCTTTCTTTGGAAAAGATTTTCAGCAAGAATCACATTCATATGTGATTAAGGCACAAAAAAGCAATAATCATTTTTTTCAAAACTGCATCTATTACATAAATCAGTGTACCCTAATAACCATATACAGATAGTGAGCTCTCAACTGTTTGATTTTAAATTAATTTAATGCAATAATTAGCATATTGAAATTCAACTTGAATTTCTGTAATATCTCATGTTTTAATCAAGTATCAAAAATTTTCCTCAAAAATATCAGGATTGCCCTTTTTGCTACCTTGAGAATGTCCATACTTAGTGTCTGTACTGTCTGGATGCATTGTGCACAACTCTTCTAGCCCGTGTATGTAAGTGTGGAGAAGTATCAGAGCATGAAATATACAGGTGATCTCTTATAGAATTATACACTTGAAATCTATATAATTTTATTAGCCAATGTCACCCCAATAAATTAAATTATTTTGAAGGAAAAAAAAACTAGAAAAAAAATAAGAAAAATAGAGATGATCTCAAATATGCCATGACTTTTTAATAACTTTAATAATGACTAAGGAATATGTCTACTTAGTAGTTTTCAAATCTAAATAAATGAACCAAAGTTTTGACTGCATACCTTCTCTGTATCTAGTATTGTACTTAGAATAAAGAAAATAAGTTGATAACTACCTATGAGAAACAAATTATCTTTGGGAAATAAAGAGACCTACAATTAGCCCACATGACAGGGAAGACTAAATAGCAAAACAGTAAAGACAAGTAAAGATCAGTGACACTAGTTCAGTCAAGGAGGGCTCCCAAAAACGGGGATGAAAAATATTTGACTCGGAGAGAAATGAACTAGAAGGAAATAGACGAAGAATAATGGCAGAGGTGAGCGAGGAGCAGTGTGTGCAGGGAAAGGCTGGCCACCAGGTTAAACAGCATCCTCCTTTGTGGTTTACATAAATGCTAGCTCTCAATACTTGACTTTGAAGTAGTATAATTTGAGTTGGACAATATTCATTTTAAAAAGAAAAATGAAAAATAAAACAAAAATATTATGAAAAAACAAACACGCAAACAATTCTCTTCTTTGATATTTGCTTCACACACAAAGACCACACAGCTTTGACCTCTAATATTCTCTGCTAGAGCAGAAAATCATGTTGCCAAGATAGAGATGCTGCACGGTTTTTACAGGTGCCAGAGGGGTTTCAGAATTGTTTAATCATTAATATACATGACTGGTATCAAGAGCTTTCCTTTTTTAGAGTATAATGAATACAATGTGAGTGGGTTATGATATTTGTTTTATGACTTGGCTGTTGTTAGAACATTTTTGGAACTCACTAATACTCCCACCTCGAATATTTGGTAATGATCGCCTGGACTGTGAAGAAATGTCAAAATATAAATAGTAAAAAAGAGGAATCTGGTCTACAGGTTTAGAATTTGAGGTAATGTACATCCACCCCAGACTTTCAGTTCAGTCAGAGATTATACGTGGCCACACAACACATACCAGAAACACAAATTATATTTCATTCTACTGAAAAATCAAGCCTCATCTTCCATAACCATGACCATATGAGTATCTCAGCATGTTATTATCTGTGTGTGGACCAGTGATTATGTATGATGTAATTAAGTGTGCAGTTTATCCGTTTCTAGGGATAGTGAGTTTTCAGGCCTTTTATTTTTAAATTCAGAAGTAACTTTAGTGGGTATCAGGGAAAGGAAATCTTTTTTTCCCCCTCTCTTCAGAGTGTAGGGCCTGCCTCTTCCATACTTGATGTTCTGGTCTGACTCTCCACAGCACTAGCATTAGCATGAAGTCTGTTATTGGTAGAGACAAACTAGGCGGTGGTGAGGTGCGAGGTACAATGCGAAGGGAAGAAGGTGTTAGCTGTAGAAACTTCATCTACAGACAGTGTGTGTGCTGGTGAATATGTAACACAAACTCTCCAGAGAAAAAGGAAAAGCTCTGATTTGTAGTATTAGCCAATTTCCATGGTGCAAACACTCCCACATGTCCAATTTCACACCTTCCTCAAGCTACCTATCTGGTTGAAGAGATGGATGAGGAGTTGGAAACAGGCACACTGAGAGCCACCATGTGCTGGCCCCAGCAAACCACTGCTTGGATCCAGCGCAGTGAGCTGTGAACCATTGCCTAGCATTGGCCCCTGAAGATGTGTTTTTTTAAAGCATAAAATAGTAATATATAGCACTATATAAGTAGTAGTTATATTATGCCCCAAACTCTATGAATTTATGTAGAGCAAAATTTGCAAAATAATGAGATATAAAAGAAAACAAGACTTTAAGATATATTAAGATAAAAATATCAGATGGGAAAGGAAACACATTTAACATGATGCTGAAATGCAGTTTTGTTTTAAAACCATGTTTCACTCTTCTATCTAAAAACAAACAAACAAACAAACAAACAAAAATACTGCACTTCAGGAATGTATAATATGTGAGCAAGCAGTTTCAGAAAATGAACTGAATAGATTTACTAATCATAGGTGTTCTAATCCTAAAAGCGTTTTTCTAGTTCGCTGCAGGCACCGAGTGGTTGTGCTGTTACTCCAGAGAGCACCCGACACGGAGCGCTCGCTGGGAGCCTCCCCTCCTGGTGAAGGTGCCCCGGCATGTACACAGTCCTCCTCCAGGGCCACCTACACCCAACACAGACGCGTATGGACACATTCTCTCTCCAGGAAACTCATCAGATAGTCTATAGTGACTATATTGATAACCCAAGGGAGAGGACATAGTCAAGTATTAATTTTATGAGAGTAATATTGGTTTTTAAAAAATGGAAAATAGTATAATCAAAGGAATTATCTTATTGATATGGATACAGATCAATATTTCTGCAATCAGTAATTTTTATCAAATAGCCTAATTTTAAAAAATGATTACTTATAATTAAAGAGTAGATATTGGGCAGCCTAGTTAAAAAAAAAAACAGACAAAAATACATATGCAGGAAAAAATTTATCTGCAAGGCTTATTTTTTGTCTATAAATCAAATTTATAGAATAAATTTCTAAAAGACAAGATTTTAAGAATGTCCAAAGTATCCACAACTGTAACTAGTCCCATTGCTTTTATAAAACATTATCATAAAGTTGATTTTGAGTTTTGTTGTCTGAGGTATTACATTTTCACTTTGCGTGAAAATCAGAAAATATGGGAACATAAAGTTCACTCTGATTTCTATAAAGGAAGAGCTTGGCAGTGGTAAAAAGCAAAGTCTAGTCACTGCATTCTTAAAGAGTTTCTCCTAGTGAGTATTATCTTAAACTGTATGAGTCTTAAATTGGGAAAGAGGGAACAGAAAAATCTTGGATGAAAAATAATCCAAATAAAACTGAAACCTCTAAATGATAACTAATTAGAAACACAAGTTAACTAAACTGGAAGTGCATGTTTATGAGTTTAAATGACCTTTAAAGATGACTCATAGCCAAATGATAGCTTATTTGTGGATTATGACTATTTAAATATACCATTTATTTTTGTTCTTTTTGCCCAGGGACTCAATAGTTTATGTTGCCAATTATAAATACCTCAACTTATCCATCTTATCAAGCTGAAGCCTTAAGTTTTCACAGAATTTTTACGTATTTTATCTCATTTGATCTTCCAACAACACTTTTGCTATGAAATGAATATTGTGATGGGGGAAAAATCAATCAAGAAAGTACTACTTAACCAAAGAAAAATAACAACAGTAAATATACCTCCCAAAATATACCTCTCACCCTTTTAAGGTTTAATTGATGATAACATTAGCATAAAAATTAGAATCTCTTAATTGTTATTTTATTATTATAAGCACTTTCCAAAGCATACATAATTTAATTGAGGACTACAATAATTCTTAGGTTTTTTAAATATATTATTTCACAAACACTCTTAATTTTAAATACTATAATAAATAATATAATAAAGCCTCTGTTTTCTAAATACTAAATTAATGATGCATTTGGAAATCTATTGTCATTTGTATCTTGGGATCACTTCAAAAATTCTGAAGATCACACCCATTTGATAAATTCATTTTCCAAGTCTGCACTCTATGGTTTCTCTTGTCTTGAGAAATGAAAAAGTTTTTGTTGTTCAAGGAATTTGGCAATAATTCATTCCTATAACAATTATTGCTATAGATTTTAAAGAATTGATGCAGTAGTTTTAAATTACCAAATTTCTAGTTTACGTCTCATGATTTTCCCGTTTTAGTTAATGGCATCACAATTTTACAAATCAGCTTTTAAATTTAAAAGCCTTTTTTTATCCTTATTTCTCATCTCCCACATCTGATTGCCACTAACTATGAATTCCATTACAGAATAGTTTGCCCCTTTTTTAAAATTTTCTATGTCTGTTACCAACACCATTGTTACCACATTCAGAATGTTATAGTATTAACTGAATTCTCTCTCTTATCCTATTCTCTCCCCACTCCAATCTATCCAAGCTTCCTGCTTTCCTAAAGAAACAACACTATGTATAAGCTTGTAATGGTTCCCCACTTGTCCAGGAAATGGAATACAAAGTCCTTGTCTTATGTTATGAAGTCTTCCTATTTTGCACCTTGCTCTTAGGCAAGGTGACTTTTTCAATTCTGAGGTTTCTTCCCAGTAATAAGGGGGCAATTCTGTTGAATTTTTTTTAATTAAAGTAGATTAGATTACATGTGTAATACACTTAACAGAGTGCCCAACTCATTGTAGGAACAGTTACCTATCCTTTTCCAAGCTTATCACTCACTCATCAACAAAGTTAAAGGGCCACTGATTCTCACAACTCGAAACCTTGTGTTCACTCAGCCTGCAAAGTGACCTCCCACCCTATGTTCACCAGTCAAAGCCAAGTGCCTGATCCTCCCTCTTTTTTGCTCTTTTCAGAAACTCCCAGAATATACCGATCACCCTTTTAAGAAAGCACTCACCTTATTCTGCCTTATTTTACAATAACTTGTGTAGTTATGCTATCTTTCCTTTTAGAACATTACCTTCTTGAGGAGAGAGAGGCTGAAGAATATAATCCTTAAGTATCTTTTTTCATGTAGAAATATATCTAGCCCAACTCTTGCCCATGGTAGAAATGCTACATTTATTGAATGAATGGAAATATAATTTTTGAGAAATTTTACTTCAAATATGTTACCTTGATAGCATTACATTTTGTATTAGCCTTTCTTATATTAACTCTGTCAAGTAATTTTAATTGGCAGAAATGACCTGTCATCTAAGACACTGTCCAGCTGCTTTCTCTTTCCATGATTTCTTTCAACTTCTAAATATAACTCTCCACTTGTTGCTTACTTCACAAAGGGTGCTATTATGAACATCAAACACATTATGGGAATTTGGGTAATAATTTGGGTCTCAGAGTGAAGTAGAGTAAAAAGTGAGATTGAAAAGTTAACTCTAAAATATGCTAAATGAAATAAGCCAGTGAGAGAAAGACAAATACCATATGATCTCGCTTAAATGTGGAAATCTAATGAACAAAATAAAATGATGAACAAAATAGAAGCAGAGACATGGATACAGGGAACAGACTGACAGCTGCCAGAGGGGCAGGGGCAGGAGAGGAGAGGACTGTATGAAAGGAGGTGAAGGGATTAGCCCAATGGCATATATGCATAGCCCATGAACACAGACAACAGTGTGGTGTGATGGCCAGAGGGAAAGGAAGGGGCAGGGGCCGGGTGGAGGCAGGCAAAAGAGGTGGGGGATGGGGACATCTGTAAGAGTGTAAACAGTAAAAAAATATATAGTGTATCTAGAATAAGAACTGAAAAAATAATCTCAGTAAAATATGTTTAACAAAAATAGAATTCTCTAATAGAGAGTCTAGACTTACTTTAAAATTTTAGAATGTCTCTTTTAAGAGTGGTTATAAAAGGCAGAAACACATTGGAGCATGTAACTGCATGTGGAGCCAGTTCTTAGTTGTTTCTGTTAATGAAAGCTCTTCTAGTTTTCCTGCTATTCCCTCTTCTGTAGACATTTCCAACACATTTTGCGCTCTGCAGTGAAAATTTCAAGTAGCATATTTATGGGTACCAAAAGTAAGGAAAACAAGAATAAAGCCATGGTTCAATAATAGTCAACAGTGAAAAAAGGCATACTTGAGACAAACTGAAATTTTTCTTCTATGGAGTATACCCAAACTCGAGCAGTTTCACTAAGAGCATGTTTTCTTATTTCTCCTACTTTGAACAAGAAAACAGCATGTGTATCTACTTAAACCACCAAAAGCATTTATTTGTTTTAAATGCTGCCATTTAAAAATACGTATGTTTAGAAATATGAGATGTTTGGTAAGAAGTTAAATTGTTAAATATATGTCTTAAAGGACTTGTCTACAGATCTTCTGTTTAACTAATGAGGGATCTAACCACAAATTTGGTATAAATTAAAAATTTCTAAAATAGACCTAACAAATGTTCTCTCCTCTGTGAACCTCTGAGTGATCCATGGGATGTCTCAGGGAATACAAGGCAATTTATTGGTCCTCATGTCTGATGAAAACATGTTCTAACTCTAGCATTGACTCTTTTCTTTTGTAAAAGTGTGCGCTTTCTATATTTTGTTTTGTCTCTTTACTCAAGAGATACAGAAAGGGAGAAGATCAGCCAATGGAAATATGCAGATGTGTGAAAAAGCCTGGTGTATTTGAAGCATGGCAAACAGTGAGGTATAGCTAGAACAAAAGGATCAAGGGAATAGCAAGTGCTGTTGAAACCAGGTATTGGAATTTGACCCATAAACACTGGAAAATAGCAAATCGTGAGCATTATAAGTAGGATTACAATAATCAGGTATTGGTTTTAGAAAGACACACAGTGATGGTCTGAAGGGTGGATTGGAGGCTGAGAAAATGTAAATCATTTCAAAGATTAGTGCAATGACCTTGGGTGGGTGTGAGATGACGTCAACCTTAAGTAAAACAGTTTTAAAGGGAATGGCTTAGTAGTGGAAGGAGAGAGGAAAAGGAAAGGAATTAGCCTTCATTGATAATTGTTTGTCATATATACATTATACAGTTTAACCTTTGTACAATCCATTTTACAAAAAAAACTGATGTTTGGGAACATTAAAATTCTAGCTCTAATTTATACATGAATTAGGGGTAAAGCAGAATTTCAAACCCAGGCCTGTCTGACACATTATATCTATTATACCCCACTGCTGCTCCAGCCATTATCGATTTCCTAGGGGATTTGAGGACCCAATTTAAGAGATGCTTAAGCAATAGAGCATCTATACCCAGTGACCAAAGATGAGAGTTTAAAGGAGCTGGAGGCATGCAGGGCTTCCAGCTTGATCAGCTGAGTGGATGATGATGGCATAACTTATGGAAGGAATACAAGACAAGAGCAGATTTGGGGAGAAAGATTAAAAGTTCATTTGGGAACATACTGAACCTGAAATACCTGGAGATTATCAGGAAAATTATGTAGAGGCTCTTAGACATATGGACCAACAACTCAAGAAAAGAAAGAGGAATGGAATCACATTCCAGAATAATTAATATGTGGGCCATAATCAAAGTCGTGGGTATAAATACAAGGACTATATGAATAGAAAAAAAATGCAATTATCATAATAAAAATATAATATGGGGACCAAACATGCAGTAACTTTTCTTAGACTCTGACGTAATAGTTTAGGATGACTTTCAAAGATTGTTTATAAAACCCATATTTCTACAGTTTTAAGAAAAAGGAGAAGAGCCATTATTGTAGTAGCATTACAATTTTTAACTAAAGCAACATTTTAAACATTGGGTCCCTCTAGAAGGAAAATCAGTTTAAAGTGATAAAAATAGGGAGTTTGGGATATATAAAATATTTAAAGAAATTTAGTTTTGTCATTTTTGTCCATATCATAGTAAGTAAGGCATATAACAGCCAACATTTATTGAGTGCTTATATGTACTATTCCCTGTGCTATGCTTCACATACTAGTATATTCATTATTCTAATAACCTCATAATTATATAAGTTAGACATTATTATTTCTGTTGCTCTAATGAGGAAACTAAGATTCAGAGAGATTAAGTAATTTGCCCAACACTAATAATTTTATATCTAATCTTGGATTTGAACACAAACTATAGTCTCTTTATTATACTTACTATAAGATTGTATCCATGAAAGCTTTTTTTAAATGTAGTTGCTTATATAAAAAATAACAACTTGAACTTCATATCAATTCTACATAGATTCTTCCCTCAAGTGCCAGAAAATAATATTTCAGTTTTTCTTGTAGCTTATTTTTACTTATTAATTTATTTACCAAACATCCTTTTTCATAAATAGTATAGAATAAATTTCAACCAGGGTTTATTTTAATTTTCACATATCTAAGTTAATAAGTAAATAATGTTCAAATTTCTGAGTATGGCAAGTAATAAAGTAGGATTCCATACTGACAGTAAGTTTTCCAAATACTTTTTTTTCTAATTATTAAACCCAGCTTCTCAAATTCTGAATCCTGGATCCTGGGCTCTTGTGTTGCAATTGGAAAAAACCACATATGAAATGAGTCATTGCCTAAGAGACTGCAAAATATGTCTTAGTTTATTTCCCTAGGCAAAGGATTTATTTAACTTCTATAGATTGATATAAAAACTTAGCAAATAGTTTTAAACAGATACGTTTATGGCATAGATTTTGATGATGGCTTCACAGATGTATTTTTATCTCCAAACTCATCAAGCTGTATATATTAGAAATGTACATCATGTTGTGTATCAATCATGCCTGAGTAAAGTGATTTTTTTAAAAATTAGGAGTATCAATCCTCAAGAAATCCTTCAAAGTTAAAAATTAATATTAGATTAGGCTTATGTTCCATATTTACTTAAAATATCAATGTAAATTAATCTCTGGATAGTCAATGCAGATAAATGTGAATTGTTGCAAGAATCAGAAAAGGATTTAGAAAAATATACAATCTAAGGGCTAAAATTTCAGTAAAATGAAGATTTCAGAATTTAATATCATCGTTAATATTGTAATCTGACATTCAGTTATTGTTATAGTTATGTAATTATTTGGCCTTTTAAAATTTATTAAGCTTTACTATTTCCAGCAATGAATAATTTTTTTTCAATTGAATGCTGCACTTGTTTCAGTACTTCACAGAAAACAATTATCACTGTAATACTAATTTTGTGCCTGATAAAATTTTTATTTTTTATAATTTTTTCTCTTACACAATCTTAGGTTCTATGATATATAACTGTATTAAGAAGTTATTTTCAATGCTAGAATTCTTATAATAGTTAACATTTTTATAGAAAATTTTAGCAAAATCTGAATTGGTTAGAATTCAATGACAGTGTTACTCATTTCATGTAAAAGTAGCAACATTCTTAGTTAATATTTTGGAAACAAATACATATTAATTCTGTAGAAAATTGTTTTCTGATATACGTTTTTTAGGTCATGGGCTTTATATCCGGCTCTTAAAATTTTGGTGGCATTAAACTATCTCTTAAAAGACAGTTTTGAAAGGACTTGTATGCATGCATATAAGCCTAACCAATGGACACAGACACCAGGGAGTGAGAGCATGAGTGGGGAGGTGGGTGGAGCAATAGGGGGATAAGGACACATATGTAATACCTTAATCAATAAAGAAAAAAATAAATTGAAACAATTTTTTAAAAAGACAGTTTTGTAGAAGTTTAATATTTCGCTCCCTGATGTTGATGGCACTGACCAGCACAATACATTTTCTCAGCCCATTCAAAGGAGGTGATTTGCTGTAGATATACTAACTACATCTCTATATTATTTGAGCTTTACAAACTGGCTCAGCCCCCAAGTGAAAAAGAATAAGTAGGCAGCTCCAGAAAGCCTAAACTATGGAATGACCTATAACAGGTTTTACAGAAAAGTAAGATGAGATTTATTTTAAAATGCATTATTATAACAAGTTCAATTTAATTAATTTTTACTGAATTAGATTTAAAGATCAAGAAAGTAATTGAAATTAATTGAAATCTATGGTTATGGGAACCAAGAAAAATGACCCAAAGGGCGCTGGCTGGCTATTGGGTTTTAGTTTGCAGCCCTGTGTGCTTCTCTCTCTATGGCTATGTCACCAGTTGTCAATAAAATATTTTCTGGCGCCGAAACCGGTTTGGCTCAGTGGATAGAGCGTCAGCCTGCAGACTGAAAGGTCCCAGGTTCGATTCCGGTCAAGGGCATGTACCTTGGTTGCGGGCACACCCCCAGTAGGAGATGTGCAGGAGGCAGCTGATCGATGTTTCTCTCTCATCGATGTTTCTAACTCTCTATCTCGCTCCCTTCCTCTCTGTAAAAAATCAATAAAATATATTTAAAAAAAAACAACAACAACAACAAACATTTCTTTAAAAAATATATATATATTTTCTGGCAAAAAAAAGAGATAGTTTTTCTTCTCCAAAATACATTCATATTCTTGCCTGCTGCATCCCTGAGATTGATCTATTGGAAACTAATTGCTCTACATTGAGCATCATATCCCCTGGGGCACACAGCTAAAGGGCATATATTTCTGAGAAAGTTTACACATTGAGCTATTATTCATTATAACATCAATTTATAAAATTGGCTTCTAGCATGGTTGGCTGAAAGGAGGCCCCCAGGGGAAAATATGGCATGCAGGACAGTCTTGAAGTATCAGCGTAAGGGAAGGAAACAAATCTATAACAACAGAGTCAGAGACAAAGGCCTATAAAGCAAGGAGCACTGGTCAGTGAGGAGCACAATAAAAGTTCCAAGAGTCGGAGGAAAGGGATAGCCTCTAAAGACAGCAAGCTACTGAAAGATGACGGCGACAGCAATGAACCTACATTTCATCGTTTACTCTGTTAATGTCGCCTGTTAGCTCTGAGTCTTGACATATACACGAAATTCACTTTCTGACGTTCTAATTACATTATGTGGATTTCTTTTTAGTGAATTGCCCTCTGAGACTGCACGTTTATCCTACAACTTCATGGTTTTCATTTGTTTCTCAGTCCCACAGACTTGCATTCCTGACCCACTCCTAATGGGTCCAGGCAACTGCCTTTGTATGAATGTGCAATGTCACAGCCTAGTTTGTGATTGAGCATAACATTGGCTTCTCATAAGTCTGTGGAGTATTCCCTCCATATGTTTCTAAAAACCTGTTTCCCAACTCAAGAACAAAATGTTAGAAATTCACAATATGTTGATGTCTCTCAAGTTAAGTAATCTCTAGGACTATATGACCTCTTTCACATGTAACTTTTTTTGTAGTTGACTAGAATGTCGAGATGAAGCCAATAAGATAAAATTTAAGAAAGATAATGCCAACGTGCTATAAATACAACAATTACACAAGTACAGAAGCAGAGGAGACCTGACTTGGCAACAATTCATTTGAAAGAGACCTTGAGCAGACAAGCTTAAGATGAGCCAACAGTTGAGAACATCTGATTGCGAATATACTAGTATTGATGGCAAGAAGAAAGCGATTGCCCAGGGCACAGTAATCCTGCTGTTCTTGGAATCACCCTGCTCCGTTTGGAGATTGCGTTCTGGGTACCTCATTTAAGATGGTATCCACAGAGGTCTGTTGGATGGAGAGAGGTTAGGGAATCATATTTAAAGATAATGGTTGAAGGAATTTACATTGTTTAGCCTAGAAAAAATATGCTTAGATAGAAATATAACTGCCTTTATATATTAAAATCACTGTCCTATTGAGGATGATTTATAGGTGTAGGCATAAAAAATTTACTTATGGTCTTATTTTATGGTCTTATTTTAGATTATGGATAGACTGACTTCATGATGGTTATATTCCATACAGAAATAAGTAGCAATAAGTATTAGAAGCTATGCTAGTATATGAGCCTGTGCAGATTGAAATTACTTTTAGTAGTAAGAAAATTTTGGATTGATAATACAGTCTGAGATAGTGCAGGAAGAATAAACAATTCTCTGCAGACTAGAAGTATCATTCATGTCCCTAGTCAAGTCTCTATCCAGCATTTTAAATAGCTGGAAACCTCTTTAAACTGTTATGGAAACTCTAAAATTTTAGAGCTGAAAGTGATCCTAGCAGTCACCTGGTTTAATCTTCCTATAAAGAATAGAAGTTGAGAAAAATTAAATGATTGGCAAAGTTCATAATACAAACTAGAGGTAGATCAGGAACCAGAACTCTGGCCTATTGATTCCTAGTTCAGGTGTCAAGTTTGTTCATTACACTATCTAAGTAATTATTTGAATGATACTAGAAAAATTATTTTCTCTTTGTTATATAAAATACTAGTCAGGGAAATTCCTCACTTACTTTGAAGCCACTTACTAAACCACCTCAGTTCTATGGAATATCACCAGGAAGTATGCATAGTGGCGTTTGAAGCACAAAAATAGAAGTCCTAAAAACTTACCCACAAAATTCATTAACTCTATTAATATTGGGAGTCTCTCAAGTCATTTATTCAGACATTAGATCTATTCAAAGTTACCTAGTTCTTCTGAGCCTTTATTTCTTCATTTGTAAAATAAAAATAATAATGTGTGCTAATTCAAGTATTTTAAAGATTAGGTGTCATATGTGAATTGCTTAGCTTTGTGCCTTACATACACACACACACACACACACGAGAGTTTCATAAGTGTCAGGCATTATTACTACTCACTAATCATGTGCTGGAGATGAAACACAATGCATCTGGCTTCTGCAAGGGAACAAGAATGGACCTTTCTTAAAAGTTCCAGGACCTCTTTATGGCCAGTTATTACCCTGCCGAAACAATGGACAGTGATCCTTGCTCCCATAAGCCAGAAGTGAAAGTACCTTCTAGCCTCAAGATAACTCATGTTACTACTCCACAAAACAAATAACTACTCATAGAAGAGAGGGAAGAACCCAACTGGCGTGGCACAGCGGTTTAATGTTGACCCATGAATCAGAAGGTCATGGTTTGATTCCTGGTCAGGGCACATGCCCCAGTTTTGGGCTAGATCCCCAATGGGTGGGGGGGGGGGGGGTGCGGGAGACATCCAATCATTGATTCTCATCACTTATGTTTCTATCTCTCCCTCTCCCTTCCTCTCTCTGAAATCAATAAAAATATATTTTTTAAAATGGGAGGAAGGACCCAGGTCTACCCTAATTCTTAAACTGTCTTGTCCTTTGTTTCCTGAAGTATCTTTTCAATATTTACCAATTGTCCCTCCCCCTAAATACATACACATGTTCATAAACCTAAAAATGCTTCATCTGCACCTGTGACCTCATGTTGCTATGGCAGTATATCCTATATCATCTCAGGAACAAAATGTCTGCACAATGCATAGGCTATATGTTTTATTGATTTAACCATAACTAGGGCTATAATCTTAATCTGGTAAAATTACCAGGAAATTATGTATTGGTCGTGGTTTAAATAAGTTTAAGTCATAGAACAAAAACTTGTGAAAATATATTAATATTTTGTAAAGTTATAGCTGTATTATATTTTCCAAGCATCTTTTAAATGATTTCTAAAAGCCTTTCCCCATATTACTTTTCTAGAATGTGTTGTTTTCTACATGGTTATAAAGGAGCAAATACTGCCTTAGAATGCCAGAGCAATGGATGGATTCTGATCCTGGATTTGCCACCAATGACCTTGAGCAAAACAGAGAACATTCTATCCACTGCATCTGAGTTAAATTATCATTCCTCCCTCTACCTCTGACTCAGAATTTTCAATAGTTTGAATTCTTAACATTTCCTTAGAAATAGAAGCCATCGTTTTCCCTCAACACTATATTAGTCATATAGTATAGATTCTAAGTGAGACATAGTTGCTTCCCCCATCACCCCACTGCTTATCTGCAGCACCATAGCAGTACTGGTTTAGTGTAATCTCTGGGGTCAGACAACTCAAATCTGACCCTGGACTTGCCAACTACTGTCTCTGTGACCTACGGTACATCTGTTAACAACTCTGTCTCTGTTTCCTCATCTTAACATAATAATACCTACATCATGACAGTTGCTTTGAGGATTAAATTAATAACTGTATCTGTGAAGCACTTAGCAGAATTCTTGGTACACAATAAAGGCTCTATAAATATTATTTCATCATTATTATTACTGTTATTAGAACTAAATGTTTTTTATTCATTTGGTTATTCAGCCATTCAATTTTTATTTACTAAATATCTATGTCATTCTGCCAAGAATATGCAGTTATAAAAAAAAATACTGCAGTTTCTTTGACTGTTGTACCATATAATCTATATGAGAATACAAATAAAGATATTTTATAAAATTTTAGCACTTAATCACCCAAACCTCATTTTAACAGTTAAATACCTTTTTTAAATTTCTGCCTTTTTATTCTAGAGATTTTTCTAAAATAAAAAATAGGAAAACTTTTTTGAAAACATTTTAATGTTTCCAGAATTATTACACATAAGTAATTCAAGAACTCTTATAAGCCAGAATGATTCTGATATTAGTTACAGATCAGACTGAGTTGAATGTGGGAAGATAAGATCTTAAATCCCTACTGATTTTTAGATCATCTAGCATGCCTGAATTCAGGCACATGCACATACCCAATCACAACACTTCAAACTGAGCAATACGAAGCCTTTTGTTGTTGTTGTTCAATAAAGGCTCAGAAACTATTAAAATGGAGTAAAACTGTCAAAAATACAAGATAACTCTTTTAATCCTCACCTGAGGATATGTTTATTGATTTTTTTTATTTGTCCTTATTGTTGAAAGTATTGCAGATGGCCCCTTTTCTCCCTCAATGACTCCCTCCTCCTGAAAAAGTATTTGATAAAATCCAACACCTGTTTTCAATATGGAGGCATTTTTAATTTCTTCTATTCAATAATTCCTCCACCTTGCATTCAAATTTCCACTAACAAATTCCTACATTTATATTTATTTATTTTTCTCCCCTAAGTAGTCAAAGAGGAGTAACTTTTTCTTTGTTCTCTTTTTCATCCCTAGCATTTGGCCCAGTGCCTGACAAGTACTCAATAAATACAGGGTGTCCACCCCCGAAAAAAGTACACACACTTTGAATAATTATTAATCCCTATAGTTATATCTGAAAAGGAAGAAACATCAATTGAACTATCAGAAAAAAAGTGTGCATACATTTTTGGGGGACACCCTGTGTTTATAGAATTCATCCATTCATCCCCTCAACAAATATTGAGCACCTACTATGTTCTAACCACCATTCTAGGCACTGAATATATTAACAATGAACAAAATACCTTCTTCTTATAGTCAGGGAAAAAGTTTACACATAAGACAAATAAAAATAATGTATAGTATGTCAAAGAGTGATAAATGCTAAGGGATATAAAGGAAGAGAGAATAGGAAGTATGTATGTTGGGGAGAAGGGAGAAGGAAGGTCTCAGTGAAAAGATGAGATTTCAGTAAAGACTAGGAATAAACGAGGAATTGAGTCACCCAAATATCTGGGAAAGCAAACATTTTAAGCAGAGAAACAGATAGTACAAATGATGCAAGACTTTGCCTGACTTTGTCCTCGGAGCAGCAAGGAGGCCAGTGTGAATGGAGTAGCATGAGCAAGGGAGGTAGCAGCATTGAGAGTTGGTGGTGAGGGGTGCAGATCTTCTGGGGCTTTGTAGGTCACTATAAAAGTTTTAGATTTTATTCTGAGTAAATTGGGAAGACATTGGGGAGGTTTGAGCAGAAAGTGACATGATCTGATTTATATTTTGAAAGACTCACTCTGAGTCTGTAGTAAGAGTAGACTTCTGAGTGCAAGGGTGGAAGAAGGGAGACCAGCTAGAAGGCTTTTGTAGTAACCCAGGCAACAGATGATAGTACTTGGACTAATGAGCAGCAATGGAGGTGGCAAGAAGTGGTGAGGTGGGGATGTGTTTTAGAGATGATACAATAGGATTTATTGGCAAATTGAATATAGAACGTGAGAGATGTAAATCAGGATGAATCCAGATAGTTCACTGGAATACTGGTTGGTATTGTCATTACCATTTTCAAGGAGCATGGGGGCGCAGAATTCTGAGTTCTGTTTTGGGTATGTTAAGCTTGAGATGCCCGAAAGCCATCCAGGTAGAGATGAATTTATGAGTCTGGGATTTAGGGGAGAAATCTAGGCTAGAGATGTAAATTTGGTGGTCATTAGCCATGAGACTAGATGAAATCATCAAGAGATGTGTTTAGACAGAAAAGACGTGGGTAGCTGAAAAGAAATGTGTGTAGACAGAAAAGAGATGTATATGAAAGTATTTTATTTGTCATGTCAATCTATTATTCATATGCACAAAAAGAGAAACATGATGAAAAAGTCTTAAATTAAATCAAGGGTAATTTCTCTAAATATGAGCAAGTGTTCCAACTGTTAGGATGATTTAATATGGAGTGGATTGCAGGTGGTTCCGTTCTCGGAGAGCTTCAAGGAACTGTTTGCCAATTACAGGTCTTGGATTTCTTAGATTACTGGTGGTTGGGGGAGACTTTCTTGTCCTATCAAGTGTAACTAAAAGAGGAAAATGAGAACCACATGAATAAAAAGCAACATATTTTATTATAATTAAATGTGCACATATAAATATATATGTATATGTTCATGCTCATCAAGAAATTAGTATATGCTCATCAAAGAATATTTGGAACACTAAAAAATGAAAATCACCTGAACATATATCACTGTTATAATCTCTTTTTAAATAATTTTTCCTGTACATTCTGATAAAGTTGCAATTATAAATAGGTCTTTTAAATTTGATAAATTATTGTTAATTGCTTTTTGAATTCAAGCACAGGAAATTTACTCAATTGCTTTAATGAATAATATGTACTTCAGTTCTCTATTGTGTCTAGGAATGGCAAAGAAATGGAGAAAAGTTGCTGAAAGAGTTGGGCAGGAAGAAAGAAGAGAGAAAAGAAAGAGGGAGAAGACAAGAGGAAGGGAAAGGGAGTAGGAAAGAAGAGGATAAAGGAGATGTGGCGAGAAACAGAAGAGTTGTGGGAACACAATAGAGAGATGCCAGGGAGAAGTGTGAAAAGAAAAAGGTTTAGTAATTTGTGAGAGAGCTCCTGAGATAATCGCCATTCATCTGGCCCTCCAACACCACAGCTATAAACAGGAGCGTAATGTGTTGCTTCATATTTCTGCTCTTTGAACTTCACATAGTTTGTTGGTTTCAGTTCTTTATCTGCTCTTTTGCAATAAAATAATTAAAAACATTCAAATCAACAGGGTAGCTGGAGCTGCCTGTGAATGGGAAAGTCTTCTCTTGTTAAAGAAGCTAAAACTAGGTCCCTAAAGAACAAGAACTTGAGGGTTCTACCTATGCCTTAGGTATTGATCAGCACAGAAAGCAAAAGGCACCAGCTGTTTATTCTATTTACTCTAGTTCTTCATGAATCTTTGATTTCATGTTTTCTCCATCATGTTGGTGATAAGTTAGATGAATTAGTTTGGAGGCAATAATAATGAGGACAAAGTCATTCCATAAAAATTTTTGTATGCATCAACAATTTTTCATGGACAGACTGCAAGTTTACCCACAATAGCTTCTTCAAAAATGAATGTGATTGTCTGAAAAATCTATTAATTTACATAAACTTATCACCATACCAAAAAAAAATTCATCCTAAGCAAATATATCACTGATGTTGGCCATTTATTTTAAACTTAACAAACAGTACGTCAATGCATTTGCTTCCAAGATTTACTTAATAACGAGTAAAAATGTATGTGGTTTCTATTGACTTTTATATAGATCACACACAAATGCTAATGTTAACCATGTACCAAATCCTGCTTTAAATTTCATTATTAATTTCAAAGAAACATATAAATCTGGCTATAATATTTCAGTGTAAATAAATCAATAAGGTCTAATGGCCAGTGTATTTGAAAGAACAGGCCAAAATTTCATAGCTTTAATGCAGAGGTAGAAATTAGACCACATTTTCCAAGTACTGGTTTATGTATTGAGTAGTACATAGGAAGAACTTGCTGTCCCAAGTACAAAACAAAGATAGCATCAAGAAAGATTTCAATAAATGCAAAATCTACTGTAAATGTATTTTCAGGAAATGCAGTACTAACCTGTACTAGGTTATTAAAGACAACTAGGGGCCACTGAAGTGCTGATCTAATCTGGAAGGTGACACAGTGAGGACCACTCAGTCTCCTCAGAAGGCTGTGAA
The DNA here is from genome assembly GCF_028538775.1 of Myotis yumanensis. Taxonomy (NCBI): domain Eukaryota; kingdom Metazoa; phylum Chordata; class Mammalia; order Chiroptera; family Vespertilionidae; genus Myotis; species Myotis yumanensis. The sequence goes on from NW_027223752.1 coordinate 64,566,603, forward strand.
ATTGAGCCAAATTGGGCCAATTTACTATTTATTGCCTTTGTCTTAATTTTATAACCATTTTCATATATTAATACCTTCCAATTTATGAGTAAAATATTTTAATGGTAATGTTAACATAACAAAATATAGAATCTTGAATGTCGAAGGAGAAAGAAATGATTTTCTATGATATAATATCATATATTTTGTTTGAATGCACTCCAGGAAAACAGATGTAATTTGTTTCAACTTTACACTTGGGCGATTTTTCCTACTGGACAATATTTTACTTATGAACTATACTATGATTTAGGGAGGGGCAGTATTTAACAATAGGCATTTCTTTCATTTGCATACTTAGTACATTTCTTTTTTTCTTTTCTTTTTTTTTAATATATTTTATTGATTTTTTACAGAGAGGAAGGGAGAGAGATAGAGAGCTAGAAACATCGATGAGAGAGAAACATCGATCAGCTGCCTCCTGCACATCTCCTACTGGAGATGTGCCCGCAACCCAGGTACATGCCCTTGACCGGAATCGAACTGGGACCTTTCAGTCCGCAGGCCGACGCTCTATCCACCGAGCCAAACCGGTTTCGGCTTTTTCTTTTTTTCTTATTTTAAAACTACAAGGAGTCTATAACTGTATCTATTTTTATATCTGTAAAATTGAGCATGATTATGTGTTTTTGCTACAATTAAAAAAATTTAAAAAGTGATTAACTCTTTCTGCAGACAAATGTCAAAAATAGAGTTCAAATTCAAAAATATAGAAGGATATGACTTTTTGAGAAGTGGTGTTTTATTCCTCCAATTTTAATCAACCATCTTAAAGAAATTTCTCCATTACTTATAAGAACGAATTACTACAGTGGATAAAATTATATTTTAAAAAATTTTAATGTGAATTTTCCACAAACAAAATTTGTTAACATAAAGACTGAGAGGCTCTTGTTTTAGCATATGATTTTTGCTAGTTGCCATATTTTCATTTTGGCCTTTTTTAAAATTATTTAACTACAGTGCACATACAATATTATATTAGTTGCAAGTATACAAAGTAGTGAGTAGACATTTATATATTTTATGAAGTTTTCACCCCAATAGGTCTAGTACCTACCTGGAAATATACATAGTTATTATAATATTATTGACTACACTAGTGCCCCGGTGCATGAATTGAAAGGGAATTAATAGAAGGTGGCCAGTAGGGCAGGACTGGGCAAGATGGGCCAGACACACTCTGGAGCCAACCTCTTGCAATCCATCCCCAACTGGCCACACCTGGGGCAGTACCATGCCTCGAAGGGCATCTGCAGAGTGAGCGGGGTCCCTCCTGCAGGTGGGATCCCTCATCCTGGCCTGTAGGTATCAGGTGAAAACCAGCTCTCCAACATCCCCTGAGGGGTCCCGGATTGCAAGAGGGCGGCTCTTGAGTGACACACCTAGAATCAGGCTCCCTCCTCTCTGGTTCCGAGGTGCATCACCCAAGAACCGCTGCTACCAAGTCACTGCAGCTAGGCAGCTCCTGCATTGAGCGTCTGCCCCCTGGTGGTCAGTGCACATCACACCTACCAGCTAGTCGGAAGGTCACTTAGCCTTTTATATATATAGATTCCCTGTGCTGTATTTTACATCCCCATTACTTTTAGTATTATTCGGAACAGTCCACTTAATTTCAACTGGAAATTTGTACGTCTTAATTCCTTTCACCTTGTTTACCCATCCCCCAACCCACCTCTAAGCAAAGCTCAAAGTTATCAGGTAGTATTTTGCCAACTAAAAAACAAAAGGAATTTCTTAGTTAATATTCTCAAGTTCTTACGCTTGTCAAAAGAAATAACATACAGTGCAGGCTTATTTATAATTATTTACCATGGGCCTGGTGGCTTGTCTTCATAAGTTATTACAAAGATGAGTTTGTGAAAGCCTTATATCAGAGTAGGAAACCCCAGGCTTGCACTTCTGACCCTTAGCATGACTTTTCATTCAGTGGTTAGGGTAGTATTATTCAGATCACAGTCCACTTATTCAAGAAGATGAATCTGCCATACCCCCTAACTCTGGTTATACCTTTCAAAATCTCTGTGGACTTCAGAACTTCCAGAGCATTGCTTTGCCTTTTATCTCTCCTGCTTTCTTGATGTATCTGTGTTTCCTTTTCCTTTTCTTTAATGTTCACTCTAACTCTTGCCCTGCTTGTGCATTTCTCTACATATTTCCTCATATCCTGCTTCTCCCTCCCCTCTCTTTTACCCTCTTTTTGCTCCCCATCTTCTCTTTTCATGATGTGGTTAAAATATGTTGTGAAGAATTTGCCTGTTTACCAGCTCCGCGTCACCACCCTCCTACCATATTGTCAAGCCAGCAGGAATCACCACATACATGTCTTTTTGCACTTTGTTCTCTGCTTGAAAAGCTCTTCACCCTCTATCAAAATCCTCCAACTAATTCCCCTTTTGTGCAGATGCAATTTTTCTAGGAAACTTTCTACTCTGTCTCCTTCACTTTTTTAGCGGCACCCAGTATTCACTTTCATTCTCCTGATCTCTCCCTTTTTCATATGAAACTTACTAGAGGCCTGGTGCACGGATTCGTGCAGTGGTGAGGGGTGTGGCCTGTGAGGATCGGCCCACTGTGGGAGTGCCGCTCATCCTGGTCAGCTGAGTGGCAGTGGACCCGCCCTCTGAGAGGCTGCTGAATGAGGAAATTAGTCTGAGCTGATATTTCCGGGTAATGTGTTGGGTAAAGGCGTGTTCTGTGTTCTGGAGGAACCTGGCGGAGAGCTTTGCACCCCAAAGCCACTTGGTGAATGTCCTTGATGTGTGATGCCAGGTCAGTGACACCATCGGGGATGTTCAAGGAAGCTGTGCTCCAGGATCCTCAGCCATCAGGACAGCTTCCCCAGGGGGGGCCACAGTCACCACCCCTCTTGCTGTCCACCTATGCCAGCTCCCCACACTCTTTCTAGAACACACCTTAGAGGGCCTGCATCAGTTGGTGGGGTCAGGCCAGAGTCTGGATTGTCTCAGGTATTTGATAGGTGCAGAGACTTGGCCTCACCCTGAGCCTCATCCTGGGAGCAGCCGCTCATCCCGGTCAGCCTAGTGACACTCCCACTGTGGGAGCACACTGACCACCAGGGGGCAGCTCCTACATTGAGCGTCTGTCCCCTGGTGGTCAGTGCGCGTCAGAGCAACTAGTTGACCAGTTGTTCTGGTCATTCTGCCATTCAGTCTCTGGGCTTTTATATATAGAGAGATTAGTAATTTACAGAACTTACCAATTCATCCTATATAATAAAAGCCTAACATGTTAAGTGTCCGGTCAGGTCATCTGCTCAACCAAAGTGTAATATGCTAATGATATGCTAAGGCAGTGATGGCAAACCTATGACATGTGTGTCAGAGGTGACATGCGAACTCATTTTTTTGGTTGATTTTTCTTTGTTAAATGGCATTTAAATATATAAAATAAATATCAAAAATATAAATCTTTGTTTTACTATGGTTGCAAATATCAAAAAATTTCTATATGTGACACGGCACCAGAGTTAAGTTAGGGTTTTTCAAAATGCTGATACACCGAGCTCAAAAGGTTCGCCATCACTGTGCTAAGGCCACTCAACCACTCACTATGACATGCACTGACCACCAGGGGGCAGACACTCCAACTGGTAGTTTAGCCTGCTGCTGAGGTCCAGCTGATCGGGACTGAGCGAGACAGACCGGACACACCTTGGAGCCCTCCCATGTTCTCTCCCCAGCTGGCCAACCTCCTGTGTCCCTCCCCGACCCCGATCATGCACCGGTGGGGTTCCTTGGCCTGGCCTGCGCCCTCTCACAATCCAGGCTGAGGGACCCCCCCCTTCGAGTGCACAAAATTCATGCACCAGGCCTCTAGTTTCCTATAAAAGAACATTAAAGGCAAAAGTAGATATCTTCATAGCCTTTATTACACAACTAGTGGCCCAGTGCACAGATTCGTGCACAAGTGGGGTCCCTCAACCTGGCCTGCACCCTCTCGCAATCCGGGACCCCTCAGGGGATGTGGGACTGCTGGGTTTCAGCCCAATTGAACTGGCCTGCAGGGATCGGGCTGAAACCTGGCAATCTGACATCCCCCCTAAGGGATGTAGCAGTGCCAAAGTGGTAGGTGGCCGGGGAGGAGCCCTAGCCAGGGCTGGACACAGCTCCACGGCTGCTCATCCCAGCCCTGCTGCGCCAGCCACTGCTGCTCCGTGGTGCTGCTGCAGAGGCGGGAGAGGCTCCTGCTGCCGCAGCTGTGCACCAGCCATGAGCCAGCTTCTGACTGAGCAGCACTCGCACTGTGGGAGCACACTGACCACCAGGGGACAGCTCCTGAATTGAGCATCTGCCCCCTGGTGGTCAGTGGGTGTCATAGTGACTGGTCTACCGATCATTCCAGTCGTTTGGTCATAATGGTCACTTAGGCTTTTACATATATAGATGTCACCTTGTACATTTTATTGAATTTATTGGAGTAACATTGGTTCACAAACTATGCAGATTTCAAGTGTACAACTCAACAAAACATCATCTGCACACTGCATCATGCACCCATCACCCAAAGCAATCTCTTTCCATTCCCATTTATCCCCACCTTTGCCCACTTCCACCTACCTCCTTTCCCTCTGGCTATCACTATACTTGTCTGTGTCTATGTGTCTAATATATATACATATGTTTTGGCTTTTTTGCTTAATCCCTTCACCTTCTTTCATCTAGCTCCCCTACCCTATCCCCTTTGACTGACAGCTGTCAGTCTGTTCCATGTATTCATGCCTCTTTCTATTTTGTTCATCAGTTTTATTTTGTTCATTAGATTGCACATATAAGTGAGATCATATAGTATTTGCCTTTTCTGACTGGCTTATTTCATTTAGCATAATAATCTCCAGGTACATCCATACTGTTGCAAATGGTAAGATTTCCTTCTTTTTATGGCCATGTAGTATTCCATTGTGTAAATGTACCACAGCTTTTTTATTCACTCATCTATTGATGGGCACTTGGGCTGTTTCCAGATTTGGCTATTGTAAATAATGCTGCAGTGAACATAAGAAACCCAAAACACTAATTTGAAAAAATATATGCATTACCTGTACATTAAATGTGCTTTATAAATATTGAATTAAATTGTATTCTTAATTTAAATCCCAAAGATCTAGATCAAATTGCCTTTTAACTCCATGTGACATTTAGTTAAAATTTTCCATGATTAGTGGCTTTTAACTTTAAAATTTTTCCCATCTTTAAAAGAAGTCTTCTCCAGTGAAATTGTGTCAGCCTACTCCCAACTGTAATATACATCTTTATTTTTAAATAGTAAATAAGATAAATTAATAAAACATTGGTAGTTCTAAATATACTATAGTTTTAATGTACAAGGAAATTAAAAATATCTTTATTCCAGAAAGTGAAAAACTCATTAGTTTATGTAAAATTATAATGTAGATGGGGAAATCTACGTTACATTATTATATTCTCTTAGACTTTCAGACCAGCAATTTAAAGTGTTATTCTTCTTTACAGTTACTATATCAACTCTTCTCCAACTTGGTTCTCACCACCTCCCCTTATTTTTTCCCACCTCACCTACAAGGTTAATGCTTTGCATAGAGTAGTTACTAATTACCTTATTCAATGTCCTTTATAATTGCTTAACCCACTAGCATAGCTATTTATGCATTCAACAGAAAGAAAAAAGGGAAAAAAATCTCAGTTACAAATTGTTACCGTTTATACCAAACAATTCAAATACACCACCATTTGTTTTTCTTCTTTTTAAAACAAGGCCTTCTTTTGGCTTCTACATGATTCCTGTATCTCTACTCAGTTCTTGGCATCCACCAATTATGTGCTGCCCACATCACTCAACAGGTTTGTTAGAAAAAAAGATTCAAAATGGCAGATGGGGAAGGAATGCTAGAAACTGTGTGAGGGCAGCAATAGTTTCTATCTTGAGCTCTACTGTATTACTTGCCCCAACAACTAGCACAGTTCCTGGCATGTAAGAAGTACTTAAAAATATTTTTCAACCCTGGCTGATTTGGCTCAGTGGATGGAGCATCAGCCTACAGACTGAAAGGTCCCGGGTTCGATTCCAGTCAAGAGCACATGCCTGAGTTTAGGGCTTGATCTTCAATAGGGGGGGTGTAGGAGGCAGCTGATCAATGATTCTCTCTCATCATTGATGTTTCTATCTCTCTCTCCCTGTCCCTTCCTCTCTAAAATCAATAAAAATATGTTAAAAAAATTTTTCAGATGAATGAATGAATATATGGATCTGTATTTGGGTTTATATTGGAGATGACCAACTATCATCTATTTGTTGATCTCTTTCTTCCTAATATATAAACACTGTGTTTTCAGATTATAAACAATTTGGAGAAATAGTCTCCCCTTTCTAATGACTATTTTACTTATAAAAAACATATCCACTTTTTAACTCTTGGTGGGGGTACAAAATGGAAAATAATCCTAGTAAAGAGAGTGTGTTAGAGGAAAATCAGCTAAGCATTTGCTTTTACAAACATTGCCACTAATTCATAACATGACTTTGAAAGTGATCTGACTTCTGTGTCTCAGGTCATTCAATAAGATGAGCATGATGGCTGGATCACTTTTGGGGGTGGGGAACACAGGTGTTTTTGAAAATCTAATGAAAGCTTTGAATCCACTTCCCAATATTTTGTGCACAATTTTTTCTTACCAATTTCCCTGAGGACCAAATTCGAACTGTATGTCAAGATCACTGAACGAGCTGATCTCAAGGCTTCCTTCCAGCTCCCTATGTCCAGAATGGAGTTGGCTTTGTCTCATCCAACCCATAGTGTGCTTTCAAGCAAATAACCTAATTTATTTCTCAGTGCTACAAAGTGGGGCATTAACACACACTAGAAGCTTTCCTGTCTGAGTTTACAGTAGGAGAAGAGAGCTACATGCTTCTTAAGGAGAACATAAGCCAAATTCGCAGCTTCCATAGGAGAGCTGTCTATTCCTCAGGCTAATTTCACAAACATACTACCCTGCTCCTCCTCTGTTCTTGCTCTAAATTAACTTTTATGTATACTTTCATTCCAAGCTTCACCAGACATTCTTCAGATGCAGAAACCATATGTGGTAGCCAGTGTTTGGTTAGGACTCTAATGATACCCACCACTTAGTATTTATAGGTATTTTGGAGCAATATTCTCCCCTCTCCAGTGACTATTTTACTCCCATGTTTTACTAGGGTTGCTTTGTGTGGCCAATAAAATAAGGCAGAAGTGATAGTGTATCATCCTGCAGTTTTCATCTTAGAGATGAATTCTTGCTCCCTCTCTCCTCCTCTCTCTCATGCTCAGTCTGTTATCATATCATAAAGATACCTAAGAAACCTATGGACAGCCCCACATGGGAAAGAGGAAGCCTCTGGCCAATAGCCTGCTAGAAACTGAGGCCTGCCAATACCATGGGAGAGAGCTTGGAAGCTGATCCTTTGGCCCCAGTCCTGGCTGACAGCTTGACTGATACCTTGTGAGAGACCCTGAGCTAAAATCACTCAGCTCAGCTGCTCCCAGATTCCTGACCTAGATACACTGTGAGATAATAAATATTGTTTTAAGCTGCTAAATTTGGGAATTCATTATGCAGCAATAGATAGTTAATACTCTCTCTCCTACTTAGTACTATTGGTAACATTTTACAATTAAAATCTATTCAAGCAATCTGTTCTAACCTCTTTTTTTATATATTTTTCAAATGAGGCTCAGGTTGTAACCGGTTTGGCTCAGTGGATAGAGCGTCAGCCTGCAGACTCAAGGGTCCCAGGTTCGATTCAGTCAAGGGCATGTACCTTGGTTGCGGGCACATCCCCAGTAGGAGGTGTGCAGGAGGCAGCTGATCCATGTTTCTCTCTCATCGATGTTTCTAACTCTCTATCTCTCTCCCTTCCTCTCTGTAGAAAATCAATAAAATATATTTTTAAAAATAAATAAATAAATAAATAAATAAATAAATAAATAAAATGAGGCCCAGAATAGTTAAATGCTTGCCAAAGTCATCCAATTAAATACTGAAAGAAAAAGCATTAAAACCTAGTCTCCTAATACTAAACACTGCATTATTTCCATGTCCTATGCAACCTCTCACTTTCTAATCAAGTCAATCTAGTTTTAAGGGGTAAATAATATGTATTAATGTTTATACTAAAAGAGCACTATTGGTATGATAAACTAAGACCGATAAATCATAAATGAATTGTGTAAGCCTACTTTTTTTTCCCTTTTCTCCTAATTGACAATTAAGTCCATTCATAAACCCTTATACAAAGAGTGGGTAGAGCAAGGTAATGAATATTAATGAACATGAGCTAATTTTGCTACTTGTGGGTAGTTCTGATAAGAAACTTTGGTAAGAAAATTGGTCAAATTTTTATTAAAATAAATGTTCAGGTTATTAGCAAATATTAACCATCAAGTCACTTTTGTGAAAAATATAAATAACTGATTATTTTTTATTAGTTATTGCTTCTGCATTCTTCTTCAGTAGCTCCTTATTACCTACTAGAGGCCCGGTGCAACTGGGCTGATCAGGGGAAGGCGCCACTCCCATCACCCTGCTGCTGCTGCCACTGCTGGCTGCCGCAGCCGCAGCCGCCAAGGTGTTTTCATCAACACGGACTCCAGTCCCTTCACTACGAAAAAAATGACAACTTTCTTTAAGCATTTTCAAGATGTCTCTTTCATAGGATATGACCTTTCTTTCTTTCTTTTTATCCTCACATGAGGATATTTTCCCATTGATTTTTAGAGAGCGTGGAAGAGAGAGGGAAAGACAGAGAGAAACATCAATGTTAGAGGCACAATTCAAGTGGTTGCCTCCTGCATGAGCCCTGACCTGGGCCCCACCAGGGAGGAGCCTGCAACCTAGGTACATGCCCTTGATCAGAATTGAACCCGGCCCCAAGCCACGGCCATGGGGCTGGGGATGGGAGCCAGCCCCCCTGTGTTGTTCTCTCCAGCTCCGGGGCTGCGCACGGACGACCCTGTCTGTTGTTCTCTCAGGCCCTGGGCCCACACCAGCCCCTCCTCCTGAGCTGGTTGTGACCTTTGGCCTTTACAGCGTCCCAGCCTAATTTGCATATTATCTCTTTCTATTGATAGATAAGAATAAAGTACATGTTCCCTAAAATGGACTGTAGTCTCATCTATCCCTGATTCCTACTTTGAATTTGATACTCCTGAAACTAATTCCCACACATACCTACTGACACACCATTCAGTTTTCCGCATGTACTATTTTCAGGAAGAAGTGCCCTTTATTCTTACTCATTCCCCATTCCCTATCCCCTTCTAGCTAGCCTGGTTCACTCCCACTAACTCTTCAAGATGTATACAGTTCAAATGTATAAGGTCCTTCAAAAGTCTTGCTCAGTCTCTCCCTGGTTCTGTAATTGGCCCTTCACTATGACCTCCTAACTTCTACCTGAACATATCTTTATCACATACCACATTCTATTAAAATTGAGTCTTTGGTATTGGTCTTCCAAGTGGGCTGAAATTTTCCAAAAGGTGGATCTTTTCCATATTTTTCTACGTAGCCACAGTACATAGCACACAATATATGCTCAATCAATATTGCAATACAGGATATAGTATTCTAGTTCCTGGAAAGAGGCACTGCAACTTTCAAAATACAAGCATTCCAAGATTTTTTTAATAATGCATATGTCTAATTCTCAGGAAAAAAAAAGAAATAGAGATATATGATTTACCCAGATATAATGTCTTTGCTCTAACCCGTCATTTTTATTCCCTTTCTTTTGCCTTTCTCTTTTAATTGGGCAAAGTTCTAAGGGGATTAGAAACAAATTGAGAACATAATAATCATGGACCAAAGAAAGAACCAATTTGCCAGTAAACTATTTTTTTTCCAACTATCCTTCAGAAGTGCTTGTTAGAACACTCTCTGCTGTTTCTTTTATTTGTTTTTGTGTTTGTTCTGTTTGGATTTAGTGGCCTTTGGAGAGGGAAACTATCTGGCTGTACTCCTAACATTAACGGATTTATTCTCTAAAATTAAATTGTACATATCTATATATTCTATAACAATTGAGGACAATTAACAGAAGTATAAATATTTTTAATAAATATCAGAAACATGTTTAAAATACAACTAACTTAAAGTTTGCAGCATCTCTAGCAATTTTTTAGCAAAATAAACTAAAAGTTCTATGCCAACTCAGAGGAAGGCAGATGGAGATGTTGTGTACAAGGAAAGTTGGAGTCAAGTTTTTATTTAATGATAAAAAGATAATGCCAACTGCTCATTAGGTCATATTACAGAGAAGAAAATGTCAGCTGTTTATAGTTCTTCACATACAAATTATCCCACTACATGGTGCAAATTAATAGGTGATATTTTAATAACGCCAGTGACATGTGGTGAAAACTAAAATTATGCTTTGGAGTTAAACCCTCCTGGGTTCACATCCCAACTCTGACAGTTACTAGCTATGAAACCGAGAGCGAGTTACTTAACTCTGTGAGCCAAAGTTGCCCCCTCTGTAAAATGCGGATAACTCTGCAACCTTAAGTGTTCTGTGATGATTAGAAATTTGATAATATATATAAAGTGTCCGTAGGGCCAGGTACATAATAACCACTTAATATGTTTACCTCTTAAAGTAGTTGTTCTTATTATCTTAAAATAATATAAATGGCCTGTGTTTTTATTCTGGAGTGAAATGTTACTTAAAAATGCCTCACTTCACTCTGGTTGGGGTGACTTAATGGTTAGAGCATCGGCCCATGCAACAAAGGGCGGAGGGAGGGTTCGGTTCCCAGTCATGGGCATGTACCTGGGTTGCAGGTTCTATCCCAGGCCCCAGTTCAGGCACATGTAGGAAGCAACCAATCAATGTGTCTCTTCCTCTCACATTGACCTCTCTCTTCTCTCTTCTCTCTCTCTCTCTCTCTCTCTCTCTCTCTCTCTCTCTCTCTCCTCTCTCCCTCCCCCTCTCCTTTCTATTCCTCTCCACTCCCTTTCCTTCTCTTCTTCCTCCCTCCCTCCCTCCCTTTCACTCTATCTAAAAATCAATTGAAAAAATATCCTCGGGTGAGGATTAACAACAACAACAACAAAAAATGCCTCGCTTCTTCCCCTTCCAAGTCTCTTAATAATTTGTGTTGGCTTTAAGGAAACTGGGAGGTTTAAAGGAGTATTCTGAACATGAACTTGTTGCTCTTTAATGCATAAGCATGTTCATCACACAGCGAATTCATCGAGCCTACTATTCAGTGTCTACTCTTTGTAAGTTAACTAACCATCAAATATTTCCAGAAAGCAATCATTTCACACAGAAATTTTTGATGTGATCATTTCAATTATCAGCTGACTTTGAAGACTAATCTTTCTTAATTAAAGTTAACAATGCCTAAATAAGAAGCAAAACAGGCCTATATATAATTTTAAAACTAGAACTTGTACAATAGCAAACTTATCAAGCCAGTCAATCTCCTAGGGGTCTTTTCTTCAGTGAAATGGACTAATGGGGATTGCAAGCTTACAGCAAAGAGGTATTTTGAGAAATAATTAAAATGGAATGAAGTGTCCAATTGCACCAATTTTAATATTGGCATATGTATTTTAAAAGAATTACATCTATTTAGCTCAATAAAAATGTTCCCAGTTGTACATTGTGCAATTTTACATAGACTAAATTAGACAATTTATGACAAAAACAAACAAAATTTATTTCTACACATTGCATTAATTTTAATAATGATATTAAATAATACTTTAAAACATCATAAATTTTAAGTTCAAGTACAGCTCAACAACCATGATATATAGATTTATGCCTGTCTTCTTTGGGAATGAATTATTATTCAATATCTGATCAACTTCAAGACATTTAGAAAATTTGAAGACCAAGTTTGGCCAGAATCTTTTCAAAGTGTATAGCAGCTTTGTATGTCTACTAAACACCCAACTTTATTTTATGCATTATTTATGCAGAAAGAGGATTGACCACAATTTCTCAGAAACAGAGAGACTTCAGTAGATTTATCTCAGTAGAAAAACATCTCAGCTCATTCCCTACTTCATGATTTATAGGGAGTAAAACTATGCCAGCTGCTTGACTACTGAGTGTCCGGTTAAATAGCTGAAACAGGTGATCCAGCTCTAATGATAATGCCTTATCTTAAAAAAAATGTGGCAGACAACCTCCATAACTTTGTCCTTAAAAGGCTAAACATATTCCTCAAAACCATTGTTTCTCTTACTTTTTTAGAAACTATTATGAGAGAGGAGAGAAGTCCTCCATAACGGTAATGTAGCTTTTACAATGAGTATCTGTGAGTAGTTGATTTAAGCAGGCTGTAATTATGATCAAAGATCAAAAAGGTATTAAAAAGAGAAAAATATGCACTTATCCAGAAAAGCGGTATTATTCCAATTTAATTTATGTTTACTTTACCATTCCAATTTAAATTATGCCTTCAAAAATGTTACCTTTTAAAGGAAATAGCCATTTTTAGTAAACAGGGCAATCAGAAAAAGTCTTAAAGTTAATAAAGGTCAAGTATTTTTCTCATATTTTGAATAGAAAAAAAAGAAAATCTTTGTGAGCTTAATATTGATACCTAGAAAGATATTAAGTCACTTTCCATTTCCCAACCTTGCAGTACTCTCTTATTACCAATCATCTGCACAAAGTATGTCCTCTGAAGGTAATATATTTGTTTGCTCTTTCATTCTGATTATTCTTCAGGTCATTTTTCTTTCAGAAAAGAATTTCATGCTACCCTCCTCAGTTTGATTTAGGCAACCCCTAATATGCTCTCCACTTTCCTCCTCTGACTCATAGTTCACCCTCCACCCCCAACTAAACTGCTAATTCTCTAAAAACATGGATTATGGACTTAACTACTATTTACTACTTACTTCTGAAGCATCAGTCTGGCATAGGGAAGTATCAATGATTATTTATTGAATTAGTAAAAAACTGAAAAAAGCAGTCACCAATCTTTCAAAGTTTTACATGATATCTTCATTATTCAAGCAAACAGGGAGAAAGCTCTCCACTGCCTACATGTGAACTCCCTATGGTTACTGCCTCAGTATTTACCAGACTTGCCAAGCCTGTGGTCAGAAATCCAGTTAGAGACACAACAGGACACCAAGAGACTCTCCAAGAATCAGGCTACTGGTACTAAAACAAATTCATACTGTATTCACCAACTTGGCACTTCTCCCCAGCTCTTTATCTCTACATACATGTCCTCTTCTCCCTTCAACATTGCTCACCAAGTCCAGGACCAATCTTATAAGTGCTAATAATGAGTAGGCAGATCCCTACTAAAATTTATAGCCCACTGCTTGTTTTTTTTACCAGTATAGCTCGTTTAATTCTTAAAGACTTTTCCTCCCTTTTTTTAATGCAGATATTCCTTAAGTCAATGTCAACTATGATTATATTTTTCTTTATATAGTTTTTGATATACAGGGATTAGTTGATAGTCAAATGAGAATAAGAATGGGTGTTGAAGAGGGCCATAGCTCTTCCAGGATTTGTCTTTACCATGCCCTGCCAATCACCGTTCTTGTATCACCAGTGGTAACTGTACATGCTTAGATCCTTGGCCTCTACAATAAAACTTATTCACTAGTTCCTTGAAATTACCTAGAAAACACTAAGTCAAATAGGTTATAGAAGCCAAGACATTTTTAATGATAGAGGATAAGAAAGAAGAGAGGTGCACTTCTCTTTTATTTCAGCAAAGCTTTAATTCTTGTCCACATCAAATTTTGATGATAACTTAGTAATATATTTCTTACTTGTAACTAGTTTTAGATGTGTAAAAACTTAAGGGAGAAATATACTGAGTGATTGCCAATCCTTCTCTCTTCTCCCACCTCTTACATTGGACTAAGTGCTATTTCTTCTCTCATTGGGAGATAGAAGGAAGAGTAAGACATGATACTTAATCATTCCAGAACTGGCATTCTAGTGGCATTGCCAAATGCAAGCGTAAAGAACCATAAGACAAGGCAAATGTGCTGTGTATGGCTAGAAAGACAATTCTATTTACAATCTTCAGTAAGTGACTTGTTCAAATGATATTGCAATTAATTCATTAAATTTGCAATTCTCCCTCTAGGTTATGCTAAATTCCACATTTCTAAATAGTTTTTGGCCAGTAAATGAAATTTGTTCTTTATTGGTACAATTGAAAGAACTTTAGCTTTTGCTCAAACTACTTTTTTGAAAAATAAAGCAAAAGCTTCTTGTTTTCAGGTACATAAGATAAGAAATTTTCAATCATCTTGGAATCCTAAAATGTTTCTAGTTTGGAGTTGGTTTCTAGGTCACCCAAATAATAGGTATTGGGCATCATTTCAAATTAGGAGAATGATTCTGTAAAGTTGCTCAGAACCCAGAAAGATCTTTAAAGTAGGTTTAAATCTTACTGCAAATCTCTGGATTTCAACCCAGCATCCATACCCTAAATATTACCCTAATAATCCAAAACATGGCTCCTGACTTTGGCACAAATTCTTGGTTCAATGTCATTCTTAAAATACTGCTCAGATCAATCTTATAGCCTTTTAATTTGGAACAAACAACTGAATGGAAGCTTGATTTTAGTTCGTCACTACACAATAGACAGATCCAGTAGCTCTCACTTTTCAATGTAATGAAATTTAAATGTTTTACCCAATCAAGGGTGAGAGTGAGGAGGGTAAGAGGGTTGTGTGTGGTCTGTTGTCAAATAAATTTGGAAAATCATATATAGTCTTCTCCTAGAGTTTTGTAATTCATATTAGTGTGGTATAGGCTTAGAGAATTTATTTGGTGAAAAGCTTGTTCAACTTTGTTTAACTTAATATTTCTCAGTCGGTTAGCCATGGAAATTGTGCTGCAGGAAGCACCATTAATATCTGCAGGAACACTAGTGATCTAAGAAACAAAGTTTGAAATTGCTGCGTTAAGAAAGATCTGCATTGCCTAGCCGGTGTGGCTCAGTGATTGAGCATTGACCCAGGAACCAAGAGGTCACTGGTTCTATTCCAAGTCAAGGCACATGCTTAGGTTGTGGGCTCAATCCTCAGTTGCGGGGAGAGGGTGTGTGTGCAGGAAGCAGCCAATTGATGATGTTCCTGTTTCATTGATGTTTCTATCCTCATACCCCTCTCCCTTCCTTTCTTTCTAAAAACCAATTAAAAATATTTGGGGAGGAAAAGGAAAGATCTGCATTGATTCTGAATTTCATATCAAATCATTTTTCAACATTATCTACAATTACATCTAAAGTTCAAATAGGCAGGTAAATGGAAAGTATTATAATAGCTTTTAATAGAACCTGATAAATATGGTATTTAAGGATGTTTAAATACACTTCATCTCTACTGTCTTACATCATAAAAATAAACTCAGTCTCATAATTGTCCTGATAAATATGCAAAGATTATTGCAGTTTGGGGCACAAATTTAACTAGTAGATTCAAGCCTTCTATTTGAGTAACATCTGCAATAGTCTTATTATCATATCAACCCCTCTGCATACTATTTTGTTTTTGTTTGTTTTGATCTCAGAAATCCTCCCACTACTATCTTATCAATCTATTGAATTCCATTGCCATTATGTTTAAGTACATCAAAAAGTTAGTAGAGCTACATTTTAAGAAAATCTTTTGTACTTCAATTCCCTAAATTTAAAATGCAAAATCCATTAAGTTTTATGTAAAGTTCCTTTTCCTCTCCTCACTTGCCTTTTTCTCTCCTGTTCACAAATAGATATTTTCTTCCTATTTATTCTTAACAAGACACTTGCTAATGTCTCTGTCAAGGACTCAAAGCTCACCCCAGTAGAAGTGATTTCATTCCTCTGCAGGGAAGTTGACCAAAGCAAGTGGAGAGAATCCTCCAGACCCTGTTCTTCCCCAATGTACATCAACCCTGTTCCCTCTGAGAATGGTGTTGTCCATTTAAAAAGCAAGTTTTACCTGGAAGTGCATATTGAATAACTCTCCTCTCTCCTTCTCCACCCCAATCCCTTTGTCTTTAGATAGTACTATACAGATCTGTTCAAAACTAGCTAACTTGAGCCCTAACCGGTTTGGCTCAGTAGATAGAGCGTCGGCCTGCAGACTGAAGGGCCCCAGGTTCGATTCTGGTCAAGGGCATGTACCTTGGTTACGGGCACATCCCCAGTAGAGGGTGTGCAGGGGGCAGCTGATCGATGTTTCTAACTGTCTATCCCTCTCCCTCCCTCTCTGTAAAAAATCAATAAAATATATATTTTTGAAAAAAGAACTAGCTAACTTGAATGATATTTGTTTGGTTAGTGAATTTGGTATGGCTTCTCTAAGTTAGATAGAGAATCTCAGGTAGACTGTGAAATGCAGAGATGAATCATGGTCAAGTTAAATGTTCAGGGACTCTTTATTGTGGCTTTCAGAACCATGTAAAAGGCAGAGGACCTTCATTTTCCAACCCATCCTGCATGTAGAAAGATTGTATGTGAACTGGGAGGACACTAGGCTAACTGAAATAAACCAGACACAGAAGGGGAAATACTGCATGATACCACTTATAGGCTGAATCTAAAATAGTCAAACTCATAGAAGCAGAGAGTAGAATGGTGGTTGTTAGGGCGTGGGGAGCAGAAACAGTGAGGTATTGTCAAAGAGTATCAGTTTCAGTTACAAAAGATGAACAGGTTCAAGAGATCTGTACAGTGTAGTGCCTATAGTTTATACTATTGTAGTGTATACATAAATATTTTCTAAGAGAATAAATCTTATGTTAAGTATTCTTGTCACAAAAATTATTATTATTATAAATAAAAAGAACAGGAGGAAACTTTTGGAAGTGGTGGATATGTTTATGGCATAAATTGTGCTGTTGATTTCGCTGATGTATGTTCACCTCCAAATTCATCAAGTTGTATACATTAAATAAGTACAGCTTTTTGTATGTCAGTCATACCTCAATAAATTCTGTGTGTGTGTGTGTGTGTGTGTGTGTGTGTGTGTGTGTTTCATGAAAGATTAGGTATGGTTTAGAAAAGGAAAGCATATGAAAAACTATTTCATTTAAGGAGGTTTTTTTGCTTATTACTTAGCCATACACAATTCCTGCCTTTTCTTCTACATGCCATATGTGAACTTAAAATACATTATTTCATAGTGATATAAAAGAACTTACTGTGCTACCTAAAATTACTTGATACAGAGGAAGAAGGCTAGGATCCTTCCAAAAATGAAAACGTTGCCTTAATCCCATCCTTACAAAGGGAACAAACCTCTAGCTTCATATCCTTTTCACTAACCTGGATGGACCCTCTAGGCTTGTAGTTTCTTTCCCCCTGAGTTTTCTAGACTGGAAGTTGTCTCTTTCAATCACTGCTTTGGACTCTGTGGGGTGGCCAAAGGGGGTGACACCTTAATTTGGGGCCACCAAGGTTCCTAGTTGTAAGTGGCTCATTTAAGTGCCAGGTGAGCTGGCACTGATGCCTGTACCGCAGGTGCTCTGCTTCAGCACCGCTTGAAGGTATCAGAGAGACTCGGACCTGCCTGTCATCATGTGACTGTGGCACAGGACCTGCTATCTCTGCAACCAACTCACTCCCCAAAGAAACCTTTTTACATGGCAGCTTTAGAGCTGTCATCACGTGCACTTCCAGGCCAGTTCTCCAGATGCTGGAACCCCTGAGATGTGTCAGAGTTCAAATGGACCCAGGAGAACATCCTTAATAAATCCATTTCAAAATCGTGCAGGATAAGTTACCTCTGGAGCCCTCCAAGGGTACAAAAATATTCTTGGGACACCTGAGGAGATTCAGGCTGAATTAGAACCTTTGGTTCCATTAGTTAGTGGTTTTCAACCTTTCCTGCACAATAAAATCACCAGAGAGCTTTAACAAACATTAATACCTCGGTCCTCCCCACCTTCTTGAGATTCTGATTTAACTGAGCTGTGTGTGGTTTCCCCAGTGATCTAATGTGATCCCTCAGCCCCGTCTTTCTCAGCTTTGGCAACATGTCAGAATTATCTGGGGAGCAAAATTCTCGATGCCCAGGCTGCGCCCCCAATCAATTTAATGAAAACCTTTGTGGGTAGGACCTGACATCAGTATTTTTTTTAAGTTCCCCAACTGATTGCAATATTTAGCCAAGGCTGATAAATAGAAAAGTGTAGAAAAGGAAACCCTTCCATATGTCTAAAAGCTGGCTTCTTGCATTCTCTCCAGTTTACTTACGTCTCTGATTGCTCTGAAACTATAGGCTGAAGAGCTGTGACACAGCTGAGTAACGAGGGAAAACACATATTCAGATGCTCTGGGTTGGCATAGAATGAAACTGATAGGTGAGACTTTACAAAGTAAATAAGAGATGTACCTGTGGCAATAAATTATTAGGACTTCATAAGTGCCAGGCACTTGCATTAGCCCACAAAAGAGGGAGCCTATAAGATGAAAAACAATCTTGAATATTAGACTTTTCAAAAGTAGCTAATTTTTTCAAATATGTTCCACAGAATGTTATCCATCTCCCATAACTTAGAGCCTTGACAATTTACTTAAGGGACTACAGGTCATCAGTTCTACAGGATTCCATTTTGTCAGTAATTCTAGGATGTTGGTTCAACTCCATGGCTATGTTCCTCATTATCTATTTTTTAAAGGTGGAATTGTCCTGGTTTTCTTATTTTTTATTTTGGCTATGTGAATTATTGTTCTTTGAGTTAACTTGCTCAGAACTGTTTGGAGCACAAGCAAGTTTACCATATTTAGAGGTGATGTGTATGTTTGGTAGCTACTAGCAGAGATTATTGTTGATTAGGAGCTTGTCCAAAGAATTGTTGACAATTGAGTCGCTGAAGATTTTGTAGCCAAAGTCAAATCCAACAGCACTGTGTTTATTTGCTTTTTGCCAATTGTTAGGCCATATCCCGTTACAGTCTAACAATCCAAAAGAGAGTATTGCCAAATCATTGGCCAGTTTTCAGAATGGCTAACCCTTTTCTTGCTCTGGAACTTAACTATAACCAGTAAGGCATACTTTTTTTTGGATCGGTGCTGTATGACAATTCAGGATTTTTCTTTTCTTAAAAGGCTTGGGTGATATTGACCATTGCTGGGAAAGGCAAAACTTTTAAGTAATTGGATGCCTAAAGGAAGGAGACCATCCTGAGAGACTGAGCTCTGTTGCACATCTGTCTCTCAGGGCGGTTGCCGGTTCCCAGTGCACTGCTGCCGTCTCTCATTCGGCACCTCAATTCCCAACTTAAACAGCAGTGTTATTTCTGTCAGGTGTGGAGTGATTGCTTCTGTCTGTCTGCTGATGGGTTGCCTGGTCCAACAATTGTCTAAATTCACCCTCTGGCCTGTCTCCCAGGGGAGAGCTCTGACAAGAGCGGTGGAAGCATTGACCATCATCGCCAGGCCCTTTATGATGGTATTAATGCTTCCCTGCACAACAGCATATGTATTCTACTTGTGAGGTGGGGGCATTTTATGCTTTTATTACCCTTTTATCAGTATTAGTTCAAGTTAAGTTCTAGTTTCATCACCTGGAAGCCTACTGTGAGGCTAAATGTGGAGCCACCAGAGAGAGCAAGTGGAGAGGAGAGGCTTCTTATCTCCTGGGTGATGATGGTATGCAGTCTCAGGGCCAGGCCTCCAGCAACAGCTTCTCTCCCCTGAAGACTCAAAATGTGGTCCAGCATCTCTTTGCCTCTCATGGGTTCCTACATTTACACAGTTGGGTCTTGCTTATATGTCTACTAATACGTCTTATTTCTTTTGGGTTCCTTGGTACGCTTTTTCTGCTATTTCATTCTAATATAAACATAATATATTTCACAAGACACCACTAAAGTAAGATAAAAGTGAAATGAGATCTTCACAACCCAGGGTAGCTTATGTAACTTTTTAAATTACCTAAAGATATGAGACATGAGCTATCATATCCTGCTCCCTACCATTCCCCCATCTCTTTCTTCTGGCTTTCCATCCACCTACCCCAGCCCAACACCTTCTGAAATCAGAAGTATCCATCCAGATTTTCCACCTCCTCTACTCACTCCAATCCATTATCTCAGCAATATCTTATAAACTACATTCTTATGAGTAGCTATGCTTAATACTGGTAAAGTAAGCAGTCCTTCAAGACCCATTAATATCCTGAGGTCACTTCATTACTTTTTCTTTTTTTTTTACTGCAGAATTAGTGTTAGAGGAGAAATGTCTTATCAGAGTGGCTTTATGGTTACTCAAGGTTTATGCTAAATTGTATTTCGGACTACAAAATAACTTTAGCATTTTGTGTATATATTTACAAGTGCCTATGTTTCATGGTTTTAAGAAATTTTAACATAAATAAAACTTACATATGTGAATGCATTCCAGTTGTAGATATTTTTCTCCCAAATAATTATACATATTATTCATTTTTACTGGATTTTATATCTAATTTTTCCCTTTTTTATTATTTGACAAAAGCATTCAAAGGAGTTAGTCAGCATATAGAAGAATTCCACAGGGTTTAAGTTTAAGACACTTACTACTACAATTTTCAATTAGTTCTGACAGCTCATTCTTACCATTGAGATAATATCACTTTCATCTCATTCAGTGTGTGTGATAATTATGAGTACTTAAATTTTTCACATGTATGTTATATAATTTCTGTGGTTTAAAATAAAATGGGCTGTAAACTAGAAGATATATTGGAGATCATCTGTACATATCCCACATCTTACAGATGAAAAATTGAGAATTGGAAAAAGTAAGAAATTGTTCCAAAGTCATTCACAGGCAGGGGTTGGACCCAAGTGTTATAACTTCACCTAGTCTTCGCCATCAGGTTCTGTTATCCATTATAAATCTCAACTTATAAATGAATTTTTTATAAGCCAAATTCTGTTGCTCACATAAAAGTGGCCAACCACAAATAACTTTCCTTCAAATAGTTATTTCCTTAGCTAAACATCAGTATAATCAGACCAGTATTCTAAGGATAACATGATAACTTCATCAATAACAGTAATTATAAAACCACAACTGTTCACAATCCATTAAAATGGTCTTAACATTCTATATCAATTATAGTTAAATTAGCTAAGAAGCCTGAAAGCCATTCATTAAACAAACAACAAAAGTTTTAAATATTTACTAGGCCAGCCTGGCACTGTCCTAGACAAATGTTTACACCACCATCCCCAGGCATTCCTTTTCAATTGACTTTAACACATGATATTATAAGATGATTTAATAATAACATTGTTCAAGTGCTAGTAATACAAACAAAATTTATTTTTGCTCAGGGACTTTTAAATTCTAATATATATATATATATATATATATAGAGAGAGAGAGAGAGAGAGAGAGAGAGAGAGAGATAGAGAGGTATATATTTTATCCCATTAAATTTAATGCTATGATAAATCCAATCTTGATATTTCAAGATGAAAAGAATAACTGATTCTTGAGGAAAATTGAGACTTATTAGTTGAAAATCATGGAATTAACATCTTTCCAACGCACTTGTATTTCTTCCTTCACATTTACCTTTCTCTTAAGGTAACATAGAACTATGGCATAGGAGATTTATATAAATAAAATGGTAGGAGGAACCTATTTTTCTACTTAGGTAAATAATTAAACATTATGACATGCAAGCTCATTATGACATGAACAAATGAGGATACCACAGATTTCCTTCTGTTTTATAACAATTCACAATTGCACAAGTCACTAAATGCATTTTTGAACACAGACTAAGTATTTTGCATCACAGAAATGTCCTTTCAAAGAAAATAAAATTATTTTTAAAAATAAATTCTCTGTTCCTCAAACTAATAAGTGGTTTATGGTGACTATTTACTGAGTACTCTATTAGTGTTCATAATGAGTTTTGCTAGCAGATACATTCACATTTCAATGTGAATAATACCATTTATATTTTGCTTAACTTATGAGCATTTTGAACTTAGGATATAAAGAATATATTTTCAAACTAACTTGTGTTATCAGTTCAACTATATTAGTAAACTTGCCCTGTTCCAGGAGGTTTTTAGGAACACAGTCCAGCTATCCAAATTTAGAGAAATTAAAAGATGAGGTTTAATTTTTTTCCAAAAAGTAAAAGGAAACATAAAGCACGTCACTTGCTTTCCCAAGATTGTTATGGTTCATTAGTAGTGCTATAAATAAAAGACATTACTTACTGTAATTGTTCTTCATCTCTTGGGTGCCTTTGACTTTGCCTCGTTTATCAATTCTCAGATACCACTGTGTTCGACAGAAGAGTCTTCTCACTCTTATATCCCCTCCTTCCATGTAATCATAACTTCTTGTATGTCGCTCAGGGCTGGAACAGTTCACATTTGCAGCCATTTGCTCTGGAGTCATGTCATTGCAAGCTAAAGATATAGTGCCCACTAGACAGATAATGTGGAAGCAGGAACTGTAGAGCAAAGTTGGCAGGATCCATGTCAGTATCCATTTGCGCATTATAGTGTAGTGCTCCGGGTGTTCATGAATAACATAATGAAAATTAAATCTTGAGTTGATTGTTGCTCCTAGGTCATTGACCTCTTCCTATCTGTGAACTGCAGGTTGATTTAAGAAAGAGTAGTTGCTCTTTCCAGTTTGTTAGCCTTCTCCTTCTAGTTCCTGATAACAATACAGGATTCCTCCTTTACTCTGCGGGTATATCCTTATAAAAACAGGTTGTAGGAAGCTCAGTTGCTGTGACGCTGTTTGCTACTTGATTTCTGTTTGCAATGAGAGATTAAGAATAGGGACAGGAGGAGAAAGGAAGATGAAAAATTGAATGTCTAACTCTCGGTGGGTAAATAGTATTATAACATACAGTGCAGTGTATACTGTGGAGGTACATTTAAAACAGCCTTCATAGGATGTCAACATCTTTACCATTCTATATGTAAATTTATAAAAGTTATGCCTTGGTAGAGATAAAGCAAAATATTATTGTACCAATCATTCCAGTTCTATTTGATAAGAAACATCATGCTATTAGAGCTATTGGTTTAAATTCAGTTCTAAGAGTACTCTTAACAAAGTAAAAATGCTCTCCCTAGATTTCTTTGTTATATGCTTTTACGTTTTGGTTCATCAGTTATTTTCTCCTGAACTGCCCACACTTCTCAAGTTAAATGTCAGAATTGCTCTGGAGAGCTTCAACCTTCTCTTTCTGTAAGTTCTACAGTGAAATTACTATAGATAATTATATGGCTTGAAAATCTGGTAACTTTACTTTTCTCCTCAGTACTAAAACCAGAGAAAGAGATAAACTACTAGAACACATTCAGCATTATTTTTAAAGACAAATAACAGTAACTTACTTGTTCTGTTGATAACAGCTGGATACACAAGAATTCCATGTCTGTTGTCTGCCTTCTGCAACTTGAGCCTCTCTACTGTAGCTACAAACTACTTCTCAGCTGAGAAATTCTCCAGCAGAATCATAATTGTTTCCATAAATCAACAGGCAAGAGGATTTTCTCTGTGTGTGTGAGTGCGTGTATGCTTGTGTGTATGTGTGTGGAGCCTTTTATTCAGGGCTTTTCGATAAATACCTTTGCTGACCTCATTGGAAGCAATTAAAACTTAACCAGTGAGCTGTTAGTTGAATACAACAGCGAGAATAAAGGAGACTTGTATAATATTCATTCAATGGTCATGAGAGGGAGCTATGAACATGGTTTATGCTTAAATCTACAAGTGGGTATCTCCTTAGTAGAAACAGCTCTCCGAGTCTGAAGCAGTTAGAAGGGAAAAGGGAAGTTTCTGTACCGTCTTTACAACATAGCAGTAGTATATAAATTGAAAAATATTCCTTTGAGCATATATAAGGGACTTTTTAATAGTTAGAAAAATTTTTCCATAGCTCTATGATGCATGTATTTCTATTACTCTCTGGTACTCAGAATGTTAGAATAAAACTACTAATCCGTATTTACTCACATCTTTGTGTCCTAAAGAACAATGTTACAGAGGCAAGGGTATATATCCCTTCATACAGAAATATTTCACCATTGTATATGCATATAATTTGTATGTCTTATATTTCTAGACTGAAAATGAGAAGACCTGGGATCTTATTTGAGCTGGGCCTCTAATTACAAATATGACCTTGGACAAGTCACTTAACATTCCCGAGTCTCAGCTGCTACATTTGTAAAATTAGTTTAAGTGATTATATGGTGCCTTATAGTTTTAAAATTCTGTGACTTATAACTTCAACTACTGTATAAGGAAAAGGATACACAATTTTTAATTATGATTTTTAAAAATTAAAAATAAAGAAAATGGTTTTACATTCATTATCAGTATTTGACTCTTGCCTCATAAGACCATTATCACAATAAATAAATGTTAATTTATAGATGGAATTATAAGAGTTATAGCTAATATAAATAAGAAAGCTATTTTACTTTCCAGCATAAAGTGTTCTCCCCTTTACTTCCTGTTCTAGCATATATATAATTGTTTTCTGGTGTTTTATTAGGTATTTGTCACAGAATAATTGCATTGGTAATCTAAATCAATATTTAAGAATGTATATTAAAATTCTCTTTCCCATTTTAAGACACACGCATACACACACACACACACACACACACACACACTCTGCATTTGAAATGTACTACTTTACCACCAGGTGGTGCATGTAGACCAAATAGGATAAGGAAACTAAGTCCTTTCAATTGGATTATGTGATTTCCTTTTGTGTATATGCTTTTAGGGAACAGAATTAAGAGCATAGAATAGTTTAAATGTACCCAGGTCCTACTGTAGAAGCACCAGATATTGAAATTAAGTGTATCAGGGCAGAGGAGTTTGGGCCCTTCTATAGTTGAAAGCTAGATTGCTGCAAAAATATCCTATCATGCATTTCTCTAAAAGAAGAAAGAGAAGAAGGGAAGGAAGTGTGATGCTACTGTGTTCTGAATCATACCCCCATTAGTTTTATAGGCAACAATAATGAACAGGATTAGAACTCCCAGGACCTGGATATTCCCTCTAAAGAAATTAAAATTATTGTCAGTTCACATGTAAAGGTATTCAAGAGCTTCTAAATCAGTTCCACACTGACCCTACATATTTTAAATTAAGAAACCAACAGATTAGAAGTCAAATTTTTCTAATTAATCACTTAAGACTTAAATAAAAGAAATGGATAGTATGTTGGTAAAGAGTGCTTGGTTCCTTCTGAAAATCTGCTATATAAGGTTAATTATAAATTTGGAAGCAAAATAAGTATGAGATTGTGATCTATGCACTTTGTTCATCAGATGCCATTGTACTCTGTGATTTGAAAATATAATTCCAGTAATATTAATGAAGGAATTAATCTCAACAAAGAAACTATATTTAAATCATTTGATTATCAATTTCCTTAATGGAGAATAATTAATTCAAGATGGGCCCACAACCTGCTTCACTAGCACCAAGTCTGTAATAAAGAACCTCATTTATGTCCTTATTATTCTTATACTTCAAGAGGGATTCTCCAGAAACCAAGAGTAACATATGTTATGTATAGATGGGTTAACCCTCTATGTTTTTAAAATTCTTAATAGTAATAATGTTGACAAATATTTATTGCTCTTGTTTTAATGTACATATAGTGATAGGCTAAACACAGAAATATTTTGAAGTAATGTCTATTTATTGTTTCCAGATTGAGTTAACTCCGTTTTTAATTGGAAAGACTTCTTTAAATTTGTAAAATAAAGGATTCTTGCATCTATTCTTAAAAATTGACTTTAAAAATAAATATGCTTAAAAATTAAAAATTAAAATAACCTTAGGAAGTAAAGATTATCACCTAGGGTTCTTCAAAAGGAAACAGTGCCTAACATTTGTCTAGTTTGATTTAGAGGTATGACATATGAAAAGAGCACGAGAATCTAATTCAGTGACTGTAATGAAAATATAGGCAGTTGTTAAAGTAATAACCAACCACCTAGTTTTGCTTGAGCAACCTTTGTTATATCCCTATTTCATGGAGAGATAAATAATAAAAAATTGCTTTTGTTTAATTAATTTTGCATTTCAATAATGAATTTTAAATGTATGCCATACGCATAGTGATGTATAATATAATTGATACACAAGCACATCATTAAATATTTTCATTACTTTTATTCTTACATCCTATCCTATTCTTCATCCTCCTACTTCCAATCCTGCCAGAAGCCAATTCCAGCATGTCATAATTGCAAGAGTTTCATCAAAAGGTTGATGGAATTTGGGGACTCAGCAAGGGCTGAATCACCTGGGAATGGCTGATGGCATTTCCCAAAACCTGAAAGGGATGCATAAATTGATTGCTTGCTGCCAGACAGCTAAGGTCATCTCAATCTACATGTTATTGCCTCCTACTGGCCAAACACCTGAACAGCTGTAGGCAAATTCTTCCATTCTGACAATGGACTGTGTATACAAAACCCTACCCTTTGAAGTGTATATCTCCACCTCACCTTAGGACAGATTGTGTTAATAAAAAGCAAGGGGTCCTGATACGAGGAGATCTTAGTTACTTTAGCTAGGCTCCTCTGACCCCCAAATGCCTTTCAAAATTATGTTTCGTCTCAGGACTCTTTATTAAGTTACACACAGCCCTTGTCCAGATTGCTGAACCCTTCTAGATGCTGGAACAAGAACCCCAGCACAATCTTTTCCCCAAAATGTAGGTAATCCTTTTTATTAGTTTCTTGAGTATCTTCCCAGAGTTTCCTATGCATATGCAGATAAATTAAATACATGTATATGTATATATTACTTTACTTTTTCTCTTTTTATACAAAAGGCAACATACCATACACAATGTTCTGCATTTTGCATTTTTTTTACTAAGTAAAAATGGATAATCTTCTCATCTCAGTATTTAGGAAATTTCTTTACTTTTTAACAGCTGCATAGTACTCCATTGAATTGATATATCATGGTATGTTTTACTAGTCTACAAGTGATGAACATTTAATTTTTCCAGTCTTTCTCTATTACCAAAAAAAAAGATGCTGCAAAGAAAAAACTTATAAATCTGTCATTTTTTACTCTGCAAATGTATCCGTGGGATCCATTTCTGGAATTTCTCTGGGTCAAATGATATTTAAATATTGCCAATTTACCCTCCAGGAAGTTGTATTCATTTTACAATTGCACTAATCTGACAGATTAAATGTTATTTTATTGTAGTTTTCCCTTGCATTTCTCATTTTATGAGAGAAAGTGACCATGATGGACAAGTAGTATAAAGGAAAGGTGTGAGTGTCTACAATAGGTGGCAGTGGGGAAACATTTCCTACAATAATACCAGGAGAGCTGCAATTTGATGGGTGACTTGGAGTTAACCAAATGAGGTACCTGTCAATATACAGATCATGTGTTGAAAGTGAGCATGTCTTTTTCAACAACGAAGAACCGGTGTGGCTGTAGTAGAGAGAATGAGAGGGACTGTGGTGCATGATGAGGCCAGAGAGGCAGGCAGTGTGTGATGGACTAGGTCAAGGAGTTTGATTTGGTCCTAACAGCAGTAGGAAGCCACTGTAGTGTGTTAAGAGTGACATGAGCAGAATTGCACTTCTTGCCTCTACTGTGGCACAAACTTATTTAATTCCTATTAGCAGAATAGGCTTAGGAAATATTAAATTGTGCTCATTTATCCTATTCATTCTGTTCTTCATATTTTCAAAAAGATAGCCAAACTTTGTGTTTGGAAAGGAAAAATGGGGGAGAAAAAAGCCATATCTACTCCATGACTTAGTTTATGTAAAGCCTAAATCTGTTTCAAAGGGTTTTTGCTGAGTCCTCTGAAAAGAAGGGAAGTATAAAAGTGCGTTTGATAGGCAGCTCAGGGAAGGTAGAGCCCATAGACCACAAAACTTAGAGAAAAAAGTCTACTTGGGGAATCAAGCTCCTATGTTTCTGGTTATGCTGCAGCACAAAGCAGAAGCAGAAAAGCTTGAGAGAGTAACAACTGCCTCATGTCTCAAGAAAGATGGGCCCATAAACAACCCTCATAAAGCTTTCCCAATTTTCAAAAGAAATAGGGAAGCAGCAGGAAGCCCAGATCTGGAGGAACTGCGTGAGCAGAGTCAGTGAACACCCCCAGAAGTAAACAAAGCAGACAAATGGCTCAACAACCTGAGGCCCTTGCCTTGGCCCTAAATCAAACCCTTGAACCCTGGCCCATCTTGAAGCAGGACAAGGAAACCCAAGAATAATTGAGGTTAAGTTTTCCACAACTGGGGGTGGGGAAGGGGGTGAAATTCTCAAAGTTGAAGCTAGGTTGATTTACTAGTATAAACATAAATTTATATGTAATTTCTTATATATTTGAGAGCGTGGTCCAAGGTTTATTTCCACTACATTCCCACAGCTGTCTTCACACTGCAAATTTATCTTCATCCCTTCTGTCAATTCCTTTCCATGAATTTAGCCTCAACTTTGGATCATTTCATACAACCAATAGTACTTACTTCCTTGATTCATCCACTAAACAAATATTTATCAAATATCTACTTGGTGCCATATGCCGTCCTCAACTTTTGGAAGTACAATGGTGAATATTCTGGAAGTGATGTCTATCCTTACAGAGTATGCATTCCTAACAACGCATAGATCTGTGATGCGAGTAGGGAGTTGGGGTAGGGGAGATATTAGCATTCAAAGAAGGTGTTCAAGGAGATAGGAGATAGAAAGATAAATGGGTAGAGGCACCTACTTTAAATAAGGAATGGCTTGGTGTGTTCCAAGAACTGAAAGAAGATCAATGTGAATGAAGTACATGAGCAATGGGGAGAACAGTGAGAGATAAAGGCAACTGAAAAAACAGGCAGGGACCAGATCATCAAGAATTTTGAAGGTCATGGCAACAGGAGTTTGGGTTTATTCTAAGTGGAATAGGAAGTTGGAGTACTGGCGGGTCTACTCCAAATCTGACAGACCTGGTCAAAGACAGTAGTTTAAACTCTGAAGTAAAATTCCAAAAGTAATTGAGCAAGCCTGTGGGCCCTATAAATCCTCAGTTATATAAACTTTGTGCTTACTATTGGCATTATGCCCTAACATTTTAAAACTAACTGTATATAAGATACGAAGTCTGAGTCATATGCTCAAAATTGTGGTGTGCCAGTGACTCAACTATATAAATATCTCAGTTTACAAATGTAATTGACTCTTTGTGTCTCTGAGTCTCTAAAATTTTCTTTCATTTAATTTTATATTTATAAAAAGTTCTCTGAAATGCTAATCTAAAATTAAAGTTTGCCGAAATCGGTTTGGCTCAGTGGATAGAGCGTCAGCCTGCGGACTGAAAGGTCCCAGGTTCGATTCCGGTCAAGGGCATGTACCTTGGTTGTGGGCACATCCCCAGTAGGAGATGTGCAGGAGGCAGCTGATCGATGTTTCTCTCTCATCGATGTTTCTAACTCTCTATATCTCTCCCTTCCTCTCTGTAAAAAATCAATAAAATATATTTTTAAAAAATAATAAAATAAAATAAAATTAAAGTTCTTCAAATTATATTATTAACTTAGTGAATTACTGAGCAACTTTAGACCTGCAGCAAGATGTCATCAGAATATTTTTTTCAATTTGGAAATTACTATATAGTGAAGTTATGTATAATTCATTCTTTATTGCCTTGATTCCCTTTAAATTAATGCTTAACTTTAGCAAAGAAGTCTCTTTGTGATTAAGTGCTACACGTGAGTAACTGGTTTTGACAGCCTAGTAGCACTCTGTAACAGTTGAAAAGTGTTCTAATGGGAGTGGAGAGAGTTTGGTTCTACCCTAGGAGAATATTATGAAAAACAACAGAGACCCTGTATAATTAAGGTTATTATATTCTTTGCTTTAAATTGTCATTCTTTGGTTCCACATTCATTGTCTACATAGCAAAGCAGCAAATGAGGGATAAAACTAGCAACAACAAATTTTTTTAATGTTTCATGGATGTCAATGTGTTAATAACAAAATTGGTTTAATTTTTAATTCATTAGCTTTACAACCATGACTTTTCAGCACCAGATAAACTTTTCAAAAGTGAGAGGAAGCAGAATAAGGATAGTTATGATAGTAAAGATGGAGAAGAAAGTTATGGGGTCCTACATCTTTAGTATAAAGATACACCCACAAAAAGCCAGGTCCGGTAAAATATAGATTTCTGTAAAACCAGTGGCTAATGAAATCATTCATAGGTAAGAGAAAAGACAGTCACACTTCTCCATAGGCTTTTCTTCAAACTAAAATATTACTCACATTTTTCCTCAGTGATGTTTAATTTTAATTCAGTCATAGTGAATCTTCCTTAATTCTCTAATTGATTTCAAAAATCATCACTTCTACCACCACAACTTTTCCCACACCTGTTTCTTCCTATAAGTTTTCCCTTCACATTCTAAGTCAACTGTTATCTCTCATGTCAACTCTATTCCTAATCCATCTCCTCATCTGCAGCTCCTCTCTTTAAACTCCAGTCCTTTTTATGTGCTGCTATCAGGTTAATAATCCTAAAGCACAACTGTAATCATATTATTTTTCTGCTTAGTAACATTCCCTGAATAAAACTCTAGCCTTCTTTTTCTAATATAGAAACCCCTGGATCCAACATCTTCCGCGATCCTTTAGCTATAAATGGGTTGCAAAGTTGTCAAAATATAGGTGAATGAATACTTTACAGTCAACTCTTGTGACACTGAAAAGTCTCTTAAATAACAATATAAGCATTTTTACAAAGAAATCAATACTTAGTATGCTCTCTGATTATTTTACCTAAAAGAAAGTCATTTCTATATTTTATATTTCCTTAGGGAAATATGCTAATAGAGGAATGTTGTAGTAGAGTCGTTCCTATCAGCATAAAATACCATAGTAGATCATACAACAAAAAAATATGTCAAAAACTAAAATTTTGTTTATCTAATGCCAAGAAAAATTGGTTAATTTGGAAGGAAAAAAGACAATCATATCGGTCTTTGATGGTGGCCAAGAGAACAATAAAACAAGACTGATTTCTTTCTAATAGAATGATTTGGCTGCACATGAGTAGAGTTTTTATTTCCTAGCCTAAGTGGCTTGGAAGATAGAAGTATTGTATCACCAGTTTAGAAAGTTGCTGAATTAGTAAAAATCCTAAATTATAGTCCATTTTAAAAGAAATACTGTTTATTAATGTCGTGCTATATGTGTAATAAATCAAACTGTCTCTGGCTTAATTGAATCAATAAGAAAAATATGGAACTAGCTTATCAGCTACTCTGCAAATGTGGATGTGAAAGTACTGAAAAATGTTTGAAAATTGTTTTCTCTCTTAACTGTTTTTAAATCTCTCATGACAACCGATTTATTCTATTAATTTGTACTATCTTGAAAATATCTGTAAAGCAAAAGATAAATTTCAATCCAAACTCAATGTCAATGGTAAAAAGGGACTTCAAATAAATGAAGTTTTACCATATTTTAAAACAAGCAAGTTTATTAAAAAAAATTCATTTTATTATTTTTGCCTTGGATAAATAAAAGTAAAGAGAGTAATTCTAGTTCTTAGTAACTAAAAGAGTGATTAAATACTAATTTCAAAATGGTAATTAAATTATTTATGATGTACTCCTCCTTCCCCTTGAGTGCCTTCTTTATGCCTTCCATTCCATTTGATTCCACTCAGGATGTTGATATATTGTGGTAGGAAATATACTTTCATTTCTAATATAATCAAATATAAAACCAAGAAGGAAACTCAAAAACATCATTAAATACATTATTGTTCTTTTGTCCCTCAAATTATGTGGAAAAAAAGAGATGAAAAATAAAAAATTTCTGGATTATTTTACCACACCCAGAACATGTCATATTTTACATTTAAAAGGGGATTTTTTTTTCTTTTAACAATGTTGCCCATCTAATAAGTACTGAGAGACTATCTTGTCCCTGTTCCTTACTTTCTTGGTTTACAGGTAAAATTAATTATGCTAATTCCGTGGTGACACCAAATACTTACAAATATTTAGGAAGTGGTTTTGTTTGGTCTTGAATTCTGAAAATGTTCTTATCTTATTCTATTGATCCTGCATCCCCTTTTCTCCTCTACTTTGTTTTTAACCCCCTCCCACCACATACATTCACACACATATGCACATGCACACATGCTTTTTCTGTCATCCCCATGCTTCAAGTTTCTAGAAACTGCCTTAGGTCATATTTATATTAATTTTCTACTTGTTTATCTTTTTTTCAGTCTAGTCTTAAAAAACACATCTGGTTTCTATTCTAATCAGTATTCCTCTGAGAATAACTTCATATTATAGAAGACAAACAATTCTCAATAACCCATAATGATGCAACCTCTAGTAATTTTAAACTTTTATTCAATAATTTTAAAAATATATATATTTTTATTGATTTCAGAGCAGAAATGAGAGGGAGAGGGAGATAGAAACACCAATGATGAGAGAGAATCATTGATCGGCTGCCTCCTGCACACCCCCCACTGGGGATCAAGCCTGCAACCTGGGCATGTGCCCTTGACTAGAATCAAACCTGGGGCCCTCAGTCCGCAGGCTGAGGCTCTATCCACTGAGCCAAACCAGCGAGGGCTTATTCAATAACTTGAGGCCTGCTGCATGAATTTGTGCACCAGTGGGGCCCCTTGGCCTGGCCTGTGGGATCAGGCCGAAACTGGCTCTCCAACATCCCCTGAGGGGTCCTGGATTGCAAGAGGACGCAGGCCAGGCCGAGGAACCCCACCGATGCACAATCGGGGCCAGAGAGGGACGTGGGAGGTTGGCCAGCCAGGGAGGGACTGCGGGAGGGCTCCAGGGCATGTCCAGCCTGTCTCATTCAGTCCCAATCCGCCGACCCCAGCAACAAGCTAACCTGCCGGTCGGAGCCTCTGCCCCCTGGTGGTCAGTGCACATGATAGTGAGCAGTTGAGCAGCCTTAGCATATCATTAGCATATTACGCTTTCATTGGTTGAATGACTGACCAGATACTTAGCATTTTAGGCTTTTATTATATAGGATTTTAAAAGAGCTACTCATGTAGTCTAACTTGGCAGGCTTTTTTTTTTAGATAAAGTTTATGTCTGAGTAATCAGTTAAAGCAAATTGAAATTTGGAAACCTATGTTTTCAGAAAGAGAAATCTTGGAAACTAAAAGTAGAAAATGATTCACTATTCTCATTAGCAATTCATTTTTCAGAGTTCACACGTGAAATGACATCTGCAAAGTGTTAGGACATTAAGAAGCTAGCAAAACCTATGTACTGAAAAACAAAGACAAAAAAAATTGGAGCCACTAAAAAACAGCAAATACATATTAAGAGATTACTGACAACTCCTTACAAAAGCTGTGGACTGTAGGAGAGGATATAGTGTTTAGATATAATATGGAACAATGACCTGGGAAGAGTTTTCAGCATTCAGATGGTATATTTGCAGTCAGACAAACCTGGATTTGAATTACTGTTATCCTTAATAATTGTGTGTAGGCAGATTACTTCACATCTTTGAGTCTGTCATATGTAAAAAAAAAAAATTAATGATACCTATCTACCTTATAGGTTGTTGTAAGAATAAAATAAGAGAACTCCTGCTGGTAAGTGCCTCAGAGTCGGGGCTCAATAATGCATACTCTAGTGCAGGGGTCCTCAAACTACGGCCTGTGGGCCACATGCGGCCCCCCGAACACATTTATTCGGCCCGCCAGTTGTTTTTGCCGCCGCTGCCTGTTGCTTAGCAGCCGACTAGTTTTTTTTTAAACTATAGTCCGGCCCTCCAACGATCTGAGGGACAGTGAACTGACCCCCTGTTTAAAAAGTTTGAGGACCCCTGCTCTAGTGTATTTTCTTTGAAGAAGACTAAATGGCTGGAGACTGGATGCCAAAAATAAATAGGGTGATTCAAAGGCTCTGAATTGAGCTTTCAAAGAGGAAGATGATTAGCTAATTATAGTGGCAGCACTGTAGGTGAGACTGAGTGGGAACCTCCTATGGGCAGGGAAGGTTAAAAGAAACCAAGAGCAAAGTAATGTTTAGAGCCTGGATGAGCCTCATAAACAGAAAAGGCATAGATGAATATAATAAGAAACAGAAAGCGACTAATTTATCAAATACTTACATAGTGGTACATGCTAGGCAATTTTCTAAGTGTTTTATAAAATTATGACATATTCTAATTAAGTTGGTACTATTGTATCCTCATTTTGCAAATGATGAAACTAGTTTTAGGAATGATTTGCCAGAACAGAAGCAGAAGTAGAACAAAACTTGAGATAATTTCAGACCTCTCCAGCAGATCCTGCAGAAAAATTAGAGGCGATAGTCCTGTCCAAGAGGAAAATTATAATGACAATTTAAACTATTCTAAATTTTATATGTATTTAATATATATCATTTCATTAAAAGCTTAGTAAGAGCTAGCAAGTAATTAATGGATAGCTATTCTTTTATCCTCACTTTCTAGATGAAGAAAGAAGGCATAAAAGAGCTTAAGTAACTTTTCCAAGGTGTAATAAAGTTTGTAATAAATTGGAACAGTTAATATGGAGCCTCAGCTCTTAATCACTATTGTCTTCAATAATGGATATATTTTCATAATGAGGGTGTCCCTAACCTCCCTCACTTCTCAGTATGCAGCACCTTAGAGTGAAGTATGCAGGTTGATAGAGCTGGTTCACATGCAGAAAATATACCAGAAAGCCCTCCAATTCTGGAGAGAAACTTGCTGAGAACAAAAGACCTCCCCAGCTCCAGAAGAAATTCATTTCAGTTACCTATAATAGTAATACTAATCCTGAATTCATATATATGAACCGAAAATGACAAACATTTGGAGAAAACATGAGCAGGATCAAGGTGAAGGCACCAGAAAATTGACCCATGAGGAAAAGATAATCCAGCAAATGCAAAACGTTTATTTCAAAGTCTAACTAGAATTTTTATACTCATTCACCAAATACCACTGAATGCCTCCTATGAGTCAGACTGATTTGTGGTGCTAAATGCCATGATAATAACCCACCCCCATTTAAAAAAAAATGAGAGCTACCCCCAGGAGCCTATTTGAAATTATGTTGCATTGTAAAAAACCACAGTCACAGGAAATGGTGCAGAAAAAAGTAATTCAAATAGTTCTTAGAAATAAAAAATATGTTGCCTGAGTAAGTAACTTAGCAGAATGGTTAGGTAATAGACTGAACATAGCTAAAGGACAAATTAATGATTTGGAATATCACAGCACTCAAAAGTAGAACAAAAGTACAGAGACCGAATATAGAAAAATGTTAAATGCTATAGAAGATTAATTCAGATAGTTCATTCTTCATTGCAAAAGGCGTTCCAGAAGAAAATATGAGGGAAAGAGAGAGAGCAAAGAACACTTAACAAGTTGAATAAAAATCCAAGCCTTAAGATTGAAATGACCCACCAAGGGCCAAGTAGAACGAGTAAAGACCCACATCTTGGTGAAACCTCTACTAGTAAACTCAAACAATTAAAATTCTGAAAGTTTAAAAATTAAAGTTTTACAGATTGCTTATAAAGGGACTAGAATGGAACTGTCATCAGATATCTCATTAGGGAGCACTTGGTGCTAGAAGAAAATGCCGAAATATCTACAAAGGTCTGAGCAAAATTGCATTAACCCAAAATATGTACCAGTCAAACTATCATTCACTCACAAGTTTAAATAAAAGTATCTTCACACAAACAAGAACTTCAAAGGTCAATTGGCTATAGACCCTTTGAAAAAAAGAATTATGGCAGCAAAACAAAAATTTTCTAAGAGGAAATATGGGATAGAAAAAAATCAATGATGAAATACTACTCAACGAAAACAAGACCCAATTACTGATATGTAGAACATATGTATGAATCTCTAATCATTATGCTAAGTGAAAGAAGCCATACCCAAAAGGCTACATACATAGAAAAGACAAAACTATAGGTACAGTAAACAAATCTGTGGTTACCGGGGCCTGGGGCAAGTGCTAACTACAAAGGGCACAAAAGGATTATTTGGGTGATAAAGCTGTTCTATATATTGATTGTGGAGTGGTTACACCACCATATGCTTTTGTCAGAATTCATAGAACTGTGCACCAAAAAGAATAAAAAAGTAGATTATGTAAATTATGCCTCATAAATAAATAATTACATGCACAGATACACACATAAATTAGTGCTAATGGAAAAAAAATAGTGCTAATGGTAGTGAATAATGAAGACAAAAAAACTGGTTAAATATATATTTAAGTCTCAATCTTAAAAAATTTTAAAACAATCTTGAACTAAAATCCCAAATTATTACAACATTGAAGATGTTGGGAAGAAGTTTAGGCAGATGAAAAATAAGTTATTTGAGATTATTACTTTATTTGGGGGGAAAATAGATATATTGATATATTCTAGATGTTGATAAAAATTAGCTAAATATTTTAGATTAACCCCTAGAAGAATAGAAATGGAATTCATAACTTCCAAAGTAGATGACAAAAAGAGTAATTAGGAAGCAATCTAATTAGAAAGTAAAATAGTTGGCTTTTTAGTAGCTGGGTGGTTCAGTCAGGTGGAGCGTTGTCCCATACACCAAAAGGTTGTGATTTAGCACTAGCTGGTTTGGCTCAGTGAATAGACCATCACCCTGCGGACTGAAGGGTACTGGGTTCGATTCTGGTCAAGGGCACATGCCCGGTTTCGGGCTCAATCCCCAGTGGGGTCCATGCGGAGGAAGCCGATTAATGATTCTCTCTCATCATTGATGTTTCTATCTCTCTCTCCCTCTCCCTTCCTCTCTGAGATCAATAAAAATATTTTAAAAATAAAATAAAAAAATTGTGATTTGATTCCCAGTCAGGGTGTATATCTAGTTTGTGTGTTCAATACCTGGTTGTAGCACATACAGAAGGCAAGCAATTAATGTTTCTTTCTCACATTGATGTCTCTCTCTCCCCCTCTCTCTCTAAAAATCAATAAAGACATATCCTTGGGTTAGGATTTTTTTTAAAAGGAAAATAGAAAAGACCAAAAAGTTTTGATGGAAAAAATAATTTCAAACAGATTAGTCATCATCTATATATATAAAAGCCTAAGCAACCAGCCAACCAGCCAGTAGCTATGACTGAGCAATGATCATCAGGGAGCAGATGCTCAACGCAGGAGCTGCCAAGCTACAGGAACTTTGCAGAGTGCCCTCTCCCACTCTGGGACCCCTCAGGAAATGTTGGAGAGCTGGTTTCAGCCCAATCCCTGCAGGCCAGGCCTAGGAACCCAACCTGCCAGAGGAACCCCTCTCACTCGGCAGACACCCTTTGAGCCCTGGCACTGCCCCAGGTGCAGCCAGCCAGAGAGGTATCGAGGGAGGTTGACTCCAGGGCGTGTCCAGCCCATCTCACCCAGTCCTGCCCCACCAGCAACCTTCTAAATAATTTCCTTTCAATGTGCACAAATCTGTACACCGGGCCTCTAGTAAGAAATAAGAATGTTAACTTTTCATATTAAAAAACAAACCCTAGCCGTAGCCAGCTTGGTTCAGTGGATAGAGCATCGGCCTGCAGACTGAAGGGTCCCAGGTTCAATTCTGGCCAAGGGCACATGCCTAGGTTGCGGGCTCAATCCCCAGTCGGGGTGTGCAGGAGGCAGCCGATCAATGATTCTCTCTCATCATTGATGTTTCTATCTCTCTCTCCTCCCTTCCTCTCTGAAACCAATAAAGAAATATATATTTTTTAAAAACCCTAAAAATGGTTAAAATTAAACATACACATACAGAAATTAAAACTTAGCAATATGCTGTTTGTAAAAAAAAAACATCTAAAATTAAATGACACAATCTGATCATCTTACTAGATACCAAAAAATATAATATTTAACATGATTTAATATTCATTCTTAATAAAAAATGAAATAAATTTAGTTTGTTGAGACTTATAGGAAAACTTCATTTATTTGATATAGGCAACACAACACACCTGCAGAACATCAGATTTAATGTGGTACACTAAAAAGAGAGTCACTGCTTCATTCAACTTTATTACTTTAGGTTTTAGTCAATATAATAAGTGAAAAAAAATTATATGATAACACCTGTAGAACTAAAGATGATAGCTAATCTCAATCTAATAATTGCTCCTACCAAGATTTTCTTTGCCTGTTACATGTCTTTTTATTTTAATAATTTTATAAAGTACATTGTTTTAAACCAGCCGTGGGCAAACTACGGCCCGCGGGCTGGATCCAGCCCATTTGAAATGAATAAAACTAAAAAAAAAAAAAAAAAGACCGTACCCTTTTATGTAATGATGTTTACTTTGAATTTATATTAGTTCATATAAACACTCCATCCATGCTTTTGTTCCGGCCCTCCGGTCCAGTTTAAGAACCCATTGTGGCCCTCGAGTCAAAAAGTTTGCCCACCCCTGTAACAGTTTTATTTCTAATTTCTTGTTCAAATGTGTTAAATTTGCTGTTAAAAAATTATTGGTGTTCCCTACATATCAGCCTGCCTTCCATCAGCCATCAACTGTGTCTTGGTTGAAGGGTTGCCAGAACTTGCTTTGCCCACACATGGAGGACTAGAATTAATACCCCTTGAGGGAAATTGCCTAACCAATGATTGAAGAGAGAGAGTTAATAAATGCCAGAACTCCCCCACCCCTCTCCTTGGCTGGGATAATTCTGATGCATGTGTTTTACACTTTTTCCCCAGAGTTTCTCTAGGATTATAGTGCATCTTTCATTGACTACCTTTTCTTCCCTCTCCTAGCCATGTTCCTTGCAACTCCCAATAACCTGCTTGCACTGGAATCCTTGGGACAGAGTCTGTATCTGAAGAGCATAGACTATGCATAGACATAAGTAGTAATGATCATAGATATTGAAATGCCTTTCATTTGCTTCATTTTTTAATGCTAGCAGAGTCTAAAACTTATTTTCAAAACGATTTAACAAAAGAAATGCAGAGAAAGCAAATGTGGCAAAAGGTTGAAAACCGGTGGATCTAAATAAAAGTCATAGAGATATTCTATTGTGAGAGTTTTGTATATCTTAAGTTTCAAATTTTTCAAGACAAAAAGTTGGAGAACTTGCTGAATGACTTCTAGTTTGAAGATGGCAGCATCAAGTCAGCATTTCCCTTCTCTTCATGGAAAGCATCCAAAAACAAGGAAAATAAACAGCACAAATTCCTTTGCAATTCCACTTCCAATGGTGAAAGTAGAAGATAAACAAAATTCAATATCACAAAACAGGTCAGAGGACTTCCCAAAATGAGAAAAAAATGAGGGAGGAGGGAAGGAACAGGGAAAACAAGTGGCAGATGAAGGACATTCTCCAGAAAATTGATATCATGGAGTAGAAGAAAATTATAACTAGAAATTTGCCACACATTGTAAAACTTAATGATACACTTTTATGAATGAAAAGCACAAGCATAAAGGCAAAAGCTTAGTGTAGAGATTGAAAAGATGTGAGAAAGAAAGCCATCAACAGACATCAAGGTGACATTGGAAGGAGCCCAACAGTGAATAAGACACTAATTAAAAGATAGTAAAATTTTTTGAAGGGGGAATATGAGTAAAATGGATATCAAGAAAAAGTTTTAAATGATAGTTAAGACAGTCAAAGAAACTCTACAACATTGAAGGCCCCAAAGAAGCAAACCAAAATAATAGAAAGAAACAATTATTTTAAATATAAATTATTTTTAAATATAATTTAAAAAATAATTTTCACAATTAAACTTCTCCAGACTTTTATTTGTAGAGTTTAATGTGCAATTAGGTTTAACAGAAATTGTAAATAATGCTGCAATTAATAATAGGGGTGCTCCTATGTTCATAGCAGCACAATTCACCATAGCTAAGATCTGGAAACAGCCTAAGTGCCCATCAGTAGATGAATGGATTAGAACACTGTGGTACATCTACATGATGGAATACTATGCTGCTGTAAAAAAGAAGGGACTCTTACCATTTGCAACGGCATGGATGGAGCTGGAGAGCATTATGCTAAGTGAAATAAGCCAGTCAATGAAGGAAAAATACCACATGATCTCACTCACTCATGGATAATAGAGACCATTATAAACTTTTGAACAATAATAGATACAGAGGCAGAGCTGCCTCACACAGATTGTCAAACTGCAGCGGGAAGGCCGGGGAGGGTTGGGGGGTAGGAGGGAGGGGGTAAGAGATCAACCGAAGGACTTGTATGCATGCATATGAGCATAACCAATGGACATAAGACACTGGGAGGTAGGGGAGGCTGGGGGATTGTCAAGGGCGGGGGGGAAAAAAAAGGAGACATATGTAATACTCTTTGTAATACTTTAAGCAATAAAAAAAAAGAGAGAGAGAGAGAGAAAAAAGAAGCTATATGAAGCCATTGAGACACTCACTATTGCTGTGTGGAGTGTAAATTAGCACAACTAAATGGAAAGACTTTGGTATCTAATAAACCTCTTGAAATGACAAAAAATAAAAAAAAATAAAAAAATAATAGGGGTGCAAATATTCTTTCAAATTAATGTTTTAGGTTTCTTTGGATAGCTTCCCAGAAATTGATTCAGAGTTATAAGGCAATTCCATTTTTAATTTTTGAAGAAACTCATACAGTTTTCCACAGTGGCTGCATCAGCCTGCATTCCCACCAACAATGCACTAGGGTTCCCTTTTCTCCACATCCCCATCAACACTTGTTTGTTGATTTATTGATGATAGCCATTCTGACAGGTGTGAGGTGATATCTCATTGATGATTAGTGACATTGAGCATCTTTTCATATGTCTATTGGCTGTTTTTATGTCCTCTTTGGAGAAATGTCTTTTAAGGTCTTTTGCCCATTTTTTAATTACATTGTTTGTTTTTGGTGCTGAGTTGTATAAGTTCTTTATAAATTTTAGATATTAACCCCTTATCAGATTTATCATTGGCAAGTATGTTCTCCCATTCAGTAGGTTGTCTTTTCATTTTGCTGATGGTTTTCTTTTCTGTGCAAAAAAAACTTTTTAGATTAATGTAGTCCTATTTGTTTATTTTTTCTTTTGTTTCCCTTGACCAAGGAGTTATATCGAAAAAAAAATATTGCTATGAGAAATGTCTGAGATTTTACTGCCTATGTTTTCTTCTAGGACTTTTATGGTTTCAAGTCTTACATTTAAGTTTTTAATCCAGTTTGAATTTATTCCTGTGTATGGTGTAAGAAGTTGGTCTAGTTTCAGTTTTTTTTCATGTATCTGTCCAATTTTCCCAACACCATTTATTGAATACACTGTCTTTACTGCATTGTATGTTCTTGCCACCTCTGTCAAATATTAAGTGACCATAAAGCCATGAGTTTATTTATGGGCTCTCTATTCTGTTGCATTGATCTGTATGTCTATTTTCATGCCAGGATCATGCTGTTTTCACTATGACTTTGTAGTATATTTTGATATCAGGTGTTATGATTCCTCCAACTTTGTTCTTGTTTCATAAAGATTTCTGTGGCTATTCATGTTTTCCTGTAGTTCCAGATAAAATTTTGAATTATTTGTTCTGGTTTTGTGAAATATGCCATTGGTATCTTGATAGGAATTGCATTGAATCTATAGATTACTTCAGGTAGTATGGACATTTTAACAATGTTAATTGTTCTTATCCATGAGCAGAGTATATGCTTCCATTTATCTGAATCTTCAATTTCTTTCTTCAGTGTTTTATAATTTCCTGAGAACAGGTCTTTCATTTCCTTGGTTAAATTTATTCCTAGGTATATTTTTATGCATTTGTAAATGAGATTGTTTTCCTAGTTTCACTTTCTGATAGTTCATTATTGGTATAAAAAATGCAGCCAATTGCTGGATATTTATTTTGTATCCTACTACTTCACTGAATTTACTTATCAGTTCTAGTAGTTTTGGGTGAACTCTAGGGTTTTCCATATACAGTATAATGTCATCTGCAAATAATAGCTGTTTTACTTCTTCCTTTCCAATTTTGTTGCCTTTTATTTCTTTTTCTTGTCTGATTGCTGTAGCTAGGATTTCTAGTGCTATGTCGAGTAATAGTGGTGAAAGCAGACAAATCTGTCTTATTCCTGATCTTAAGAAAAATGCTTTTAGTTTTTTCCCATTGATTACGATGTTAATTGTGCATTTGTCATATATGCCCTATATTATGTTGAAATATGTTCCTTCTATTCCCATTTTGCCGAAAGTTTTTATCATGAATGGGTGCTGTGTTTTATCAAAAGCTTTATCTACATCTATTGATATGAATATGATTTTTTAATGTGGAGTAGCACATTAGTTGCTTTGCAAATATTGGACCAACTTTGCATAAATCCTACTTGGTCATGATATATGATTTTTAAATGTATTGTTGAATCCAATTTATTAATATTTTGTTGAAGATTTTAGCAGCTATATTCATCAGGGATATTGGCCTATAATTTTCTTTTTTTGTAGTATCCTCATCTGGTTTTGAAATTAAGATAATGCTGGCATCATAAAATGAGCTTGGAAGTCTTTCCTTCTCTTCAACTTTTTGGAATAATTTGAAGACAGGTATTAGTTTGGACTTTTGTTTTTTGGGGAAGATTATTGATTACTGCTTCAATTTCACTAATTGTAATCAGTCTTTTCAGACTTTGTATTTCTTATTTTTTGTTTGTTTATTTGTTTCAAGTGTCAGTATTTTTTTTTTAATCTTTATTGTTGAAAGTGTTACAGATGTCCCCTTTGGGTTTTTTTGGTTGTTTTTTCCTCCCATTGACCCTCTCTTCCCTTCACCAGCCCCTCCCAAGCCTTCCACACACTATTGTCAGTATCCATGGGCTATGCGTATATGCATATAAATTCTCCGGTTAATCTCTTCCTCCTAAACCTCCTCCCCCACCCCCCCCACCCCCCCACCCCCACCCCCACTGCCCACCTTCTCTCTGAAATTCATCAGTCTGTTCATGGTTCTAGTCCAGCCGTGGGCAAACTACGGCCCGCGGGCTGGATCCGGCCCATTTGAAATGAATAAAACTAAAAAAA
This sequence comes from Myotis yumanensis, assembly GCF_028538775.1. Taxonomy (NCBI): domain Eukaryota; kingdom Metazoa; phylum Chordata; class Mammalia; order Chiroptera; family Vespertilionidae; genus Myotis; species Myotis yumanensis. Next base: position 64,609,651 of record NW_027223752.1, read on the forward strand.
AAAAAGACTGTACCCTTTTATGTAATGATGTTTACTTTGAATTTATATTAGTTCACACAAACACTCCATCCATGCTTTTGTTCCGGCCCTCCGGTCCAGTTTAAGAACCCATTGTGGCCCTCGAGTCAAAAAGTTTGCCCACCTCTGCTAGTCTCTGAATCGATTTTGTTCCTAAGTTCATTTTGTTCATTAGATTCTACATATGACTGAGATCATGTGATACTTATCTTTCTCTGACTGGCTTATTTATGTTTCATCATGATTTAGTTTTAGGAGATTATAGGTTTCTAGGAATCTGTCCATTTTATCCAGATTGTCCTTTTTGTTGGTATATAGTTGTTCATAATATTTTCATACAATCTTTTGTGTTTCTTTAGTGTCAGTTGTTACTTTTGTTGTTTTAGTCCTGATTTTATTTATTTGGATCCTTTCTCTCTCTCTCCCTCTCTCTTTTTTTATGAGTCTGGTTAAAGGTTTGTCAATCTTGTTTATCTTTTCACAGAGTTAGATCTTGGTTTCATTGATCCTTTGTATTGTTTTTAGACACTATTTGGTTTATTTCTTCTCTGATCTTCATATTTCCTTTTATCTACTCAATTTGGATTTTATTTCTTGTTCTTTTTCAAGTTAGTTTAAGTGTAAAGTTAGATTGTTTATTTGAGATTTTTTCTTGTTTCTTGAGATAGGTCTATAATGCTGTGAATTTCCCTCTTAGGACTGTTTTTACTATGTCCCATAGTTTTCAGGTTTTGTGTTCTCATTTTCAACTGTTTCAAGGTATCTTTGGATTTCGTCCTTGACCTCATCATTAAGCCATTTGTTGTTTAGTATCATGTTATTTAGCTTCCCTCTCTTTATGTATTTTTCAGTTTTTTTTCTTTGTGATTGATTTCTAGTTTCGTTCTATTATGGTTGATGCTTTATATGATTTTAATCTTCTTAAATTTATTGAGACTTCTTTTGTGTCCTAACATTTGGTCTACCCTAGAAAATGTTGCATGTGCATATGACAAGCATGTATATTCCGCTGCTTTGGAGTGCAGTGCTCTGAAGATATCAATTAAATCTATTTGATCTAGTGTGTCATTTAAGGCCACTGTTTCCTTGTTGATTTTCTGTCTTAAAGATCTATCCATTGATGTTAATGGGGTATTAAAATCCTCTACTATTACTCTATTACTGTTGAACTCTCCCTTTGTGTCCATCAAGATTTGCTTCATGTATTTAGGTGCTCCTATGTTGGGCACAGAAATGTTTACAAGTGTTATATCCTTATGTTGAATTGCTCCCTTTCTCATTATGTAGTGTCCTTCTTTTTCTGTTATTATAGACTTTGTTTTAAAGTCCATTTTATTTTATATAAGCACTGCTACTCCAACTTTTTATTTTCATTTGCATTTGCATGAAATAACTTTTTTCATTTCTTTATTCTTTGCTTGTATGTGTCTGTCTTTCTTAGGTGGATCTCTTGTAGAAAGCATATGTATTATTCTTGGTTTCTTATCCATTCAGCTACCCTGTCTTTTGATTGGAATATTTAAGTCATTTACAATTAAAGTGGTTATTGATAAGTATGTATTTATTACCATTTTGTTATTTATAAGTGTTTGTTTTTCTTTCTTTTTCTTAAACAAGACCGTTTAACTATTGTTTAATACTAGTTTGATGGTAATAAATTTTTACTTTTGTCTGGGAAGCTCTTTATATCTCCTTCAATTTTATATGATAGCCTTTCTGGGTAAAAAGTTGCAGGTCCTTGCTTTTCATCACTTTGAATATTTCATGCCAATCCCTTCTGTCCTGAAATGTTTCTGTTGAGAAATCAGCTGACAGTATGATAAGAGTAACTATCTCTTGCTACAGTTAAGATTCTCTTTGTCCTTAACCTTTGCCCTCTTAATTATGGTGTGTCTTGGTGTGAGCCTATTTGGGTTCATCTTGTTTGGGACTCTCTGTGCTTCCTGGATTTGTGTGTCTTTTTCTTCACCAGGTTAGGGAAGCTTCTAGCCATTATTTCTTCAAATAGGTTCTAAATCCTTTTCTCTCTTTCTTCTCTTTCTGGTACCCCTATGATGCCAATGTTGTTATACTTCATGTTATTCCATAGGTCCCTAGACTATACTCCTCTAATTGGGTGTTTTCTGATATCTTATCTTTCAAATCACTGATTCAGTCATCTGCTTCATCTAACCTAATCTTTATTCCTTTTTGTGTATTCCTCATTTCAGATATTGCATTCTTCATTTTGACAGCTTCTTTTTTTATGGTTTCTGTGCTCTATTTTATGCTGGCTATCTCTTTTTTAAAGTTCTCACTAAGTTCCTTGAGCATGTTTATAACCATTTTTTTTGAACTCTATATCTAGTAGATTGCTTGCCTCTATTTCATTTACTCCTTATTTTCTGGAGATTTCTCCTGCTCTTTCATATGGGGCATATTTTTTTTGTCTCCCCATTTTTGGTGCCTCTGTATTTTTGTTTTTGTGTATTAGGTAGATATATGTCTCCCAGTCTTGGTAAAGTGGCCCTTTATAGTAGGTGTCCTGTGGAACTCAGTGGTGCAGTCTACTTGATCACCTGAACTGGGTGCTCCAAGAATGTCCCCTCTGTTGGTTGTGTGAGACCTCCTGTTGTAATTTTGTTGTTGTTGTTGTTAATCCTCACCCAAGGATATTTTTCTATTGTTTTTTTTAGAGAAAGTGGAAAGGGGTGCGGGAGAGAGAGAAAGAGAGAGAGAGAGACATTGATGTGAGAGAGACACATCAATCGGTTGCCTCCTTCACATACCCCAACTGTGCCAAGCATCAAACCTACAACCAAGGTACATGCCCTTGGCTGTGAATTGAACCTGCAACCATTTGGTGCACTGGCCGATGCTCTAACCACCTAGTCATGCCAAGTCAGGGCTGTAATTGAGTCTTGATTGCTGTTGGCCCATTTGTTTATGGGGTCGACCCTCAGGTTGGTTGCCTTTGAAGATCAACCCAAACCACAGTGTATGTGCTGCTGTGCAGGTGCTGACCACACAGAATGGGATTTGCCTCAGGTTCTGGCCTGCCGAGATCACCCTTTGTATATGCCACTTGTGAAGCTAATTGGAGCTTGCTCTGATGTTGTCTAAAGCTTGCCACTGGATGGGTTTGTTCTGGGACATTACTAGGAACTTTAGTGCAGGTAAATGTCAGACACTGTCGGTGACTGGCTCTGTGCAACCTGTTTGGAGCTCCCAAGCCATCCACGATTTGTGGCTGCTTCAGCTGAGCCTGGGCATGTGTGGGAAGGACCTAGCTGCTCACCAGGGCCAGCTTCCACCAGCACCACGCCTGGAGGATGGTCAGCAAAAGGCCCAAGGCACCATGAGATCTGCCTCTACCTGCCGACTGCCTGTTAGGCTCAGTCACTGAAGGAGCCACTGGTGGTACTCAGGTTGCATGAGAGATTCCAAGATGTTTCTTATGTGCTTTGATGTTTAAAGAACACTGCTGTATGTGCCACTCAGTTCTTTCCCACGCACTGTCCATTGTAGTATAATGGTACCAATTATTGTAAATGTAAAATTGGTTCTTGGATCATGGGCTAGTAGCACTCAGTCCTTCTCCCTGAGGAAGTGTCATTAAGAATGACAGGTCCTCCCTAGGTACTAATTCAAACCTTCCATAAATTTTATTAGTGTCTTGTGGTCTTGCAAAAGAAACTTCTAATGGTATTCCTTCTCTTAGTATGATTGATTTGATTAAATTTTGATTCAGTTAGTCTGGGGAGAAGCTTAGTGGTAGGCCAATCAAAGAATTTGGGATTACCAGCCTTATAAGAACCAATTCTATTCTAATCGTTCATTTTGACTATGAATTTCTCATTCATTTAGAAGAGCTTGGTTTAATTAAAAGCAGAACCAAATACTGAAAGTTTGATCTTGGAATATGGGCTTATTTTAAGGCATATTGTTAGTGGTAAATATTGAGAATCCACCCATGGAAGAGGTTTGAGAGTCTATAATTTATTTTTTTTAAATAATGGAATAAAATGCTAGTTTCTTTGTTCAGTAGAGAAGTCTAACTTACAGTAAACACTCTGATGGAAATATTTTGGTGAAAGGGCGGGGAACTGACACTGCGTCACTAGGACTTCTGCCAGCCCTTTTCCCATTAGAGCACAATGGCTCCAAACAAAGAGGAAATGATATGGGTAAACCACAGCACCCTCCATACAACATTTACACTGAGAGGAAACACAATGAGCTCTTACTAGTTTTCTTCCACCACATTTGACCCCTCCACCCACATTTTGAAAGAAACATACGTATTTAATATAAATCACACATAGAACTGACCTCACAAAATGTGAACTCTTTACCACTTTGATTTCATTATTTCAAGGTTTTGAATTTCTTAATTAATACTTCACTTTATTCCTCTATGGTAACAGGTAACTAACTATGCATTCCTTGGCTTCTGTTTTCTCCATCATTTTCAGTGGTAGGGATGGTCCATTCCTGTTTCATTTACAAAATTTATGATAATTGAAATAATTAAGCTCATTATCAACTTTATGACTTAAAGGGGAAAACCACATCACTCACATCATTTGTTAAGCAACTGTAGTACTTAAATGAACTCATAATTAGCCACTAATTATTTCAATCATCCTCAAAGTTTTGAGTTCAGTCCATTATTTCTGGACAAACACATAGTAACAATCAGCTTACACTAGGATAACCACTCCATCATAAACTCCTTTGCTCTTTTCCTTCTTCATATTCTTAGGACATTTCCTAAGGTAACCTTTTGCTGCAACCAGGGTGGTCTTTTCAAGATCCTGCCCAAATGCCTGTTACCCAATCTCACCCTATGTACACGCCATTGGCCTAATTCTTTTTCCATGTCTGAACTCCCACAAATCTGATCAGTTGTTTTTGTTTTTTTAAAATATGTTTCTATTGGCTGCCTCCTACCCACCCCCTACTAGGGATCAAGCCTGCAACATGGGCATGTTCACTGACTGGGAATGGAATGGGCAACCTCTCAGTACATGGGACATGTTCAACAAACAGCCACATCGGCCAGGGCAAATCTGATCCATTTTTAAATGAGCCTCCTTTGACAACCTCATCCCACAAACAGTCTCTGTCCCATCCTAAAAGTTCTATTTCCAATACAAGCTCTTTGCCTCTTTCTATTAACTTTGTAAAAGACATGGAATTAATTATTCACAAGTATTTTCTGTAGATAGTTTACCAACCTGTTTGATTATAATTGGCTGTTAAATCTATGGACTGTATCTTTTACTTCTTTTTAACCTTGTAGTGTTTTTCACATAGTCCATAAGAAATGTTTCTTGAAGGAATGCGTGAATAAATCAATAAGTGGAAAACAGCAGATTTAGGCTGAAAAAGTCATTTGTGGGTTTTTCCCACTTATCAAAGGATTAATTTAATCTATTCCCTCATGTCTTAATTTATATAATTTAAAATAAGGCTTGCAATTTGAACATAAATTTTAACTTTTTTTAAGACCTCACTTTTTCAAATGAGAAACTTGAGACTCAAGTGAAAAGTGGATTGCTAGAGATTGCATATATAGCCATGGCAAAATTAAACCAGAATTTAGATTCCCTAATCCTAATACTGTGCTCTTCCAAAGGGCAGTGCTTTGCGGTGAACACACCAGGTTAGCCTTAGCCATTAGGCCATTTCAAGAAAGGGTTAAATAAAAATGAGGTAAAGCATACAGATCAGTTCATAGTTCATATTGCATATCACATGTTTAAACCCTTTCTTTAAAATAATAGGCAATATATTCATGTATATACTTAGTTATGTATATTCCCATCTTTTTCCCGTAAGAGTTTTGGTAGCTTTACATAAATGTTTCAGAACAAGAGCATAAAATAGCATGTTAAATAAGCAGATAAGGAAAAGAGGGCTAGGCAAAAATGAGATAGAAAAAGAAAAGTCTGAAATGATTTTACAACATAAAATCTTACTGAAAACTCTTTTACTTTTGCTAGATTTGGCTCACAAATATGATTGGTTCTAAGCTTTCTATCTGCCAAGGAAAGGAAGTGACAATGTCATGTACATAATTTAGCAGTTGCCATAAAATAAAAACAAACAACCCATTTGTGCGTATGAAGCACTCTATATCATACTAGAGGCCCAGTGCACGAATTTGTACATAGATGGGGTCTGGCCGGCCCGTCCCGATCAGGGCCGATCAGGCTGGGCTGGCCGGGGTGAGGAGCCATGGACAGTTGGCTGCCCAGCCCCGCCCCCAATTGGGGTAGGAGGTCCAATCGAGGGTGGGGTCAGCTGAGGGGAGGGGCTGCGGGCACTTGGCCAGCAGGCCCTAACCCCTGGTCTAACTCCCAGTCGAACTCTTGGTCAAGGGGACAATTTGCATATTAGCCTTTTATTATTTTCGCTAGAGGCCCGGTGCACGACATTCATGCACTGGGAGGTGTGGGGTTCCCTCAGCCTGACCTGCACCCTCTCCAATCTGGGAGCCCTCAGGGGAGCCCTCTCCAATCCAGGAGTTTCTGTCTGTCTTTGCAATCATATGAGCGAATTGTCTGAGACCCCAACTCATTTTGGTTTGTTGCTCACAGAATAATAAAGGCATTTTTTTTCTTTGCTTCATTGGTGGAGATTTCCTGGAAGTTTTAGGATATCTTCCCTTTAATTTTTCCTAGACATTCTGATTTTACTTATATCTCTCACCTTTGCTTTCCCTCCATCCCCCACCACAACAGTAACTTGCTCCAGGCTCACTTTGCTCTAGTGTCTAGGACAGTGGTCGGCAAACTGTGGCTCGCAAGCCACATGCGGCTCTTTGGCCCCTTGAGTGTGGGTCTTCCACAAAATACCGACTTCTGCACATGGGCCACAAAGTTTCAATCGCACTGTACGTGCACGCCCGCACGTGGTATTTTGTGGAAGAGCCACACTCAAGGGGCCAAAGAGCCACATGTGGCTCGAAAGCCGCAGTTTGCCAACCACTGGTCTAGGAGATCTGTCTGCCATCAGAACTATGATTCCCAGCATCCCTGGTGGTCCCCGCACTCTGGGCTTCTGCTTCCGGTCCTGGGGCTGCCACCAGAACAACTATTCCCAGAATTCCTGGTGCTCCCCACGCTCTTGGTTTTCCCTTCCTGCTCTGTCTCCATCCCACGGCCTCCCACTCTGCCAAGTCCTCCAACCCGCCAGCTCTCCCTCTCTGCTCTCCATCTGGCAGCTTGGGGAGCCAAGTTCCCCAAGTCACTCCACTCTCTGCTGGCTCTTCCGCTCTGCTCTCCGCCTGGAGGCTTGCGGGGAGCAACCAAGGGGGCCACGTCCCTCCAAGCCACTGGCTCTCCCACTCTGCTCTCTGCCCAGTGCCTGTGTATGCAAATTAACCCACTATCTTTGTTGGGTTAATTTGCATACTCAGTCCTGATTGGCTGGTGAGTGTAGCAGAGGGATGGGCAATTTACATGTTTCTCTTCTATTATATAGGATACTAGTGTCCCAGTGCATGGATTCATGCACATTGAAAGGAAATTAATTAGAAGATATATTTTAATATCACTATTCGCCCTTTCTCTATCATAAAAGTGTCAACCAAATTCATGATCAACAATGACAGATCAAAACACATGTGTGCAATTGACGCCAGTGAGAGCTTTATACATGAAAATAAACTTGCTTAATCAGACCTGCTTTCTGATTTAGCTAAACTTTTTCCAGCCCAGTGAAGCACCCCAACTTCAGGTAATGGTCAGTAACACAGCAGTAAATATCAACACAAAGCACAATATTATTGTAGATCACACAGTGAGAACAAAGGGTGAAATATTTAACTGCAGCAGTGTTTGACTATATTTTGCGCAGTGAGAAAACCTGAAGTCATTTTCAAGATCCACCATTTCTTACTTCTTTTAAGTTGGGTCAAGTTTCTAAACTTTCTAAATCTCTGTTTTCTGGCTAATGAAAATAGGTTTTCACCAAGTCTCCTATCTCCCTACTCCAGGACTTCTGTGAGGATCAAATGAGATGAGGCACATGAAAACACTTCACAAACACTTGGTTAAATTGTAAAATGTTTGCACCTGGCTATAAAGCAAGTTGGGTTCTTGGGCCGAAGAAACTCCAAGGAAGCTAGTTGCTAGGGAGAGGAAGCCGGGCATTGCTATGTGATGTCATTACCCAGCACCCACAGCAACCGTTTCTGGGCTGGGCTGGGCTGTGGACCACATTTTGTACCATAGGGTCTTAGCAGCATCAGCTGTAATTTGGTGGGGTGTCGCTCCAGGGTGGTGGTGGGGCCTGTGTCCCACTTGGGGGAAGCCGAGTGTTGGTTTGTTGGCGCCAGGTCTGTGGTGCCATTTATTCTTAAATGGCCAGTGCGCATCATGGCAGCTCCTGCATTGAACATCTTCCCCCTGGTGGCCAGTGCTCATCATAGCTGCCAGTTTGACAGATGGACATTTAGCCTTTTATATACCTACTAAAGCCCCAGTGCATGAATTCGTGCATGGGTGGGGTCCCTCCTGGCCAATCAGGGCTGTCTTGCCCAGTCCTGATTGGGACCGGCTGGGGGAAGGGACCGTGAGAGGTTAGCCTGCAGCAGGAGGTTGGCTGTGGGAGCGCACTGACCACCAGGGGGCAGCTCCTGCATTGAGCATCTGCCCCATGGTGATCAGTGTGCGCCATAACTACCAGCCAGTTGTCCAATGGTCCGGTAGTCTGGTCATAACGGCCACTTAGATACTAAGACTAGATAGTATTTTTCCTGTGAATTCTTAGATCAATCAGGATATGCTGTATTATGCTGTAGTAAGAACTTCAGCAAAATCTTAGTGGCTTATGCTGATAAAGATTTATTTTTCACTCACACTGTATACATTGCATACAGACTGGAGTCTCTATTAGTGTAGAAACTCAGACATCCATGCCAAAGAATATTTCATCTCATTCACAATAATCACTGCCTCAGGCAAAGAGAATTCAATGAATTGAGTATTGGCTTTTAAATCTTCATCTCAAAAAAACAAAACATTATTTCAATTCAAATTTTATTATTTTATTGCACAGTGCAAACCACATGGCCATACTTATCTCAAAGACATTAGTGGTTTTCAGTCCTATCATGTACCTTGGAAGGATAAATAGGTGAATATTTCTGAACAGCCTAATTGATTACCACACTCTTCCTAGGAAAGCTCTCTATAATGTAATGACTATGTTGACATAGTAAATGCAGATAACATTGAGCAAGGGCATAAAGATAAAGCATAATATGGTAAAAAAAAAAAAAAAAAAAAAAAAAAAAAAGGTGCTAAAGGTGACCAGGAAAATTTAGTGCTAATACATAGCTCTTTGCTGGTCTACCTTAACTAAAGAATATCTCTCAGATTTCTCTAAAGCAGCGGTTCTCAACCTGTGGGTCGCGACCCCTTTGGGGGTCAAACGACCCTTTCACAGGGGTCGCCAAAGACCATCAGAAAACACATATATAATTACATATTGTTTTTGTGATTAATCACTATGCTTTAATTATGTTCAATTTGTAACAATGAAAATACATCCTGCATATCAGATATTTACATTACGATTCATAACAGTAGCAAAATTACAGTTATGAAGTAGCAACGAAAATAACTTTATGGTTGGGGGTCACCACAACATGAGGAACTGTATTAAAGGGTCGCGGCATTAGGAAGGTTGAGAACCACTGCTCTAAAGGAATAGATAAAACTTAATCAGTCCTCAATATTTTCAATATTTTTTCTCAACAAAGCTTTTATACGTATGAAGTAATAGTGAGTTTGAATTTATACTCTTTAAAAATAATATTAATAACAACATTGATTAACATGTAACCTTTACAATGTGCCAGGCACTATGATTTGCATATATGCTCTTATTTTTATGCAGTTAACAAGTATATAAGGTAACTATTATCATCTTCCAATTTTATTTGAAGAAGCTGAAGCTTAAAGAAATTCATTTGCTCAAGGTCACGCCATCTACAAATGGCGGAGCTGGTGTTTAAATCTGTTTCCATCTGACTCCAAGGCCTACGTGCTTAACTCATACACAACTCTGCTTCAGGGTGCAGATTACGTTCACATGTGTGTGCTTTAAACTGTTATCTTTCCAGTATTTCTTTATACAAATGAGAGCAAATATAAAATATGCTTATTTCCTCTCGTTTACTGTATACTAAAGGTGGCATACTGTATAAGTGAATTAAATAATACACACTATACCAGTGATGGCAAACCTTTTGAGCTCGGCGTGTCAGCATTTTGAAAAACCCTAACTTAACTCTGGTGCCGTGTCACATATAGAAATTTTTTGATATTTGCAACCATAGTAAAACAAAGACTTATATTTTTTATATTTATTTTATATATTTAAATGCCATTTAACAAAGAAAACCAACAAAAAAATGAGTTCGTGTGTCACCTCTGACACGCGTGTCATAGGTTCGCCATCACTGCTCTATACAGTGTTCTGCACCTTGCTTCATTTAATGCTATGACTTTCAGGTCTCTACATCAGTATGGGGATTTTCCTCATTGTTTTTTTACAACTGAATAGTATTCCTTCAAATGGAGGTGCCTTAGTTTATTCAACCACAACTTTATTGCTAAATACATGGGTTGTTTATCATCTCCAAATTTTCAAGTTATGCCACAAATCAATAAACTTGTACCTATGATCTTTCCTACTTATGTAACAGGTTGTGTAGTAAATAGTCTTAGGAGAGAAATCACCGGATCAAAGCGAAAATATGTGATTTTGGTAGATATTGTCGGATTCCTCTTCATACGTTCTATGTTTTTAAGCAAGTTTTAAAGAAAAGGAATTATGTGGTTTACTACTTTTCTTGCCAATTTTAACTCCAACTCAATCTAATGTTGGTTCCACTCAAAATTTTAAAATGCAGATTCCTGCTAACCAATCATTTAACCTCTGCCAGAGATAAATCTCCACTTGCCTCTAGTATTTCAGGCTAATATTTAAAATATTCTCATGTATAATGTTAAAAATCAATTCCAGTGACTTTCCTCAACACCTCAAAGGTTTCTCATCAACATCACAACCTCTAGATCTAATTGGTCTACCTGGTAACTGATGATAATGAGTGCCAGAATGTAGCATAGCCTCTTAGATCACCTGTTTTCTCTGCTCTGTGTTAAGATATCTTAACAACCAGCTTTTAGGCTAACTGACATAGCTGATTAAATTGTACAGTTCTGTTTTTTAAGACATGGCAAGATTCCCTAGATATCCTCATGTGCACTCATGCTGGTTGCAAGGTAAAATTGCCAGATAAGGGTATGTAGTCAGTATGTGGAAAAGGTGGACTCTAGGATCAAGCCTCCTATTACATTTAACGAGAGGGTCATGAAAACAGCTCTGGACACAGAAGCAAAAGACCTAGACCTGTATCTTCTCCATGTATTCTTAATAAATGGTAGCTTAGAGCAAGTCATGAGAAAATAAAATGCAATATTCATTTTCTCTGACTAGGGCAAGCTATAACAATATCCTAAACTTCTCCCATCCTTCTTTGCCTCTGTCCATGTTTAGAGTGAATCGCTAAGAGAAAGAAGGGGCATCATGTCTTTTTGTCAAGAAAAAAACCCCAGAATTTTAAAAAATATTTTATTTTCTATTTTAGCTATAGACTTCAATATGACGAAAATTTTTAAGATCCCATCAGGATATACATTATCCACATCCAAGGACGAATCAAGAATATTAAAACCATCAGCAAAGGTTTGGAATAGAGTGATTATTTTTTTTAAGTTCTTACTTCTATAATTAGCAATATAATTAGTTGAATAGCTTCACATAGACATGTTGAATATTTCATTCTTGGTATATATCTTAGGAAAAAATAATGATCAAAGTGATTTATTGTAAAGTTAATCTAATATAAAAACTCTTGTTTTGTTTTTGTTTTTCCTTTAAAAATCCTCCTGTGTAATGAGAAAAGACATGGTATTTACTTTTTCTCTCATTTCTGGCACTACTCTCTGGATTAACATATAAACGTGACTGTGATCTCAATAAGCATCCGTCAAAGTTGCAGGGAAAATGTCAAAGGAGTTTTTAGTAATGGTTGGCCTGTCCCCACCTCTTAAGCCAGGGTCTTGGAATAACTGCGTACATACATGTAGACACTGTTACTGTTAAGTCTAAAATGCTCTGTTTCTCCACTTTCCTGAAGGTGCCTCCAAAATCGAGATCCTATGGACTTGCTACCTTGTGATGCTTTAGCAAGATTTGATGAGGTTATTGGCTTAAAATTCTGAATTTGATCTCTTGTTAGATTTTAAATTTGTTGAAGTCTCTATTGCTAAAATTTATCTGAATTATGTAATCAAGTCTGGCCATTATTTTAAATTTTAAACTATGCCTGTATAAAAGCCACTTTCTGAAAGTCAGTATACATATTTCCTGGTCTCTAATAATCCAGGTGTATAGAATCTCTTTCAACCTTCACAGTGCTACAAAGTGTGGTTTGTAAGTACTTAGCATGGAAAGTGGTGATCTCTAGGAGTCAATTTGGGATCCATGACAATATCACACCTTTTTTGGTGGCAGGAGGAGATCACTAGATTTAGAAATCAGGGAAATATAACAGAAATTGTATATCTGATCTTCAGCAAACACTAAAAATGGTCTTGCTTACAAGTTGAAGAAATCTGGACAGATGGATGTGTGACTGTACAACCTTTTTAAGATAACACTATTAAAAGCTAGAAAGCAAATATTGTAGGTACATTTTATTGCATTATTGGTCCTGTCCCATGCAGACTACTTTATCAACAACTTGGATAAAAATATGGTTGCCATTTTATGAGGTATGTAGAAGTCATACACATAGAAGAATTATTAATACATTGGATGACAGGCTAAAGTAAAAGGCCTGACCTTAGAAAATAAACTTTTAATATGGAAAAATAGGGGTCCAAAATTACAACTGCTGAGGTACAGTATAATAAGGCCTTGGCTTAGGGGCATCTGAAAAGGCTTGGGAATTATTTTTAACAGTAAGATCTGTTTGTGTCAATAGAAGGATGTTGTTGACTACCAAATCTACTGTATTCTTGGCTATTGAAATAGATATATGGGTTTTACTCTATGCTGATTTGATAATAATTGTGTATTATACTCATTTTGGAGAGCTTCATTATAAAAGAATCTAGACCAAGCATGTCAAACTCAAAGGCTAACATGGGCCAAACAAACAAGGTTTAAGTTTATGTGGCCGCAAAAAAAAAAAAGCTTCAATTTTCATAGAAACATAGGTCTCTTTTGATGGAGATATGCTGAATACAAAGGGCTGAAATAAATGAGTAATCATTAACATAAAATAATAGAACATTTTAATAAAAATTAATATTTTTCTTGAACATTAACTTACCAGACACTGAATAGCTGCACAAATTAATAAGTATAACACAAATAAACCTATTTTTCTTGTTCTCCGAAAGTGAAATATTTCCTATTGAATACACCAAACAAGTCAGTACAAGACTAATGACGTGGTAATCGACTGCTAAAATATTCAATGCTAGTATTAGTGGAGAGAAATGGTGCGCCTGTGTGTAAGGCATGTAAGGGAAATGAATGCAACACGATTATAGTAATCAGTCATTAGTGAAAGTTGTAGTTCATTATTAATAATTATGTATAACAGGATATTGTAAAAATTAAGCTATGAAATTTCTATTAAAATGTTTCTTACATAGTTATATTGGCTGGGCCGCAAAAATATTTGTTGTGGGCTGCGAGTTTGATATGCCAGGTGTAGACAATCTGAAGCATTCTGAACATAATATAACCAGAATGATGAAGGATTCCAAAACCATATTATTTTGGGAATGGTCAAAATATTTAAAGACATTTCTACTAGAAAAGAAAAAACCCTGGCAACCTTATTAACTGTTTTCAAAAGAGAGCTACTGTAGGAAAGCAAGATTAGACTTTTTCTGTGTGGCTCAAAAAAAAATATTTTTACCAATACAAAGCAAAACATTTTTTACTTTTACCAATAAGTGAAAGCTATCGGAAGACAGTTTTCAACATAAAGAAGAGGCTGCTTTTTTTTTAAGCACCGGGGTTGTCCAAGTGATGAATGGGTCCCTGTTGGTTTCAAATTCTCACAAGAGCATTGGCAGGACACATATTAAAACACCAAAAATCAAAGTTTAGTTTTACAATCATTATCAGCAATTATCCTGTAATAAATTAACAGAAAACTTCAGCACCAAAACCATTTCTTAGACTTTCTGGTTTACCCCTGGTGATCCTTCCAAAGTTTATAGGATTGCTTGCTTCTTCAAAATTAGTACCAAGTTGTTTTTTGACGATGAAAGCCCTGTTTATGGAATCAAAGTTCTCTGACAATTTTCTGTTAGATCTTTTGTGGAGTGAATAAAAGCAGTGGGACTTCTGTTAGTTGTTTTGGCTATTTTGAATATGTCTAACAAGAGTTCTTTGGGCAACATGGGACCTTCTGATATAAAGTATCTAAGAAAATGGCTAAGGCTCAACAAAACACTGATTTTGCATTTAATACCTTGTTCGGCTCTTGCCTGGTTCAACTATCCTTAAAAAATCAGGGATCCTCACAGCAGAAGAAGGAGCTATAAAGTGTAGTTTTTGTAAGTTGAAAACTGGTAACTGAAGGAAAAAATAACAGAAATGTCTATTTGTAGTATTTCAGTAAGATAGAGTTTTTAATCTTACAATACACAAGATAGAAGCCTGGAAAGGGGTCATAAAATGATCTTTTGATACAGGCAATTTTTCTTTTTAATCTAAATAAAGGTTGGCTTGGTTTTGCATGTAATTTAAAAATCAGACTAGATATAACCTGATGTAAATTGTCATGGATTAAGGTGAAGGAAATGCTTTACATCATAGGAAATACATCTGATATTGATATTTAATTTTCACCATCAAAGAATTGCTTTTGATTCTCATAGTTGCACTTTTAAAAATAATTCTGGAGCAACTAGGAATAAATACAATTAAAAATAACCATAAGCAAAAGAAATACAAGAGAATTTTATGTATCAGTAAAAGCACATAAGAATAAAATCTTATTTCCCCACAGGAAATGGAATCAATAATAAATCTCTCTTCTAGGCTTTATAAATATTGAGAAAAGACAACATATGAATAGTTGCTATACTGACCTTGTTTCCCACAAGGAGTCAGTCTTGAAGCAATTATATTTATGATTGTTGTTTCATTGACATAGAATTCGTGGTCAACATTTTTTTCCACCAACACTTTGATTGTTATCCAACTGCCTCTGATGTCCTTTGTTCTAATGAGAAGTCGGCTGTTTATCTTATTAAGAATCCCATATATACTGTTTTTCTCTTGATGTTTTTTGAGATTTTTCTTTTTTGTCTTTGTCTTTCAACACCTTGACTATGATATGTCTAGGTGTGAATTTATCCTACTTGAAGTTAAGCTCCTTGGGAAGTTTCATTCATTATTTCTTTATCTATTTTCCCCCTTTTCTAGGCCTCTGTTCCTTTTCTTCATTCTTTTTATTTCTATTCTTCAGAAAAAAATAATCTCTATTGACCTATTTCAAGCTTGCAAAAGGCTAGGTGGGCTTTATTGCATATACTCATAGATTCATACATTAGTAAGTTTCTTTAATTAAGAAGATGCTTTGAAGTATTTACTTTTATTTATTCTAATATACTAGATGGTAGTTTTATTCAAGTTATAATGCAGTTATAATTTATTTACAATTCTTTAAGAACACACCAAATTAATAACTGACTTTATTTTTTCTTCCCCTCACAGTCCCATTATAATAGCCCTGGTCCAGAGTTTAGCCGTGTGCTCTTCAATATTGGAGGTCACAGTCCACTGATTTTATATTATCTTAAGATGCATGAGCTAACAGGTATTTACAACACCCTTAGGCGACCCAAGATTAGGATCACTGAAATATCAAAAGAACCATATCCTTTTTTAAGCTTTTTAAAAATACTATCTATTTCTAAAATATTCAAAATGTTTTCCTAAATGTCTTAATTAAGAAAAAATAATGCATTTTTAACCAAAGCTTTTACTTAGCATTTAATTATGTTCAAAACTTTTGTAGCATGTTTGGTTAAAGTATTTTCTCTTTTAGATCTAAGGCTATGAATTTTCATGCAACAAAAATAAGTCAAACACAAAACCTAGGAACTTTAGAAACTGATATAGTTAGCTCTTTAGTAACAGACTATCTTTGCAACTTACTGTTCAGTGTTCAGTTTCAAACATTTGTCAGAACCATGAGAAATGGGCTTCTAGGCATCTCCAGAAGAGTTTTAAACATGTTTTAGCTGTGGCATCCTTTGTTTCGTAGAAAATGTATCAAAAAGCTTAATGTGTAAAATATAAAATAAGTGAAATTGGAACTCTTTGCTTACAGCAGGGGTGAGGGGCCAGAGTTCTATTTACACTCCTGTGTTCCCTCTGCATAACCCATCCTGGCCCAGGCCTGTCTGGGGACACGCAGATGAACCCCCAGGGGATCTAATAGTGTGCCCTCCAAACTGGAACATACACAGCTCTCACTGGAAAAAAAAAAGATATCAAGAGTCTTGTTTACCTGTACTTCTATCTTGAAAAACAAAAAAGAAGTTGCATTTCACTAGTATTTAGTAAACTCAGCTGATACTTCAGTCTGCACTCTACCATGCTGATGAATAAAGATGGCATCTTTGCTCTTGTGTAATTTTCTGAGCATCACAACATAGTGCTGTTTTCTTTGGGGAGGTTAAGCAGATTTATAGATTATATCATCTAGCTTAACTAAATTAACAACACACTAGTGAAACAATAGTTTTAAAAGATTTCTGGAAAGACCTGTAGATTGATGATAATATTTATGATGCAAGGATAAATTAGATTCCACATATAAACTAAGAAACAAAAAAGAAAACAGGCTCATAGCTGTCAGAGGAGAGGAGAGGTGGGGGCTGGGTGAAAAGGTAAAAAGATTTAAGCAAAAAACAAAACAAAAACAACTCATAGACAGACAACAGT